>NC_091290.1:25959530-26559530 GCF_032444005.1 Ranitomeya imitator
GAACAATTAGAGGAAAAGTATAATAGAAACATGTGCACCACTTCTGCATTTATCACCCATTCCTGGTTTTGGCTTATAAATACTGACATAAAATCCTGACCAAATCCTGATGCAATCCTGAACGTGGACACATACCCTTAGTGATTTATATAATAACATGACGGTGTTTCTTTAAGGCTTTGCACTTCTTGTAAGGTTAATCACAAACTTCTGGTATTTTGGTAAGTGGTCTTCTTCGGGCAGCCCGCCACACAAGGTGCGTCACTCACCCCTCGCGCCTGCTGCCCCCGCTGGGATTCTGCTCTCCAATCTGGGGCCATGATTGAGAAGTTAATTAGATTATCAATCAGGGCCGGGAGCGGCGGCAGGTGCGGAGCCTCGTGTGAAGATGAACGAGATGGATTTATGTGATTGCGTTCTCGGCGATGGGGCAGAGCATCTCGTATGTGCGAGCGCCGGAGACAGCTTTAACCCTGCCATTGCCAGATCTACTCAACAATCACTTCTCACTGAGATATTGTACACCTTAAAGGGACATTGACCCTTAGGTCGGGGACACACTTGGGTAGAATACGGACGATTGCAATGCGAGAAAACATCTCATAGCACTTGGGGCGATCTAATAACCATGTATAAGTATATAAGGGGACAATACAAATGTCTCTCCAAGGATCTGTTTATACCAAGGAAGGTGACGGGCACAAGGGGGCATTCTTTGCGTCTGGAGGAGAGAAGGTTTTTCCACCAACATAGAAGAGGATTCTTTACTGTTAGGGCAGTGAGAATCTGGAATTTCTTGCCTGAGGAGGTGGTGATGGCGAACTCAGTCCAGGGGTTCAAGAGAGGCCTGGATGTCTTCCTGGAGCGTAACAATATTGTATCTTATAGTTTTCAGGTTGTTTGGAAGGACGTAGATCTGGGGATTTATTATGATGGAATATAGGCTGAACTGGATGGACAAATGTCTTTTTTCGGCCTTGCTAACTATGTTACTATGACCAGTGTTAATCTATGGGGCAGCGCACATCACTGTATTTTTTTTCTCATGCGTATTCGACGTGTGTGTGTAAAATCGCAGCATGTTGGCACTCTTTTTTCCTGCTCTCTTTGCTCCCTTCTGTGCTCTCCTACCCTCCAAGCTTCCTGTGCCCTCCTTTTTCCTGTTCCGTTGTTCCACCCTCATCATCTGTACTTTTTGCTCCCTACCCTCTCTGTGCTTCTTGTGCCTTTCTTCCTCCTACACCCTCCTCACAAGCTTTTTGTGCCATTCTTCTGCCTGCACCTTCTGTGCTTTTTCCTCCCTCCTGCATTGTGTGCCCTCCTTCCTCCTATGCCCTCTTAGCTTCTTGCACCTTCATTCGTCCTCCGCCCTCTCTGCCCTCTTAGCTTCTTGCACCTTCATTCCTCCTCCGCCCTCTCTGCCCTCCGAGCTTCTTGCACCTTCATTCCTCCTCTGCCCTCTCTGCCCTCCTAGCTTCTTGCACCCTCATTCCTCCTCCGCCCTCTCTGCCCTCCAAGCTTCTTGCACCCTCATTCCTCCTCCACCCTCTCTGCCCTGAGCTTCTTGCACCCTCATTCCTCCTCTGCCCTCTCTGCCCTCCTAGCTTCTTGCACCCTCATTCCTCCTCTGCCCTCTCTGCCCTCTGAGCTTCTTGCATCCTCATTCCTCCTCCGCCCTCTCTGCCCTCCGAGCTTCTTGCACCTTCATTCCTCCTCCGCCCTCTCTGCCCTCCTAGCTTCTTGCACCCTCATTCCTCCTCCGCCCTCTCTGCCCTCCTAGCTTCTTGCACCCTCATTCCTCCTCCGCCCTCTCTGCCCTCTTAGCTTCTTACACCTTCATTCCTCCTCCGCCCTCTCTGCCCTCCGAGCTTCTTGCATCCTCATTCCTCCTCCGCCCTCTCTGCCCTCCGAGCTTCTTGCACCTTAATTCCTCCTCCGCCCTCTCTGCCCTCCGAGCTTCTTGCACCCTCATTCCTCCTCCGCCCTCTCTGCCCTCCGAGCTTCTTGCACCTTCATTTCTCCTCCGCCCTCTCTGCCCTCCTAGCTTCTTGCACCCTCATTCCTCCTCTGCCCTCTCTGCCCTCTGAGCTTCTTGCATCCTCATTCCTCCTCCGCCCTCTCTGCCCTCCGAGCTTCTTGCACCTTCATTCCTCCTCCGCCCTCTCTGCCCTCCTAGCTTCTTGCACCCTCATTCCTCCTCCGCCCTCTCTGCCCTCCTAGCTTCTTGCACCCTCATTCCTCCTCCGCCCTCTCTGCCCTCCTAGCTTCTTGCACCCTCATTCCTCCTCCGCCCTCTCTGCCCTCCTAGCTTCTTGCACCCTCATTCCTCCTCTGCCCTCTCTGCCCTCCTAGCTTCTTGCACCCTCATTACTCCTCCGCCCTCTCTGCCCTCTTAGCTTCTTGCAGCTTCATTCCTCCTCCGCCCTCTCTGCCCTCCGAGCTTCTTGCATCCTCATTCCTCCTCCGCCCTCTCTGCCCTCCGAGCTTCTTGCACCTTCATTCTTCCTCTGCCCTCTCTGCCCTCCTAGCTTCTTGCACCCTCATTCCTCCTCCGCCCTCTCTGCCCTCTGAGCTTCTTGCACCCTCATTCCTCCTCCGCCCTCTCTGCCCTCTGAGCTTCTTGCACCCTCATTCCTCCTCCGCCCTCTCTGCTCTCCTAGCTTCTTGCACCTTCATTCCTCCTCCGCCCTCTCTGCCCTCCTAGCTTCTTGCACCCTCATTCCTCCTCCGCCCTCTCTGCCCTCCTAGCTTCTTGCACCCTCATTCCTCCTCTGCCCTCTCTGCCCTCTGAGCTTCTTGCACCCTCATTCCTCCTCTGCCCTCCTAGCTTCTTGCACCCTCATTACTCCTCCGCCCTCTCTGCCCTCTTAGCTTCTTGCAGCTTCATTCCTCCTCCGCCCTCTCTGCCCTCCGAGCTTCTTGCATCCTCATTACTCCTCCGCCCTCTCTGCCCTCTTAGCTTCTTGCAGCTTCATTCCTCCTCCGCCCTCTCTGCCCTCCGAGCTTCTTGCATCCTCATTCCTCCTCCGCCCTCTGCCCTCCTAGCTTCTTGCACCCTCATTCCTCCTCTGCCCTCTGAGCTTCTTGCACCCTCATTCCTCCTCCGCCCTCTCTGCCCTCTGAGCTTCTTGCACCCTCATTCCTCCTCCGCCCTCTCTGCTCTCCTAGCTTCTTGCACCTTAATTCCTCCTCCGCCCTCTCTGCCCTCCTAGCTTCTTGCACCCTCATTACTCCTCCGCCCTCTCTGCCCTCCTAGCTTCTTGCACCCTCATTACTCCTCCGCCCTCTCTGCCCTCTGAGCTTCTTGCACCCTCATTACTCCTCCGCCCTCTCTGCCCTCCTAGCTTCTTGCACCCTCATTTTTCCTCCGCCCTCTCTGCCCTCTGAGCTTCTTGCACCCTCATTCCTCCTCCGCCCTCTCTGCCCTCTGAGCTTCTTGCACCCTCATTCCTTCTCCGCCCTCTCTGCCCTCTGAGCTTCTTGCACCTTCATTCCTCCTCCGCCCTCTCTGCCCTCCTAGCTTTTTGCACCCTCATTCCTCCTCCGCCCTCTCTGCCCTCTGAGCTTCTTGCACCCTCATTCCTCCTCTGCCCCCTGAGCTTCTTGCACCCTCATTCCTCCTCCGCCCTCTCTGCCCTCTTAGCTTCTTGCACCTTCATTCCTCCTCCGCCCTCTCTGCCCTCCGAGCTTCTTGCATCCTCATTCCTCCTCCGCCCTCTCTGCCCTCCGAGCTTCTTGCACCTTAATTCCTCCTCCGCCCTCTCTGCCCTCCGAGCTTCTTGCACCCTCATTCCTCCTCCGCCCTCTCTGCCCTCCGAGCTTCTTGCACCTTCATTCCTCCTCCGCCCTCTCTGCCCTCCTAGCTTCTTGCACCCTCATTCCTCCTCTGCCCTCTCTGCCCTCTGAGCTTCTTGCATCCTCATTCCTCCTCCGCCCTCTCTGCCCTCCGAGCTTCTTGCACCTTCATTCCTCCTCCGCCCTCTCTGCCCTCCTAGCTTCTTGCACCCTCATTCCTCCTCCGCCCTCTCTGCCCTCCTAGCTTCTTGCGCCCTCATTCCTCCTCCGCCCTCTCTGCCCTCCTAGCTTCTTGCACCCTCATTCCTCCTCTGCCCTCTCTGCCCTCCTAGCTTCTTGCACCCTCATTACTCCTCCGCCCTCTCTGCCCTCTTAGCTTCTTGCAGCTTCATTCCTCCTCCGCCCTCTCTGCCCTCCGAGCTTCTTGCATCCTCATTCCTCCTCCGCCCTCTCTGCCCTCCGAGCCCTCCGAGCTTCTTGCACCTTCATTCCTCCTCTGCCCTCCTAGCTTCTTGCACCCTCATTCCTCCTCCGCCCTCTCTGCCCTCTGAGCTTCTTGCACCCTCATTCCTCCTCCGCCCTCTCTGCCCTCTGAGCTTCTTGCACCCTCATTCCTCCTCCGCCCTCTCTGCCCTCTGAGCTTCTTGCACCCTCATTCCTCCTCCGCCCTCTCTGCTCTCCTAGCTTCTTGCACCTTCATTCCTCCTCCGCCCTCTCTGCCCTCCTAGCTTCTTGCACCCTCATTCCTCCTCCGCCCTCTCTGCCCTCTGAGCTTCTTGCACCCTCATTCCTCCTCTGCCCTCTCTGCCCTCTGAGCTTCTTGCACCCTCATTCCTCCTCTGCCCTCCTAGCTTCTTGCACCCTCATTATTCCTCCGCCCTCTCTGCCCTCTTAGCTTCTTGCAGCTTCATTCCTCCTCCGCCCTCTCTGCCCTCCGAGCTTCTTGCATCCTCATTACTCCTCCGCCCTCTCTGCCCTCTTAGCTTCTTGCAGCTTCATTCCTCCTCCGCCCTCTCTGCCCTCCGAGCTTCTTGCATCCTCATTCCTCCTCCGCCCTCTGCCCTCCTAGCTTCTTGCACCCTCATTCCTCCTCCGCCCTCTCTGCCCTCTGAGCTTCTTGCACCCTCATTCCTCCTCTGCCCTCTGAGCTTCTTGCACCCTCATTCCTCCTCCGCCCTCTCTGCCCTCTGAGCTTCTTGCACCCTCATTCCTCCTCCGCCCTCTCTGCTCTCCTAGCTTCTTGCACCTTCATTCCTCCTCTGCCCTCTCTGCCCTCCTAGCTTCTTGCACCCTCATTACTCCTCCGCCCTCTCTGCCCTCCTAGCTTCTTGCACCCTCATTACTCCTCCGCCCTCTCTGCCCTCTGAGCTTCTTGCACCCTCATTACTCCTCCGCCCTCTCTGCCCTCTGAGCTTCTTGCACCCTCATTACTCCTCCGCCCTCTCTGCCCTCCTAGCTTCTTGCACCCTCATTTTTCCTCCGCCCTCTCTGCCCTCTGAGCTTCTTGCACCCTCATTCCTCCTCCGCCCTCTCTGCCCTCTGAGCTTCTTGCACCCTCATTCCTTCTCCGCCCTCTCTGCCATCTGAGCTTCTTGCACCTTCATTCCTCCTCCGCCCTCTCTGCCCTCCTAGCTTTTTGCACCCTCATTCCTCCTCCGCCCTCTCTGCCCTCTGAGCTTCTTGCACCCTCATTCCTCCTCTGCCCTCTGAGCTTCTTGCACCCTCATTCCTCCTCCGCCCTCTCTGCCCTCTGAGCTTCTTGCACCCTCATTCCTCCTCTGCCCTCTGAGCTTCTTGCACCCTCATTCCTCCTCCGCCCTCTCTGCCCTCTGAGCTTCTTGCACCCTCATTCCTCCTCTGCCCTCTGAGCTTCTTGCACCCTCATTCCTCCTCCGCCCTCTCTGCCCTCTGAGCTTCTTGCACCCTCATTCCTCCTCTGCCCTCTGAGCTTCTTGCACCCTAATTCCTCCTCCGCCCTCTCTGCCCTCTGAGCTTCTTGCACCCTCATTCCTCCTCTGCCCTCTCTGCCCTCCAAGCTTCTTGCATCCTCCTCTACCTTCCCAGCTCTTTTGCCCTCTCTGCCCTCCGAGCTTCTTGCATTCTCCTCTGCCCTCCCAGCTTCTTGCACCCTCATTCCTCCTTTGGCCTGTCTGCTCTCCTTCCTCCTCTGCCCTCCGAGCTTCTTGCATCCTCCTCTACCTTCCCAGCTCTTTTGCTCTTTTCCTCCTGTTGCTCTAACTTTAGATGTAGTAATTACAGATGTTACTTGCCTAGTACCTGCAGAACACGCTCGTCCACCGTCATCGTGATGCCATCTGGAGACTGATGTGACAAGTCACCTGGTAATTCAGCTGTAACCTCCATCTTTATATCTGGAGAGCGACACCTCGTTATCCGATAAGTGGAGAATTGCCGTCTTCTATGTTCCTCTTCTCGGGGCCCGGACTATTGTGCTGCCGCCATTACCTCACTATTGTAAGAGGGGGAGAAAGCGTAGGATTTAATGTCTCCATTCACTGCTGGGTAAAGAAGTGTCCGCCTATATGATGCCAGTCACACCAGCCGCAGCGGGGGCCGCAGTGAGTGGCGCAGCGGGATATACTGCAGAGCGCAGAAATAGCCGACGACAATATCCCAGATTATCAGATTGTTCGATTACAAAATGTGTCGGATTAGTGGATATTTTTTTTTTTACCTTGTATATACCCAGCATGCAGTGTAAAGCATGGAGGTTTGTTTCTTCTAGATGCACAGCTGACTAATATCGAATACAGAGTAGAGGAGAGCGTTGACTTCCATGCGCGGAGTCGTGGCCGGGCTGCAGCCGCTCTGTCGGCTCTGCGTGGCCGTCGCTCGTCTTGGGCCTCGGTGGATACAATATGGCTGATGATAACAATATTCTTTGTCATTGATAAATAGCTTTTTATTTTCCGCTGGACCTTCTGGAATAAGATGTGCGCAGAGACGGCTCAGACGCGACGAGGGCGGCTCGGAAGAACATTCTATTGCAGACCAATTACTGGCGCCGTCCTCCACTCAATGAAATATTAGTCTGTTAATCTGGCATGTTATGATCCAAATAAACCTGATAATCTGGCGCTGGGCTCTGATTGTGACTGCAGGAAGAGAAGGTTTCCGTAATCTCCGCTCTAAAACATTCTAAGGTTCCTGATCCAAAAACTTCCATCAAATACATCAGCAAATGGAAAGTCTCAGTATAACCCGAGCGTGGCAGAGTATTGGAATTTTATGTTACCACTGTCAAATCGAAATACTAATCTGTCATAGGAGACCCCAGAGTCCCGAAAAAGCACCGCCAGAATCTCATCGTGATATTTTCATGCAAAACTCCATTGAAACATCCAATCATTGCGGCAAATGCCTCCATAAAACCGCGCAAGTGCTAATAAATTCCACCGTCCATTCAGTTGTCTTTCCAGATCGCGCTTGATTTTTATCTGTGTTAATTATAATCTGCTGCCGACACCGGAATAAGCGCCAATGGGAACAAACGTCATCATCCGGACTAACTAACAATAACCGTAACGAGCCAAGCCGCCATCGTTAACGGTGCGCGGAGGGTCCGGTCCAATCTGGAGTGGGGGTAGATAATCCTCACATTTCTGAGATGCCAGAATTAATCTCCATCCACATCCGCCACCCAGCTTTCCCTGGCGTCTGCACAGAGATTTTAGGAGACGTCTTTGCCAGGTAACGGCTTAAAATTAATCCGATTCTCTGCCGCCGCTTGTTGCCATCTGATGGATTTACAGAGCAAACTAAAATAAGAGTCCGCGCTAATGACCGAGGAGAGCGGCGCAAGGTCTGGAACATAAGCAGTGGATAGATTAACCCCTTGCAGGAAGAGGATTACCCAACTTTCCTGAATTCCTTTCCAGCAAATCTGTCTGGTCCGTGCAGGGGTCCTTGCTGACATGGTAGATAAAACCATGTAGTACGATGAGTTCTGGAGCCCGGGAAAGCTGGGTGCTCCTGGAGATGGAAACCAGCGGCATCAGAGTTTGGCGGCCACATAACCCTGCCCTTTCAAGAGCAACCAATTAATTCACAGTGACTGATGATGATCATTTGCCAATAATGTCACTCATTTGTAACGGACAATGGCCGAAAAATCCATCCGACAGCCCATACTGCCCCAATACTTCTCACAGCTGAGTGTTTGCTACAGCTATATACACTGTAGCCACTCTTCTGCAGCTTGATACAGTGGCATGTAAAAGTCTGGGCACCCCTGGTCGAAATTACTTTTATTGTGAACAGTTAAGCATGTTGAAGATGAAATGATCTCTATAAGGCCTAAAGTTACACATTTCCTTTGTATTTTAGGCAAAAAAATATATATTTTTATAAATTTTAAAAATTCCAAAAAGAAAAATTGGCCAATGGTTAGTACCTAGTAGCACCCTGTTTTTGAAAGTATCACCGCTTATAAACACGTTTTGTAGCCAGACAAGAGTCCTTCAATTCTTGTTTGACGGATTTTCAGCCATTCTTCCTTGGACAATTTTCCAGTTCTGTGAGATTCCTGGGTGATCTTGTTTCCTCTGCTATTTTGAGGTTTAGCCCCAGATTTTCAATGATGATCAGATAAAGGGACTGTGAGGGCCATTGTAAAACCTTCAGCTTACGCCTTTTGAGGTCGTCTATTGTGAATTTTGACGTGTGTTTAGGATCATTATCCATTTCTAGAAGCCATCATCTTTTCCACATCCGCTTTTTTACAGATGGTGTTATGTTTGCATCAAGAACCTGTTGAAATTTCATTGAATCCATTCTTCTCTCTACCCGTGAAATGTTCCCTGTGTCATTGGCTGCAACACAACCATACAGTATTACTGATCCACCCTCATACCTAATGGTTGGTAAGATGTTCTTTTCCTAAAATTCTGGGCCCTTTTTTCTCCACACATACCTCTGATCATTATGGCCAAAGAGTTTTATTTTAACCTCATCGGTTCACAGGACTTGTTTCCAAAATGCATCAGGCTTGTTTAGATGGTTTAAATGTTTTTTTTTGCATACTTCTGATGCTGAATTTTATTGTGAGGACACGTAAGAGATTTTCTTCGGATAATTTTTCCATGAAGGTCATATTTGTGCAGGTGTCTCTGAACAGTAGAGCAATGTACCACAACTGCAGAGTCTGCTAAATCTTTCTGAAGGTCTTTTGCAAGTGGGGGGGAGGGTTCTGATTTGTCTCTCTAGCAATGCTCCTAACAGCTCTCCCTGAAATTTTGCTTGGTCTTCCAGACCTTATCTTGACCTCCACTGTTCCTGGTAACTGACATTTTTTTAATTACATTTCGAACTAAGGAAAGGGAA
Organism: Ranitomeya imitator; assembly: GCF_032444005.1. Lineage (NCBI taxonomy): Eukaryota > Metazoa > Chordata > Amphibia > Anura > Dendrobatidae > Ranitomeya > Ranitomeya imitator. Next base: position 25,968,669 of record NC_091290.1, read on the forward strand.
ACTTGAGAACGCTTCGCTACCTTCTATCTTAGCCTTCTCCTGCTTTATGGGCCTCCAACATTTTCAGAGTTCTAGGCAGCTGCTTAGAAGAACCCATGACTTCTAGTTTTTGGCACAAGGTTAGAGGAGGCTAGATTATTATAAAGCTGGAAAGTTTGCATCGCCTGGCCTTTCCTAATGATGATGGTGAACAAGCCATAACCCTTACAGGCTAATTAACTTAGCCTTATGTGCACAGATAAGGTGTGAAACCTTGGTCTATGTGCACACGTCTGGAATCGCCGTGGCAATTCCGCAACTGTGCCGTGGGTAAAATGCATGCGTAATAGGTATGCGTTTTCCGCTAAACACTAGCGTTTTACAATCGTAATTAGCTTGCGGAATGCCAGCGTTTTACAAGCGATCTGTAGCATCGCTTGGAAAACTGATTGACAGGTTGGTCACACTTGTCAAACATAGTGTTTGACAAGTGTGACCAACTTTTTACTATTGATGCTGCCTGTGTGAGGGACGCCGGAAGGTGAGAATATCACGATTTTTTATTTTAATTCTTTTTTTTTTCTTTAACAATTATTTAACAATTATATAGTTCCCAGAGCCTGGAGGAGAGTCTCCTCTCCTCCACCCTGGGTACCCAACCGCACGTGATCCGCTTACCGTATTGTTCGGACTAAAAGATGCACTTTTTTCCCCCCAAAAAAGGGGGGAAAATGGGGGTGCGTCTAATAGTCGCAATGCAGGCTTACCTAGGTGGCAGAGGTGCGGTGGCAGAGGTCCGGTGGCAGAGGTGCGGTTGCGGGGGTGTGGCGGCAGAGGAGGCGCAGTAAGCGGGGTCCCTTTCCCCGGTATGGTGATGCAGCAGGCCCGGTATGCAGCAGAGCCGCGTGAATCCTCTTATCGGTGGTGGCGGCCATTTTCCGGAGGCCGCGCGTGCGCAGATGGAGCGCTCTGCTTCCCGGGGCTTCAGGAAAATGGCCGCCGCGATCTCCATCTGCGCACGCGCGGCCTCCCGCGGCCATTTTCCTGAAGCCCCGGGAGCAGAGCGCTTCATCTGCACACGCGCGGCCTCAGGAAGATGGCCGCGCCCACCGATAACAAGAGGATTCACCCTGCTCTGCTGCATACCGGGCCTGCTGCATCACCATACCGCTAACATACAAAGGACTTGTGTCATCCTTTAACTTTAGGCCTTTTAGAGAACATTTCATCTTCAACTTAATTAACTGTTCACAGTAATTTTGGCTAGGGGGGCCCACATTTTTACATGCCACTGTACATTTTACCTACTTTTTTTTTGCTCCACATTCTTCAAAATTGCGCAAGTGGTTCATGAATTTTGCCCAGAATCAAAAAAGCGCTTCTAGTTTTTAAACTTTTTTTGTGTGTGATGTTTTACTGCAAAAAAGTTATGTATTTATTTTTTTTTTTTAATTTGTACAAAAATTACAGCCGTACATAATATCACTGTGGTTATGGTGACGGGTGGGGAGGAAGGGAGTATATTCGCCCAAAAACTTTATGGCTTCTTTAAAATGTTGCTATTGATGAATTGGCCAGAAGCATCTGGAAACCCCCAAACCATGCCAACAGTCACTGACCTTTAAAAAGAAAAACATTGGTGCGCCCAACTAAAATAAACTTTAAAAAAAAGACACAAAATGAAAATGGAAAAACACCAAAAACTACGTGAAAAAGGGGCAAAATTATTATTTAAGAACGTTGTAGACTTGATTTTCATAAAGCGGCAGCGTGTAACACCACCTGTAAGATGCAAAGACGGCTGATGTGCCGCCTGCAGCGCAGATAATTCCGTTCTACGACTCGCAGGCCTCACACGGAGGATTACAGGGGCTGCGGTTTGAGGCGCTCACGGCCCATCGCCTCCTCGTCATCAGGAGCGATGTATGAAGTCTTCCCTGTAGATCGTCCTTGCGGCATTTTTTACACGATGCATGAACATGGCAGCGCGCCGGTCGCCAAACACCAGGAATAAATTGACAAGCTAATCTGCCAGAAAATTGAATTTTCAGCTCCTGAGTAAAATTGTTTGTTTCTTTAGAAAACCAACACAGATCTGTCTGCGAGTGTCAGAGCGAGCGCCGCGCTGAAGAGGCGCCGTGTTCTCTGTGATGATGGCGGAGGTGGGGGGATTACCGCTCGGTGCGCTCTAACAGCACTGACGACTCCTGTGAAGTAAGGAGGTCTCATTCACATAGTAAATTGTGGCGGTGAAAGTACATGATGGACGAACGTCACAGCCAAATTTTACGTCTACGGTAGGAAACCGCAGCGCGGTTTTATGCAACGGTATTAAAGGGCCCTCCTCGTCTGTTACTGCCACCCATCAGCCTACAGGTCACTGAGAATCTCAGGGGCTGATAATGTTTGTGGCAGTCACATGTCACAGCCGGAACCCTGACGCCATGATGGCGGCACATTTCATTCATTTAGTTGGCGCCTTTCAGGTATTGTGCCACCTGGTGAATTACAGCTGATGTTACGTATGGAAATTCAGCTTAGAAGTGATTGACCAGAAGTCAAACCTCAGATAAAAAGAAAATGCGCATATACCTTCTAAGCAATAAACAAATAGTAAGGCTACATGTAAATAACATAGGGGGCTTAACTAACATTACTTTGATTTAAAAAAAAAAAAAAACGTAATAGCCGTCCAACCGCGACAAGGTGACGGTACCTAACTCTAGTAGTTCACCAATGTGTCAGCGGACATACAGATACCGTAAATAAGGGCAGAGTAGGACCTGGGTCCCGACTGTTCAGACACCGGCCCCTGGAAAGCCATATATACAAAATATGGGCAGTATTATAGTAGTTATATTCTTGTACATAGAGGGCAGTGTTAGTCTTATAATACTGCTCCTATGTACAAGAATATAACTACTATAATACTGCCCTCTATGTACAAGAATATAACTACTATAATACTGCCCCCTATATACAACAATATAACTACTATAATACTGCTCCAATGTACAAGAATTTTTTTGTGTCTACGTGTGCCTACTATAGCACTGCCCTCTATGCACAAGAATATAACTACTATAATACTGCTCCCTATGTACAAGAATATAACTACTATAATACTGCTCCCTACGTACAATAATATAACTACTATAATACTGCTCCTATGTACAAGAATATAACTACTATAATACTGCTCCCTATGTACAAGAATATAACTACTATAATACTGCTCCCTACGTACAATAATATAACTACTATAATACTGCCCCTATGTACAAGAATATAACTACTATAATACTGTTCCTATGTACAAGAATATAACTACTATAATACTGCTCCTATGTACAAGAATATAACTACTATAATACTGCTCCCTATGTACAGGAATATAACTACTATAATACTGCCCCTATGTACAAGAATATAACTACTATAATACTGCTCCTATGTACAAGAATATAACTACTATAATACTGCTCCTATGTACAAGAATATAACTACTATAATACTGCTCCTATGTACAAGAATATAACTACTATAATACTGCTCCTATATACAAGAATATAACTACTATAATACTGCTCCCTATGTACAAGAATATAACTACTATAATACTGCTCCCTACGTACAATAATATAACTACTATAATACTGCCCCTATGTACAAGAATATAACTACTATAATACTGCTCCTATGTACAAGAATATACCTACTATAAGGCCTGTTTCACACATCAGTATCACCGGTACGTGAGGTGACAGTTTCCTCACGTACCGGAGACACTGGCACACGTAGACACATAAAAATCAATGCATCTGTGCAGATGTCATTGATTTTTTGCGGACCGTGTCTCCGTGTGCCAAACACGGAGACATGTCAGTGTTCGTGGGAGTGCACGTATTACACGGACCCATTAAAGTCAATGGGTCCATGTAAAACACGTACCGCACACAGACGTTGTCCGTGTGCAGTCCGTGTGCCGTGCAGGAGACAGCGCTACATTAAGCGCTGTCCCCCCCACTGGTGCTGAAGCCGCGATTCATATCTTCCCTGCAGCAACGTTTGCTGCAGAGAAGATATGAATAGTAGTCTTTAAAATAAAGATCTATGTGCCAACCCCCGCCCTCTGACCCCCTGTGCGCCCGCCCCCCCTCTCACACCCCCCCCTCCCGCTGTTCTGAAAATTCTCACCCAGCTCGCTCCCTCGCCGGCGCTGCTTCCTGTTCTGGCCGCATCTTCTCCTGTATGCGGTCACGTGGGGCCGCTCATTTACAGTCATGAATATGTGGCTCCACCTCCCATAGGGGTGGGGCTGCATATTCATTACTGTAATCGGCGGCCCCACGTGACCGCATACAGGAGAAGATGCGGCCAGAACAGGAAGCAGCGCCAGCGGGGGGGCGCACAGGGGGTGGGAGGGTGTTGGGCACATAGATCTTTATTTTAAACACTATTATTCATATCTTCTCTGCAGCAAACGCTGCTGCAGGGAAGATATGAATCGGGGCTTCAGCACCAGTTGCTGGTACGTGTGGTACCCATCACGGTGCGTGTGGTACCCAGTGGGCACACGTGTGCCACACTGATGTGCCACAGAAACGTAGGGCCACACGGACACGGATAATTCCGGTACCGATTTTTTTTCCGGTACTGGAATTATCTGGATGTGTGAAACTGGCCTAATACTGCTCCTATGTACAGTAGTTACATTCTTGTACATATGGGCAGTATTATAGTAGCTATGTTCTTGTACATAGGGGCAGTATTATAGTAGTTATATTCTTGTACATAGCTACTATAATACTGCCCCCTATGTACCAGAATATAACTACTATAATACTGCCCCTATGTACAAGAATATAACTACTATAATACTGCCCCCATGTACAAGAATATAACTACTATAATACTGCCCCCATGTACAAGAATATAACTACTATAATACTGCTCTTATGTACAAGAATATAACTACTATAATACTGCCCCCATGTACAAGAATATAACTACTATAATACTGCCCCCATGTACAAGAATATAACTACTATAATACTGCTCTTATGTACAAGAATATAACTACTATAATACTGCCCCCATGTACAAGAATATAACTACTATAATACTGCTCTTATGTACAAGAATATAACTACTATAATAGTGCTCCTATGTACAAGAATATAACTACTATAATACTGCCCCCATGTACAAGAATATAACTACTATAATACTGCCCCCATGTACAAGAATATAACTACTATAATACTGCCCCCATGTACAAGAATATAACTACTTTAATACTGCCCCTATGTACAAGAATATAACTACTATAATACTGCTCTTATGTACAAGAATATAACTACTATAATACTGCCCCTATGTACAAGAATATAACTACTATAATACTGCCCCTATGTACAAGAATATAAATACTATAATACTGCCTCTATGTACAAGAATAACTACTATAATACTGCTCCTATGTACAAGAATATAACTACTATAATACTGCCCCCATGTACAAGAATATAACTACTATAGTACTGCCCCTATGTACAAGAATATAACTACTATAATGCTGCCCCTATGTACAAGAATATAAATACTATAATACTGCCTCTATGTACAAGAATAACTACTATAATACTGCCCCTATGTACAAGAATATAACTACTATAATGCTGCCCCTATGTACAAGAACATAGCTACTATAATACTGCCCCCCTATGTTCTTGTATATAGGAGGCAGTATTATAGTAGTTATATTCTTGTACATAGGGGCAGTATTATAGTAGTTATATTCTTGTACATAGCAGTATTATAGTAGTTATATTCTTGTACATAGGGAGCGGTATTATAGTAATTTATTAGTATTAGTAGTCTATTACCCTGGGCACCTGCAACATCTTTACTTCTACGTTTCGCTGAGGGTCTGGAGCTTTGGCTTCTTGTGATGGTTCCCGTTGAGTGCTGTTAATGTGAATTGCGTTAGTGTCACCATCTGCTTCTCGCTGTTCTCTGTCCCGATCGTGAAGTCCTGATTAAAGCTGGACAGACTCGGAGGGAGTAGAACCAGAGCAGATGTCAGAGGCAGCCGGCGATCGCTGTGATGTCTTCTCGTCTCCTGGCAGAAGAAATCTCAAACAATTTGATCAGAACAATCTGAAGACCTGACATTCAAACCCTCTGCTGCCGCGCCAAGGAGATCAGGGAACGCAGGGCTGCCGCGGTGGGGGGGTACAAGTGCATCCTGGATGGGGATCTAGATGAATTTCACAGGCTCAGCTTTCCTAGAGTCCTGAGTGGCAGCGCCTATAATGGCTGTCAGACTGGCCATATTGCCTGCCATCCAGCCTTTTCATGTATATATTTTACTTTACAACTTGTTTCTGATGAGGCTTTTAATTTGCAGCGGGGGAGGGGGTGGATCTGCGCAACTTTCATCTCTTGGAAGTTTGTTCTCAGCTCTGTGCCGGTGACAGGAGAACAATCAAGTTCTGCATCCTAATTAGCGCTGAGGATCGCGGCCGCTTTTATTGCTGCAGGTTCATATCTGATCGGCTTTGTTCAAAGTGAATGAAGGAACTTCTCCAGGAGCAAAAACAATTATAAATCAGATGCCGTATTCTTCTTGCAGAACGTTCTGTACACAGAATTAATGCTGCGCATTGTACTGAAAGGAGGGAATGAAGAAAGGAAGGAACGAGGGGATGAAGAAAGGATGCAAGGAAAGAATGAATGAAGAACAGAAGCAAAGGAAAAATATTGGAATGGAAAGATTGAATGGAGAAAGGAAAGCATGAGAATGTAAGGAAGGAATAAATGGATGATGAAAGAATGAAGAATAGAAGGAAAACATAGCAGAAGTAATGATGGAAGGATTGAGGAAGGACAGAATAATGAAATGATTGAGACTGGATAGAGGGAAAGTGACAACAAATGAAATGATAAAGGAAATAAGAATGAAGGAAATACTGAATCGAGAAAGGAAAAATGAGAATGTAGGGAAACAATGAAAGGAGGAATGAATGGATTTTGAAAGAATGGAAGGAAACCATAAGGGAAGTAAAGAAGGGATGAAGGAAATATTGAAGAAAGGAGAATGGAAGTGCAGAAAACTGAAATGAAGTAAGAAATGAGGATGGACGAAGGGAAAGAATGAAGACAGAGTGAAGGTAGAAAATAAATGGTGGAAGGAAACAATGGAATGAATTAAGAATGGAAGGAAACCATAAGGGAAGTAAAGGAGGGATGAAGGAAGGACTGATAAAAACAAAAGGGTATACCGTAAATCCCAATGTATTAGTGATCCGTGACTCCCAAGGACACAAGCTCCAACGTACGTTTCACCACCGTAGCTCCTTGAAAAAGCCACGTTGGCGAAACGTACGTTGGAGCTGATGTCCTTGGGAGTCACGGATCACTAGTACGTTGGTATTTATACCCTTTTGCACGTTACTTATGCACTTTATGCAGTCCTGACAGACTGATTGCTAGACTTGCACTTTCTATGATTTTTTGAGGGTTATTTAGCCAATTATATTAGTATATAATATAGGATCTGTGTTCCTCATGATGTATATGTTCTTTGTACTATGATATATACGGTGATGTTTGTTCTTTGTACTATGATATATACGGTGATGTTTGTTCTTTGTACTATGATATATACGGTGATGTTTGTTCTTTGTACTATGATATATACGGTGATGTTTGTTCTTTGTACTATGATATATACGGTGATGTTTGTTCTTTGTACTATGATATATAAGGTGATGTTTGTTCTTTGTACTATGATATATATAGTGATGTTTGTTCTTTGTACTATGATGTATAAGGTGATGTTTGTTCTTTGTACTATGATATATATAGTGATGTTTGTTCTTTGTACTATGATATATATAGTGATGTTTGTTCTTTGTACTATGATATATACGGTGATGTTTGTTCTTTGTACTATGATATATATAGTGATGTTTGTTCTTTGTACTATGATATATAAGGTGATGTTTGTTCTTTGTACTATGATATATAAGGTGATGTTTGTTGTCAGTTTCTCCTGGTTTTTACTTTCATTCAATAAAATTATTTTAAAGTATTTGTTATTTGGATTTTGAATATTCACTTTTGAGTAGGTTTTCTAAAATTGAGATGACGTAAGAAATGAGGATGGACGGAGGGAAAGAATGAAGACAGAGTGAAGGTAGAAAATAAATGGTGGAAGGAAACAAAGTAATGAATAAATGAAAAAAATGAAGACTGGATGGAAAGAACGTAAGGAATGGAGAATGAAAGAATGGTAGTATAGAATGATAGAAATAATGATGAATTGAATGATGAAAAGATTGAAGGACAGAGGAAAAGAAAGATGAAAGAGAAGAAGGAAGGTTAGAAGGAAAGAACTGCTGGAGGCTCCTCATGGTGCTGGTGGGAAAGTTACCGCCTGTGGCGCTCTACAGGATCAAACTGGCGCAATAGTGCGGCCAGAGTTCTTTGTCCGCCATTACTTTACGATTTTCAAGATCCCTGCTTGCTGCTAATTTCCATTCTGCACAGGTGTAAGGCATCTCACAGCTAAGATTGAGTGGATTCTCGGGGCGTCCGTGGTGGCGGGAGAAGCTTTTTCCACAAGATGGGAGTGGTCAGATGAGGCATCCTGGTGTGCGTCTCTGGACTTCTGCTCATCCGCCATGCTGGATTATCCGAGATTTACTAATTATGGAGGAAAAGGCGAATCTGTGCTAGAACCAAAGCATCGGAGGATGGGACATAAATGTCCGGCATCAGCGAGGCGTAGAATCAGCCGGGTAATATCTGGAGCCGGCGGCGCCATTATCACATTCTCTGGCGTAAATTATCTGCACAGGGAAAGCTTCATTTTGTGTGATTTTCGCAGGAGCCATTAATGGGACGAGCGCAGACGAGGTTTCTGCATCTTCCACTTTGTTCTATTACTTTCTAACAAAAATTCTTGAAGATGGAACACTTTATTTTCGTGGCGGTGAACGCGCTGATTGGACGGGCGGATGGAAACTTTGCATTTAGACGATGTTTTGCCGAGTTATTGTCTCCATTCTATGTAAATGAACAAACACCACAGAAAGTAAATTATTACTAATGTGCCGAGCGCATATTGTAGGAAGCCGCAGACTCCGAGCTTCACGTTCAACGAAGGGGGCTTCCGTTCTTAAAGGGGCATTCCGTCTTATAACAACGTTTTTAAGTCCATAGTCTGTCGACCGTGTTGTACTGCTCTCAAAATACATCATGTCCTGTACTCTAGTCACCTCTAAAGCTGCAATCACAATTTCAATAGTTGCTATTGGCGATGAGCTTAACTTTGTCTGTAAATCTTATATGGTTACTATTCTATCCTGTGTAGATGATTCATTGTGATCGTTCTGATCCCAATTAATAGTCTACGTTATACTGCAGACCTGCAGTCTGAATACTACAGGCTTCAGAGCCGAAATCCCCCAGCATTGCTTTCTCATATGGCATCTGCAAAATGTGTGCATTGGTGACTTGGATTCTGGGCAATGTCATCTATACAGCCGGGACTAAACTAAGTCATACGGGTCTGTCCACAAATGTGTTTGCTGTTACATATAATAACCAGCAGAATAGTGAGTGCAGCTCTGGGGTATAATACAGGATGTAACTCAGGAGCAGTAATGTAATGTATGTACACAGTGACTGCACCAGCAGAATAGTGAGTGCAGCTCTGGAGTATAATCCAGGAGGTAACTCAGGATCAGTAATGTAATGTATGTACACAGTGACTGCACCAGCAGAATAGTGAGTGCAGCTCCGGAGTATAATACAGGATGTAACTCAGGATCAGTAATGTATGTACACAGTGACTGCACCAGCAGAATAGTGAGTGCAGCTCTAAAATATAATACATGATGTAACTCAGGATCAGTAATGTATGTACACAGTGACTGCACCAGCAGAATAGTGAGTGCAGCTCTGGGGTATAATACATGATGTAACTCAGGATCAGTAATGTAATGTATGTACACAGTGACTGCACCAGCAGAATAGTGAGTGCAGCTCTGGGGTATAATACAGGATGTAGCTCAGGATCAGTACATATATATATTCATTATCTTTGTTGTCTTGTAATCTTGGTTTAATAAAAAAAAATACTAATTTCTTGCAGTGAAGAGTACACTTGTTATTTATTTGCCTTAGTAATACGCGGACACAACTTCTCCATATTCTGCTCTGTTATATTGTGTCTTAGTGATAGCAATGAGACAGTCTTGTATGATATGCACGACTTGCTGTCAGGAACATTTTACGCTACAATTGCGGTCACATGTATGGTAGAAGATGTATCTCGTCCTATTGTGTCCCCCAGGAGGATGCGACATTGTAACGGAGTCCGCAGCTCCGGAATGTACACCGCGCCTCTGCCGCACTTATCCTGACTTGTAAATATCGAGCGGTGTTTGCGGTTTGCACTTAGGTTTTTCTCAGACCGTTTATCGGTAAAAGTTATTTATAGATGAGCCACATACACGGCAGATGGGGCTCCGTGACTGCGACATATGCCACGGCGGGGGAAGGCGATGATGTGTGTCAGTGCGATGGATGAGCCATCCTGTAACCATCTTTCTGTTTCTTTTACAGAGGAGCTGAAGGAGAAATTGGCGCAGTACGTGGATGATGTGAACGCTCAGAAATCGGGATTTATTAAGGTGGTCCGCCATAGCAAACAGGAGGGGCTCATCCGATCGAGAGTCAGCGGGTGGCGAGCGGCGACGGCTCCGGTTGTGGCTTTATTCGATGCTCATGTTGAGTTTAGCGTGGGATGGTGAGTGCCATCATCTGTCATTGGCACAAGGTTTTCAATCATTGACAGGTAGCAGAGATCATGAAAACAGAGAGATTATAACATTAAAAATATACCCTGCAAACAATGAATCGTCCTTGAAGTCCCTTTTCATCTCGTGATATTCGCTGACTTTTTGTGACACATTCATTACCATAGTGCATATATTTTCCTAGAGAAATGGGAGCCCATGATGAGCTGTGATGGGGATGAAAATAGATATTTCCTTTGTGTCTTATGTTTCATTTCTTTTTTTTTACATTTATTGTAAACTCCAGTTCCACCTGGAGCTGCATTCATAATTCTGCTGCTTTCCTGTTAGCTCTCAGGTGTATAGAAGGGGCGGTGTATGCACAGTAGTTTGCGGTGGTGTTCATAAAGCTCCCATGATGCAGTGCACAATATAGCAGGGTGCCATGAGACCTTGGCGAATATTATGTAGGAGCCAACAGAAATACAGAAGTGTGAATGCAGCTTTGGTTGTGAGTAGTGTAAAAACGTTCAAAGTATCTCAGATCCGGCACGCCGCTGGAAATTCTGCAAATGATTACTTGTAGTGATTTTGCAGCACTTGGTGTCCAGTTTGGACCCTGAATCTTCTTCTTCTTCCTCCAGGGCAGAGCCGGTGCTGAGCAGGATCCAGGAGAACCGTAAAGTCATTATATCACCATCTTTTGACAACATCAAATACGACAATTTTGAAATTGAAGAGTATCCTCTGTCCGCTCAGGGATTCGACTGGGAATTATGGTGTCGATATCTGAACCCTCCAAAATCTTGGTGGAAGGTGGAGAATGCGACTGCACCCATCAGGTACTATAGGTCCCCTCATGCCCCCCCATATGTCCTCTCTGCTGAGGTTTTCCAGTGTTCATTGCGTATTTGTCATGGGCTTACCACTACAGAGAGGAGCTAGAGGACCGCAGTTTCTGGTTTCTTCTACTCCTGGGCTGAATAGAAGCATTTCCCCATTTTATTGATTGGTGTAAGTTTCTTTGGGCAGTGCAGGGGTTAATGTGCTCTGTTGAGAGCTCTTGGAGCAAGGCTCTCAGCTGGACACCGTTATCCAGGCCCATCTCCTATATAATCTGGGTCCTGCCTAGCACTCCTTGTCAGAGCTAGCTTATGCTGCGTGGCTGGGTGGATAGTTGTTGGTGGTTATTTGAGTAGGCAGTTGGTGGATTTTTCTGTAACTGTTTGGTTTTGTGAGTGTGATAATTCCTTTTCTTCTCCTACTTTGGTTTTACCCCATCCTCCACTCCCCGGTGCATCCCTCTGATATTTGTGTGTGTGTGTATATTTGTATGTTTTTTGTTACCCCTGTTTGTATTTGGCTACTTTCACACATCAGGTTTTTGCCATCAGGCACAATCTGGCGAATTTTGAAAAAAAAAAAGATATGTTTTTGGGTTTTTTTGCCGCCGGATCCTTTTTTTTCTCAGACTTGTATTAGCGCCGGATGGCCTCACGTTTCATCCGTTTTTCGCCGGATCCGTCAAAAATTGTCGGTCCGGCGGCTGGAGAGAATGCACAGAGGAACTTTTTTGTGTCAGTCTAAAAAGGGGCAGCGACGGATCCGGCGCCATGCGGCTTTTGCAATAATGGAAGCCTATGGCTCTGATTTTGTCAAATGAGTGAATCCGGCGACCAATTTAGTTTTTTTTACACTGAGCATGCCCCGTAGCTGCATTTTCCATTTTGGAGTGTTTTCTCTTTCGGATCCGTTTTTTTCAAAAGTCACCGGATTGTGCCCGATGACGAAAACCTGAGGTGTGAAAGTAGCCTTACCTTGTTCGTCTGATTGGTGTACTACGTATACTACTACTCCTCTTTTTCCTGAGTGGAAGAAGGGTACAGACTGAGAGCGGATTCAGGAGCTAAGGCAACATAAGTGGCCTTGGCGTCTTCACAATCAGAAGTAACCTGGGGAACAGTGCGAGCTAGGGCACCACCTAGCATTAGGGACAGGGAAGAAGCCCCTGGTCGTGGGACACTCGACAACAATTAATAGTATTCTATTCCAGTTGCATTGAAATCTCATTTAGAATTTGGCTTTCTTTCTTTTGGCTCTCAGTATGCCGGACCTACCGTTTTTTCTTTACGTGTTCTGTGACTCAGTGTTGCTTTGTGACTTTTACTTTTAAATAAAGTAGCTGAAGAGCAGTGACCACGAACCTTACATGTCCCAAAATGCAGCGCAGCAGAGTGGGGGTGTGCGACTGCAGTGTTCGGAGTGGGGACAGTCATGCCCATTTGTACACGATGTGGAGATGGAGCTGCTGGAGGATAAGTGTACATTGTTCTGTTTGCTTTTTGGTTTAGAAGCCCCGCACTGATTGGCTGTTTCATCGTAGACAGACTGTACTTTGAAGAGATTGGCCTCCTGGATGAAGGGATGGAAGTCTACGGAGGAGAGAACGTAGAGCTGGGAGTCCGGGTAAGAAATGCGCCTGATTCATTCATGTGTTTCTGTCTTTAGGAAGTAGCTATCTGACATCTAGCTGTGGCAGCCATATTGATTTCATGGTGCTGCTTGCCCGGTCACCTGGTCACCCATAGGCTCCTCATTCTCCCTCTATTAACTCTCCGTGGCTGTCAGTCCTAGTGATAGAACTCCTCAGTCTGTCTAGTCCAACCTATAAAATTACCATTTTTATTCAGGGGAACAATTTCTATGAGGCAATTTTTTTGGGGGAGGAGGAATGTGAGATGGAACATTTTTCTGACCCCAAATATGGAATCAGGATAAATCCCTGAACAGACCCGTCTTCTCCAGAAATCTAGTACCTAGAACTTGTATCATTAGGCTGGTGTCGCACTACTGTAGGATTCGGACGAGAGCTATTCGAGAAAACGTCGCCTCGCAGTCGGACCAGTGTTAAACTATGGGGCAGCTCACATCATCATATTTTTTTTTTATCCACCGTATTATACGTGCGAGTGAAATTGCAGCATGCTGCTATTGTCACTGAGACTCACCAATGCAAGCCTATGGGTGCGAGAAAAAAAAAAAAATCGCACAGCAATCGAACCATGCGAGTGCTGTCCGATTTTTAACTCACCTGTGTAAAGCTGGTAATTCATGTGCGGTGTACAGTAAAATCACACTGACAGATTAGAAATATATGTTTGAGTTGGTGGATATATATATATCGCCTACTCCCCGATGCCCTCGTCATTTGTAAAAGAGGTAAAACAAACAAACTACTATTCCCTGTCTGAGGGCACCGCCAGCATAAGAAAGTTCTCCTGCCCGCAGTGCCGTCTTGACAGGGAATAGGAATTCACGGCCGGTGAACTTACTTCACCTTTCTGACGTCCGTGCAAGCACCGTGGGAAAACTTCCCACGGCGTTCGCACCGATGTCACATAGGTGGAGTGAGTTCATTGGCCGTGAATTCCTATTCCCTGTCAAGACTGCACTGCGGGCAGGAGAACTTTCTTATGCTGGCAGTGCCCTCAGACAGGGAATAACCGTTCACACAGAGACACTCTATGCAGCCGGCCATCTAGATGTAGCAGAACTGGACCCGTCGTGGGACAAATGGATTTACAGCATCTCTGCGGAAAAGTGAGGAATACTGTTGTTTAGGGGGAAGTTACCTCTTTTACAGATGACGAGGGCATCGGGGAGTTGGCGAAGTCGTAAGTATGGTTTAATTAAGAATATTAAAGGAGTCTGTGTCTTTCTTTCAATTGAAGGACTTTTTTCTGGGTGTCCATGTTTTCTTACAATGTGACTATGGGGTTAGCAATGGGGGCATCTTAATGATGCCTCTCCATTACTAACCTTGGGGCTTGATGTCACCTGACAGTGACATCAACCCCCCCCCCCACACACACACACATTATTACCCCACTTGCCACCGCTACAGAGCAAGCGGGAAGAGCGAGGCAAAGTGCCAGAACCTTCCTGGGGTGGCTGAGATCTGATGTTTTTAGCCTGGGGGGGAGCCAGTATCTGTGGCCCCTTCCTATTCTATTCTAACCTGTCAGTGTGATTTTACTGTATGCGCACATGAATTGCCAGCTTTTCTTCTATCTAATAAATATATATTGTTCGTGTTTTGACGAATATTTATTTGAAAACTATGTATAAATGACAGAATTGCTGTATGTAAAAGCTCATTTTAAAATCGCATTTCAGTCAGATATAAATCGGTTGATAGGTGTGAAAAATTATATTGTAGTCACATGACGCTTGAATTACACTTGTGCGACTCTCGGCAAGGAGACACGGACCGATTTTACATACGGTAAGTGTGACGCCGGCCTTACATTCAATAGATCAACCACTACAACTGCTCTTACAGAAAAGAATCCAGTCTGTGATGATGGTGAAATGTGTTTCCTCTGGTCGCAGAGGATGTGCTTTACTCATAATTACAGGCCCAGGTATTAAAAAATCCTCCTGCGCTTCACCATTTTTCGTTCAAATTTTTTTCAGGCATCTTGTGATTCTGCCTTGGCAGCAGCTGTCTGGCACTGGTAGTATCTCCTGGTCCCTTTGTCCAACTCTCACCAGAGATGGGTGAGATAGGTCAGCGCCCCCACCCTAATGTATAGTCACAAGGTGTCTTTTTTTTTTTTTTTTTTTTTTTTGTAGTTTTCTTTACAGGTTCAAACACAAGGATGATGGGGGATGTAGATGACTGGTGGCAAGAGTGAGGGAGGAAGTAGCTGTATGGACACCACCCACCACCCTGCACTGCAGGGACAGGACACCACCCTCCACTGTAGGGACAGGACACCACCCTGCACTGTAGGGACAGGACACCACCCTGCACTGTAGGGACAAGGATGTGACAACTCCGAGATCTTCTCGCTGCCGTGAAACTTATTTTACGTTCCCTTCCTTCATTCTTAATTGACAAGTTCTGCCTCATCCACAAATCTAAATACCGCTCTCCGCATCCCCTGGTATGTTTCAGATAATATACCACGGGATCGCACATTCATCATCTCGCTCGCCCCACATTGCTCTTATCTTATTAATTACACAGGTCTGCAAAAAAAATTTTTTCAAGACCTGTTTTGGTTATTCCACGTAATCTTTGTTTTTAAGCGTGCTGAATCTGAAAATGACCTCCGTTTTGTCATAGGACATCACGCTTTCTGACAATTTAAGTAACTATGTTAAACAAGACAATACCTCAAAATAAATGAAAATAGACTCATAAAATTTATTTTTTTATTACAAATGTTTCATGAGAATCATTTTTTAACTGCAATGATCTCACTAAGGCTACGTTCACACTAGCGTTGCGCCGCCCTGCGTCGGCGACACAACGCGCGACGCACGAAAAAACGCGCACAAACGCACGCAAAAACGCGCGCGTTTTGCGACGCGTGCGTCGTTTTTTGACGAGAATCGGACGCACAGAAAATGCAACTTGTTGCATTTTCTTGCGTCCGACGCTAGCGTCGTAAACGACGCAAGTGTCAAAAAACGCCACCCAAAAAACGCACGCGTCCCCTATGTTAAACATAGGGGCGCGTCGCCGGCGCAACAGCGACGCACATTGGCGGAACGCCAATGTGAACGTAGCCTAACACACACTAACATCGATTCTTCTTCCCTGTGAGGCTTCTCTTGGTACATTTACGCTTGTGAGGAGCATCTGGAAGGTCTCTGAAGCGTCCAGCAGTAGTTTGCCATCATTCTAATGCTCCATCTTCCCTGGTATCTTCTTTCCATCTCTTTAATGTCCTGATGGAATCGTTCACTTTGCTCTTCACTCTCAGCTCCCAAATTTTCAGGAAAGTTGTCAAGGTGGGAATGGAGGAAATGCACTTTCAAACTCATCAGGCGACATAAAGCTTGAAATGCTTTCAGCGATTTTTTTTGTAGTCTTGGTATTGTATATCTTCAATGCATTGATGTGAATTAATTAATAGTAATTTTGACTTTCAAAACCCTAAGATAAAAAAAAAAAATACCACAAATTTAGAAAAATATACTAAATTTGAAGAGAATTTTGCATTTTGTGCCAAATCCTGACGTCCAGGATTTTTTTCAATGTTTTTCGTTTTCAGCGCACCAAAATACATGGAAATTAGATAATAATAATCAAACTGCTTTTTAGTCGCAGACCTGTGTTATCAGATATAATCACCATTCTGGCGCATGTAAATCACTGATACGAGGGGCGGGAAGCAGAGAGAAGCCTGAAGGTCAGACTCTGGGGTATTGCATTAGTGACCCCAAGTATTAGTCACATAAACTTAAACCTTCTAATGTTTGTTACTATTTTCAAAAACTTTTTTTTTTTCATCTACGTCTTAGAATTGGGGTAAATACATCAGCAATGCAAGTTTCCTTCTTGCCCTGATTGTGTGTTATAATGTATCATTCTGGGGTCCAGGCTGGATACAATGATAACAACTGGCAGCAGAACCCCTGGCTGTTTACTTGGCAGCACTTGATACATTGGCACTGGTAGAGCCATATGCAGGGCATGTAATAAATAGCTCTTCAGGACAGATTCATTGGCCTAACATGTCAACTTTATATTGCTTAAAGGGTTTGTCCACTATGACAACCCCGTCTCAATCACCATGTTTGCCCCCTTATAAAATAACACTTATATTCACCTCCGGTGCAGACACTGCTCAATGCAGTCGGCGCCAACTTACCCAGGGATGGCGTAACATTATGTCACGCCATCCCTGTGCCCAATCATCACTGACTTCACCCCTCTCCTTTGGATGAAGATGAATCTGACATCATGAAGAAGTGAGAGAGGAGCCGCAGTTGTCACTTTTACAATGCGTGATTTGTCTGGCCACAGGGGACATGAAGTTAGCGCTGAATGGGCTCAGGAATGGCGTAACATAACAGTTATGCAATCCCTGGGGGACGCAGACCTGACAATCACTGATACATCATTGGTAATGGAGTTGAGAATAGATGTTGTTATTTTACTGGAGGCATACATTCTGATTGAGAGAGGGTTGTCCGAGTAGTGGACACAACCTCTTTTGTACTAACGGGTCGGTAATTCGCTATTGATGGAGCTTTTTCAGCAATGCTCGAGCAGAGCTGGATCGCTCTTTTTGAAAAGCAGTAGCGCTAAAGTCGCCTGGTCCCTTTAATAGATAAAGGATCTATTTTCCAGGCAGCCTGCGCCTTTCCAACCACCGGCGTTCATTAGTTTATGGCATAATCCACGATGCGTTTTCAAACTTGACAGCGCCGATCAATAGGAACCGTTACTTAGCGTTAAGCACACGGTATGATTTCCCTGTATGATTACATGTTCCTAATGACAATCCCCATCGTCCTCCCGGGACTTGTAAGAGAAAATTAAAATCCAGCGGTTACCGGAGCCGCATCTGATTCATTCCCCCTCTAACGATGTTATCAGCAGCTGCCATCTTTTAGCTGCACATATGCTGCGGTTCGGGGACTCGGCCGCGCTTTGCCTATCACGCGGCGGGATTGCTCTTATCTTTCGGCAGTGATGGCGCGTGCGTCGGGATTACTGATAGTAACACCTGCTCGGCCCTCGCCCGTGCCGCTGATTTACTGCTAGTTAACGTGGCTTCTCGCTTTTAGATTGCACAACGGCTTTCTCTTGGCGTTGATTAAATATTCGGTGCACACAGCGAGCGCCGTTCTCCGGGACGGAACACTTGTCTTGCGTTGGACCATCTGTTACGTTAGAGCCTTTTAAATTATTCACAAATCTGAACATGACACAAAGTAACAAAACAGAAAAAAGTGTCTCAACTTAATGTATAAGAGCTCGGATCAGTATAACTGCTCTGGGCCGGGTATCATGGAGGACACTGGATTCTGCGCCATCTGTTTGTGATCAACCCTGGGCCCCAAGTTTCTTGTCCTTCAGTTCTGGATCTGGAATGTTTGATTTGCAGGACCTTTGACCAGCGGCCACATTGGTTGTATGGGCAGAGAACCCTTGAACCTCCTCCTATCTGCCAAGATCCCCGATGCCGCTTCAGATGTGTTTGTCCAGCTCTAGATGGTTGTTGCAGCATGACAGATACATGACATTCTGCGGGGTCTTGTAACCGGAAGAAGTGTTCAAGGGTCTTGCCCGATGACCAGGGTCCTGCAAATCTTCTCTCCACACTGTAATACATTAGATTTCTGAACCATGCTTCAGCCGATCATTCCACCTACCACTATCTCGTCTGAGCATCCCATAAACTGGTGCTCATTTGGTGAATTGCTGCTGTGCTCTGTTACGGTTAAGTTGCCGGCCCATGTTTGATTTTGCAGGTTTCTCATAGAAAACCACGCTATTTGCAAAATTTGGACATGCCCAAATGCCTTCACTACCAATCATTAGTTGGCTGGCGGCCCTGTTATTAGCTCGTCAGGTGAACCCATTGATCTTGAAGGTCTCCACCAACACTTGTCATTACTGATCTGTTCACTGGATGCAATATCATCACCCATATTTCCTGAGCCCACTCACCCTGTATCTGTCTTTCATTATGTTTTTTTTCTCTGTTCCCTGCATATTTCTCACCTTAATTCCTTGATGCTAACAAACAGTTAGCTTCTTCTGTCCATTTAGATGTGACTATCTCCTGTTTGCATTTCCCTTCTGACTTCTAATTGTCCCCTCCTGTGTGTGATTTTCCTCCTTGCTGCCTCTCCCTCCTGATAAAACCTGGCTTATTATCTGAGCACTTAGTTTGGTATAAATTGAGTGTCATAAGTCTGTCTCTGTAAGAATGTCTCTTTAAGTATGCTGCAGAAATAATACCAGAAATAGAACCACAAGAGAACACTAGGTAGAACTAACCGCTGTAAGTAAATGTACTAAACTTTTCTCCTTCCTCCACACTTACTCACATCATGCTGATGATAAATGCTCCAATAGTTTGGGCTCCATAAATCCTCACTCTCACTGCTGGCAACATATCTCTCAATCCTGCCCCTCACAGCTCTTACCTACCATTACTACACCCTCCTACTGCTCCCAACACAATGTAAACACCCGAAATCTCGCCCACTTAAAATCCGTGCCCTTGGTGCCCACCACCCTGCTCCCTCTCTCTGGATCACTATGGAATGCCCACTCTGTCTACAATAAACCATGTGATTCACAACCTCTTTTCCTCTCATAAATTTTCTTTCCTGGGCCTCAACAAAACATGGCTGACACACTATGACACAGCCTCCCCTGCTTCACTATGTTATGGAGGCCTCCACTTCAACAACACTCCTCATTCTGCTAAAACACATAGTGGAGGAGTGGGCCTTCTCTTTTCTTCCAGCTGTACCTTTGGCACAATCCCTCCTCTACCCTCCCCTATTCTCCCCTCTTTTGAAGTCCACTCTGTCCACACCTACTCTCCCTCCAACCTCCAAGTGGCCGTCATATACCCACCTTCGGGCCCGACCACTGCCTTTATTGACCAATTCTCTACTTGTCTTCTACACTTTCTCTCTGCTGACATTCTCATCATCATCATGGGTGACTTCAACATCCCCATTGACACCCACCAGTCGGCAGCCTCCAAACTCCTGTCGCTCACTTCATCTTTGGAACTTACTAAGTGGTCCTCCTCAGCCACCCTCACAGACGGACACACATTAGACCTGGTCTTCACCTGTCTCTGCTCCCTATCTAACTTCACAACCTCCCTCTCCCTCTGTCTACCATCTACTCACACTCTCATCCCTGTCCTCCTCACCGGTCACCCATGTCCACCAACTTGCGCACCCCAGCAGAAACCTTGCACATCTAGACACTCGCACACTCTCTGACTCTGTTCTACCACTGTCCTCCGTATCTTCACTCCACGTCCCTGCCACTAGTTTCTACAATGCCACTCTTGCATCGGCAATTATTATTATTATTATTATACATTTTTATAGCGCCATTTATTCCATGGCGCTTTACATGTGAATACGGGGCAAATATAGACAAATACATTAAACATGAGCAGATAACAAGGCACACGAGTACATAAGGAGGGAGGACCCTGCCCGCGAGGGCTCACAGTCTGCAGGGGGTGGGTGAGGATACACTAGGAGAGGGAAGAGCTGGCTGTGCGGCTGTTCAGTAGGTTGAGGATCACTGCAGGCTGTAGGCTTGTCGGAAGAGATGAGTCTTCAGGTTCTTTTTGAAGGTTTCTATGGTAGGCACGAGTCTGATGTGTTGGGGTAGAGAGTTCCAGAGTATGGGGGAAGCACGGGAGAAGTCTTGGATGCGGTTATGGGAAGAAGAGATGAGAGGGGAGTAGAGAAGGAGGTCTTGGGAGGATCGGAGGTTGCGTGTAGGTAGGTACCGGGAGACCATGTCACAGATGTATGGAGGAGACAGGTTGTGGATGGCTTTGTATGTCAGTGTGATGGTTTTGAACTGGAGTCTCTGGGCGATAGGAAGCCAGTGAAGGGCTTGACACAGGGGAGAGGCTGGGGAACAGGTGGATTAGTCGGGCAGCAGAGTGTAGGATGGATTGGAGCGGTGCCAGAGTGCTGGAGGGGAGTCCAGAGAGTAGGAGGTTGCAGTAGTCGAGGCGGGAGATGATAAGGGCATGCACTAGCGTTTTTGCAGTGTTGCGGTCAAGGAAAGCACGGATCCGGGCAATCAACTCACTCGTCCCAGTCATGCATAGCAGAGTGCGTCAAATCAATAAAAAACCCTGGCACAATAACATCACTAAAAGCTTCAGCAAGTATCCAGAATTGCAGAACGGCGTTGGAAGAAAACTCTTTCGCAAGATGATTTCACTTCACCTCATTCAAACAAGCAACACTCGCTTAAAAATCTGCTCTCACGTCTGCTAAACAGGCCTACTTCACAACCCTCGTATCTTCCTTATCCAGCAACCCCAAACAGTTGAACAACACTTTTAACTCCCTCCTCCACCCACCACTGCCCTCTCAGACTTACCTAATCTCTGACGAGGATTTTGCCACGATGTTCAAAAAGAAGATAGACTAAACAAGGCAAGTCTTTGTTGTCCGACCACCACAACCCTTTTGTATGTCAGACCAATGCCCTAGCCCCAAAAATTCCTTCTCCAAAATCACTTAAGGAGAGCTTGCTCATCTTCTCTCCAAATCACACCTCACCACTTGTGCACTAGACCCTATCCCATCTCCTCCCCAAACTCACCACCACACTTATCTCATCCCTAACCCATCTTTTCAACCTATCGCTAACTTCTGGCACCTTCCCTTCTGCTTTCAAACATGCCACAATCACACCTATCCTCAAAAAGCCATCCCTTGACCCGAGCGCTATGTCCAGCTATTGCCCCATATCTTTGCTCCTATTTGCTTCCAAACTCCTGGAGCAGCACGTCCACGCTGAACTTTCCTGCCTCTTCTCATCTAACTCGCTCTTCGCCAACCTACAATCTGGCTTCCGTCCCCACCATTCCACTGAGACTGCCCTGGACAAACTTACTAACGACTTACTTACAGCCAAAGCTAACAGACCATTCTCTATGCTCCTCCTTCTAGACCTGTCCTCTGCCTTTGACACAATTGACCACTGCATCCTACTACATATCCTATTTTCCTTTGGTGACAAAGACCTTGCCCCATCTTGGATCTCCTCATACCTTACCAACCGCACATTTAGCGTTTCCTACTCCCATACTACCTCTTCATCTCGCCCCCCTCTCTGTTGGTGTCCCTCAAGGCTCTGTCCTAGGACCCCTTCTATTCTCAATCTATGCCTTTGGACTGGTACAACTCAAAGTCCTATGGCTTCTAGTACCATCTATATGCCGATGACACTCAGATCTACCTCTCTGGCCCAGATGTCACCTCTCTTCTGACCAGAATCCTAGAGTATCTATCCGCCATATCTTCCTTCTTCTCCTCTCGCTTCATCAAGCTCAATGTGGACAAATCTGAGTTAATTGAGGAAAGATAATCTCACATTTCTTCCCTACCTGACCTATCTATCACAATAAATGACATCACAATTTCCCCTGTCCCGGAAATGCACTGCCTCGGAGTAACGAATGCTTAACTCTGCTTTGTCCTTCAAAATGCACATCCAAGCTATCGCCACCTCCTGTCGCCTCCAGCTCAAAAATATTTCGAGAACCCGTCCTTTCCTCAACCCTCACTCTACCAAAATGCTTGTGCATGCCCTAATCCTCTCCTGCCTCGACTACTGCAACATCCTCCTCTGTCTTGGTGTGTCAAGAGGTACTGTCTCCAAAGTAATGACTGCGTTTGAAAGAGAAGGAAAAACGTCTGCAGCAAAGCACAGGTCCGGCCGAAAGTCAAAGTTGACTGAGCGAGACCGTCTGACTCTAAAGCGAATTGTGAGAGAGGATCGCAAGACCACGGCTCCGAAAATCACTGCTGAGCTCAATGAACACCACCAAAACTGTTCATCAGGACCTGCACAAATCTGGATTCCAAGGAAGAGCTGCAATTAGAAAACTGCTGCTCTCAATGACAAATGTTTCCAAGCGTTTAGAGTGGTGTAGAAACCTCCAGAATTGGTCCCTCGAGGAGTGGAAACATGTGATATTCTCAGACGAATCATCGTTTACCCTATTTCCGACCTCCGGCCGAGTGTACGTTTGGAGACAGCCGAAAGAAGCATTCCATCCAGACTACCTTCTCCCAACCGTAAAACATGGCGGAGGTTCTGTGATGATCTGGGGGGCTATTTCATGGAGATCCGCCGGGCCAATGATATCCCTTCATGGAAAAATTAACAACCGAGATTATTTAGGCATTTTGGGCGACCAAGTGCATCCAATGGTCCCCAGAGGGGAACACCATCTTTCAGGATGATAATGCAACAATTCATACAGCTAGAATCGTTATAGCATGGCACGAGGAACATTCTAATGAAGTTGAGCATCTCATCTGGCCCCCACAATTTATGGTTGATTTTAGAGATTCAAGTTAGGCTACTTTCACACTAGTGTCGGAATCTCCCCGTCGCAATGCGTTGGGCAGAGATTCCGACTCTAGCGTTTGACGCACTGCACAACGGGTGCAGCGGATGCATTTCTCCGGCGCATCCGCTGCCCCATTGTGAGGTGCGGGGAGGTGAGGGCGGAGTTCTGGCCGCGCATGCGCGGTCGGAAAAAGCGGTCCGTCAGGAGCAAAAAACATTACATTTAACGTTTTTTGCTCCCGGCGGTCCGCCACAACACGGCGCAACCGTCGCACGACGGTTGCGATGTGTGGCAAAGCATCGCAATGCGTCGCGAATGTTAATCTATGGGGCAAAAACGCATCCTGCAAACAACTTGCATTGCGACGTCTGGCAAAAAACGCCAGTGTGAAAGTAGCCTTAGACGTCTTAGATTTCTGCCGCCATCGTCGCTCAAAGAACTGGAGGGT
The DNA here is from genome assembly GCF_032444005.1 of Ranitomeya imitator. Lineage (NCBI taxonomy): Eukaryota > Metazoa > Chordata > Amphibia > Anura > Dendrobatidae > Ranitomeya > Ranitomeya imitator. Next base: position 25,992,797 of record NC_091290.1, read on the forward strand.
GTTTTAACTGCAGAATGGGCTAAAATTCCTTTGGAAACAATTCACACATTGTATGAATCCAAACCTCGCAGAATTGAGGCTGTAATCGCCGCAAAAGGTGGACCTACTCCATATTACTCCCAACTTTTGTTGACGTTTCCAGGTGTTTCCATTATTTTGTCCAACCCCTGTGTGTATATGTGTGTATCTATGTGTGTATCTATGTGTGTGTGTGTGTGTGTGTGTGTGTGTGTGTGTGTGTGTGTGTGTGTATATATATATATATATATATTTTTTTTTTTTTTTTTTTCATTTTTTAAACTTCACAACTGATGTATCTGCCTAAAACATCTGGAAACCCCAAACGTCGCCCACAATGAGGGGGGAAAAAACCACAGGCCGACACAAGTGCAGAGTTTTTAATGGAACCCAACTTAAGTTTGAAAAATAAAATGAACAATCCTTTTAAAAGCAGAAAGTTTAAGAAAAGAAAAATTCCAAACGTTTTACAGTAAAATTTGCACAATTTTTAGTTATAAATAATTGAGGATGTGAGGCGTGTTGATCCACGAGTCGTCCCATTGCTGCCACGTGTCCCATTTCGTGGCCGGGATCTTGTATATAGGAAAGACACGTGTGATCAGATTTGACCACCTTCTGGTGCCGGGATCTGGGGCTCGGATGTTCCTCAGGGTCAGTTCGGATAGAGAGAGAAACGCAAATGACCAGAAACACAGAGCGCAAATACCATCCAGCGCGCAGCCGGGTGAGCAGTAACTGACCAGGTTCAGCTCCATTGGTTCTGCAGCTTAAGGCTTCATTCACACGTCCGGTTTTCACATCCATGTTCTGTTCATCTTTTGCATGGGTAGAACATGTACCCATTATCGTCAATGGGTCTGTTAATACGGCCGTGTGTCCGATCAAAAATGGACATCTTTCCCTGATTTTTTTTTTTTTTCCTTCATGGATCAAAATTGCCCATCCAAGGCTGAGTCCTTAAAAATCACCGACTGTGTACAGTCTGTGATTAGTATTCTAGCAAGTAGGAGAAGCTTTGCATTTTTTTCCCCCACCAGTGAAAAATCACTTGTTAATAATGGTCCCGTTTTTTGTGGCATACCAGAAAAATCACTGACCTGTGAATGAGGCCTAATGAATGTTACAAATCCTATTCTCCAGTCACATCAAGAGCTGTAATCACTGTTCTGCTAGGTCTCCTGTTCACTCGTGTTATTTGCTGCCCCCTGCTGGTTCAGTTCATAGAGCCCACGCTGCAAATTGTCAGAAGATTACATGGGATAGGATTAGAGGCAGCAGTCAGTACCACACATGATGGTCTTAGATACATACTCAGCAGAGGTCACACATGAAAGCATAAGACAAGTCAGTGTATCTAATCCTGTCGTATTTGATACTGTCAGCTTCTCCTGTGAGATGTGTCACAAGTCAATGCATCTAATCACGGGAGAGGCTTACAGCTGACAGTATTACATAGGATTAGATACAGTGGCTCAGGAGGCTGTATCACCCATGATCAGCTTAGATACATGGACATTCTGTTCTCTGATCATTGGATCGTCAGCTCTTGAGGGCAGAGCGCAGCTCGGTGGGGGACAGTGTAGTACAGGGGCTTTCTCCCCGGACCCCCTCATTAGTATCTGTACTCGTCTCCGTGCTCGGCCCACTCCCCGTGTTATCCATGGACATGGCAGCCTTCCCACCGTGCAGATGGCTCCCGGCTTGTTCTGGATCAGGAGCCCTTCAGACTGGAGGCCGATGGCTGCCCGACAGCTTGTAAACTGCTCCTGACCGTGCTGTAAGCCGCTGCAGAGCACCAGGGGCCTGGAAAGGACCCAAATCCCGCTCGGACCCCACATCTCCAGCCTGGAGCACACAGCTGGCCACATTATGGGACTGCGCCACTTACGTGTGCAAAAAAGAGCGGGGGTCCTACTGCTCAGCGCAGCCCCCCTAGTCCTGTGCACCCTTCAGTGTTATTTATCTGCCATGTATACATTAACCATTAATTGCTCTGCGTTCACATCACTGGTCTCCGATCTGTGGGTTTCCTGCTGCTGCAGAACTTCCCGGTATGCACAAAAGAGTCTGCATCATGTATGTCATGCTGGGACTTGTAGTTGCAGAACAGCTGGAGAATTACAGATTTACCATTGGTGTGTATGTATATGGTATCTCAGGATTACTACAGATAATTGTACAATGGGGAGGGCACCATCATATTAATGGGTTCAACCTGCAGCACGTCATGGAAGTCAACCATTATAAAGACCAGAACCGAGAGACATGTAAAAAGGCCGGGATCACCGGAGAAAATCACACGTTATATTTGTATATACAAAACCACACACAAATGCTAAAAACATTCAAAAGCCCAAAATTACACACAGTGCCCAACATAGATATGTAAATGATTAATGTAAGGCAAAGACAATTGTACATCAGATAACATCACCATATTGTGATTCAAGCCTAGGAAAAACTTGTAATAATCATATATCTTATTCTCCAAGCTAATAAACGATAATGATTGGCACCCAATGTAATTAAATCACCGGTCAGTTTATCAAACAAACACATTATCATAGAGACTGGAGCCAGCAATGTCAGATATTTATGATCCACGATCATTAGCTGCAAGGCTAGGCTACACCAGATGTCCCTTATACTGGTTATCACTGTGTATCTGCCCACAGGACAAGACCCATCAGGCAGTCATAGAGGTGCAGAGTCCGGCTCCTGTTAGTCCAACGCGTGTCGTCACATCTGTGACTTCATTAGGGGCAGGATATGTCGTTATTACAAGTTAATTTTACAACAAATTATTGAGCGCAGCTCTGGAGTATAATACAAGAGGTAACACAGGATCAGTAGTAATGTATGTACACAGTGACTGCACCAGCAGAATAGTGAGTGCAGCTCTGGAGAATAATACAGGATGTAACTCAGGATCAGTAATGTATGTACACAGTGACTGCACCAGCAGAATAGTGAGTGCAGCTCTGGGGTATAATACAGGATATAGCTCAGGATTAGTAATGTAGTGTCTGTACATAGTGACTGCACCAGCAGAATAGTGAGTGCAGCTCTGGAGTATAATACAGGATGTAACTCAGGATCAGTAATGTAATGTATGTACGCAGTGACTGCACCAGTGAGTGCAGCTCTAAAGTATAATACTGAAGTGTATCGACGTGGAGTGATGTAAAGGTTATCACACTTTTGAATTTTTGGGAGTCCTTCTCCTTTAATTCTGCACCCATTTTACCCCTTTCGTACATACTTTGAATAGACTCTAATTTTCTGCTGTAAGATACCCAATTATTTGCTCTGAACACTGTAATAGCCAGTTCCGGGCACGATGGCGTGTGCCAGTCTATGAGCCGCCCCCTTGCCAGGGTAGAGCGTAAATAATTGACGTAGCAGATGGTAATGAAGGTATAATTTGTTTTCTTTGTATAGTAATGTGGATTCGGCCGCGCGGGTGACTGCATTAAACAGGATTTTCATCTCTGCCAGTGATCAATATTGTCATTACATTCTCGGATAAGTCGCGTCTGCCGCGCCGGGGTGACCGCACACGCGCACTATTTGTTATTGGAATGCTTTCCATTGCCAGACGTGTCCGCACAGCGAGAATCCAGCACAGACAAAGATGAATTCCCTGCCCGGGATGTCATTATTTCTAGAAACAGATTGTTCCATTTCTTCTGACAGATTGTGTTTTCCTATATCAGGACGATCTGCGTTCCTCTATAGATTGGGTTTTCCAGCTATTAAAATCATGGGTCCACAGTAGCCAGAAAACCTAATATAGCTTTACTGCCTCTTTGATATTTCAGTCATTTTAAGTCACTTTGCAATGTGAAAAAAAAAAATCGAACAATCTGGAAACCATCAACAAGCAGGCCAGCGGCAGCAACTTTTTTTTTTCCCCCATGTGCATTTCAGAATTTGAAATAATTTGTGGCAACTGTGAAATAACTTAACAAGCAGGGAAATAACAAGAGGAAAGTCAGTAGCTGCCGGGAAACCATCAACAAGTAGCTGCTGATCATATTACCATGGTTTGTGCACTGTATGCTCCACATCTTAGGTTATGTGTATAGCAATGGCGGGATAAGTGGTCGCCGATCTTGACGTACTATTACTTTGGTACTGGGTCTAGATTTTGGACAAGCCTCATGACCGATTTTCTTTTGTGCGTCTCCTAGGTTTGGCAGTGTGGGGGCAGCGTGGAGGTCCTACCGTGCTCCAGGATAGCCCACATAGAAAGGGCGCACAAGCCGTACACAGAGGACCTGACGGCCCACGTCCGGCGGAACGCCCTGCGGGTGGCTGAGGTCTGGATGGACGAGTTTAAGAGTCACGTGTACATGGCTTGGAACATCCCGCAAGAGGTAAGCGCCCACCAGCCAAAATGGAGACTGTTACCAGACGGGTACAGAGGGGGTCCATACACAAACTAGACTGGCACAAGTCCTCAAAGCCCACCTCCCGGGACAGGGAGCCAATTCCATATAGAGAGAAGAACGTAACAAGACTTTGTGATAATCTTGAGAGCGTACATGGTGGCAGGCGAGTGGGTCAGTTTTATAGGTTGTAGAGATCCTGCTAAGCCTGCCCCTATATTATCCCTATATACCTACCCCTCTATATTATCCTGCTAAACCTGCCCGTGTATATTATACCCATATACCTGCCCCTCTATAGTATCCTGCTAAGCCGGCCCCCTGTATTGTGCCACTAAGTCTGTCCTCTATATTACCCTGGTATACCTGCACCTCTATAGTATCCTGGTCCACCTGCCCCTATATTCTCCTGCTAAGCCTGCCCCCTATATTATCGCGCTAATCCTGCCCTTATATTATCCTGGATTACGTACTCCAGAATCCGTCACAAGATCCCACAGTGTACTGCAGGAGCACCAGAACTGTGCGGTTCTGCACGCTGAGCTTTAGCACAAGGCGCCTACAGCGTCACCCACAGGAGAAAGGCTGTAACAGCGGCTGGGAAAGCTTAAATCACAGACGTTAAACCGTTATGATGTGGAAGCGATCGGGCTCCTTTAGCCCAAGAGGTCATCACTATTGAGGGCATTTTTTTAAGGTTTTTGGTGGAATTTCTTCAGCGGCGTTAGGACGACACATGTCCTTTATGTGGAATAATGAAGAAATGATTCATAATTTTATTCAGTTGCTAGCAAATTTGGGTGACGACAGAGGAGTCCAGCAGCAAACTTATAGGGGGGTCCACCAGGCCAGCTTAGAGAGGGAGTTCCTTCAGGCCAGCTTAAACGGGGATCCTCCAGGCCAGCTCACAGAGAGTGAGTTCCCCCAGGCCAGCTCACAGAGAGGGAGTTCCTCCAGGCCAGCTCACAGAGAGGGAGTTCCTCCAGGCCAGCTCACAGAGAGGGAGTTCCTCCAGGCCAGCTCACAGAGAGGGAGTTCCTCCAGGCCAGCTCACAGAGAGGGAGTTCCTCCAGGCCAGCTCACAGAGAGGGAGTTCCTCCAGGCCAGCTCACAGAGAGGGAGTTCCTCCAGGCCAGCTCACAGAGAGGGAGTTCCTCCAGGCCGGCTCAGAGAGGGAGTTCCCCCAGGCCAGCTCACAGAGAGGGAGTTCCTCCAGGCCGGCTCAGAGAAGGAGTTCCCCCAGGCCAGCTCACAGAGAGGGAGCTCCTCCAGGCCAGCTCACAGAGAGGGAGTTCCCCCAGGCCAGCTCAGAGAGGGAGTTCCCCCAGGCCAGCTCAGAGAGGGAGTTCCCCCAGGCCAGCTCAGAGAGGGAGTTCCCCCAGGCCAGCTCAGAGAGGGAGTTCCCCCAGGCCAGCTCAGAGAGGGAGTTCCCCCAGGCCAGCTCAGAGAGGGAGTTCCCCCAGGCCAGCTCAGAGAGGGAGTTCCCCCAGGCCAGCTTAAACAGGGATTTCCTCCAGGCCAGCTCAGAGAGGGAGTTCTCCCAGGCCAGCTTAAAAAGGGGGATCCTCCAGGCCAGCTCAGAGAGGGAGTTCCCCCAGGCCGGCTCAGAGAGGGAGTTCCCCCAGGCCAGCTCAGAGAGGGAGTTCCCCCAGGCCAGCTCAGAGAGGGAGTTCCCCCAGGCCAGCTTAAACAGGGATTTCCTCCAGGCCAGCTCAGAGAGGGAGTTCTCCCAGGCCAGCTTAAACAGGGGGATCCTCCAGGCCAGCTCAGAGAGGGAGTTTCCCCAGGCCAGCTCAGAGAGGGAGTTCCCCCAGGCCAGCTCAGAGAGGGAGTTCCCCCAGGCCAGCTCAGAGAGGGAGTTCCCCCAGGCCAGCTCAGAGAGGGAGTTCCCCCAGGCCAGCTCAGAGAGGGAGTTCCCCCAGGCCAGCTCAGAGAGGGAGTTCCCCCAGGCCAGCTTAAACAGGGATTTCCTCCAGGCCAGCTCAGAGAGGGAGTTCTCCCAGGCCAGCTTAAAAAGGGGGATCCTCCAGGCCAGCTCAGAGAGGGAGTTCCCCCAGGCCGGCTCAGAGAGGGAGTTCCCCCAGGCCAGCTCAGAGAGGGAGTTCCCCCAGGCCAGCTTAAACAGGGATTTCCTCCAGGCCAGCTCAGAGAGGGAGTTCTCCCAGGCCAGCTTAAACAGGGGGATCCTCCAGGCCAGCTCAGAGAGGGAGTTTCCCCAGGCCAGCTCAGAGACGGAGTTCCCCCAGGCCAGCTCAGAGAGGGAGTTCCCCCAGGCCAGCTCACAGAGAGGGAGTTCCCCCAGGCCAGCTCACAGAGAGGGAGTTCCCCCAGGCCAGCTCACAGAGAGGGAGTTCCTCCAGGCCAGCTCACAGAGAGGAAGTTCCCCCAGGCCAGCTTAAAAAGGGGGATCCCCCAGGCCAGCTCAGAGAGGGAGTTCCCCCAGGCCAGCTTAAACAGGGATTTCCTCCAGGCCAGCTCAGAGAGGGAGTTCTCCCAGGCCAGCTTAAACAGGGGGATCCTCCAGGCCAGCTCAGAGAGGGAGTTCCCCCAGGCCAGCTCACAGAGAGGGAGTTCCTCCAGGCCAGCTCACAGAGAGGGAGTTCCTCCAGGCCAGCTCACAGAGAGGAAGTTCCCCCAGGCCAGCTTAGAGAGGGAGTTCCCCCAGGCCAGCTCAGAGAGGGAGTTCCTCCAGGCCAGCTTAAAAAGGGGGATCCTCCAGGCCAGCTTAAAAAGGGGGATCCTCCAGGCCAGCTCAGAGAGGGAGTTCCCCCAGGCCGGCTCAGAGAGGGAGTTCCCCCAGGCCAGCTCAGAGAGGGAGTTCCCCCAGGCCAGCTTAAACAGGGATTTCCTCCAGGCCAGCTCAGAGAGGGAGTTCTCCCAGGCCAGCTTAAACAGGGGGATCCTCCAGGCCAGCTCAGAGAGGGAGTTCCCCCAGGCCGGCTCAGAGAGGGAGTTCCCCCAGGCCGGCTCAGAGAGGGAGTTCCCCCAGGCCGGCTCAGAGAGGGAGTTCCCCCAGGCCGGCTCAGAGAGGGAGTTCCCCCAGGCCGGCTCAGAGAGGGAGTTCCCCCAGGCCGGCTCAGAGATGGAGTTCCCCCAGGCCGGCTCAGAGATGGAGTTCCCCCAGGCCGGCTCAGAGATGGAGTTCCCCCAGGCCGGCTCAGAGAGGGGGTTCCCCCAGGCCGGCTCAGAGAGGGGGTTCCTCCAGGCCAGCTCAGAGAGGGAGTTCCCCCAGGCCAGCTTAAACAGGGGGATCCTCCAGGCCGGCTCAGAGAGGGAGTTCCCCCAGGCCGGCTCAGAGAGGGAGTTCCCCCAGGCCGCCTCAGAGAGGGAGTTCCCCCAGGCCGCCTCAGAGAGGGAGTTCCCCCAGGCCGCCTCAGAGAGGGAGTTCCCCCAGGCCGGCTCAGAGAGGGAGTTCCCCCAGGCCGGCTCAGAGAGGGAGTTCCCCCAGGCCGGCTCAGAGAGGGAGTTCCCCCAGGCCGGCTCAGAGAGGGAGTTCCCCCAGGCCGGCTCAGAGAGGGAGTTCCCCCAGGCCGGCTCAGAGAGGGAGTTCCCCCAGGCCGGCTCAGAGAGGGAGTTCCCCCAGGCCGGCTCAGAGATGGAGTTCCCCCAGGCCGGCTCAGAGATGGAGTTCCCCCAGGCCGGCTCAGAGATGGAGTTCCCCCAGGCCGGCTCAGAGATGGAGTTCCCCCAGGCCGGCTCAGAGAGGGGGTTCCCCCAGGCCGGCTCAGAGAGGGGGTTCCCCCAGGCCGGCTCAGAGAGGGAGTTCCCCCAGGCCGGCTCAGAGAGCGAGTTCCCCCAGGCCGGCTCAGAGAGCGAGTTCCCCCAGGCCGGCTCAGAGAGGGAGTTCCCCCAGGCCGGCTCAGAGAGGGAGTTCCCCCAGGCCGGCTCAGAGAGGGAGTTCCCCCAGGCCGCCTCAGAGAGGGAGTTCCCCCAGGCCGGCTCAGAGAGGGAGTTCCCCCAGGCCGGCTCAGAGAGGGAGTTCCCCCAGGCCGGCTCAGAGAGGGAGTTCCCCCAGGCCGGCTCAGAGAGGGGGTTCCCCCAGGCCGGCTCAGAGAGGGAGTTCCCCCAGGCCGGCTCAGAGAGGGAGTTCCTCCAGGCCGCCTCAGAGAGGGAGTTCCTCCAGGCCGGCTCAGAGAGGGAGTTCCCCCAGGCCGGCTCAGAGAGGGAGTTCCCCCAGGCCGGCTCAGAGAGGGAGTTCCCCCAGGCCGGCTCAGAGAGGGAGTTCCCCCAGGCCGGCTCAGAGAGGGAGTTCCCCCAGGCCGCCTCAGAGAGGGAGTTCCTCCAGGCCGCCTCAGAGAGGGAGTTCCTCCAGGCCGGCTTAGAGGGGATCGTGATTCAGCTTTTCTGGGGTTCTGACTGAATTTCTTTCCAATGATGGTTGAAAAACACAAGATTAACAACCACAAAATCTGAACACGTACTTATATACATTTGTTCAGGTGGAACATTTGCTGCGGTTCTGCGCGATAATCCACCGCCCCGGTGGCTGCAGAGCGCGGCATGTTAGTCCCAGTGGATCATGGCTTCTCCCTATGCTGACTTTCCGTCGGTCACATCCAATCATCTCTCCTTGCTGACAACCATCACAGCTGCTGGGCGAAGGACGGACTCATTTCTCCGCTTTCTCTCTCCTGCAGGACCCCGGCATTGACATAGGTGACATTTCTGAGAGGAAAGCCCTGAGGAAGCGGCTTCAATGTAAGACCTTTCGGTGGTACCTCGTCACAGTGTATCCGGAAATGAGAACCTACTCTGACAACATCGCCTACGGCGTGGTGAGTGGCGTCCGATCCACAGACCCTCTACTTATAGCGCCAGGAGGAACACACGGCTGGCTCCTCCACGATGGAAGACTGACAGGTTCTCTGCAGGATTTAAAGGGATGGTGGATTTTTTTTAAATGTTCTGCGACTTTCTAATAGTCTTTGGGTTTCAATTCGGTCTCGTTTTCAGGATCTCTGCTTGCTGTCAGAATAGGAACATTCATATTTATATCGACAGGCTGAAACCTGTCAAAGCTTAATCGTTCTCACAGCTGAAGCTTTGCTACAGTTGTATTCCATCCCTACATGTAACTATAGTGCACCAAGCTGCAAAACCGCAGGATTTACTGCAAATTGCTGTAAATTAGACTTGTAACCTCAGATGTGTTTTTTTTTTTTTCCCCCAGAGTTCACTGACAGCAAGCGGAGATCTTATAAACGGTGAAAAATTTAAACCGCAGAAGCCCAATATATCATTTTATTTTCTTTATAAAATATATTTTCTCTCTGTCTTAACAATTCACAAAATGTTACAAAAATTACATCTTTTTGGCGTAAACTTTACCTACATTGGCGAACACAAAATAAGCTTAAAAAAGGCGTAAAAGGGAAAGTTACTTTTTGTGCAAAAAAGAAAAGCAATAGGTGCAGAACACTAAAAACGCATCATTATTACAGTATATAGTAGAAATAGCACTCTCCTATGAAACCCAACTTGTGTCCGAGCTTCACAAGACATGGCGGCGTCGGGGCTCCTCGACAATTGTGTTACGGAGGAAGAGGCCGATGGGCGCTGAAACTGTAGCCCCACTGGGGTCACTCAACTTAAATGCCGTTGTCAGAGATTGACAGCAGCATCTGACTGATCAATAAGCAGCGATCAGAGTAGCTCCGGTTGCTGCTGTTAAAGACAGGTGCTGGCTGTATAACACAGCCAGCACCCTGTCTGTACACTGCGAGCTCTGCTCTATGCACCTGCAGTCTCCCTACAATATATTACATCCTGGGGGTCTTTACAGACGTCTTCTACTGCGCTATGGCGGCCATAACCGAGCCCCCGAGGGCCGATTACGAAGATTCCCAGACCTTGCGTTACATAGAAAGTCATACAGACGTCTTCAGCTCAGGCTCGAGAAGGTTCCCATCATTTTCGGAATGAATCACTTCCACTGGTCCTTTACTTAATTGAGCCTGCACAATGTTAAATGGGGGCGATCTGAATGCCCCATTATCTGGTCGTTCATTAGTCCCCGGACATGGCGGATTTATGCATGAAAAAGCTAAACAGAAAGGAGGTGACCGACCTTCCGCCTTGAAGCTAATTTTCACACAGTTTCTGGTCTTCGTTCACTGTGCCCACAGTCACAGGACAAGGTTAAAGTGTCATTCCAGACGGGTCCCAGCCGCGCAGCCGGTAAATCTCTATCTCCTCGCCGGCCGCGCCGCAATCATGTTTCACATTAAAGTCACAATGAGTTTGTTAATCAGACGGGACAATAAATATCTTTTCTTTGCTTGAAGGAGCAGATCCAATTTCTCCGTTCACTTTGTCTTTGATTAATGTCATTTTATACCAATGTGAAAGACGGCGGCGGTGGCCACGGCAGACCCTGTAATCCGCACGTCTACGTGACCCTGGTGCTGATTGTGCAGCATAGACCCATCTGGGCCGATCCTATAGAAAGTGTGCGGAATACTTATCTATTCTTCCACCATGACGGACTGTAAGACTGACGCTGATGCTTTATTGCGCCTGTTTACATGGCATTTGGAAAAAAGCATAACAACGTTGCAGGTGCCATCGCCTGTGCACCATTTTTTGTGACCTATATGGAGGGGATTCGATTATAACCCCGAGTCGTACTTTATGTAATTAACCTAACCGGATGGATCGGTAGAAGGGGTCAGTGTTTGGTTTTAGGAACGTCATTATAGTCTCATGTTTGTTACTATTTTTTTTTTATTTTTGCTTTTCAGCTGCAGAACTCCCTGAAGACAGACCTGTGCCTTGACCAGGGGCCGGACACGGACAACATCCCCATCCTGTACATCTGCCATGGGCTCACGCCACAGGTTCATTACACTGCACGCCTTTCACCACATTTATTATTATTCCCTTTAGACATTTTTTTTTTTGCAATTATTTGAAATGTGCCAAGTGAAAAAGTTGTGCAAACATTTTGATGCAAAATAATGGTATAAATTAGGTGACCGATTTAGGCCAAAGGGGCTTAAGATGCATCATCCACTGCAATAAATCTGGTTAAATATGGTGCATTCTCAGGCTTCATGGCTAAATATTAGGGTGCAGTCAGACGGCCGTATAAATGAGAGCGCAGTGCACGGACTGGCCGGCGGCTGTCCCTACCTGCGGGTGACGGCTTCATGTATTTCTATGCAGCTGTCACGCTCGGGTCGGGAGAGCCGCCGGCCAGTCCATACATTGCATACTGATTCATACAGCCGTCTGATTGTGCCCTTAGGATTAGTAACCCTTTCCCAGTGTACACAGAGCCATGTTCACATGTAGCGTAAATTCAGAATATTTTCTGCTGCATTTTTTGTGCAAAAAAATCGGCTTTTAACAATTCAGGCAAAGTGGATGTGATTTGATGAAAACGCGTGGCCATTGTGCACTTAGAGACGCTTTTGAGCTGTGCAGTTTTTGGAGCAACTTTTTTCCCCCCCGTTTCTACCCCATTGTTTTGGTACCAAAAAAATGCAGAAAAAAAAAAAACTGCAACACAAACACAAAGGAAAAAATGCACTAATCAACATAAATTGATATTTCATGGTGCAGAAAAAGAAAACAAAACCACGTTTTTGCACATGAGCAGGTGGCCTGAGGCTCCATTCACAAGTCCGTTTTCCACAGTTCATGAACGGACCACAGGTCACGTGTCCTGAGATGGCCGGCTCTTATCAGCTTGTATGGCTATTAGTTGGGGTCTGGAGACCGTCGGTGGGTGCAGGGATTGCAGGCTATGAATGGACATGTAAATGCAGCCCGTAGTCACATCTGGTCTCGGGCTGGATTCACACATTACATATTTAGCACTGATTTTTGTTGAGATTTTGCTGCAGATTTAACCCTTTCCTTTGCAACGGCTCAAAATCCAAGCAGATGCTGCACAAAGAATTGACACGCTGCAAATGTAAAAAGAAACACGCACAAAAAAAAGACTTGATTTCCGTGACCCCCCCAAAAAAAGGTTCCACCTTTCCACTTTCCGAGTGCTGAATAATGTTATGTGCGTAAATCGTGGTCACCAAATATGCGACGTGTGAACCTAGCCTTTACTTTCCTCTTTCTCCAGTTTGGCGGATAGTGCAGATCGGCCCCTTCCGATGTTGCATGGTACGGTATATACAGTATAGCGTCCCATATAACACGGGGACTATGCGCATTGCCCCCGCCACCAGATATCCTCCCCTCCCCCGCATTTATTACGGCTCTCCTCCTGCCCCTGGGACCCTCATATGCTCAAGGGTCCACATCTCCATGTGAAGGCCTCTCAACAATAACAATCTTAAGAAGGTTGATGAACATTTAAGCAGGAGATTGAGTGAAAGCCCAGCCCCCGCTGCGACGCCATTCAAGTCCGGGAGCACGCAGGATGGAAGTAACTGAATAATTGCAGCCCAACGATAATAGCCGCGGTTTTTCATTCATAGGGATTAGTCATACGGAGCGAAAAGTCAATCGAGAACAATCAGATGTTTGACGCCTTTCAGTCTCAGTCATTGGGGGGTAAAACCTGACGTTGCCTTTGTATCGAGAAAAACTCCCGCCGACATTTCAAACCCGCAGGAGTGAGGAGACTGACACTTCAATTCAGCTTTGCATAATAACAATCCTTACATAGAATGTACTTCTTAAAGGGAAAGTATTTTATCACCTAAAACTATTCCTAGGTTATAGTTATTCTCCATAATTAGAGCAAGGTAGCTCCCATTACTGGATGAACCTCCCAACCACAAATAGTGCAAGTTTCTCCATTAGAGGTGGCGCTATTGCATTGGTTTCTATGGAATGCATTTACCGCTGCCACAGTGGTGAAAAGCGGTACTGCAGCCAACAATGCAATAATTTCCAGATGTATGTTCTTTCTCTGTCTTAAAATACACATTTGTTAGACAAGTGGTATCAATTCACATATGGCTATTTTGGGGGGTCTGGATACCCACAGGGATTGCAGTCTGTGAATATATTCACCATCTGATACAGTTGCATCTGTCCCTTGAAATAAACAATTATGTGATGTGCACATGTTGCAGGCTGCAGACACGTGTAGCAGGCGACTCTCCCCTCCCCCGCTGCCATCTCATCCTCTACTGTGAAGCATCCATCAATTTTTAATACAGATGTAACTGATGTGATAAAACGGGAGCCGATCAATAGCCGCCACCGGCGAGGTGAAAGAGCCCAGTAACGTGGATCGAGGACGACATGATTGGCTCCTACATCTGCTCCTCTCTGGTTATGTAGAATGAATAAAAGGGGGGAAAAGTGTCTTAAGGGGGAAGTGTTACATAATAGCCCCAGAGGGTTGTAGAGAATATAGATTTCTTGTTTTAGGCCTTTGTGCCGTCTTTCTCCAATATTTTATATCTAATTCATTCTCTCTCTCTCTCTCTCTCTCTCTCTCTCTCTCTATTGCATTTTTCTTGCTTTATGTACTTTTTTTGCACTTCCAAATGCAATTTACCTATGTTGTTTCTTTCCTCAGACTCCTCAAAAGAAGTCTGAAGGGTAAAACAAACAACAAAACCACAGTTTAGCATAGACTTTAAACAGTGCTTTTAACAAACTTTACATCAATCAAAACAAATAAGAAACTTAATAATATATTTCAAACAGAGAAATAAGCTTCTTTCTCCACTTATGAGCCCCTTCTTTCCCGCTGCCTCCGGCACTCACCATCCATGCTCAGAAAACAGCTCCACTCTGTCAAAGACATACTGATAGGGAATTTAGATTGTGAGCGCCATCGGGGACAGTGATAATGTCTGTAAAGCGCTGCGGAATATGTTAGCGCTATATAAATAAAGATTATTATTACTATTGGTCAAGACAAGAAGGCCGTTCGCACAGTGCGGGGGTCAGGTTGCACCACAGATTCATTATACATTATTGAGAAGAGAGGAGCAGCAGGAGGAAACAAGCAGAGGAAGACACAGAAAGATCATACTGAGCTTTCAACAAGTCTTTTCCCTCACTCCAGAGCTGGATTCAGATCTACACAGATCCCTATTGCTTTATAATGTCCTCCATGTTGCTGCTGCTTCTCTCTGTCTGACAAAGGAATGACGAGCAGGAATCCCTCTTGTCTCTGCGTCCTGTGCATGGGACACATCATAGCAGCTTGTCTCCTCTCAGTAGCTCAGTTAGCTGCAAATGAAGAGAACCTATCGAGGGGGAAAAGTGGTGAAAATCATCTGAGTAGAAACCCTGTTATTCCTCATGTAAAAGTTACTGGAAAGAACAGTCATCCGTTATACACAGAGGATGTGAGTTTCATGAAAACGCATTAACTTTCCTTGAATTGTTAGATGCAGCAAATTTTCTGCAGAAAAAAAATGCAGCGGAAAACTGCAGAGTTTAGGTAACGTGGCCTCGTGCACCAGATGGTTAATTGTGCAGTTCTTACATGTACTCGTATAGAGGATCTGAACCGCCACTCCATTTCTGCTGCAGAGTTTCTCCATGATGAGCGGGCCCATGGAAGTTTTTGTACTGGTTACCTTTAGTCCAACGCTTGGATCGGGTACCAGAACTGTACCCAAACTCTAACCTGATCCCGAACCCCATTGAAATCAATGGGGACCTGAACTTTGGATCCCTCGCACTCTCTATTGGACTCCTGAACTGTAAATCGGGCTTCCTGGAGAAGTCTATGTTCAGAGTTCAGCACGGTACGAACCCCGAGCTTTACAGTTTAGGTTCACTGATCTCTACATACCATAAATGAATTAAAAAATAAATTAAAAATTAAACTTTTTTTTTTATTTAAAAGATAAAAGACAACATTATCCCTGTTTCTGCTGCTAGAATATAGATTTTTTTTTTCAAGCCTCTTGCAGATGAAGGACGCAATCCCTGCAACTAATCTGCTGCACGTCGCTTCGCCCCGGGGGTTAATGTGAAGTGCACATGCAGCGGATTTTCCATCCTGATTTAGTAGATAGGAAATAATGAGCACATTACAGTAGCCTCACTTTGTATGAGATTGTAAAGAAATCTCTCGTGCTCCCTGCGGGGAGTGTGGAATATTACGCTGCGATTTATGCCGCAGTTGTCATTGCAGATTTCAGGCTCCGCAGTGAAATAGTGAGATGTGCAGCGGAAACGCGCCGGCGACAAAATCCACAGTTGCACTTACTGCTGCCGAAATGTCGCACGTGCATGTACACACTGAGCCGATCTAGACCTTTAACTATGGCCGCTGATGAGCTGCAGTCACACATCCATAATATTCATGTGCAGTAACTTTTTTTAATTAGAATTTTTTTTTTAATTAGCTATTGGATACAGCACTTTTTAATCAGGTGCCGTTTTTTTGCCAATGCAGCTATAAAGCAGCACCTAGCTGTCAGCACCATCAATACACGCTCTTAAAGGGACCCCGATGTTCATAAAAACCTTATTATATAAATCCCTAAGAGCTTTGCCGGGAAAGAAGTCGCTTTAATTGGGTCACACGGCTCAGACGAGAGGCATCTAAATCAGGAGGTGTCAAGAGGAGGACATTCATCTTCAGGATCAGCTGGGAGCTGAGGAAGGTGCTGCAGTAAGCAAATCCCTGACAGAAATCCCAGAGAATACGTAGAAGAGCAATCTAAGCTGCTGTGCTTAAAAGCCTACGTGGACCCTTTAAAAAAAAAAACACACCGCCTACAGTGATGGAGTGCCGCAATCGGCCTCCATTTTTTTTGTACAATGATAACAATAACGAAACGCATAGCGCGATCATTAATATGCGCGGTGCAGACGCCCGCCGACTCCTGCCTAATGAGCCCTGCGAATCAATGGTGACTGCTCGGAAATTGTATTCTATAGGTTACAGCGCTGATGGAGGGGGCCGGGGCGCCAGGCGCACGGTTCAGGTAATAAACCCGACACCCGCTGCCTGATAAAAATAAATAACAAGAGTGTCGGGCGTCAGATCACTTAAATCAGGAAAGACGTGATTGGAAAAGCTAGATATGAGCTGAAGAGTCAGGAAAACAAGATTATCAAGAAAGTTCAAACGTGCGGAAAAGATGTAAACTTGCTCCCCCCCCTGCTCGCTCTATTAAAGGGGTGATGTAAATGAAGTTTCAAAATTGTGCCGTGGAGAATTCAGAAACTTTCTAATAGACCACGTGTTTCCATTCTCAAGATCTGTAAATATTCCAAGACTTAAAATCTGTCAGCACAAAATGACTGTTCAAACCAAGCACAGGCGATTGGTGCACCCTTGGTGTGACCGAAGAGCTCAGCGCACCTTCCTCCTACTGCTCTCCAGCTATCCCTGCCCGCTTCTTCATCGATTTATACAGAATCCAGAGGAGATTGGAGTCAGAAGGGTGGGAATATGCAAACTGCTCGGTCTCATCAAGGGTACACCGAGCGCCTGTGCTTGGTTTGAGCAGTCATTTTGTGCTGACAGTCTCCATTTAAACCAGAGGATTCTGTATCAGAATCTTCAGACATGTAAGCGAGAAAAGACAAGCTCTCTGACTATTCTCGAGAAATCTCCATGGTTGGCAAATAGAGATCTTAGAAATGCCAAGGAATTGACAGATGGTAGATTAGAAAACTATGGAAACTTCATTAGACTGTGATCAGCATTAGATCCTCACCAAACTGAAATCCTGCCTCTCCCATCTGCAGAACGTTTACTACTCCAGCTCCCAGCAGCTTCACGTCGGCGTCTTGAGCCCAACAATGGATGACGACGACAACCGCTGCTTGGTGGATGTGAACAGCCGGCCGAGACTGATCGAATGCAACTACGCCAGAGCCAAGAGGATGAAACTGTACTGGCAATTTAATCAGGTAATTTCCAATCGTACATTATAACCTATAAACAGCTATAGGGCAGAGGAGAGACCTAAACGCAAAGTCTGACAGTCACATGTCAATCAAACAAAACTGTGTGTCCATTACATCCTGAATTATACTCCAAAGCTGCACTCACTATTCTGCTGGTGCAGTCACTGTGTAAGGGATGTAACTCAGGATCAGTAATGTACACAGTGACTGCACCAGCAGAATAGTGAGTGCAGCTCTGGAGTATACTAGAGGATGTAACTCAGGATCAGTAATGTATGTACACAGTGACTTCAGCAGCAGAATAGTGCGTTCAGCTCTGGGGAATAATACTCAGGATCAGTACAGGATCAGTAATGTATGTACACAGTGACTGCACCAGCAGAATAGTGAGTGCAGCTCTGGAGTATAATACAGGATGTAACTCAGGATCAGTAATGTATGTACACAGTGACTGCATCAGCAGAATAGTGAGTGCAGCTCTGGGGTATAATACAGGATGTAACTCAGGATCAGTAATGTAATGTATGTACACAGTGACTGCACCAGCAGAATAGTGAGTGCAGCTCTGGGGAATAATACTCAGGATCAGTATGGGATCGGTAATGTATGTACACAGTGACTGCATCAGCAGAATAGTGAGTGCAGCTCTGGGGAATAATACTCCGGATCAGCGTTTGTACATAATGACTTTATACATAGATATACACACACACTCCGTTGGCGATATACCTCTCACTTTCGTGCCTCTCTGATGAGGCTCCTGATTTTCCGCCTGACAAACGAGTGCATTATCTGACCTAACAGATTCAGTATCCTGATAACTGGGCTGTTATTGAGCCGCGGTGGCCGTGCACCACACTGGCGTTTTCAGGTCATCTCTCCGTAGACTCCGCTATATTTCACAGCTTGTCACATGCAGGAAGCCATTTCCTGTCTCCTGAAAATAGAAGCCGACAAATCTCCCCGAGTCTCATCAGACGGAGGACTTTGTGGATTGTCGTCTGACTGGAGATATTGAAAGTGACAAATTGCCAGATCTGGGCTCATCTGGCGGCTGCGGTCCGGGCTGTCTGTTTGCGGGAGGTCAGCGCATCACAATATCTCGGCTTAAGAGACCAAACAAGAAAGAAATTGTGGCAGATGATTTTCTATTCTGTCTGCATTCAGGGAAACAATCCGCTTTCAGCTGTGAAGCCACAAACCACTTGGCCCCTTGTTATCCGCTGTCATTTTCTGCTTCAACAGAATCATTTTGCACTTAGAAATCTCAATTTATAGACAGAAAATACATATGTAAGACGAGGGGAGATCACCAGAGAGGAGGGGGCGGTAGAAGATTTGGGGGTTTATATTGTATAAAATTACATCATAACATCATATAAATGAGGTTATCGAGATGGAGGAGCGTAATACTGCGGAGTCCCAGGAGGACGGGAGGAAAGCAATAAGCGCGCTAATGTGATATCCTACATGGTATGTATATACGTCTCTCATCAGATCATCCTTCATACCAGTCACAGTCCTATATGTTTTCTTTACTGATCTTAAAAGGTCTTTAAAGAAAGATTAAAAAGTTATGGACACATTCCGGGCATTTTATCTTTGCCCAAAAAATTATATATTTTTTTTCATATAGGGTTTCATTAAAACTTTAGATCATTTGGTTTCTACAGCCTCTATGTATCACAGTGCATGCAGAATCAAGTGACATTCACACTGGCGGATTATCGTTAACGAGCATTCCTACGAATTCTCTTTTCCAGATTTATCAGATTGTCTAGAAACAGAGTCCCAATCGCCCAACGTAGCTGTAAAATGATTTTTGAAATCGCTTAAAAATCGGTCTCAACAACACCTTGTCATGTGTGAACAGATGTGCTGCCGAGAAGATTGATATTCTGCTTGCACAGAACAGTCATATTACCGATCGTTCTATGCACATGAAGCATAGGCCACTAAATGACGGAAGATCGGTTTCTGTTTAGCAGCCGCAGTCAGCCAGCGTAAATGCTGCCTAAGTGAATAAATCAGTGAGCTCGTTCTGACAGCAGCATCTATAACCCTTATCTGTTATCTGTCTCCTGATTCTTCTAAGCTGATTTATGACCACACAAGTTCAGCCGTCAGCAGGTCATACAGCAGCTGCAAGGAAAGGTAAGGGTTACATTTTGCAGAGTACTGTGATACACAGAGGCTGTAGAAGTCACACAGTTCTAAAGTTTTGCAATGAGGTTTTATTAAAAAAAAATAAAGAAAAAAATTCTCCCAAAAGAGGTCTATCTTTTTATCACCTTGTTTTGAAAAGTTCGGACACTTTCTTGTAGACTTTGGCCCCCTGATGCAGAACTCTGGAGTAAAATTGTACGAAATGTCACAACATTTTTGCCTAACTTAAAGTTGCGCACAACTTTTGGCGCTGACGGGCCAGTTCTAAACCGTTTTTAAGCAGACTTCGTTTAGCTGGCGGCGTTTGGTCGACAAATTCATAATTTACGGCACAATAATTATGGTGTAAATTATGATGGAAATGTACTCCAGTCGTCAGAGTAAATTTCTTACGGTGACGCACAGCAGTGGAAAGATGCTGTACATTTATTGGGAGATGCACATGGTTCTCCAGCGCCAGTGTCAATCTTGAGAATTGGAAATATATTGGCCTCCATTCATTACCATTTTCTAGATCACTGCTTGGTGTTGGTGAATCTTGTTTCCAGCCAGAGGCCGAGTTCTGCTCATCTGGGCGTCCAATGAAAACCCAATAGTAGTGTGAACAGAGCCAAAGACCAAACTGATACAATGTATCAGGGCTGGTGGGATGCAATAAAGTAACAGGACAAAGTTTTTGTATCATGGAGGAAAAGGAGGAGACACTGAGCGATTATGGCCCAGCATATCCCCACTGGATTTTGGCTGTTCTCCTCTCGGAATGAATCTCGCGGTGGCTTCTCCCAGGGCTGGGGGTCGTAGAATTCATTGGTGCCTTGTGCTCATCTGCTGAACAGCTCATAAAAATTTCCGTTCTAAGGAGCAAGCTGTGCTTACTTCTATGAACAGCGCCACTCCTGTCCACAGGATGCATGTGGTATTGCAGATCTGTCCTGCAATCCCGGATACAACCCATGCCTGGTTCCGCAGTAAAACATCCCTATTTTTACACCTCTGGACAACCTCATTGCTAGTAAATGCCCATTTATTTTTCTACTCTCGCCATTATCCTCGATGTCGTGGCCTCTCGGCACTTGGTGCAGAATTCTCAGAGACATGTAATTTGATTAATGACTCAGTAAGTTCATCTTGTGAGCAGGTCTCGTGCCGCGGACGGCGGGGCTGGTAATTACCTGCTACTAATTAATTCATCCATTAAGGTGGGCTATGCACTGATCCTGCGCTGCTGTGCGACCTGGCCACTGCCGCTCCTGCTCTTTAACCACAGCGGGCATTAAGTCTTGAAAAACTGGCACCTACAGGTGTACTGCGTATTGGAAAGCTGGGTGAAAAATGTCTTCAGCAGCCGTAGTCAAGGACATATTTATATCCAGCCAGCTTTCCCAGAGGCAGATAACATTAGTGGATTTTTATTTTCCGATAGAGAGCCCATTCCAGAGTACAGGTGCAGCACGGGAGAAGTCTTGGATATAGGAGTAGGATGTCCTAGTGGTGTACTGTAGGTCAGTGCCCCACTGCAGAACACAGGGTAGATTTGCATTAGTGAGACGGTGAAGAATCACGACTGGATTGGTGTCTTTGGTCACACAGCCATCCTTATTGTATGACACTACTACAATGCAAGTGAACGGGGTCACAGTGAACGCACAAGTCGCCACAATTGTGATCAAATCTTTCACCCACAATGATCCAAATCACCTGGATTGTCCTGCAATATAGACCTGCAGCCTCGGGGACTCTGACATATTACTCGAGCACACCGAAGACTCTGATGGCCCCCTAGCATGCTCAGATAACGCCTTATCAGAGCACGCTCGCTCATCACTGGCGCTTATCAGAAGTCTACAACAAAGGATGACACCCTTGTGGTTGGAGCTGTGATGGCGGCCATACCGGTTGTCACTTATCCTTAGCTCTGCGGCTATAAAGCAATGATGGGCCTTATAATGAGCGTTTCAACCTAATCTAAGTTCCCCCATTAAGAATCCATTGACCTTTTTGTCTTCGTTAAACTGCGGCCCTCGGCGAGCGCTAAAAGCTCATTATAGACGGCGGTCTCCTCGCATCAGAATGGCGCTCAGTCCTCGGATATTACGGCAGGAATAAAATGACCTTTATACGAAATGTATTGGGCTGGTGCATTAAAATGAGCTGATCAGATAATACAGGAGGACAAGGTGCAGTACCAGACACCGCCTGTAGATGAGGGAGGCGCAGTTTTTTTAGGTCGTCCATGGTGAAGAATTCGACAAGTGAAAAACAAAGATGCTAGTGATTGGAGAAGACGACTGGCGATGAGATCGATGGAGATGACTGCAGACCCCACTAATCCTAATGTTCGGAGCTGGGTGGCGTGAATATCCATGTGCACACGCTCCACCGTCAAGCGACTACCTGAGTTCTGGATCATCCGCTAAACTCATGTTAATCCGGCATGAGATGTATGAAGAACCCACCTGTCGGCCCACAGGAGCGCAGCACTGCAGGCTCATACCGCTGCTACCAGGATACAAATGTCACAGCGCGTCCAGCCATCTGCTCCGCTCGCTCGCATGATCCAGGAGAATGCCGCCGCTCTCGCCGGCAGACGGCTGACATACATATTTTATGCGACTTCACTCTCCACTACTGACATTAAAAGGAAGGAAATTTCGGTGCAGATTGGCGCAATGAAATTTTAATAATTGATCAGTGTAAAATCCACCTAATTCTGCCCGGAGCGAACACGATGTACGCGGCTGCATCGCACTGGCTGGGATCTGTGCGGAATTTCATCACTTTTCTGCAGCGTTTTGTAAAAGCCCTGAGCTATGTCTGCGCTGTATGTGGTCACTGAACGGGCCGCTATGGGGCGAGACCCACCGTCTAACACTCACTGCCCCCACATTCTGTACTGCACCATGGATGAAGCGTTAACCCCTTACAGCTGCACTGCAGGCTCTGCTCTTACATGTGGATGGTAATTGACATTTCTCTGTCATCTGTGTAATTCCCGGCAGTGCAGCCTCTTATTGATCATCTGCACCATCAGATATTCTGCGGAGGCCAGGAATACCCCGCTGTCATATTATATACCACCGGAGATCTCCCTTACTGGCACCTATCCCCGGCAGCACAGAACCAGGGTGTGGCCCGACCTCATCATTAACAATTGGAGGACTGAATGCAACGTAACCCAAAAAGTAATGGACCCTAGGAAAGAGTGATCCTATGACATCGGACCGGGGTGTCGTCTACTGATCCTAATGGTGGCTGCAATGTGCACATAACCCTGAACACATCTTACTGAGTGAGGAAGTAAATGCTGCAGGATGGGGAGAACGGTAATCACTAGGCCCTGGGTAGAAATGGCAGAATAGTGAGTGCAGCTCTGGAGTATAATACAGGATGTCACACAGGATCAGTAATGTAATGTATGTACACAGTGACTGCACCAGCAGAATAGTGAGTGCAGCTCTGGAGTATAATACAGGATGTAACTCAGGATCAGTAATGTAATGTATGTACACAGTGACTGCACCAGCAGAATAGTGAGTGCAGCTCTGGAGTATAATACAAGATGTAACTCAGGATCAGTAATGTAATGTATGTACACAGTGACTGCACGAGCAGAATAGTGAGTGCAGCTCTGGAGTATAATACAAGATGTAACTCAGGATCAGTAATGTATGTACACAGTGACTGCACGAGCAGAATAGTGAGTGCAGCTCTGGAGTATAATACAGGAGGTAACTCAGGATCAGTAATGTAATGTATGTACACAGTAACTGCACCAGCAGAATAGTGAGTGCAGCTCTGGAGTATAATACAGGATGTAACTCTGCATGTAATTAAATTTGACAAATCCATTAACGATATGCAGCAGTTTTCTTCCGAAGATCTTGATGTAAATGTACTTCGGCTGTGTGATAGTATAGGGAAGAGATTTGTCTAATCTCGTGCCTGCTCCATTGTGATAAATGTAGTCCATGCATAAATATTCCCCCATGTTCTAGTTCGGTCCATGAGCAGAGATCTTGGGGGACCACAACTATAGCAAAGTGCTGTGTTGAGTCACCCACCCATATATGATAATACAACTCACATCCCCTTGGCGGGAATCCTAATAATCTTTTCTATTCTTGCTGCCTCCTACGGACACTGTCAGTCTTCATTACATTATGGTATTCATGCGCCAGGAAGCTTAGGATGAGCAGTGCTATAATCAGGAATATTGCTGCAGTCTGTGGGGTCTCCTGGAACAGCCCTTCAAGAATCAAACGAGATGAGCGTTGTTTTTTTCCTACTACTTTGCATGTTCTGAAAATGTTGTTCCAGTTACATATGCAAATTAGGTAAATAATTAAGCCCAGTGGTGGTGATTAGAAATCATATGTACTCTTACACCCCCTGCCCAAAGAGAGTCCTGAAGGAGGGACACCAACTGATCCAATCTGCCTGCTAACAAAACCTCTTGAAATTTCAATGTGTATGTATATATATATTATATATATTTATTTTAGAAACCTGCCTAGTATGGATAATCTACAACCATTCCCACATCAGATAAGAGTTCTTGGTGCATAAGCAGAATGCCAGGACTGCTGTGAAGACTGACACTGACAGACAATGGTGGCATGTGAGGTATAAAAAGAAGTGCAGGGGAGCTCTTGTAAGTTACACGTCCAATGAGAAGGATGGGGCGGAGCCTTATAAATTACAACCCCCATAAGGAATCTAGAAGGGACTTGTGCGGGGGCGGAGCCTTATAGATAACTCCTCCCGTGAGGAATCCAGATGGGATTTGGGCCGGGGTAGAACCTTGTACAGTTCTCCTCCCATGAGGAGGAAGAATTGGGTAAACCTAATCTAGAATTCTTTTTGAAAGGATTTTCATCAAGTACAGACACAGGAGCTGGTTGTCAGTACTTTCACTATTCTAGTTCATGTGAAAAATTGATGTGTATTTGCACATAGGTTAAATATCAGCACACATGCACAAAGATCAAAAATCTGGTCGTCTGATTGAGGCCGATGTCTTAGTCTGGACCCCTGGGATTTTAGATTCGTCATTGCCTCCTTCCATTGTGGGTATTAAACTGACTTTTCTTCTCTCGCAGGGAGGCGCGATACAGAACAAGAAATCCAAGCGCTGCCTGGAGCTGCAGGAAAACAGTGACAATGAGTTTGGCTATCAGCTGGTGCTTCAGAAGTGCAGCAGACAGAAGTGGAGTATAACAAACTTTCACAAGAACATCTCAACCTAGTGCAAGAAGTGGATGCTGTGTAACCTGCTTGTCCATCATGGGGGGCTGCACAGCGAATCTCAGCACAGGTTTTCCTTACACTACTTGATTCCTTTGCTACTGTGTAGCAAATGATAAAACTTTGCCTGCTGTTTGGTTGTTACTCTTGTTTTTTTATGAAGTGAGTATGCGGACTGGGATGTAGGCTTTTTATTTAGGAATATTTTTATGGTTTTTAGAAAGCTGCTGAATGGTGGAGGGGACGACGGAGAACGGGGGAACATTTTACATCCAAGTGTAAATAAGTTACAAAAAAATTCTAAATATTTATAATGGACAATAAATTTTATGGATACAAATATCACTGCCTGTGTGTTACATTATGTGACTACGTGGGATAGGGAGAAGGGAGGGTTGTGATTGGATGTAGAGTGTGGCAGGAGTAGAAGGAAGGATTGTGATTGGATGTAGAGTGTGGGAGAAGGAGAAGGGAGCAGTGTGAATGGATGTACAGTCTGGCGGGAAGATAAGGGAGGGTTGTCATTGGATGTAGAGTGTGGCAGGAGTAGAAGGAAGGATTATGATTGGATGTAGAGTGTGGGAGAAGGAAGGGTTGTGATTGGATGTAGAGTGTGGGAGAAGGAAGGGTTGTGATTGGATGTAGAGTGTGGCAGGAGTAGAAGGAAGGATTGTGATTGGATGTAGAGTGGGTGAAGGAGAAGGGAGGATTGTGATTGGATGTAGAGTGGGTGAAGGAGAAGGGAGGATTGTGATTGGATGTAGAGTGGGTGAAGGAGAAGGGAGGATTGTGATTGGATGTAGAGTGGGTGAAGGAGAAGGGAGGATTGTGATTGGATGTAGAGTGGGTGAAGGAGAAGGGAGGATTGTGATTGGATGTAGAGTGAGGGTGAAGGAGAAGGGAACAGTGTGAATGGATGTACAGTCTGGCGGGAAGATAAGGGAGGGTTGTCATTGGATGTAGAGTGACTGGAGGAGAAAAGAGGGTTGCAATTGGATGTGGAGTGTGGCGGGAGGAGAAGGAAAGGTTGTGATTGGACAGGGTGGGGGGGAAGAGGCTGGAGGTTGTGATTGGATGTAAAGTGTGGTGGCTGGAGAAGAAAGTGTTGTGATTGGATATGGAGTATACCGGAAGGTGAAGAAAGGGTAGTTATTGGATGTGAAGTGTGGCAGGAGAAGGGAGGGTTATGATTGGATGTAGAGTGTGGGGAGAGAAGATGGGATGGTTGTGATTGGATGCAGAGTGTATTGGGAAGAGGGAGAGTGGCCATTAAGATTGATGCTGGGATTAGAAGAAGTGTTATAATTGGGTATGGAGTGGGAGTTGCATTGTATAGCAGGACATCCATGATATTAGTAGAGACTAGTGATGAGCGAGTGTACTTGTTGCTCGGGTAACCTCCGAGTATTTATGACTGCTCGGAGATTTAGTTTTCATCACGGCAGCTGAATGATTTACAGCTACTAGCCAGCCTGAGTACATGAGGGGGTTGCCTGGTTGCTATGGAATCCCCACATGTAATCAAGCTGGCTAGTAGCTGTAAATCATTCAGCTGCCGTGATGAAAACTAAATCTCCGAACACTAACAAATACTCGGAGATCACCCGAGCTTGCTGGAGAAAACCCGAGCAAGAGTACACTCGCTCATCACTAGTAGAGACCAGTGACTCTCATGAAATCCTGTGAGTTGTGTCTTGAAGAGTTGGTGAGACCCAGGTATAGAGGCTGCCTGCGGGGAGAGCACGATCCAGCTGCCATACTAAAATAAGTAACATTTCCCCCTGATTCCAGTGGCATTAGATGTCCCCATTACTCATGTCCCCTTCGTGCACAATGGTAGATACATTTAGGTGTTGTGTGATCTCCGTCTCTCCTGTAATTGATGTTCCTCGCAGCAGATACAATGTAACAGTCTCTATATAGTTTTCATATTTTACCAGTAAAGCTCAATCCTTGGCTCTTCCCCCATCCCCCGAGGAGCTCGACCCCCGGTGACTGCTGACAAGTTCTCAGACTCCGAGCGTAAAACTGAATGAGAATTTCTCCGGAGAATCAGAAAATCTGGAGCAGCAATGAAAAGTCTCACCAAGAGATGTTACAAGACTGGGGGAACCAAAGACATTGACAGATGTAGGAAAGCCTTGTGCCGGCTGCACTTGGTCATTGACTATAAAGTGCTGTCTGTGCAGCCGCAAACACTCTTTCCTAGCAATTCAGCCACTTTGTACAAGAGACCTAAAACGCCCACTGCCACCGATTACTGATGACATTCAAGAGTACAAAAGCCATCCAGACCCCAGGATTGCGGGCGTCTTACAGTGCTGCTGCTGCTACTACACTTGTACATTGCAACAAGCCCTGATTAACGTGGGAATAGGTCCATACCACAAAGGATAAAAGATGGCCAGGATAAAGGTGCAGCGCAGGAGGAGTCCCAGAGACTGCTGAAACAGGAAAGACCATAATCTAAGCTATGTACACTGGCAAGAAGCAAGGCCCAGGAGTGACAACATAAACCTAGATAAGAAAGACATCTCCAGGAACCGACAACCTCCATGGAGATAAACTATACAAAATGCAATGAATTGGGTCTGTGACCCTCCTTTCTTTGAACCTGTCCCCTATACAACATTTGGAGGTTTATCTGCATAGAAATTACTTTACCTTTATAAAAAAAAATGGTGTATGTTCACGTGTCCTTACCTACAAGAAACCCATAAGGGTATGTGCACACGTTGCGGTTTTTACTGCGGATCCGCAGCAGTTTTCCATGTGGTGTACAGTACCATGTTAAGCTATGGAAAACAAAAACCGCTGTGCACATGCTGCGGAAAAAAACGCGCGGAAACGCAGCGGTTTATTTTCCGCAGCATGTCAATTCTTTGTGTAGAATCCGCAGCGGTTTTCCATCTGCTCCAATAGAAAACTGCAGATGGAAAACCGCAGCAGAATCCGCATTAAAAACCGCGGTAAATCCGCAGTAAAAACCGCAGCGGTTTTTCACTGCGGATTTTGCAAATCCAAATCCGCTGCGGAAAATTCCGCAATGGAATCCGCAACGTGTGCACATAGCCTTAACCTTCATCCGCCTGAGTAGGTACAATTGTAACTATTCCGTTTTAAAATTGCAATAACTTTTTTTTTTTTTTCGAAAAGCCGTAGAGGGCTGAAATTTCGTGACATCTCTGCAGTTTTGGTCCAGAATATATTGGCCAAATTTCAATAAAATATATATGAAGGTACAATTGTACCTCTGCAGCCTGTTAACATTGTAAAATTATGCAGCCTGACGAAGGTTAAAGGATGCCTGGAGTGGCCAAGCAGTTACTGGGAATCTGTCACCAGTGTATTCGCTTCCTGACCTGAGAGCAGCATAAAATCGGGACAGAGACCCTAGGATCCAGCGCTGAGTTTCTTACGGGACTATTGTTGTAATCGATATCTGCTGCAGCTCTGCTAGTCCTCTCCATGACTAACATCTCCCACACAACTGACTGCTTTCTTCCTACACTGCATCGGCAGAAAGCGGTCAGAGGTGGAGAGCGGAGATCGGCAGAGTTGATGAATATCATGGACTACATTACTGAGAGGACTAGCAGAGCTGCAGCGCAAACCGTGATCTTATCAAAACTACAGCAAGAAGCCCATTAAGGGACAATACTGGATTCAGGATCTATCCTGCCCCTACTTTATGCCGCTCTCAGCAAAACCACAGTGGCAGATTACCTTCAAAGATCAATTTACAGGTTGCAAGAAGGGATGTTCAGAGAATAGAAAGCCATCTCTGATCCATAGGATAGAGAGAACTTACTGATCACTAAGGGTCAGACTGCTCAGAAAAGTGGGTCTGGATCCTGAGAACTGGGATCTGAAAAGCCCCATCTTGAATGGAAAGTAAATGTGCATGCTTGATTCATTGTCTATATGACTGCTGGAAATGGTGGAGCACTGTATTCTCCCATCTCCAGCAGTCATATAGACAATGAATGGAGTGGAGGTCGAGCATACGCACTTTTGCTTCATTCAAGATGCGACACTGCAGAGCCAGGATCTCTGAGGATCATAGCGACTGGATCCTCAGTGATCAGCAAGTTATCACCAATCTTTTAATTCAAAGAATACCTCTTTAATTTAATTGTGTAGTTGTCATTGGATACTGTCAGCAAGCATGTCAACAGGCACACAACCAGCTGCTTACTGGAGCTTCTAGAGTGAAAGTCAGGTGACTAAAGAAACATTTCCCAAAATGCAAATCCTTAGATCAATCTCTGGAAAGGCCGCGGTGATTTCAGCTCTGAGGCTGCAGAATTACTTGGTGCAGTATTCTCTCTAAATGTAAAAAATGCGTCAAGAATTCATGATCAGCAAGTGACATCCTGTAATATTTACCAACAAACGACTGTGGAGGACGGGGCAGCCGGAACGATGGACCCGGAGACGTTGCACTTCGAACGCCGCAAATCTCCAGTGAGAACTTTTCAATTCTGAGGCGGAAAGTGGCAGAAGCAATAATCCGAGCAGATAATTATTCTTTATGATTGGAGATAAAATGTTTGAAGACGGTTTTATGTTCCCCCCCGGTGGCTTCATAGATCAGAAGAGGAAATCTATTAGTCTGTGAGCCTCATTGTTAGAGGAAACGGCGGTGCGGTGTGAAGATGTATACAAAGGACCACGGATCGCGGGAGCAGAGACATTATCCAGAGGCCGCGGGGTTCACATCACTGACATTTCAGTATTTGTACATAGACTGAGCAGAAAGTGATAACATCGAGCAGTAATGGGCACTTAGGACGGACTAAAACGTCTTAATATAATTTATGGGAAGGGGCTTTTTGTATTTATCGAGGCGGAAGGATGGGGGGTTGTGCTCCGCACAGATCTGTTACGGTGTATGGCACGAAGCAGGAGCCAGGGGGCCTTAAAGTAATTTCTCATAAAGGAAAACTCCGTGCAGAACCCTGGATAGAATACTAATAAGTGACCGGATATTTCCACCCAGTCTGATCTCTGTGTGTTCATTGGTTCAGAGCGGAGGCTTTTATGGGGAAATGTAACAACTGGAACTTGTTTTGTATTTGTGTAGTTACATTGTGTCGCTCCACCCGTGAGCAGAAACTTCTCTGGTTAGTAAATCCGACACGGAGCTCAGAAAACGAGTCATAAAACCCACAATATGTCCTCCTAGTGCGCACCGAACTGGCAGAGCGGATATTAATGACTAGCATCTCCGGAAGCCTAGAGGGAGCATTTCACAAGCAGAAGCCACGTCCTCTGGATACTACACAATTGGGACCTGTATAAGTTGTGTATCTGTGTGGCTCCTCGAACATTTCTTCCCCTGTAGTGATGAGCGAGCGTGCTCAGATAAGTTGTTCTCCGAGCATGCTCAAGTCCTAATCCACTATCTTCAGCGTGCTCGAAAAAAAATGCTCGAGACGCCGCGGATGTTCGACTGCCGCAACACAAGAAGGGATTGCCCAACAAACAGGCAATTTATGGCTAACTGTTTTGTAAAAGAGCTTACACCATTTCTTTGAACCCATTTGTTTTGAAAAGTGGCAAGAGAGCAACAGATTAATGCTAAAACCTGAAAATGGCAAATTTGGGGAAAAATCGTTACACCTGCTCACTACAGATGCACCTTTTAATGCAATGGATTTTTTTTTTTTTAAGGCACATGAATTATCAGTCCTAAAGCAATTTGAACACATGGCAGAGATGGTTTTATAAAATAAAAAACTAAGTATATTTATAGCTCTGTCTCCTCGGGGTGTTTCCACCAGCACAGAAAGTGAAGACATCACATACTTCACATCACCAACTGATGATGCATGTGACTGGCCTTAGCAGTTAGGTAATGGAGACCGGACATCATCCAAAACGTACATCCAATGACCATCACTTCCTGTCCAAGTAGGGACCACAAGGGTGGACAGCGCTAGATCCAGGGGGGTTAGTGCTAGTAGGTCTAATTTTAATATTCTAAAACTATCTGTTGTGTTGTTTTTGTTTTGTTTTTCAGACATTCATAAACCATTTTAACACTTAATATATTTAATAGGAGCTATCAACAGGTCAAAAGTGGCCAGTTTAACAGTTTTTGCTTTCATTTATTCCCGCTGTACCTCCTTTTTTGGGAGGGTTGGGGGGGTAATCTGCCATATGGTTGCAGAGATATGGTTCTTTTTATTTAGTGCTGATTTTTATCGTCTTCACACGGGGTGTTGCTCACACTATAATAATGCAGAGCCACCAAATTCACACCCCAGAGGATCCTGTGGGCCACACCTTGAAAAGGCCATAAAAATTCCCGCTAAAGTCAACATCTAGAACCATATGGCATTCAACAGGGCAGACAAAGTACGCCTGCGCCGGAGCCACAGCGTGAAGACAACAAGAGGACGTCATCCTATAAAGAAAGGAGGCGCTGGACCTGGACCGCGACGCCCATCGGATCAGACCGCCCCTGGGTGAGTATAATCTAACCTCTTTTTTTCATATTTCAGGATACATCGGGGGCTTATCTACAGCATTACAGAATGCTGTAGATAAGCCCCTGATGCCAGTGGGCTTAGCTCAACTTCGATTTTGGGGGTGACAGGTTCCCTTTTAAATGACGGAGTTCTGACTGCCTGCCATCACCACTAGGGGGAGCTTGCTGCAGCTTAGATTCCACTAGTGGTAGCTGCAGGAACATAGAATTTAATCTAGTACCTCTAGGTCTATGCACGTGAATGGGGCTATGCTACATACAATTTCAGGTGCAATCATTGACAAGAATTCCACTTTTAGGACAGCCTATTCAAATTTTTATAGCAGTAACAATCGAATATATAATAAACAAGAGAGATCGGTATAAGTAGGTCACAATTCCTATCATTCATGCGTGATCGTTTCATTTTCACAGTGACTGTATTTATTATGCATGTGACCATCACTAGTTTATAGACCCTCTAGTATTCACGTCCAGGGTCCAGTGTGGGGGATTGTCACTAGAACAGAACACGTCGTATGTTTTCCTATTTGCAGTAAAGAAGTCGTCTACGTCTCTTAATGAGAAATTGGAATCAATACTCATTATCTCGTCTGCAAAGAGCGAGCATCCCATTAACAGGAAAATGGGACATTGATCGCAGCCGTCTCCGCAATTGCGGCAGATACATCGTAGGCGTCACGTCAAATACCATTAATGTGCTGCTGTCCAAACATGTGGCGTTCAGGGAGCGCGTCGCAGGGTTACAGAGGAAGACGAGTGCTTGGCTTGATTAAGCCATTGACATCTGGCAGCTTCGTCGCTTCTCATTCACCTCCTCATTGATTCCTCGTTTCCAACTGCACAGAACTACAACAGTATCTCCAGACTACATGTTCCCGCAAGCTCCAGTCATTACCCTCCATGATGGGAGTCTTCGCTGGAATCGGTACTTCGCAATACCAGGGGACTTGTTTCCAGCCTCATAAAAAAAAAAAATACTACCAAATTTAATGTCTAGCTGCAGAAGAATCCATCTGACATCTCCAAATGAGCACTAGTCATCATTAAACGTACTGCCTTGGTAGGGAATGGTAAAATGGAAGTATTCCAGCTGTTGAAGGACGTTTTTATGCAAGTCTGTTCAACCATGAAGCAAAATGTGCTGCCTATGTCAGCCACTAGAGGGAGCTCACTCCAGATGGCTTCATGGCACAGCTCAGTTAGAGTTGTATACATGTGTATGTCGTGAGCTCCCCCTATTGGTGGCTGAAGGCAAAATTTAATTGTACAGCTATGTCATGAAGAAAACTAATAATGACCGTTTTCCTAGCCCATTATTTGCATGGTATAATTGAATACATTGCGTTTTGCTAGAAAATTGTACAATCTTTGTCGTGTGATGCCCTGATCTACGTAAACTCCACTATGATCACTTACCCGCCACCGTCCGCACCTTATTCCTCCCCTCCCCTGCGTCAACTGCCGCCAACTTCCAAACTAATCTCATTAGAAGTTTGTGGCTCTTCCCCCATGAAATAGAAAATGATGTGCGGCAGGTTTACACTTAACACCCCTGCAATTTAATTGAGGAATCAAAATGGAAATTTAATTGACACATTAACGGGATCGTTCTCGTCGTCTTACAGATAATCGCTTTATATTTTCTCTCCCTAACACAAAACAGGCATTAGCGGCAAAGTGAACCCTTCAGCGTTTTTACTTCTTGCAAAATTATTTTTTTTTTTTTTTGCCTTTTTTTTGATTATGTATGGATGAAACGCATAAAAAAAAAAAATTAAAATGAAAGGCGCGTGTACTGGGGCGTGTGCCAGCGCCGTCTCCCGCTGCGTACGAATCAGGAGTAATTGTAAAGCAGATGTGTTTAGCCTCCCTTGATGTATTGTACTTATGCATTTCTAAATGATTTTGTAAATGGCTCCGAGTTTCGTTGCCGCAGCCACGATCCTTACAACCGTCAAGTTACCCGGGGATTTCCTTGTAGTGGCTAAATAAATTGCAAAAATGATCAATGCTTAGAAGTTTCCATTCTTCTTCGTTAGAGATTGAGCTCAGGAGTATTTTATGGCTTCAAGCCCAAAACAAAACCAAGTCTAAAACAAAAGGAAATTCCGCCAAAGAAGAAAATGCAGGGAGAAGAAAAGAGTAATTGGCGCAATAAAAATTAAAAAAAAACAAACAAAAAGTCAGGAATTGACAGTGTCGCCACGACCATATTTATAATCCAATAATTTTCCGAGTTACTAAAATGACCAACTTTTCAAATAGTCTCAATGAAAAAACGTTCTACCATTTTGTGTATGCAGCTCCAACACAAATCTGTGCGTCTCCATGGTTACAGACTACAAATAAACCCCGTGTAGTCTGATCCAGCAGCAATGTCTTTTCCTTTTTGCCTCTTCTTGCAAATAGTCGAAGAGGAGGCAGATGTAGCATGGCGGCAGGATCAAACTACGCAGGGTTTGTTCATTCATAGATTTACTGTGGAAAAGCATAGTTCAGCAGAAGAAAATTAGAAAAAAAAAAAAAAAAGACCGAAACAGAATGATTAAATACCCTGCAGTAAATAAATAAACATCATAGTGCATGAAAATAATATATGATATTTAGTTAACATGTTTTTTGATTAAAAAAAAAAAAAAAAAAATGTGAAAGCCATCCCGCCTCGTCACGGCGACCGTAATTGGGACGGTCCTAACTCTAATATTAAAAACCTTACTTGTCAAGTGACATGTATGTGGATAAGGGCTGAGAAGGACAAGGTAAGGTAGCAGATAAGGTAACAAAAACCCTGCGACATATTCCCTTTAGTTTTATGTTCATGCAGTGGATTAGGAGCTTTTTAGATTCTATTTTTCTCATATATAAATATTGGGAAATTAATCAGCAAAAATAATTTGCAGATGTTCTCAAGACCTGTGACTGCAGTTAAGGAATAACTGCTCTTTTATATTTACTTTCCTGCTATTGCATTATACCATTAACTGCAAAAACATTTGTAACTCCCTGAATTTCACACAGATAATTGTTAAATCGGCTAATGAAGCGTAATCCGTGTGAAGATGGCTTGGAGCTGAGCGTGAGCAGCGTTTTTACTGCAAGAGCGTTCCAAGAGCCTGCCGCTCTCTAGCAGACCCTTGATGATCAATTGGGCATCCCGCTCATCCTACAAACACTCTTTACCCCTCAGACATACTGTAAGGCAGACATTTAAACCAGATAGCCCATGCAGTTTCCCCTTGGATGGTCAGGATCACCCCTATTACTTATATAATTAGTGGTATACATTATACTTGTCAGGTGATTGGCAGCCTGTTTAAACAGGACGACCATCGGCCAGAGTAAATGCCTCCTTACTGAGGGTCTTGGAAATCTGGCTTGCAGTGAATACACCACACACAGCTCTAGGCTGCATTCACACAGCACAAAGTTTCCCAATGAAGCAAGTTACAAATTTTGCTGTATGAAGCAATTAGGTGCAACGGTGAGAAAAAAACGAAAGTCACTTATTCTAGATCTGTTAAAGAAAGGAAAAACAAGTAGTGAATGTTTTGTCATGCAGCTTCCATGCTAAGACACATAAGGATAGATCAGGGGCTTTAGGCTATGTGCACACGTCAGGATTTATTGTGGATTTTTCACGTATGTTTAGAGTTTTTTTCGCTATAAAGAAGCTATAAAAATGCTTAAAATACGCATACATATGTATCCCATCATTTAGAATGCATTCCGTAATTTTTGAGCATATGTTTCGCGGAAAAAAAACGCAGCATGTTCATTACTTAGTGGATGTTTTGCAGATTTCCCACTATATTATTGCATCCCAGAACCTCCGCAAAAAAAGCAAAAAAATCCACATGCGGATTTCTTGCAGAAAATGTCCAGTTTTGTTCAGGAAATTTCTGCAAGAAATCCTGTGCACATGCCCTAAATGATGGGATGCATACGTATGCGTATTTTAAGCGTTTTTAAAGCAAAAAAACGTGAAAAATCCACAAGAAATCGTGACGTGTGCACATAGCCGAACAATTCCTTCAGTAAATTATCCCTTAAAGGGAATATGTAAAAAAATTATCTATTTTATAAATCTGGATGTTAATATATCATTATAGTAAACAAAAAAAACATAGTTAACCACAATGAACATTCTCTGATCTCATCTTTTGTATTGAAGCATTTCATGAGCGTGTACAAAAGTTATAAAGGGAAGGTCAGCTATTGTGATTGGCGGATCCTCCTGTGTTATCAGTCATGTATATTGTCATTGTAATCCTGCCTCTGATGATAAGGAGACAGGTGAAAACTAGTGAAGAGCATGCTCGGGGGTCCTCCGAGTATTTTTTAGTGCTCGGAGATTTAGTTATCATCGCCTCAGCTGAATGATTTACATCTGTTAGCCACCATAAGAACATGTGGGGATTCCCTAGCAACCAGGCAACCCCCACATGTAATCAAGCTGGCTAATGGCTGTAAATCATTCAGCTGAGGCGATGAAAACTAAATCTCCGAGCACTAAAATATACTCGGCGGACCCCCGAGCGTGCTCGGGAAATCTCGAGTAACTAGTATATTCGCTCATCACTTGTGAAAACACTTCTGGAAAGGACAGAAAGTACGAATCTAAATTAAGACCCAGTAGACAGTGTGAAAATGGAAGATTTGTGCTTCTTCAGAGGACAGATCCGTCATGATATTCGGACCCACACTACTGACCTTATAACTCTTGTAAAAAGACAATAAATATGGCCTGTTTCATCTATATATTCATAACAGCTACCTAAACCACCAAGACATATATTCTGTACTTTGGGTTATTCTATAAACTGCAGTCAATAAATCCATTATTCTACACCTTGCTGTTATTTTAGTCTGGAGTCATTTCCTCACCCCATCTACAAGGGTCTATAGAAAGTATAAAGACCAGCGAAGATGCAGAGTCCGCCACATATAAAATGTAACATCCTACACAGCATACATAGAATCTAGATGGTCATAGATTCTCCATAACATCCTTGTGTTTTGGATTTGCTGCATACACAATCACAGAAAGCACAAATCTTGACATTTATCTTCCCAATTCTCATCTGTTGCAGGTACTACCGTATTTTCATTGCTGGTAAACTAGAATTTACTCTCTAAAAACTGCAAATGATTGAATCCTTATTGTTTTATCACTGAAACAACACAGCACAAGATGTCTCCAGATTATACACAATTCAAACCGCAAAAAGAACACATTTATTAGCACCAAAATTTGACAATTAACCCAAGATAATCTAATCTGCTGGGAAAATAACTACTATAATACCGCCCCTATGTACAAGACTATAACTACTATAATACTGCTCCTATGTACAAGAATATAACTACTATAATACTGCCCCTATGTACAAGAATATAACTACTATAATACTGCTCCTATGTACAAGAATATAACTACTATAATACTGCCCCTATGTACAAGAATATAACTACTATAATACTGCTCCTATGTACAAGAATATAACTGCTATAATACTGCCTCTATATACAAGAATATAACTACTATAATACTGCTCCTATGTACAATAATATAACTACTATAATACTGCCCCTATGTACAAGAGTATAACTACTATAATACTGCTCCTATGTACAAGAATATAACTACTATAATACTGCTCCTATGTACAAGTATATAACTACTATAATACTGCCCCTATGTACAAGAGTATAACTACTATAATACTGCCCCTATGTACAAGAGTATAACTACTATAATACTGCTCCTATGTACAAGAATATAACTACTATAATACTGCTCCTATGTACAAGAATATAACTACTATAATACTGCCCCTATGTACAAGGGTATAACTACTATAATACTGCTCCTATGCATAAGAATGAGTACTATAATATTGCCCCCATGTACAGTCATGGCCAAAAGTATTGACACCCCTGCAATTCTGTCAGATAATACTCAGTTTCTTCCTGAAAATGATTGCAAACACAAATTCTTTGGTATTATCTTCATTTAATTTGTCTTAAATGAAAAAACACAAAGAATTGTCCTAAAGCCAAATTGGATATAATTCCACACCAAACATAAAAAGGGGGTGGACAAAAGTATTGACACTGTTCGAAAAATCATGTGCTGCTTCTCTAATTTGTGTAATTAACAGCACCTGTAACTTACCTGTGGCACCTAACAGGTGTTGGCAATAACTAAATCACACTTGCAGCCATTTCACATGGATTAAAGTTGACTCAATCTCTGTCCTGTGTCCTTGTGTGTACCACATTGAGCATGGAGAAAAGAAAGAAGACCAAAGAACTGTCTGAGGACTTGAGAAACCAAATTGTGAGGAAGCATGAGCAATCTCAAGGCTACAAGTCCATCTCCAAAGACCTGAATGTTCCTGTGTCTACCGTGCGCAGTGTCATCAAGAAGTTTAAAGCCCATGGCACTGTGGCCAACCTCCCTAGATGTGGATGGAAAAGAATAATTGACAAGAGATTTCAACGCAAGATTGTGCGGATGTTGGATAAAGAACCTCGACTAACATCCAAACAAGTTCAAGCTGCCCTGCAGTCCGAGGGTACAGCAGTGTCAACCCGTACTATCCGTCGGCGTCTGAATGAAAAGGGACTGTATAGTAGGAGACCCAGGAAGACCCCACTTCTTACCCTGATACATAAAAGCGCCAGGAGTTTGCCAAAACTTACCTGAAAAAGCCTAAAACGTTTTGGAAGAATGTTCTCTGGTCAGATGAGACAAAAGTAGAGCTTTTTGGGCAAAGGCATCAACATAGAGTTTACAGGAGAAAAAAAAGAGGCATTCAAAGAAAAGAACACGGTCCCTACAGTCAAACACGGCGGAGGTTCCCTGATGTTTTGAGGTTGCTTTGCTGCCTCTGGCACTGGAATGCTTGACCGTATGCATGGCATTATGAACTCTGAAGACTACCAACAAATTTTGCAGCATAATGTAGGGCCCAGTGTGAGAAAGCTGGGTCTCCCTCAGAGGTCATGGGTCTTCCAGCAGGACAATGACCCAAAACACACTTCAAAAAGCACTAGAAAATGGTTTAAGAGAAAG
The DNA here is from genome assembly GCF_032444005.1 of Ranitomeya imitator. Lineage (NCBI taxonomy): Eukaryota > Metazoa > Chordata > Amphibia > Anura > Dendrobatidae > Ranitomeya > Ranitomeya imitator. The sequence continues at coordinate 26,030,997 of NC_091290.1, forward strand.
CACTGGAGAGTTCTAAGGTGGCCAGCAATGAGTCCAGACCTGAATCCCATAGAACACCTGTGGAGAGATCTAAAAATGGCAGTTTGGAGAAGGCACCCTTCAAATATCAGGGACCTGGAGCAGTTTGCCAAAGAAGAATGGTCTAAAATTCCAGCAGAGCATTGTAAGAAACAAGAGGCGTAGCTAGAGCTTTTGCCGCCCGGGGCTGTTCCCGAGTTTGGCACCCCCCCCCCCCCCCCCGGCTCAATACACACAATGGTTACCAAAAATGGTTTTCCTGTTTTGTAGAACTTAAACTGGGCCTAATGGTGTCACCCCCACATGCCACACCTGTGACTTATACCACCACACCATGACCAGGCCACATAGTGACCGAATAATACTACATACAAGGGACAAATACCACAACACCATTTCCAGACCACATATTACCACCACATAGTGACTGAATACTACAATACTGATCAGTAATAAAAAAAAAAAAACACAATACTATCACCATAAGTGCCAGTATTCACAGGAGATCTGTACTTAGTATGCAGTGTCTGTGTAGAGGTAATACAGAGATCACTGGTGACATTATACACAGGACCTCTATATAGTATACAGTGTATAGTGTCAGTGTATAGGTAACACTGACTCACCAGTGACGTCTCTAGGTGAAGTCCTTCATCTTTTATCCAGCACAGACCGCCATCATTCCTTCCAGCCAGGACTCGTTTCTGCAGGAAATAACACAGTTATCTCGAGCTCCGCTTGCAGAACACATTACTTAATTTTTCACAACTTCTACATTACATCACATGAAGAAAAAAAGGTGATATAGTGTCACTCTGCACAGTAACAGGACCGCCCCCCCATTTAAAACAGTATACTCAAAAAATAAAATAAATACATCACTGCAGTAATAATATCCCTTAATTATCCCCTATGGTAACACTATTCCCCACCCTGGCCCCGTTTATCTCATTCCTGGCTCCAGCCATATGTTCTCGCATCCTGCCCTCATGAGTATCCATTCTACCCCATATGATCTCCCCATCCTGCCCCACCAGCCTCCATCGTATCCGTCCTGCCCCATGATCCAATCCTGCCCCGTGTCTCCAATCATGCCCCGTGTCTCCAATCATGCCCCCAGTGTGTCCAGCATATTACCCCCATGTTGTCCAGCAATCTGCCCCAGTGTGTCCAGCATATTACCCCCAGTGTGTCCAGCAATCTGCCCCAGTATGTCCAGCACTGCCCCCAGTGTGTCCAGCAATCTGCCCCAGTATCCAGCCTTTCCCCAGTGTGTCCAGCAGTCTGCCCCAGTGTGTCCAGCATATTACCCCCAGTGTCCAGCATTGCCCCAGTGTGTCCAGCATATTACCCCCAGTGTGTCCAGCAATCTGCCCCAGTGTCCAGCATTGCCCAGTGTGTCCAGAAATCTGCCCCATGGTCTCCAGCATTGCCTCAATGTGTCCAGAAATCTGCCCCAGGGTCTCCAGTATAGCCCCAGTGTGTCCAGCAATCTGCCCCATGGTCTCCTGTATTGCCCCAGTGTGTCCAGCATTCTGCCCCATGGTCTCCAGTATTGCCCCGGTGTGTCCAGCAATCTGCCCCATGGTCTCCTGTATTGCCCCAGTGTGTCCAGCATTCTGCCCCATGGTCTCCAGTATTGCCCCGGTGTGTCCAGCAATCTGCCCCATGGTCTCCAGTATTGCCCCGGTGTGTCCAGCAATCTGCCCCATGGTTTCCAGTATTGCCCCAGTATGTCCAGAAGTCTGCCCCAGGGTCTCCAGCATTGCCTCAATGTGTCCTGAAATCTGCCCCATGGTCTCCAGTATTCAGTGTGTCCAGCAATCTGCCCCATAGTCTCCTGTATTGCCCCAGTGTGTCCAGCAATCTGCCCCATGGTCTCCAGTATTGCCCCAGTGTGTCCAGCAATCTGCCCCATGGTCTCCAGTATTGCCCCAGTGTGTCCAGCATTGCCCCCAGACAGTCAGACATAAAGAAAAAAAAAAAAAAAAAAAAAAGTAAAATCCTCACCTCTCCCGTTCCTAGCGCAGGTCCGGTGCAGCCAGTCAGCGTCTCTCCGGCTCTGCGACGCTCAGGACAGAGAGGCAGACTGGCGCGCACAGTAGTGACGTCATCGCGCCCTCTGCTCTGAGACGTCGCAGAGTCAGGGGACGCTGAAGCCGCAGGAACCAGGAGAGGTGAGTATTAGAGCGGGGGGCGGGGTCCGGGGGTGGGGGGAGCTGGCCCTGGTCGTGGCGGCGGACGGCGCTGCCCGAAGATGTAAAGGGGCGTCTTTTTTTTTTTTTTCTTCTCCTGCAACGCCGGCCGCCCTGTTGTGAATTCTGTGGCTGAATTCACTCCTGTGGTCACAAGTGGTACTGCAGCTTCTGAGCTTCCTCCCTCAGGTGTTCTGGTGAGCTCGTTAACTGCTTCATTACTTAACTCCGCCTGATGCTGCTATCCTTGCTCCTTGTCAATGTTTCAGTGTTGGTTCTGAGCTTCTCCTGATTGTTCCTGTGACCTGCTACTCTGTATAGCTAAGTGCTTTTTGCTTTTTTGTTGCTTTTTTTCTGTCCAGCTTGTCTTTTGTTTTGCTGGAAGCTCTGAGACGCAAAGGGTGTACCGCCGTGCCGTTAGTTCGGCACGGTGGGTTTTTTTTTGCCCCCTTTGCATGGTTTTGCTTTAGGGTTTTTTGTAGACTGCAAAGTTCGCTTTACTGTCCTCGCTCTGTCCTAGAATATCGGGCCCCACTTTGCTGAATCTATTTCATCCCTATGTTTTGTCTTTTCATCTTACTCACAGTCATTATATGTGGGGGGCTGCCTTTTCCTTTGGGGAATTTCTCTGGGGCAAGTCAGGCCTATTTTTCTATCTTCAGGCTAGCTAGTTTCTTAGGCTGTGCCGAGTTGCCTAGGTAGTTGTTAGGCGCAATCCACAGCCGCTTTTAGTTGTGTTTAGGATAGGATCAGGTGTGCAGTCTACAGAGTTTCCACGTCTCAGAGCTCGTTCTTGTATTTTTGGGTATTTGTCAGATCACTGTGTGCGCTCTGATCGCTAAGCACACTGTGTTTCTGGATTGCCTTCATAACACCTGTCATTAGCAAACATAACAGTACAAGGAGCCAAACTAATGATTCTCAATAGAGGGAAAGAAAAAGTTCTGACATTTTTTTTTTTTTTTTTCTCAGCTCTGTGTTCACTTTTTTTTTTTTCCCCCTAGACATTTGGGTGATTCTGGACACAGGTGTGGACATGGATATTCAGGGTCTGTGCTCTTCAATGGATAATCTCGTTATAAATGTACAAAAAATTCAAGATACTATTGATCAGAAATCTATGTTAGAACCAAGAATTCCTATTCCTGATTTGTTTTTTGGAGATAGAACTAAGTTTCTAAGTTTCAAAAATAATTGTAAGCTATTTCTGGCCTTGAAACCTCATTCTTCTGGTAATCCTATTCAACAGGTTTTGATTATTATTTCTTTTTTGCGCGGCGACCCTCAAGACTGGGCATTTTCTCTTGCGCCAGGAGACCCTGCATTGAGTAGTGTCGATGCGTTTTTCCTGGCGCTCGGATTGCTGTACGATGAGCCTAATTCAGTGGATCAGGCTGAGAAAAATTTGCTGGCTTTGTGCCAGGGTCAGAATGATATAGAAGTATATTGTCAGAAATTTAGGAAATGGTCAGTACTCACTCAGTGGAATGAATCTGCGCTGGCAGCTTTGTTCAGAAAGGGTCTCTCTGAGGCTCTTAAGGATGTCATGGTGGGATTTCCTATGCCTGCTGGTTTGAATGAGTCTTTGTCTTTGGCCATTCAGATCGGTCGACGCTTGCGCGAGCGTAAATCTGTGCACCATTTGGCGGTACTGCCTGAGGTTAAACCTGAGCCTATGCAGTGCGATAGGACTATGACTAGAGTTGAACGGCAGGAATACAGACGTCTGAATGGTCTGTGTTTCTACTGTGGTGATTCCACTCATGCTATTTCTGATTGTCCTAAGCGCACTAAGCGGTCCGCTAGGTCTGCCGTCATTGGTACTGTACAGTCCAAATTCCTTCTGTCCATTACCTTGATATGCTCTTTGTCGTCGTTTTCTGTCATGGCGTTTGTGGATTCGGGCGCTGCCCTGAATCTGATGGATTTGGATTATGCTAAACGTTGTGGGTTTTTCTTGGAGCCTTTGCGGTGTCCTATTCCATTGAGAGGAATTGATGCTACACCTTTGGCCAAGAATAAACCTCAATACTGGGCCCAGCTGACCATGTGCATGGCTCCTGCACATCAGGAAGTTATTCGCTTTCTGGTGTTGTATAATCTGCATGATGTGGTCGTGTTGGGGTTGCCATGGCTACAAACCCATAATCCAGTATTGGATTGGAATTCCATGTCGGTATCCAGCTGGGGTTGTCAGGGGGTACATGGTGATGTTCCATTTTTGTCGATTTCGTCATCCACCCCTTCTGAGGTCCCAGAGTTCTTGTCTGATTATCAGGATGTATTTGAAGAGCCCAAGTCCGATGCTCTACCTCCGCATAGGGATTGTGATTGTGCTATCAATTTGATTCCTGGTAGTAAATTCCCTAAAGGTCGATTATTTAATTTATCCGTGCCCGAACACGCCGCTATGCGCAGTTATGTGAAGGAATCCCTGGAGAAGGGACATATTCGCCCATCGTCATCACCACTGGGAGCAGGGTTCTTCTTTGTAGCCAAGAAGGATGGTTCGCTGAGACCGTGTATTGATTACCGCCTTCTTAATAAGATCACTGTTAAATTTCAGTATCCCTTGCCATTGTTATCTGACTTGTTTGCTCGGATTAAGGGGGCTAGTTGGTTCACTAAGATAGATCTTCGTGGTGCGTATAATCTGGTGAGAATCAGGCAAGGAGATGAATGGAAAACTGCATTCAATACGCCCGAGGGTCATTTTGAGTATCTAGTGATGCCGTTCGGACTTGCCAATGCTCCATCTGTGTTTCAGTCTTTTATGCATGACATCTTCCGTGAGTATCTGGATAAATTCCTGATTGTTTACTTGGATGACATTTTGATCTTCTCAGATGATTGGGAGTCTCATGTGAAGCAGGTCAGAATGGTTTTTCAGGTCCTGCGTGCTAACTCTTTGTTTGTGAAGGGATCAAAGTGTCTCTTCGGTGTGCAGAAAGTTTCATTTTTGGGGTTCATCTTTACCCCTTCTACTATCGAGATGGATCCAGTTAAGGTCCAAGCCATCCAGGATTGGATTCAGCCGACATCTCTGAAAAGTCTGCAAAAGTTCCTGGGCTTTGCTAATTTTTATCGTCGCTTCATCTGTAATTTTTCTAGCATTGCCAAACCATTGACCGATTTGACCAAGAAGGGTGCTGATTTGGTTAATTGGTCTTCTGCTGCTGTGGAAGCTTTTCAGGAGTTGAAGCGTCGTTTTTGTTCTGCCCCTGTGTTGTGTCAGCCAGATGTTTCTCTTCCGTTCCAGGTCGAGGTTGATGCTTCTGAGATTGGAGCAGGGACGGTTTTGTCACAGAGAGGTTCTGATTGCTCAGTGATGAAACCATGTGCTTTCTTTTCCAGGAAGTTTTCGCCCGCTGAGCGTAATTATGATGTGGGCAATCGAGAGTTGCTGGCCATGAAGTGGGCATTCGAGGAGTGGCGTCATTGGCTTGAAGGAGCTAAGCATCGCGTGGTGGTATTGACTGATCATAAGAACTTGACTTATCTCGAGTCTGACAAGCGCTTGAATCCTAGACAGGCCCGTTGGTCGTTATTTTTTGCCCGCTTCGACTTTGTGATTTCGTACCTTCCGGGCTCTAAAAATGTGAAGGCGGATGCTCTGTCTAGGAGTTTTGTGCCCGACTCTCCGGCTTTATCTGAGCCAGCGGGTATCCTCAAGGAAGGAGTCATTGTGTCTGCCATCTCCCCTGATTTGCGGCGGGTGCTGCAAAAATTTCAGGCGAATAAACCTGATCGTTGTCCAGCAGAGAAACTGTTCGTCCCTGATAGGTGGACTAATAAACTTATCTCTGAACTTCATTGTTCGGTGTTGGCTGGTCATCCTGGAATCTTTGGTACCAGAGAGTTAGTGGCTAGATCCTTCTGGTGGCCATCTCTGTCACGGGATGTACGTACTTTTGTGCAGTCCTGTGGGATTTGTGCTAGGGCTAAGCCCTGCTGTTCTCGTGCCAGTGGGTTGCTTTTGCCCTTGCCGGTCCCAAAGAGGCCTTGGACACATATTTCGATGGATTTCATTTCTGACCTTCCCGTTTCTCAAAAGATGTCAGTCATTTGGGTGGTCTGTGATCGCTTTTCTAAAATGGTCCATCTGGTGCCCTTGGCTAAATTGCCTTCCTCCTCTGATTTGGTACCTTTGTTCTTTCAGCATGTGGTTCGGTTGCATGGCATTCCTGAGAATATTGTTTCTGACAGAGGTTCCCAGTTTGTTTCAAGGTTTTGGCGAGCCTTTTGTGGTAGGATGGGCATTGACCTATCCTTTTCCTCGGCTTTCCATCCTCAGACTAATGGCCAGACCGAACGAACCAATCAGACCTTGAAAACATATCTGAGATGTTTTGTTTCTGCAGACCAGGATGATTGGGTGTCCTTTTTGCCGTTGGCTGAGTTCGCCCTTAATAATCGGGCCAGCTCGGCTACCTTGGTTTCTCCATTTTTTTGCAATTCTGGGTTCCATCCTCGTTTCTCTTCAGGACAGGTTGAGTCTTCGGACTGTCCTGGTGTGGATTCGGTGGTGGATAGGTTGCAGCAGATCTGGACTCAGGTAGTGGACAATTTGATCTTGTCCCAGGAGAAAGCTCAACTTTTCGCTAATCGCAGACGCCGTGTGGGTCCCCGACTTCGTGTTGGGGATCTGGTTTGGTTATCTTCTCGTCATATTCCTATGAAGGTTTCCTCTCCTAAATTTAAACCTCGTTTTATTGGTCCGTATAGGATTTCTGAGGTTCTCAATCCTGTGTCTTTTCGTTTGACCCTCCCAGACTCCTTTTCCATACATAATGTATTCCATAGGTCGTTGTTACGGAGATACGTGGCACCTATGGTTCCATCTGTAAGAAACTCATTGATGGTTACCGGAAGCGGTTGGTCGCAGTTATTTTGGCTAAAGGTTGTGCAACCAAGTATTAGGCTGAAGATGCCAATACTTTTGTCTGGCCCATTTTTGGAGTTTTGTATGAAATGATCAATGTTTTGCTTTTTGCTTCATTCTCTTTTGTGTTTTTTCATTTAAGACAAATTAAATGAAGATAATAATACCAAAGAATTTGTGATTGCAATCATTTTCAGGAAGAAACTGAGTATTATCTGACAGAATTGCAGGGGTGTCAATACTTTTGACCATGACTGTACAGGAATATACTATAATACTGCTCCTATGTACAAAAATATAACTACTATAATACTGCTCCCATGTACAAGAATATAACTACTATAATATTGCTCCTATGTACAAGAATATAACTACTATAATACTGCCCCTATGTACAAGAATATAACTACTATAATACTGCCCCTATGTACAAGAATATAACTACTATAATACTGCCCCTATGTACAGGAATATAACTACTGTAATACTGCCTATTTAATTAGCAAGAACAAAATAATGCAGGAGAGAGGTGTGGGAGCTGCAGACGTGATGAGAAAATCCAGCCAAATGAGGTTGAGTCCAATCACCAATACACAGATGGGTGCCAATTGCGCTGGAGAGCACAGAAACAACAAAGTTATAATACTGCTCCTATGTACAGGAATATAAATACTATAATACAGCTATTTACAGGAATATAACTACTATAATACTGCTCCTATGTACAAGAATATAACTACTATAATACTGCTCCTATGTACAGGAATATAAATACTATAATACAGCTATTTACAGGAATATAACTACTATAATACTGCTCCTATGTACAAGAATATAACTACTATAATACTGCTCCTATGTACAGGAATATAAATACTATAATACAGCTATGTACAGGAATATAACTACTATAATACAGCTATGTACAGGAATATAACTACTATAATACTGCCCATTTAATTAGCAAGAACGAATCTCGCAAGTCCCAGTAAAATGAGTTTGTGGAATAATGTGCTGGAATCTGGACGACAACTTTGCAGTAATACAAAAACAAGAGATCGATTACAAGCTAGCATTCAGAAGTCTGGAAAGACAGTGACAGGTGATTTAACTTTCACAGCAATAGAGATGTAACTTGGCTGCTCCTACTTGGGCCTTCCATTCAATACTGGCAAATTATTCTTTAAACTGTCAATTAAGAGGAAGTTTTACTGGCAACCCTATGAGTTGTGTTCCGAAGACACAATGCAACTGGTGGAGGATTCAGATGAAGATCCTGCAGTAATACTGGCTGCCTTCAGGACCATGGACAGCAAGTGACTGTCTTGTGATAACTCAGGACTTTGTAGTCATCACACAAGAGTCACCTGTAAAGAATTATTCTTGTTTTTACTTTCTTGATATGTCATGTAAAAATTAGAGATGCAATGTTGATTTAATTAATAGAGCAGACTGGTTGCTTTAAAAAGGGGTAAGTGCTTGAAATCATTGCCTTCAGTTCATTATGGTCATCTCCAAAGATACGCGTGAACTCATCATTGTTTTGCATCAAAAGGGCTTTACAGACAAGGACATTGCTGCTTCTAGGATTGCCCTAAATCAACCATTTACTGGATCATCAAGAACTTCAAAGAGAGAGGTTCAATTGCTTTTAACAAAGCTACAGGGTGCCCAAGAAAGTTCAGCAATTGCCAGGACTGTCTCCTAGATAAAGATTCAAATACAGGATCGGCTAAGCACCAGTGCAGAGCTTGCTCAGGAATGGCAGCAGGTAAGATGTCTGCATTTGGATACATAGTGAGGTGACGGCTTTTGGCAGGTCTGATATCAACAAGGAAGCAATAAGCCACTTCACTCCAAGAAAACCATCAGGGACAGACTGACATTCTGCAGGAAGTACAGGGATTGGAGAGCAGATAACTGCGGTAAACTTATTTTCTCTGATGAAGCACCCTTCAAACCATTTGGGACATCTGAAAAAATGATTGTCCTGAGAAGAAATAGTGATTGTAGACACAAGACTCAAGGTAGAGAACAGTGAAGCCTCCTCAGACCATTCATGTGTGTGAGCTTCTCATCAATGGAGGAGCCTCACGTACAATTTTACCCAAGAACACAGCCACGAATAAAGAATGGGGTCTAAGCATCCTCAAACAACAATGTCTCCCAATGATCCTGGAGCAATGTGGTGATGCACATCGAGACCATGACACAAGTGATAACTAAGTGGCTCGGTAAACAAAGCATTGAAATTTTACGTCTATGGCCAGAGAATCCCCCAGATCTCAATCCCATTGGGAACCTTTGGCGAATACTCAAAAAGTGGGGAGCACAAACAAAAACACAGAAATTGTGATAAAAATTAGCACTAGATAAAAATGTATGGTCTTTACCAAGGATGGTAGGTCACAAGGTAACTTTGCAGAGCAGTGTAAAGGTTCATATCTCTGGAACTGTATGGCAGATTTAGGGATCGTTCTCGGACAAGAGCGAGAAAAAAAAAAAAAAAATCACGCTCGCGCCCAGACTGGTTGGCGCGGCGGTGTGGCCCCATTGTGCCACAGACCAGACTAATCTGGAAGGGGCGTAATTAAGTAGCTTCCTTGGTATTCGCTGGAGCCTCTGATGGTGAGGTCAGGCTTGTGCGGCAGGAAGCTACCAGGTACCACTCCAGGATGGTGCCTGACTGTGGCTGATGATCCCACCAGAGGAACAGAACATAGATAGGCAAGCGGGCATGGCTGGCACTCTGGCAGACAGGCGGGCACGGATGGGACACAGGCAGGCAGACGGGTACAACAGAGACACTGGCAGGAACAACTAGTGGCTGGCAGACTGGCACAATTGGCAGGCGGGCACAGCAGACGCTCTGGCAGGACAGGCAGACAAGACTGGTACACTGGCAGGACCAGTAGGGACCGATATATAGGCAGATATATGAAAACAGGTAGGAACCTGTTCAGACAGGAGGACTTATGAATAGGTAGAGAAAGACTGCAAGAGCAGATGCAAAGCGGAACCACAGGAGCTAGAGCCAAGAACAGAAATGCAGGAGGCGGGGCCAAGAGCAGGAGGCTGAGCCAAGAACAGAAGGCGGAGCCAAGTGCAGAAACGCAAGAGTCACAGACGTAGGAGCGGAGCCAGGTTGAACCACAGGGAGCGGAGCCAGGTAGAACCGCAAGGAGCAGAGCCGCAGGGCAAGAGCTGAGTGGAGCTGCAGAGCTCAGAGCAGAGAAGGACCACAGAGTGCAGAGCCGAGAGTGGCAAAAAGCAAGACACCGAGAGCAGAGCAAAGTTGGAGTGCAGAGCTGAGTGCAGAGCAAAGCTACAGAGTGCAGAGCAGAGCAAGACAGAGTGCAGAGCCGAGAGCAAAAACCACAGAGTGCAGATCAAGGTCACAGAATGCAGAGCAAGGAGCAAAGCAAGATACAGAGTACGCACAGCAGAGAAAGCAAACCAAGACAGGGACATAAACGAACACAGGACTAGACTAAGACAGTCAGGAACGGGACAAGACACAGAGACACGGACACAAGCCAGGGTACGACGCCACACTGGGTGGCCGACACAGGCCAGGGTAGAGACGAATATCCTGCAGATATATAATTTCACAACCCTCTACATATTATAAACTTGCACCCTTTAGTGCTTTTCATGGGCTCCACGCAGATCTGATGTAATCCATCGCTTCCCTTGACGTTTCCAGATTCTGTTTTGAAAAGCCTATGGAGAATTGCTCTATAGGCTTTGAGCAGCGGCCACTCCTGCCTCACGCGTTGCTCCTCAAGACCTGGCAACCGAACAGTGGTCAAGTCAGTAAAGATAACACTCAGAGTTGCAGAGTTTCACAGAGATGCGCTGGACTATGTCGGATCTGCAAGGGACCCTTATTTTCTAATAAATTGGTCAACCAGAGAAAAACTGTTAGACACCTCTCTATTTCTAATATTCGTGCTTGATGTCAGCTGCATTTTTTCGACAATTCCCAGCTGACATCAACCCCAAGCCTCATTTCCCCGACTGCCAAGGCACAAGGGCAATCGGAAAGGCGAAGCACCAGAATTGGCGCATCTAATGTGATGCTCCAATTCTAAGGCGGCTGATGGCTGGTATTTTTAGGCTGGGAAGGGGCCAATATCCACGGACTTTCCAAGCCTGATAATATCAGTTCACAGCTGTCTGCTTTACCTTTGCTGGTTATAAAAAAAAATTGGGGGGACCCCATGTAGTTTTTTTTCATTTATTTATTTGGCTAAACAAGCATAAAAAGCTCAGCAATAAACTCTATGTGAAAAGCATTAAAGAGTGTAAGTTTATTATATGTAGGGGGCTTGTGAAATTATATATCTGCAGGATATCTATCATACGGATGCTAGGTGAGGGAAAAACCAAACAACAAAACCTTGCATGACATATGGAATGACATGAGCATGACACTCATTCAACTTTTCAGGATGAATTTTTAATATGCAGATGTGAGCGAACCCTTAGAAAAACAAAATATCGATGGGAGAAGCAGGAGTAAAATAAGAGAAAAAAATGCCACTATTGACCTGTTGACAGATCTTATTTAAAATTAAGTTATTATTGAGTAAAAAAAATTTTTCATTTCCTCCCACCTATAAAGAACTTTTAGCATCAGCAATGAACAGGTTAACATTGAGAGGTACCAGAGTGTTGGAGCGTGGCTGACAATTACCTCCACAAAGTTCCCAAAATTCATTTTTGAAGAGACGTTTCCGAAAAAAAGATTTTATAACGATCAATAAAAGTCGTTGTGCCTGGCGGCTCGCGGCGACTTGCCGACACCGGGCTCAGAGAACACGTCAAATCCAAAATTACCTCCTTAAATTGGACATGGATTAGTTGAGAACTTCAGTCATCTGCAATAATCACCCGAACGACAAGAAGAAAGTGAAGTAGGGGTGAAGGATGGATCTGGAGTACGTGGCGCCGTCCAGAAAACAATTTAAGAAACAGTAAGAAGAATATAAACACATCTAATATGTCTACCAGAATGATATGACCTCCAAATCCCAAACAGAAGGGACTGAATATGTATTCAACAATATATTTCTTTAATTAATTTTATCAATTATATCTGGACTAAAGAAAAATGGGAAAGTCCACAAGCACAATTTTATCTTCAGTGCAAATTGGCTCTGATCATATTCTCTAATATGTCTCCACACTGATACAGAGCTCTAAGTTCCCCACATAGGCAAAAGTAAAATGTACCTTTGTCTGCAGCGTCCACTAGGGGGAGGCCATTGTATACTAATTTATTATTGAAATCAATGTATAATAATCAATGTGAAGGAAGCTCCCCCTACTGGCGGCTGCAGGTAGGCAATGCTATAATATACTAGTATGGTGATCTTACTCCTATAATTACTACATAGGCCAACTGACACCTTTATACCAAACAGCATCTTCTACCGACCAGTTTACATGTTATAGCTTTAGAAAATACAAAAAATAATTTGCTCTTTTTCCGAAACAACCATAATCCAAAATATTAGCGATAATAGGGCATTTTTGTATATTTTTTGTGAGATAGAGAAGCTTCTGTACATTTAGAGGATTATTACACCACAGTCCTAGATATATGACAGGCCCCTTGTGTCACCGCTGCCTGAACCGAAATCTTCCTTCTTCAAATGTGTCAGATTAAGTATTGTTATCCAGGAAACTATTCTTATCTCTTATCTATTGGGAGGATCGTGACGTATTTAGAGGAGGTTGCATGGTGCTGAGCCTCAAAAGCAAAATGGGGCCGTCTGACCACAAGGCGATCTCAGGATTCTGTCAAATTATAGAAACACAAATAAGGTATTCTAATGTAATAGAATATAATTGTCATTCTATAGAATACACTATAGCACTTATCTTCTACTTCTCCCAAGATAGAAGAATGGAGTCACTGTGTACATGCATTACTGATCCTGTTCTGATTCTCAGTTACATCCTGTATTATACTCCAGAGCTGCTCTCACTATTCTGCTGGTGCAGTCACTGTGTACATACATTACTGATCCTGAGTTACCTCCTGTATTATACTCCAGAGCTGCTCTCACTATTCTGCTGGTGCAGTCACTGTGTACATACATTACATTACTGATCCTGAGTTACATCCTGTATTATACCCCAGAGCTGCACTCACTATTCTGCTGGTGCAGTCACTGTGTACATACATTACATTACTGATCCTGAGTTACATCCTGTATTATACTCCAGAGCTGCACTCACTATTCTGCTGGTGCAGTCACTGTGTACAGACATTACATTACTGATCCTGAGTTACATCCTGTATTATACCCCAGAGCTGCACTCACCATTCTGCTGGTGCAGTCACTGTGTACAGACATTACATTACTGATCCTGAGTTACATCCTGTATTATACCCCAGAGCTGCATTCAATTCTGCTGGTGCAGTCACTGTGTACATACATTACTGATCCTGAGTTACATCCTGTATTATACCCCAGAGCTGCACTCACTATTCTGCTGGTGCAGTCACTGTGTACATACATTACATTACTGATCCTGAGTTACATCCTGTATTATACTCCAGAGCTGCTCTCACTATTCTGCTGGTGCAGTCACTGTGTACATACATTACTGATCCTGAGTTACATCCTGTATTATACCCCAGAGCTGTACTCACTATTCTGCTGGTGGAGTCACTGTATACATACATTACATTACTGATCCTGAGTTACCTCCAGTATCATCCTCCAGAGCCACACTCACTATGCTAGTGCATATACATACACAATGTGCAGCGCCCCAGAGACCTGGTCATTGTAGTATAGCGCTCTGCCGCTAAGGGGAGCAGCGGTACGTCTGATGGCACTAAGGAGTTCTCCTGACCAGGTATCACTAAAACACATTACACTTCACACTCCGGCCACTAGGGGGAGAAAAAGGCTTTATTTATTGGGCCACTCCTCACACTGGTAAAACTAGGGGCTGGGGAGGAAGTTAGTCAGAACAGAAGCTGACTGGGTTGGAACCAGGCAACATCCCGTGGCAGGGGGTGTTGCAGGGAGAAGGCACAGGGGGGTCCCTGTCAGGCGTGGGAACCTGGCAGGTGCCTAGCGAACAGAACGTAACGGAACCGCGCCTGCACTACCCTGCGGCGGTATCCAGGAGAGAGACACGAAGGGAAGGATATTGTGGAACAGTGTAAACGAGATCAGCACAAAGGAGAGCCAGTAAGAGTCGTGCCGAGAGAGAGAGAGAGGCAACATCTTACTGAGGCGCGTAGTCGTTGGCCGGATCACCGTAGGAGTAACTGACTTCAGGCCTTACTTCAAATTCCGCTGGACAGTTAATCATAGGTTGGCTGTCTACCTTCTACACCTACGAATACATAGGGGGCAACATTGGGAGAGGGGCGTCTCTAGGGTCCCGGAAGACCTCCAAGCCTTCCCGTCAAACGGGTGGCGTCCTAGCCATAACATATCTGGGGGACGTTAGAAACTAGTAACATCTGGAACCAAAGAACGAGAGAGAGAAAGAAAGCTGTAGAGAACGAACGAGAGCAGCAGTTGTGAGGACTATTCCGAATGCTCAGCAGGGTAGGACTACAACACACAGGCGCTAGTGGTAGGCAACGATTTCCATCTGCGAAGGAAACTCTGGATGTGCCCATCGGACCAGCCGGTCTCTGATAGTCCAGAGCACGTTCAACCGGGCTGAGGATATTGAAGCCTTCAGTAAAGAGGTAAAGAGACTGCAACCCTGTGTCCTCGTTATTGTCTGCACCTCACACCATCACCACCCACCTTACTGGGAAGCCCTGGGGACATACTTCACCTGTGGGAAGGTATACCATCCAGCTGCCATTCCATCACCCCAGCGGACCCCACAGCAGCGTCGGTCACCCTGACCGAACACCACAGGTGGCGTCACGAACCCCTGACAGACTGTACCATCACCTTTATTGGGCGCCCCTTAGCAGGGTCACGGACCGGGCCTAGCCACCGTGACAGCCTCAGAACCGAACCAGAGAGGCCCGGTACCGAGAACCCGTGGCCCTTTGTCTGGGGGCGATTCAACTGCATCAGCACACTATGATTAATGGAAACAGGAACACATGGGCTACTTGCACAGTGAACAAGTCTGTATGATCATGTTCACACACCACCAAGAAACCTGAAGACACAAAAGAGAATAGTAAAACCAAACACACTCAGTTTGAAAAAATGTTGCAGTAATCCGCAAGTGCTAGTAAAAGATGTAAAAAACAGGGTATTTGGTTGATACGTTTTTTGCAAAAAATGTATACTAAGCTGCTCTACCAATCTTCACGGAATACCCTTATCAGAGCAGTCCTAACTAATGTATGCAATCCCTATCTGATGTATTTAAAAACCTGATCATCTGTACATTACCTGTGTGAACAGGGTTCAGAGAGGAAAAATCCATGTGTGCATACAGGGTAGAACAGCTTTTGTGCAGATAGCCCAAGAGGAGTGGTGGAACTCCCCAGTCTTGTAGACACAAGAGAACAATAATGATTAATGAATACACAAACTCCAATATGTAAATGTTAAAAATGTAAGGTATGTAGTTAGCATTTTCTTATCAAAGAGCGCAAAAGCCATCCATGTCAAGTTGTACCTTTTAATATGGATGATCACTAACCACTAAATGTCCTACCTCTCCATTATTTTTCTTTTCTCTATTCTGCTGGTGCAGTCACTGTATACATACATCACTTATCATATATTGCATACACCCGAGAGCTGCACTTGCTATTCTGCTGATTGACTGTATAGATAACATTTCCAGAATGCAAATCACCAAAGCATACTGAGCGCAAACACTGAAAAACAGGAGATGATGGAAAATTTTACCTCAAAATAAACTAGTGTTTTACATTTTGTAATATTTAATACATATATATGTATTTTAATATATATGTAATATATATGTATTATAGATACTATATATATATATATATATATATATATATATATATATATATATATATATATATATATATATATATATATATATATATATATATATATATATATATATATATATATATATATATATACACAGTGGGGCAAAAAAGTATTTAGTCAGTCAGCAATAGTGCAAGTTCCACCACTTAAAAAGATGAGAGGCGTCTGTAATTTACATCATAGGTAGACCTCAACTATGGGAGACAAACTGAGAAAAAAAAAATCCAGAAAATCACATTGTCTGTTTTTTTAACATTTTATTTGCATATTATGGTGGAAAATAAGTATTTGGTCAGAAACAAACAATCAAGATTTCTGGCTCTCACAGACCTGTAACTTCTTCTTTAAGAGTATCCTCTTTCCTCCACTCATTACCTGTAGTAATGGCACCTGTTTAAACTTGTTATCAGTATAAAAAGACACCTGTGCACACCCTCAAACAGTCTGACTCCAAACTCCACTATGGTGAAGACCAAAGAGCTGTCAAAGGACACCAGAAACAAAATTGTAGCCCTGCACCAGGCTGGGAAGACTGAATCTGCAATAGCCAACCAGCTTGGAGTGAAAAAATCAACAGTGGGAGCAATAATTAGAAAATGGAAGACATACAAGACCACTGATAATCTCCCTCGATCTGGGGCTCCACGCAAAATCCCACCCAGTGGGGTCAGAATGATCACAAGAACGGTGAGCAAAAATCCCAGAACCACGCGGGGGGACCTAGTGAATGAACTGCAGAGAGCTGGGACCAATGTAACAAGGCCTACCATAAGTAACACACTACGCCACCATGGACTCAGATCCTGCAGTGCCAGACGTGTCCCACTGCTCAAGCCAGTACATGTCCGGGCCCGTGTGAAGTTTGCTAGAGAGCATTTGGATAATCCAGAGGAGTATTGGGAGAATGTCCTATGGTCTGATGAAACCAAACTGGAACTGTTTGGTAGAAACACAACTTGTCGTGTTTGGAGGAAAAAGAATACTGAGTTGCATCCATCAAACACCATACCTACTGTAAAGCATGGTGGTGGAAACATCATGCTTTGGGGCTGTTTCTCTGCAAAGGGGCCAGGACGACTGATCCGGGTACATGAAAGAATGAATTGGGCCATGTATCGTGAGATTTTGAGTGCAAACCTCCTCCCATCAGCAAGGGCATTGAAGATGAAACGTGGCTGGGTCTTTCAACATGACAATGATCCAAAGCACACCGCCAGGGCAACGAAGGAGTGGCTTCGTAAGAAGCATTTCAAGGTCCTGGAGTGGCCTAGCCAGTCTCCAGATCTCAACCCTATAGAAAACCTTTGGAGGGAGTTGAAAGTCCGTGTTGCCAAGCGAAAAGCCAAAAACATCACTGCTCTAGAGGAGATCTGCATGGAGGAATGGGCCAACATGCCAACAACAGTGTGTGGCAACCTTGTGAAGACTTACAGAAAACGTTTGACCTCTGTCATTGCCAACAAAGGATATATTACAAAGTATTGAGATGAAATTTTGTTTCTGACCAAATACTTATTTTCCACCATAATATGCAAATAAAATGTTAAAAAAACAGACAATGTGATTTTCTGGATTTTTTTTTCTCAGTTTGTCTCCCATAGTTGAGGTCTACCTATGATGTAAATTACAGACGCCTCTCATCTTTTTAAGTGGTGGAACTTGCACTATTGCTGACTGACTAAATACTTTTTTGCCCCACTGTATATATATATATATATATATATATATATATATATATATATATATATACACACACACACACATATACGGTATCTATAATATAACGCTGGGAGCGTCACTCTGTCCGAAGCCTTTATAGACTGCGCAAGCACAGGCGCAGTCTGGGCCTCACAGAGTGACGCTCCCAGGAGATCGCGGTATGCGTAAACACTGAACGCACACCGCGATCTCCACCGGATAGTCAGGGACCGCCAGGAGGGTAAGTATATTCACCTGTCCCCCGTTCCAGCGCTGCGTGCGGCTCCGTCTCCCGGGTCCTCTGCTATGACGTTCCCAGTTCAGAGGGCGCGATGACGTGCTTAATGCGCACCGGCGCCGCCCTCTGACTGAACAGTCACAGCCAGAGGAGCTGGAAGATGGCGGCGCGCAGCGCTGGAACGGGACAGACAGGTGAGTATAGCAAGTGCAGGGGGCCTGAGCTAGCGGTGACTGCGGCACCTGACCCCCACAGCGCGCCGGTGTCCCCGCCTGCTCAGGCCCCCCAGCACTCGGCGCCCAGCGACCATAGGCGAGTATGGCATTTTTTTTTTTTTTTTTTTTTAATATATATATATGGCAGGGGCATATATAATGGAGCATCTTATGGGGGGCATATAATACAATGGTGGCGCAGGATGGGAGCAGCACATAACAGAACGGAGGCGCAGGATGGCAGCAGCACATGACAGAATGGGGGCGCAGGATGGGAGCAGCACATGACAGAACGGGGGCGCAGGATGGCAGCAGCACATGACAGAACGGGGGCGCAGGATGGGAGCAGCACATGACAGAACGGGCGCAGGATGGTAGCAGCACATGACAGAACGGGGGCGCAGGATGGCAGCAGCACATGACAGAACGGGCGCAGGATGGGAGCAGCACATGACAGAACGGGGGCGCAGGATGGGAGCAGCACATGATAGGATGGGAGCAGCAAATGACAGAATGGAGGCGCAGGATGGGTGCAGAACATGTCAGAATGGAGGCGCAGGATGGTTGCAGCACATGTCACAATGGGGGCGCAGGATGGGAGCAGCACATGACAGAATGGGGGCGCAGGATGGGTGCAACACATGACAGAATGGGGGCGCAAGATGGGTGCAACACATGGCAGGATGGGGGCGCAGAATGGGTGCAGCACATGACAGGATGGGGACGCAGGATGGAGCAGCACGTCAGAATGGGGGTGCAGGATGGGAGCAGCACATGTCAGAATGGGGACGCAGGATGGAGCAGCTCATACCAGGATGAAGACCATATACCAATATAGATGCTAGCCACCCGGGCGTAGAATGGGTTCAATAGCTAGTGTATATATATATATATATATATATATATATATATATATATATATATATATATACAGTGGGGCAAAAAAGTATTTAGTCAGTCAGCAATAGTGCAAGTTCCACCACTTAAAAAGATGAGAGGCGTCTGTAATTTACATCATAGGTAGACCTCAACTATGGGAGACAAACTGAGAAAAAAAAATCCAGAAAATCACATTGTCTGTTTTTTTAACAATTTATTTGCATATTATGGTGGAAAATAAGTATTTGGTCAGAAACAAAATTTAATCTCAATACTTTGTAATATATCCTTTGTTGGCAATGACAGAGGTCAAACGTTTTCTGTAAGTCTTCACAAGGTTGCCACACACTGTTGTTGGTATGTTGGCCCATTCCTCCATGCAGATCTCCTCTAGAGCAGTGATGTTTTTGGCTTTTCGCTTGGCAACACGGACTTTCAACTCCCTCCAAAGGTTTTCTATAGGGTTGAGATCTGGAGACTGGCTAGGCCACTCCAGGACCTTGAAATGCTTCTTACGAAGCCACTCCTTCGTTGCCCTGGCGGTATGCTTTGGATCATTGTCATGTTCAAAGACCCAGCCACGTTTCATCTTCAATGCCTTTGCTGATGGAAGGAGGTTTGCACTCAAAATCTCACAATACATGGCCCCATTCATTCTTTCATGTACCCGGATCAGTCGTCCTGGCCGCTTTGCAGAGAAACAGCCCCAAAGCATGATGTTTCCACCACCATGCTTTACAGTAGGTATGGTGTTTGATGGATGCAACTCAGTATTCTTTTTCCTCCAAACACGACAAGTTGTGTTTCTACCAAACAGTTCCAGTTTGGTTTCATCAGACCATAGGACATTCTCCCAAAACTCCTCTGGATTATCCAAATGCTCTCTAGCAAACTTCAGACGGGCCCGGACATGTACTGGCTTAAGCAGTGGGACACGTCTGGCACTGCAGGATCTGAGTCCATGGTGGCGCAGTGTGTTACTTATGGTAGGCCTTGTTACATTGGTCCCAGCTCTCTGCAGTTCATTCACTAGGTCCCCCCGCGTGGTTCTGGGATTTTTGCTCACCGTTCTTGTGATCATTCTGACCCCACGGGGTGGGATTTTGCATGGAGCCCCAGATCGAGGGAGATTATCAGTGGTCTTGTATGTCTTCCATTTTCTAATTATTGCTCCCACTGTTGATTTCCTCACTCCAAGCTGGTTGGCTATTGCAGATTCAGTCTTCCCAGCCTGATGCAGGGCTACAATTTTGTTTCTGGTGTCCTTTGACAGCTCTTTGGTCTTCACCATAGTGGAGTTTGGAGTCAGACTGTTTGAGGGTGTGCACAGGTGTCTTTTTATACTGATAACAAGTTTAAACAGGTGCCATTACTACAGGTAATGAGTGGAGGAAAGAGGATACTCTTAAAGAAGAAGTTACAGGTCTGTGAGAGCCAGAAATCTTGATTGTTTGTTTCTGACCAAATACTTATTTTCCACCATAATATGCAAATAAATTGTTAAAAAAAACAGACAATGTGATTTTCTGGATTTTTTTTTCTCAGTTTGTCTCCCATAGTTGAGGTCTACCTATGATGTAAATTACAGACGCCTCTCATCTTTTTAAGTGGTGGAACTTGCACTATTGCTGATTGACTAAATACTTTTTTGCCCCACTGTGTATATATATATATATATATATATATATATATATATATATATATATATATATATATATATATATATATATATATATATATATATATATATATATATATATATTTTTTTTATACATGGTATATATTATATATATACGGTATATGTAGATAGATATATATGGTATATATTTAAGTAGCAGGTATAAGGTGCAATGACTTCAGGTACCTGCCAATAGATATTTGTCTATAAGAATATACACCGACCTTCTAGAATCCAAACATATATTACTGCAAAAATATTGTAAATCTGTAAAATGTTTGTCCCCAGCATGATTTCTATTGCAGATGCCATAAAGGATAATGGTACACTGCACTGTAAACTAATGATGCACAATATGAATAAACCAAAGTCACCTAAAAAAAAAAAAAACACCTATATACTCGAATAAAAATAGCAGCACATGTAATAAAACCGTTCAGCTTACATTTACTCACAGTAAAATAACATTGCTGCTCCATTTAATGACCATCCAACTGGAGTAGCAATATTTTAGAGGAGTAAATGTATAATAAAGTGTTTTATCATTTGTGATGCTGTTTTTATTTGGGTATATGGAGGTTTTATTAGGAGATTTTGAGGTTTGTTTTTTTTTCTTGCACATAATTAGGTAGTTGTGTTGTATACTATCAGGACCGCCATCAGGGCATTACTGCCCTGACTGGCGTATGGGGCCCGGTAGGCAGAGGGGGCCCGCATCAGGCCCCATCTCATCTGCTCACCAGGCCCCTACCGGCAAGTGAAAGCGGCCCTCAGCGGCGCTGCGGCAACACTATTGACTTGCGGGTGCAGGCCCGCGCCCGCATGTCAATAGTTAACAGCGCCAGCCAGTCGGAGGCTGGCAGCTGACGTCAGCCGCAGCGCGCACGTTGCAGGTGTCTGACGTCAGTGTCAGTTGCTGGCAAGTGCGCGCTTCAGCTGAGTGGAGGGAGCTTCGCCGCAGGAGCGCGGTCAGGTAAGAAGAACTTTTTTTTATTATTGAGAGTGGCAATCTTGGGGGTCCGGGGCAGAATGCTGGACACATTGGGGGTAGAATGCTGGAGCACTGGGGCAGAAGGCTGGACACGCTGGGGGCAGAACGCTGGACACGCTGGGGGCAGAACGCTGGACACGCTGGGGGCAGAACGCTGGACACGCTGGGGGCAGAACGCTGGACACGCTGGGGGCAGAACGCTGGACACGCTGGGGGCAGAACGCTGGGGACGCTGGGGGCAGAACGCTGGGGACAGAACGCTGGGGACAGAACGCTGGGGACAGAACGCTGGGGACAGAACGCTGGGGACAGAACGCTGGGGACGCTGGGGGCAGAACGCTGGGGACGCTGGGGGCAGAACGCTGGGGACGCTGGGGGCAGAACGCTGGGGACGCTGGGGGCAGAACGCTGGGGCAGAACGCTGGGGACGCTGGGGGCAGAACGCTGGGGACAGAACGCTGGGGACAGAACGCTGGGGACAGAACGCTGGGGACGCTGGGGGCAGAACGCTGGGGACGCTGGGGGCAGAACGCTGGGGACGCTGGGGGCAGAACACTGGGGACGCTGGGGGCAGAACACTGGGGGCAGAACG
Organism: Ranitomeya imitator; assembly: GCF_032444005.1. Classification (NCBI taxonomy): domain Eukaryota; kingdom Metazoa; phylum Chordata; class Amphibia; order Anura; family Dendrobatidae; genus Ranitomeya; species Ranitomeya imitator. The sequence continues at coordinate 26,053,361 of NC_091290.1, forward strand.
CTGGGGACGCTGGGGGCAGAACGCTGGGGACGCTGGGGGCAGAACGCTGGGGACGCTGGGGGCAGAACGCTGGACACGCTGGGGGCAGAACGCTGGACACGCTGGGGGCAGAACGCTGGACACGCTGGGGGCAGGACTGGAGACAGGTGGGGCAAGAATGGAGATACGGGGCAGAATGAAAGACATTGGGGCAGGATTGGATCATGGGGCAGGATGGATATGATGGAGACAGATGGGGCAGGATGGGGAGATCACATGGGGCAGAAGGGATACTCATGAGGGCAGAATGGGAGAACATATGGCTGACGCCAGGAATGAGACATGTGGGGCCAGGATGGGGGATATTATTACCATAGGAACTAATTAAGGGATATTACTGAAGTCATGTATTTATTTTATTTTTTGAGGACACTGTTTTAAATGAAGGGGGGGGGCGGTCCTGTTACTGTGTAGAGTGACACTATGTCACCTTTTTTTCTTCATGTGGTGTAATGTAGAAGTTGGGAAAAATTAAGTAATGCGTTCTGCAAGCGGAGCTCGAGATAACTGTTATTTCCTGCAGAGACGAGCAATGGCTGGATAAAGTGACGACGGTCTGTGCTGAATGAAAGATGAAAAACAAAGATGAAGGACTTCACTGGTGAGTCAGTGTGCTACCTGTACACTGACACTACATACTGTATACTATTTACAGAGCTCCTATGTATAATGTCACCAGTGATCACTGTGGCACTGATGATATTAGTATTGTGTTTTGTTTTGTTTTATTACTGATCGCTATTGCATGCTCGCAAACGCCAGAAGCCTGACAAACAAGATGGAAGAACTAGAAGCAGAAATATCTACAGGTAACTTTGACATAGTGGGAATAACCGAGACATGGTTAGATGAAAGCTATGACTGGGCAGTTAACTTACAGGGTTACAGTCTGTTTAGAAAGGATCGTAAAAATCGGAGAGGAGGAGGGGTTTGTCTCTATGTAAAGTCTTGTCTAAAGTCCACTTTAAGGGAGGATATTAGCGAAGGGAATGAGGATGTCGAGTCCATATGGGTTGAAATTCATGGAGGGAAAAATGGTAACAAAATTCTCATTGGGGTCTGTTACAAACCCCCAAATATAACAGAAACCATGGAAAGTCTACTTCTAAAGCAGATAGATGAAGCTGCAACCCATAATGAGGTCCTGGTTATGGGGGACTTTAACTACCCGGATATTAACTGGGAAACAGAAACCTGTGAAACCCATAAAGGCAACAGGTTTCTGCTAATAACCAAGAAAAATTATCTTTCACAATTGGTGCAGAATCCAACCAGAGGAGCAGCACTTTTGGACCTAATACTATCTAATAGACCTGACAGAATAACAAATCTGCAGGTGGTTGGGCATTTAGGAAATAGCGACCACAATATTGTGCAGTTTCACCTGTCTTTCACTAGGGGGACTTGTCAGGGAGTCACAAAAACATTGAACTTTAGGAAGGCAAAGTTTGAACAGCTTAGAGATGCCCTTAATCTGGTAGACTGGGACAATATCCTCAGAAATGAGAATACAGATAATAAATGGGAAATGTTTAAGAACATCCTAAATAGGCAGTGTAAGCGGTTTATACCTTGTGGGAATAAAAGGACTAGAAATAGGAAAAACCCAATGTGGCTAAACAAAGAAGTAAGGCAGGCAATTAACAGTAAAAAGAAAGCATTTGCACTACTAAAGCAGGATGGCACCACTGAAGCTCTAAAAAACTATAGGGAGAAAAATACTTTATCTAAAAAACTAATTAAAGCTGCCAAAAAGGAAACAGAGAAGCACATTGCTAAGGAGAGTAAAACTAATCCCAAACTGTTCTTCAACTATATCAATAGTAAAAGAATAAAAACTGAAAATGTAGGCCCCTTAAAAAATAGTGAGGAAAGAATGGTTGTAGATGACGAGGAAAAAGCTAACATATTAAACACCTTCTTCTCCACGGTATTCACGGTGGAAAATGAAATGCTAGGTGAAATCCCAAGAAACAATGAAAACCCTATATTAAGAGTCACCAATCTAACCCAAGAAGAGGTGCGAAACCGGCTAAATAAGATTAAAATAGATAAATCTCCAGGTCCGGATGGCATACACCCACGAGTACTAAGAGAACTAAGTAATGTAATAGATAAACCATTATTTCTTATTTTTAGTGACTCTATAGCGACAGGGTCTGTTCCGCAGGACTGGCGCATAGCAAATGTGGTGCCAATATTCAAAAAGGGCTCTAAAAGTGAACCTGGAAATTATAGGCCAGTAAGTCTAACCTCTATTGTTGGTAAAATATTTGAAGGGTTTCTGAGGGATGTTATTCTGGATTATCTCAATGAGAATAACTGTTTAACTCCATATCAGCATGGGTTTATGAGAAATCGCTCCTGTCAAACCAATCTAATCAGTTTTTATGAAGAGGTAAGCTATAGACTGGACCACGGTGAGTCATTGGACGTGGTATATCTCGATTTTTCCAAAGCGTTTGATACCGTGCCGCACAAGAGGTTGGTACACAAAATGAGAATGCTTGGTCTGGGGGAAAATGTGTGTAAATGGGTTAGTAACTGGCTTAGTGATAGAAAGCAGAGGGTGGTTATAAATGGTATAGTCTCTAACTGGGTCGCTGTGACCAGTGGGGTACCGCAGGGGTCAGTATTGGGACCTGTTCTCTTCAACATATTCATTAATGATCTGGTAGAAGGTTTACACAGTAAAATATCGATATTTGCAGATGATACAAAACTATGTAAAGCAGTTAATACAAGAGAAGATAGTATTCTGCTACAGATGGATCTGGATAAGTTGGAAACTTGGGCTGAAAGGTGGCAGATGAGGTTTAACAATGATAAATGTAAGGTTATACACATGGGAAGAGGGAATCAATATCACCATTACACACTGAACGGGAAACCACTGGGTAAATCTGACAGGGAGAAGGACTTGGGGATCCTAGTTAATGATAAACTTACCTGGAGCAGCCAGTGCCAGGCAGCAGCTGCCAAGGCAAACAGGATCATGGGGTGCATTAAAAGAGGTCTGGATACACATGATGAGAGCATTATACTGCCTCTGTACAAATCCCTAGTTAGACCGCACATGGAGTACTGTGTCCAGTTTTGGGCACCGGTGCTCAGGAAGGATATAATGGAACTAGAGAGAGTACAAAGGAGGGCAACAAAATTAATAAAGGGGATGGGAGAACTACAATACCCAGATAGATTAGCGAAATTAGGATTATTTAGTCTAGAAAAAAGACGACTGAGGGGCGATCTAATAACCATGTATAAGTATATAAGGGGACAATACAAATATCTCGCTGAGGATCTGTTTATACCAAGGAAGGTGACGGGCACAAGGGGGCATTCTTTGCGTCTGGAGGAGAGAAGGTTTTTCCACCAACATAGAAGAGGATTCTTTACTGTTAGGGCAGTGAGAATCTGGAATTGCTTGCCTGAGGAGGTGGTGATGGCGAACTCAGTCGAGGGGTTCAAGAGAGGCCTGGATGTCTTCCTGGAGCAGAACAATATTGTATCATACAATTATTAGGTTCTGTAGAAGGACGTAGATCTGGGGATTTATTATGATGGAATATAGGCTGAACTGGATGGACAAATGTCTTTTTTTGGCCTTACTAACTATGTTACTATGTTACTATGTTATTGTAGTAATCAGTCACTATGTGGTGGTAATATGTGGTCTGGTCATGGTGTGGTGGTATTTGTCCCTTGTATGTGGTATTTGGTCACTTTGTGTTGGTAATATGTGGTCTGGTCATGGTGCGGTGGTATTTGTTCCCTGTATTTGATATTATTCGATCACTGTGGTGGTAATATGGTGTCTGATCATGGTGTAGCTGTATTTGTTCTTTGTATGTGATATTATTCGGTCACTGGTGGTAATATGTGGTCTGGACATGGTGCGGCGGTATTTGTTCGTTGTGTGTGATATTATTGGTCATTTTAAAAATTGAAAAATAAATAAAAATATACCTAAATTGTATTGCATATTTTAACAAATATTTAGTAGGTTACAGTAGAGTAAAGCCCGGCCAAAAGTGTCTACCGTGTTATGGTGGTGGCTTAAAAAATATTTTGGCCAAATCAAAAGCTGCCGGCTATATGTGTGATCTGGTGATGGGAACTGTTAATGTGTGATAGGTGAGAAGTGGAGTTTTTCCAAGAGAGCGCTGGGGTACTGTGGACAGTTCAAGGGGTGGAGGCGGGTCTGGGTGGAGCCTGGGCGGAGTCTCAAGGGAGCCCCGAAAATTTTGCCAGTATGGGGCCCTGAAATTTCTAGTGGCAGCCCTGTATACTATTACACTAGAAGGTATTTTTAATGGCGCTCTCTCTGGGGGCAGGCTAACATTTTATAGACTAACTACTATCTTAGAAATGCATTTTTGGCATTTTGAGTGGTGGGATTTTTTACCCGCTCCCTTAGGCTGCATTCACACATACATGTGAAATATGCCATTGCTGTCCAATTTTTTATTGGAAATTTCTTGGACCCATTGTAACAGGGTCTACCAAGCTGGGGTACCTCTTTCAGTACCACCCAGTGTTACAGGAGGTCCACTCTGCTTTGGTTGGAGTCTGAATGAAGGACGCTGGCTGGAATCGCTTGGTTACATGGGCGCATATAAAAGATCACTGCTTCTCCACGTATTTCCAGTCTGACTACACTTTACTCACAGGACACAGAATATATCACACAGATACAGAGGGCATGCCAATAGAAAAGCGGCAGGCCAGACATACATTACAATAGCCGCAGGTGGCCGGATCCTGCCGATATTTACTGTGGGAATTACAAAGGTGGGGGGCGGACAAAAGGGGAATATGGTGTCCCCTCTGCCCAGGGGCGCAGCCTGTGGGCTGATGCCTTAGGGACATGCATCTCACATGGAACCTATTATACATACATATAACTGCACAACATATTCTGGGTGCTGAGTGGTTCCGTAACACGTAACACCCATAGATTAGAATGGATTTATTCCCACATTCGAGGGTGAGATCGGTGTGACCCAGCAGGTCTTAGGCTAGGGTCACAAGATCGCATTTTATTTCATCTGAGAAAATTGATCTGAGCACACTCCGACCACATTTTCTTTAATAAGGAGAAGATGGGGAAAAATAATTCTCCATCTTCTCCATTCTGTCATTACGTGAAAATCACACCAGCACGTCATCTGAGTGCGGTCCGATCTTTCCGTGGACTCTGCACGGCCGAGTGCGATCTGAATATCGGATGCAAATCATACATGCTGCGATTTTTTGCTTGGACAGACTGTCCGTGGGGGAAAAAAAAAAAAAAATCAGTCATGTACATGACCACACATTGGACAAACCTTTGTATCACACTCGGACCAAAAATATGGTGGTCTGCATGAGCCCTTAGGCTATGTGCACACGTAGATGGAACCTCTGTGGATTTTTCCCGGACCTGTTTTGAGAAATCATCAGGTAAAAAGCACTGCGTTTTATGTGCGGATTTACCACTAATTTTATGCGGATTTTGTGCAGATTCCACCTGCGGTTTTACACCTGAGGATTCCTATTATGGAACAGGTGTAAACCGCTGCGGAATCCGCACAAAGAATTGACATGCTGCGAAATAAACAACGCAGCGTTTCCGCGCGTTTTTTTCCGCAGCATGTGCACTGCGGATTTTGTTTTCCATAGGTTTACATGGTACTGTAAACTCAGGGAAAACTGCTGCGAATCCGCAGCATCAAAACCGCTACGGATCCGCAGCAAAATCCGCAACGTGTGCACATACCCTTATTCTGATCCCATTTCACCTAGGTATTTAATACATTTTCAATTATAGTGTGAGGTGTAGTAATAGTGCTTTTGTTTTTGTGACATTTCTACTGAAAAAAACTTAAAAAATAATCAATAACCATGCCAAAAATTACATTTTTTCATGTTAAAAAAAAAGACGCAACGTGTGCATTATTGGATTATTATCTCATTTTTTTTTTTTAAAGTGAAGCTTGTTGTATTCAGATCTGCAGAGTTTTTTATGTATATTTTAATACAGAAGCCGAGGCAAATATCCCATCAAAAAAATTCCAAATATAAGATTTTCATGATTGCCGATTTCGACCGGTGAGCTCGTTCCCCTACATTAATCCATCCGTATCCTTTAATTTTTAGTTATTCTTTTTTCATCCTTTATAGACATCGTTTACATCCCTGAAAGCCGGAGATCAGGAGATGCGACAGTAACTACACCAATAATTACTCTGTTCAACAGTGACGAGAAATCTGATTTTACAAGGAAACGAACAAAAAGGTCTGATAATTGTATTTGATACAATCTCGAGAACTTTCAACACAAATGAAGATTCTGCAGACTTTAGGTTTGTATTTTGGAAGATGTGCGACAGTCGTTATGGTAACTGACTCGTCTTTCCAAGTGTTATTAAGATTTCCTTTTATCTCCGTTTTAACCTCAATTCAGGTGCATACGAAGAAAAGTGCGGGGGAAGAAAAGAAAAAGTAAAGTATTGTACTAATTATGAGAGAACGCTATGAGGGAAACCTCTAAAAATATATATTGTATCAATAGACAGGAATAAAATTATTTTAATTTTGCATTTGATCATCCAGAAAAAAAATCTGATCATCAGATTCATGATTGTATCCAATATAATAGCAATGTATTATTACAACTCTTTCAAGAAGCTCTCCCCATCCTCCTCCTGCCATCAAAGTTTTTATCCTCTTAATATATTGCAGTCATCATATTATACAGCACTGTGTACTTACAATTGCTCTTTTTGCCTTTCTAACCAGCTAATTCTTCTCTTTTCTCTGCTCTTTGTACAAAGAGGAAGTCTCTTGTCCCTGTATGACTCATCCCCCTCTTCAACTCCTGACCCAGCTGCTCCCGCCCAATTTTGCAGCGACTTGTGACTCATGCAGGGAAAATTAACCTCCTGCTTCTACATAGAGCTGAGAAGGGTTCAGCTAGTCAGTTTTTAATTACATGATGTCATAGATCTAAGGCCGGGGTCACACTAGCGATGAATACGGATGAGTGCTATGTTATAAAACATCGGTCCAGTATTCATCTATGGGGCAGCTCACATCACCATTTTTTTTGTTCATCCGTATTATACATGCGAGTGAAATAACAGCATGCTGAGATTGTCATCGACACTTGTCCGAGTCTCGGCTCATTCGCACCCATATAAGCCTATGGGTGTGAGTGAGACAACGCACATCACTCGGATATCATCAGAGTGATGTGCGATATACGCTGACCCCGGCAATGTAGAAGATGGAGAAATTAGTTTCTCCGCCTCCTCCGCAGCTGTGCTCCGATCCGCTCTGTGCGAGAGGCTCGGAGCACAGACGCATGACACTCAGCTCTCGCTCGCAGCTCTCGCATCGGATGCAATAAGCTAGTGTGACCCCGGCCTAATGGAAATCAGAAGAATTAGTTGGGTAGAAAGGCAAAATGAGCAATTGTAAGTACACAGTGCTATGTAATAGGATGATTGCATATTTGCATAGCTCTTAAGTGTCCCAGATTCAAAAGACTGTCCCAACTTGAGGGCTCAGACCTCTTGCCCTGGCTTCTATACTGGCATTACTCGGACGTCTTCATCGCTCCCTAGCTCATCCTCGGGAGGGGCTGCTCTCTGCATAAATTATATTATTCACTTCTTCTGTGTTCAGGCCTCAACTCGCATCCCTATGTTCACAGCGCATGAAACACACAGGAGAATTTGGTAGAAATTGACATATATTGTAGGCAGTGACCCCAGAAGCAGATTATACATGTACATTGCATTTGTGGCACCCCAGAGTCTGGTTGACACAGTGACATTGCCTCATATAGTGATCTAATATATATAAAGCTGAATGTGTGTGTGTATGTATGTCCGGGATTGGCATCTGCACCGTCGCAGCTACAGCCACAAAATTTTGCACAGTCACACATCTGGACCCCGAGAGCGTCATAGGCTATGTTGTGAGGTGAAATTTTAACCCTGCGTTTTCCAATTCACCAAACAATTTTGCCCCTATCTACATAATGGAGGAAAAATGAAAGGACAAGTGTTGGAGGCAAATTGACAGCTGCCAGATGTGAACAAGGGGGACTTAAAGAGTGAGAGTGATGGCGCCAAAGAATATATACCGTACAGTTGCTAAGGTGTGGCCCCAACAAGGGATACTCACCACACATGGGGATATGAACACACACACACAAAATGCACCACACACTACCACGTTCTTGAACACATATACCACCCTCAGCACACATTTCACCACACATACACCAACCTCGCCACATAAAAGTCGAAACACAAAAGTCACCGCTCAAAACTCGCCACGCGCAAAGCTCGCCACATGCAAAACTAGGCTCACGCAAAACTCGCCACACGTGCAAAACTCACCACATGCAAAACTTGCACACGCGGAAAAATTGCCACATGCACAAAAGTTGCAACACATGCAAAAGTTGCCTCACACAAAACTTGCACATACTCAAAACGCACCACACATAAAACTCGCCACACGCAAAACTCGCCATGCGCAAAACTTGCTGCACACAACTTGCTACACTAACCTGTCACATGCAGCTCGACACACAAAAAGTTGCTACACGCATGTCGCCACACAAAACTCATCTCACAAAAGTCGCTACATGCATGTCGCCACATGCAACTCAACACACACAACTTGACACATGAATCTCGCCCTAAAACACACACAAGTCTGGTATTATCCTTCAAAAATAAAAATCTGATTAATAAACAGACAAACTACAAGAGCAACAAATGTACCATATAGGAAATACGGCAGCTGTCAGTCACATGACCTGTCTATTATGTGTATGTGTGAGCTAATATATACTGCCAGGGGGGAGGGCTTCCTGTTGGCTGGGGATTTATCAGGCTGCCAATTTAGCTTACAAATACTGAGGTAAAAATACTGACCAAATAACGTGTGAACGTGGTCTAATACAGGAGGAGATGACATACAGATATATACTATATGCAGGGGAGATGACACACAGGTATATACTATATACAGTGGAGATGACACATAGATATATACTATATACAGGAGCAGAAGACACACGTATATACTATATACAGGAGCAGATGACACAGGTATATACTATATACAGGAGCTGATGACACACAGGTATATACTATATACAGGAGGAGATGACTTGCAGGTATATACTATGTACAGGAGGACATGGCACACGTATATACTATATACAGGAGGAGATGACATACAGGTATATACTATATACAGGAGGAGATGACACACAGGTATATACTATATACAGGAGGAGATGACATACAGGTATATACTATATACAGGAGGAGATGACACAGGTATATACTATATACAGGAGGAGATGACATACAGGTATATACTATATACAGGAGATGACACACAGGTATATACTATATACAGGAGGAGATGACACACAGGTATATACTATATACAGGAGGAGATGACACACAGGTATATACTATATACAGGAGGAGATGACAGGTATATACTATATACAGGAGGAGATGACATACAGGTATATACTATATACAGGAGGACATGACACACAGGTATATACTATATACAGGAGGAAATGACTTGCAGGTATATACTATGTACAGGAGGACATGGCACACGTATATACAGGAGGAGATGACATACAGGTATATACTATATACAGGAGGAGATGACACACAGGTATATACTATATACAGGAGGAGATGACACACATATATACTATATACAGGGGAGATGACACAGGTATATACTATATACAGGAGGAGATGACATACAGGTATATACTATATACAGGAGGACATGACACACAGGTATATACTATATACAGGAGGAGATGACTTGCAGGTATATACTATGTACAGGAGGACATGGCACATGTATATACTATATACAGGAGGAGATGACATACAGGTATATACTATATACAGGAGGAGATGACATACAGGTATATACTATATACAGGAGGAGATGACATACAGGTATATACTATATACAGGAGAACATGACACACAGGTATATACTATATACAGGAGGAGATGACACACATATATACTATATACAGGGGAGATGACACAGGTATATACTATATACAGGAGGAGATGACATACAGGTATATACTATATACAAGAGGACATGACACAGGTATATACTATATACAGGAGGAGATGACACACATATATACTATATACAGGGGAGATGACACAGGTATATACTATATACAGGAGGAGATGACATACAGGTATATACTATATACAGAAGGAGATGACAACCTGGTATATACTATATACAGGGGAGATGACATACAAGTACATACTATATACAGGGGCGATGACACACAGGTATATAATATATACAGTGGAGATGACACACAGGTAAATACTATATACAGGAGGAGATGACATACAGGTATATACTATATACTGGAGGAGATGACACACAGGTAACAGGAGCAGATGATACACAGGTATATACTATATACAGGAGGAGATGACTTACAGGTACATACTATATACAGGAGGAGATGACACACGTATATACTATATACAGGAGGAGATGACATACAGGTATATACTATATAAAACAGGAGATGACAGGTATATAGAGGAGGAGATGACATACAGCAGGTATATACTATATACAGGGGAGAAGACATACAAGTATATACTATATACAGGAGATGATATACAGGTATATACTATATATAGGAGGAGATGACACAGATATATTGTATATACAGAAGAGAGGACATACAGGTATATAATATATACAGGAGGAGATGACACATGGGTATATACAATATACAGGAGGAGGAGATGACATACAGCAGGTATATACTATTTACAGGGGAGATGACATACATGTATATACTATATACAAGAGAAGACATACAGGTATATACTATATATAAGGGAGATGACAAACATGTATATACTGAGGTGAAAATGAGGGGTGTGAGATGAAAATGAAAAGGTGTGAGTGCAAAATGAGAGGAGTGAGGGAAAATAGTGGAGTGATCGGAAAATGACAGATGTGAGGTCGAAATGACAAGTGTTAGGGGGGAATGAGAGGAGTGAGGGGGAAAATGAGGAGTGAGGGGGAAAATGAGAGGAGTGAGGGGGAAAATGAGAGGTGTAAGGGAGAAAATGAGAGGCATGATGGGAAAATAAGAGACGTGAGGTGCTATAACTAACCACAGATATTTACTATGCCCAGGCAACGCCGGGCTCTTCAGCTAGTGCTACATAAAGATGAGAAAGTGCTGGCGGCTCCGACTCTGAATGAAGGAATAAAAAATAATCTACAAGTCCCAACTAGAGATGAGCAGGAGGCACAGATGACATCGCACCAGCCCTGGGGGAATCAAAAACTGCGTTGGGGACGCTGGAAGGTAAGAGGTTCACAGGCTCCGTCCAGCAGCCAAGCCTCAGCCAGGTAGCACTGGCCTCAACGCTGGACCAGAGACCCATGAATCCATCCGCTCATTTCTAGTCCCAACTGTCCCGGATACAGCGGACAGTCCCGGATTTGGGTCTACGCCCTGCAGTCTCAGACGTCTGAATTTCCCTCACTACCAGCGCCCCTCTGACATCTCATCCTACCAGGCTAGAAAGAAATGGTAAATAGGTGTGTATTGGAATGTAGTCAAAATTTTACATGGAGTGGCGTGCCGTGCACAGAGCATGATTTGTGCCTTTTTCTATTCCTAAAGTTGGGAGGTATGTGATTGCAATATATTAGGAGGATAGCATTTGCTTTAAAGGGGTTTTCCAAAATCTATAGGACAGAGTGATAACTGGGAGTCTGAGTGCTGGGACCCTAGAGACCCCGAGAGTCGGTCTCCAGAACCCCCAAAGCTGATGAATGAAGAGGAGTCCGAGCATTCACACCGTCACTCCATTCAAGACAGAGCCCCATTCTCTGGGTTTTCACAGTCCATTATCTATAGGGGTCCTAGTGGTGGGACCAGGGACATAATAGGTGAGAGAGTTCAAATCTGGGGCCGGGGGGGGCATAAAGGTGAAAAGACCGTTACTATTAATGATTTGCCATACTTTGGGGCTTATGAGCTACGAGTCACGATACTGTGTGGGACCCCCAACAATCAGTAAATTATCCCTTACCCTAAAGCTAGGTTCACATTGCGTTAGTGCAGTCTGTTCAACGCATACGTTGAACGGACTGCGCTAACGCAAGTACCGACTTTTGCACAGCGCTAGCGCAGATGGAGCTTCTGCTAGCTCTATCTGCGCTAGCAGTGACGGACCCGGAAATGCTGCAGCCCGCGTCTCGGGTCCGTCACTCAAATAACGGCACATTGCTAGCACATGCCCATTGTGGGCGTGTGCTAGCGATGCGTCCGACATTGCAGTCTATGGCGGTGTTAACGGACTATGTTACACCACGTTATGCCGCGGTGTAACGTAGTCCGTTAAACATAGAGCCATAACGCAATGTGAACCCAACCTAAGAGTATGAGATAACCCATTCAATCCAGAATCCTGATAATCTAGTTCTGGTTGTTCCTAGCACAGGACTACAGGAAGAGATACAATTACACAAATAATCAGCTGAAAAGCATCTAAAATCCACTGTCAAGTTTTCAGACAATTTGGGATTTTTATAAAATCATTGTGCCATTTTTCCCCCAGACAAAAGTGATCATGTCAGAAAAAAATGGATATGGCCTGAGAAAGGCGACAATAATTGATGCTCCAGATTATCAGTTTCCGGATTAAGGAAATGTAGCAGTGACATAACGTCTCTTAATCCAGTAGCTCCACGTGCACAGATCGCCCTCAAGCACCTTCATCGTACACTTGCTCGGGCCACTGATCCTCGCGCATATGCTCCCATTACCGCCGAGCTGTAAGTTTAATTTTCTGAAACCCTGCAAATTCTTCCGGCTCCATCTGTTGTGCCGAGTAATCAGCAATGCAAGAAGTCGTAACTCACCAGCGAATCCTAAAACGTACAATATCAGGGATCGGGACACAAGACGATGATCTCTGCTTAAACCGATGACATCTGCTCCAGCAATCGTCCTAAGGGCGCGTTCACACTGCACGGATTATTCTCCTACATAATAACATTATTTTCATCAGTGTTTGGTTCATGCATCGGTGTTTTTTTGTTGCTTCCGAGACGTTTTCTCAAGCTTCGCCTATCAAACAAACATTCGAGAGCAGTCCGATATCTTCACCGACTTCCACCGGTGACTTGGATGAAAATCAGAAATATGTCTGTGTTTTGCTGAGGACCACTCGACTGGCAAAAATATTTGGACATGTGAACACCACTTATAGTCTGTGAAGAACACGTATATGACACGCTTGTGGAAAACGGACATCTGAGTGAGAGGATCAACTCATCACCCGTCGTACAATATTTCAGCAGCACAGAGTATTTCAGTAAGGGTGCTTATATACAGTGGTGGAAGCAGAGTCCCTCAGCAGCACAGAGTACTTAAAAAATATAGCCGTTTTGTTTAAGTTCTGCCATACAGCAGGGTCGGAGTTAATTTCACAGATATTAGGGGGTCCAAGATCAGGAAACTTAATAGGTTGCTTTTCAGAGCAATTGCCGACCCTTAACCATCCATGATTCTCGTAAGAGACCGTGAACATAGTTAGAAAGAGGAAAGAGTAGTTTCGCCAGCAGCACAGAGTATTTCAGGAGAGCGATGTGCAGATTTTATGTGAGATACGGTGAAGCAAGAATGGTGTTCCTAGGCAGCAGAAGACGGGTGTGTTGGCTACATGTGAGGTCAGAGGACACAAAAAGAGCACAGCAAGGTCAAAATACTCTGTTGTAAAGAAGTCACAGTAAATGAGCGCTAGTCAAAAAATGAAAAAAAATACCGTTTTTTTTTTATTTTCATTTTTTTTTTTTCATTTTTTAACTAGCACTTGCTCATTTACTGTGACTTCTTTACAACAGAGTATTTTTGGCCTCGCTGTGCTCTTTTTGGGTCTTCAGGTTTCTTGGTGGTGTGAACAGGTTTCTACAGACTTTTGTTCACTGTGCAAGTAGCCCATGTGTTTTTGGTTCTATATTTAACATAGTGGGCAGCACAGAGTATTTCAGGAGAGAAGGGATCTTACTGCTTGGCCCCCCCAGGCCTCATCTCTGTGCCTCAGCCCAGACCCCAATACAACTATATTAATAATATTAGTCTTGTTGCAGCAGTAATATCAGGGCACTTACGGGTTTGTCGTCCTGGCTCCTGTATGTAATGTCCAGGAAGGTCTGATGCCTGCAGCTGCCTCAGCTCAGGGCTATTACCTGTCAGGTGTGTCCTGTCCATCTGGCACTACTTAAAGGGCCAGCAACCCTGAAAAGTGCAGCTTATAAAGGTGCACGAGTTGTCTTATTTTCCCTTGGTTTCTTTCATCTGATCTTTGTGTTCCATCAGCGCCATTATTTGAATAAGCCCTAGACGTCTCAAGAGGTTCTCAGCCCTAAAGGAGGAGTGTACGGGACACGTTATATCATTAATTCCTGTGATGTCCATGGTGCTAATGCTTTACCTTTACCCTTACAGACCGTGCAATGCTTCCTGGGTAAAAAGGTATGCAAATGAGATCTCCTTCAGGATGAGAAAAGCAGTCTCTGTGGTGCCACCTAAGTCAGTGACAATTTAGGCTGGGGTCAGATGGCGACATTTGTGACGCGGCCAAGCATCACTCTGCACAGCAGCTCCATTGTAATAAGGGTGGGCTTGGTCACATTGTAGAATGGCGCAATAACAACCAACAAATTGCAAAATTTCGGGATAAGTAAAAGTTTTTGCAACTTGCAGTCCCTGGCCACATCACACCTGGATTATTTATCCAAATCAAAATGATCTCCAAAAGACCCCCCTTCTCAGACCATCGTCTCTGGGTTCTTTGTCTTCGTCAATGCAGAACTGAGGACTGGTTGGTTGGTTGGAAGAGGATTTTTTTTTGGCGAAGGTCTCATTAAACACTGCAAATGGCTGCAGTGTTGTATTTACCCGTTATATTTTTCTATTCCCGAAGAATCCCTTTAAAAGGAATCTGTCAGCAGGTTTTTGCTATGTAATCTGGGAGCACCGTGATGTATGGGCAGAGAGCCTGATTTCAGTGATATGTCACTTACTGGGCTGTGTTTTGCTGTTTCAATACAATCAGTGTTTTATCAGCAGGAGATCATCACTACATGACTAGGCATCTTGTGCCTCCTGGTCCAACTTTGCCCTCACTACTAATTTGCAGCATTTTCAGGAAGGGGTTACACACAGCTCAGCATTCCGAGCTCTGCTACATCTACAGCAGAGAAAACTGTGATTGTATCACAAATGCTGCACCCAGTAAACCAAGTGATGCATTTCTGGAATCAGGGTCTCTGTCCCTACCAGATTGTAATAGATTTTCACATATTTCATGTCAGCTTCTCCTCCATACTGAGCTGGCTGATAATAGAGAACAATAGATGGCATCCACCCACATAATTATTCTGCAACACATTTACTTAAAACCCATTCTGCTGACTCGCTGCACCTCAGCCTAGTGACCGCCGCACGCTCAATTATCGTCCACTTTTGCATCTTTGACATTAAAGATCTCTAGAAGATGTCGCTTCCTTCAGTCCGAACATCTGCACTTTCTGTGAAGAATTGATCCTGGTTTTCCACTTCAAAAGACAAGAAATGCATCTGACATAAAGCAATAAGCCGCAGATCAAATAACAAAGACTTTCCTTCTCTGATTCATTTAGTGAAACGATCGCCCTGCTAATAAAAATCCAGAAAATGAATTGTGGATTCCATCAATGTTCTGCGTCCCAGAGGAGACGTCACTTGGTCAATTGCCCGATTGTTGTCCTCGGACTTTGTGATGATCTGATATGACGAGACCATGGGGAATGTATGGCTGCCAGTCACACCTAGGCCCTGGTACCCAATGAAACCACAATAATATTCAGGGCATTACATTAACGTTTTTGACACTGCGTATTGTTTAATAAATGCAAGTAACCTATTGTACTTAATGGGTGCAACAAAAAATCTGCAACATCAAAAAAACACCAAAAGCTAAAGGTGGGAACGTAGCCTTAGGTTATGTTCACACACTGCTTTTTTGCAGCTTTTTTTTTTTTTTTTGCTGCCTTTTTCATGCAAATTTTAAGCTTCACTTTACAGTAACAGGAAAGTCTATGAGATTTCCAAAATCTGCGCACACATTGGTTTTATTTTCCTGACTAATCAGGAAAACTGCAGCTTGTCACTTTTCATCGTTTTTCTGAATATTTGCAACTTTTTTCACCCATAGGAAATAATGAGTGAATGCGAAAACGCAGGTATCGTTTTTTTGCAGTGTTTTTTTGTGCAAAAACGTAAGGAAGTTATATCAGGATTTTTTTTTTTTTTGGGGGGGGAGGTACTAGTCTTTATCAACATGCATAAGAGCCAACAAAAAGGCAGCAACGAAAATGCAGCAAAAACTCAGCAAAATCTGCTTTTTGTAAGCAGCTTCTTTACTGCCAAGAGAGCTGGTTTTGCCTGCAGAAAAAAAAACCGCAGCAGAAAAGCAACGTGTGAACATAGCTGGGTTCACATGTTGCGTTTTGCTTATGAGACCCTGACTCCCTATAGAAGCCAGGAGCTTCCGGCAGCACCATGGACGGCTCTGATTTTCTTTCCGAGTTAATAATAATAATAATAATATTTATATAGCGCCAACATATTCCGCAGCGCTTTAGTTAGTGTATTGTTATAGTGTATTGGAGTTCAGTCCAATAAAGTTGCCATTACACGTGTCAAAAATTGGCATTGAGTTCAGTGTGACATAATGTATCTCCAATCCGCTGCAGAAAAAAATAACAGATTATTGTATGAATTGCATTCATCAGCAATGAATAGAAATCTTCCGTGTGTTGCGCGTTGTTGTTACTGACAAAGGGTAAAAAACCCTTTATATTTCAGAACAAAATAACAAAAAGTAATAAAATTTAATTTTCATTTGATGAACTTTAAAAAGAAAAAAGATTTTGGTGTAGGTTTGTCAGACAGCGGGCGATTCCTTTAGCCCCAACCATTATTTAAAAAAAAAAAAAAAAAAAAGAAAACTGACAACAGCAATGAAAAACAAACAAAATAAGTCAGAAATCATGGTCATATCCTGGAATCAAAATACCCAGGTCCAGTTAAGTGACTTGTTGGTGCCCCATGACATGTGGTACCTGGGTAAATGTCCCCGTTAAGAACTAAGCGCTAAAGGTGCATGTCATAATGGGGATAAATAATTCTGAGGCTGCAGCAGTCAGTAAGGCTACGTTCACATTTGCGCCTTTGGGCGCAGCGTCGTCGACGCATGGACATGCGCCGGTATGCGTTGTACTGCGTTTTACGACGCATGCGTCATATAGACGCACAGACAGGGCGCAGAGGACGCTACTTTGTAGCATTTTTCCTGCGTCGAAATTCCTGCTCTGTGCTTTCTTATGACAACGCATGCATCGCAAAACGCAGCATTGTGCACATGCGTTGTTGGTTGTGTCGCGTCGCCGACGCTGTGGCACATTGTGCTGAATTTGGATAAACCACTTGTCCTGTTAGTTGTGATCCGCTATATCACCTGTTCGCGTGTAATCGGTTTATTGCAAATGGATGCAAGTTGGTAAATTTTATTAATAACTGAATTTGCAGCGGAGGTTGAATGAGTCTGATTGCAACTGTTCATGTAAGACCATAAGCTAATGATAATGACCTACAGGTCAATGTTCCAGCCTCTCTCTGTGCAGGTGCCCTCTGATATATGCCCACTGATGATCAGCCCTCCTCTTCAGCCTTGAACCAGGTGGAGCAGCTCTTGGCCTCATGTACTCAGTGCCGTTCACCTGTTAAAGTTGAAAATAATGTAAAAGAGAAGAATCCTTAAAATATCCTCATTATTTTCCGGAAACTCATTTATCACGATCAATTTAAAATCCACCTGCTGTTTCCACAATAGAACGTGGCGCCCGCTGAGCGCCAACCGCAACCCAACCATTGTTATAAGTCAACGTGAAACACTTAATAATTAATATATTATCCTGATTAATGACCTGAAACTAAACATTTCACTCGCAGGTAATTATTTAAGAAACGTTCCCTAAGAATCAGCGCTATCTGTCTATTGGAGCAGAAAGGGAAGATGTGAGAACCGGCAATTAGTCGCAGCGTCTGTCGGGATTCCGAGCGCTGTTACCATGGCTCACATTAATGTAGCTGACGATAATGGAAAGAGTCACATAGAAACAATCTCCTGCTTGTATTCGTAGAGGTTGGTACAAAAGTCAAGTTGTGGGGTGCACATAGGAGGGATCAAAATGGGGTCTTTGTCTGGAGTCCGTTCCCATATAAATGTAGGCTTTAGCCCATGAGAGGATTCACAATAGGCAGGTTCCCAGCAACGAGAATTATCTTATCGCGGCTGCTGGGTACACATGACTTGGCGAATCTATACGCTAAGTATTCTAAATTTTTCTAAAGTAGGAATGCAATTCGGTTTTCATATATTTCATGTTTTCATTCTATAGAGCTAAGGGTGTTACTTTATTTGTTGGTTAAACATAGCAATGGCTATTCTTAGTAAGCACCTGTTCACACTTGATTTCTGAGTCAGTTCAGGTCACCACAGAAGAGGACGCAGACGGAAAAGGGCCCCTGCGCAAGAACAATATATGGGCCCTCTGCAGTCCAATAGCTCATCGTAATGCACAATTCCTCCTGCTTTTGAGGTGGTAGTGGCCCCCTAACCAGTGGAGTAACTTGAAGCTCATGTAAAAGCTCCAACGGGGCTCACAATTAATGAGTATTGGACTTTTCATATAGGCCAAAGGGACTTTTTGGGCCCCTTAAGCACCAGGGCTCAGGTTCGATTGCAACCCCTGCACCTATTGGATTTACGCCTCTGCCCCATACCTCTTGCAACCTTGTGCGGCTGCACGGATTACACCAATTATATGTCCGCCACTGGGTCACTACCTACATCCCGCATCTCTGATTCTCAATGGTTGGGATGTGGTGACCCTGTGGCCCTCATTCTGGAGCCTAATTTGACTTCTACCTTACAACATCACCACTGTCTTCTTTCTCTATGACAACTCATAATATAACATAACATTGTTCTACCCTTTAAAGTGAATGTTCACCTAATTATCTTTATTGTATGCAGACTTCAAACCTTCTGATACAAAGCTCCAAATTCCCGGAATACTGAACACATAAAGGCTCCATGCATCCACCAGTAGGGGGAGCTCAAGAGTTTAATGCGTACAACTTATACATTCTTCTCAATAATAACACAGTATGCAGATGGCTCCCCCTAGTGATGACTACAGGAAGCCAAAACTGTTAGCTAGTTATATCTCTACATAGACCTTCCTAACAAAAAAAAGATGGCGATCATTTAAAGACTCCTAAATCATGAGTGCAGGAAATTTAGATATCTGAAACCGTTTGCAGGGTCCTCCTGATGTAGAGTCCATTTACATCCCTTTCTGTGAGTCTCCCCTGAACAATCTTGTTTTTGTGGTTCTTTATTTCTCCTGCACTCTTTTTGGCTTCTTCGCCGGCGGCAGTTTTACGGACAAGTGTTTCTGCCACATCCTTCATGTGTTATAGGCTCGAAGTCAAAACATTATCGACAGCTTGGAGCAGCGGAACAGCAAAACCTCTTCCGTGTGTCAGAATATTAAGCGTCTCATCATCTTCATGCGGCTGCCAAACTATAATTTAAACTTCAGATTTGGAGACATGAATGAGCCGGGACGGCGGAGTAACATGGAAGATAGATTTTTAAACACTCACATTTCTGACATCCTGCGCAGCTAATTGAACGCTTGTAGAGCGCGGCACGTGGAGCCAGAAACAATCTATTCTAATTAAATGTAACCTTTTAAAATCAAGACTCAGATTTATCCGAGGAAAGCGACTCGACCCATGAGGGGGAAACGGACGCAAGAGGAGAGATCAGTCCTGACCTTTAGCGGTGATTTCGCAAGATGGAAAATGACTTTTTTTTTCCCATTAAGAGGATGGAATGACCACGTCCGGTGATTGATCGCCTTTCTGCTGAAGGACAAAGGGAGTTAATAAAAAGAAGCAGAACAGACTTATATGTATTTATGGTCCTTCTAATGTTGTTGTCTTCTACGGCCCATCTGGACCACCATAGGGCGCTGGTGTGACTGCAACCTCTGCTCCATGTATAGATCCACCACGAGTCGCTAATACATGTTTGTACTAGTTTGGGGACTAGACAACTCCAGATTACAAGGATGGGAAAGTGGCGCTTGCTGAAAAGTATCATGGGTCTGAATTTCAGTAGGAACTGCTTAATTCTTCCTTGACACAATTCTTATTTTAAAGTGGAAATATTTTGTGCACGCTATAGCAGTGTTACTGTGCAATCGCGAATTTGGCCTTGGTATACAGTATATACACAGCGGGTGAAGTAAGTATTGAACACATCATCAGTTTTTGTAAGTAAATATATTTATTTCTAAAGGTGCTATTGACATGAAATTCTCATCAGACGTCTGTAACAGCCCATCCAATCCACACAGGCAAAGAAATCATACCATAGATGTCCATAAATTATGTGTAATAATGAGAAATGACACAGGAAAATAGTATTAAACACGCTTACTGAATTATAGTTAATATTTTGTTCAAAAGCCTTTGCTGGTGATGACAGCTTCAAGACGCATGTTTGGAGAAACTAGTCGCAGGCATTGCTCAGGTGTGATTTTCGCCCATTCTTCCACACAAACACTTTTCAGATCCTGAAGGTCTCATTGGCTCCTTCTATGATCTCTGAGCTTGAGTTCCTCCCATACATTTTCTATTAGATTCAGGTCTGGTGATCGGCTCGGCCATTCTAGCAGCCTAAATTTCAATGAGGTTGTGAAGGTCTTGAGACAGCCCAGGATCATCATGAGATTTTTCTTGGTAAAGACACCTTTTTATAGGCCATCAGTTGAACCAGTTGATATTATTTTTGTACTAAGTGGCAGGATTGCTTTCTCCTTAGTGTATGTGTGTGAGGGTATTATGTGGGTTCTGTGTAGCGGTATTGTTTATGTTTGTATGACAGTATTACCAATGCATTGTATAGTGATTCCTGCTGCCAGGTCATACCTGGTATTGTCACCAGGTATTGGTAAGTTTGGCCTCTTTCTATATGTGATGTGCAGATCATATTTGCTGCACAATTAACAGAGTAAAACAAAAGGCATTATATGGTAAAGTGAATTGTGACATTCGTAGTTTCAATTTGTTTTGCGAAAAAATAAGCCCTTTACAGAAATGTAAAAAAAAAAAGTTATAGCGGAGTCATGGACTTTTGTACATTTGTGCTGTAGAGATAGACCTGTGTAGGTCACGTAGTGTATCTGCGACCTCAACGATGTTTGTTTTTCTATCTTTGTATGCTAAAAGATTTTCAATAAAAATTCTCAATTTGAAAAAAAAAGTTATAGGTCTTTGAAGAAGGGAAAGAAAAAAATGACTGAAGAAGGGATAGAAAAAATGAAAATTGACTGCGACTGTATGACGGTATTTTTTATAAGCACTTTATGGCACTAATTTATTACACTGTATAGGAAGGTTATTTGAGAACGTTATGGCTAACCCATCTGTTTGTTCTTTCTTCTCTCAAGAAAAGGCGAAGAGTCACCATAAAAGCTATGCCTGGCAGTATTTGGCACTTGGTCCCGTCTCGCCTAACCCTTGAGATGCTTTCAGACCCGCGCCTGCCGTGTGACAAGTACAGAACATATAGCGAAGCAGCTGTGTTTTCTTAAAAATTACTTTTGCAAATGTAACCAGTTTCTCTGGCAACTGAGCTCGGAGCTGTCAACTCTTTCTCATATTTAACCTTGTACAAAAGTGAGTCATTCTAAATTTTCATTCGATGTGCATTAAGTGGCTTATATTTTTATGTAGGTGAAGGAGAAGAAGTTTCAGACGCATTAAGTCATAATGAAGACCTTGCAGCAGTCATGCAGATAACTCTTATGTGCTTTTTCCGATTAAATTACAGCAAATTTGCCCTTACGCATATTGGAGCCGCATCCATGGAGGAAAAACACAAGGGTCACTGTTTAAATGGTAAAACGGTAACGTCTGTCTTGAATGTTGCAGGAACATCTGCTCCCCTGCTAGATAAAGGGTCAGCAATGCACCTGACTTTTGGAGGCGCTTTATAAATCTTACGTCAGTACCTTGAAAATACAAACCTATAGATTAATGTGCGATAGCTCATGGTGACCAGCAGCCGCTATTTTGTCTCTTTAGTGCCGTTCCTCCAATTCAAATCTCTGCTACTTGTTACTACCATTAGGGGGAGACCTCTTCACAGCTGCTGTTCAGGGTAATATAAGCTGTATACTACTTTACCCACACTGACCTCTAGTGGTGGCAACCGGTAACAGAGATTTAAAAAAAAAAAGTGAAGAAGTAATGGAGGAAAAAAGGAATAATGACCATTAAAAAAAAGGAGGACGGAAGCCTCAGTTAGAATTATAAAAACATTCAATCACATGTATGACCCTAATATTTACCATTTCATACGTCTGACTTTTCCACTTATGAGAAAAACAGACTGATTATTCTGATCAGAGTTTGATCCCGGTGGGATAACAGGAATGAGGGTTGGAAAACTGGAAGCGGACTTACATGTCCCAATGTACTTTTAGCAAATTTGCATTTAACATCAACGCTTTATGCTCTGCACTGGCCTCACGGATTTCAATAAAAAAGGGTTTGATTGGGGCTACAGTTGTTATATTCTAAGAAAAAGGGTGCTCAGTTCACCCAAGGAAAGGAAAACCCAGCTGCACAGAAATCACCTTGTAGTATGACAAGTCATTTAATAGAAAATAATGGCAAATCCAGCAAAAGGTTCCATAAAATCCATGTTTATTGAATGTCCATTAAAAATCCAAAACTCTAGAAAAACTGCAGACACATTTCAGACTACAGTGGCATGTAAAAGTCGGGGCACTCCGGGTTAAAATTACTGTTATTGTGAACAGTTAAGTGAGTTGAAGATGAAATCATTTCTAAAAGGCCTAAAGTTATAGATGACACATTTCCTTTGTATGGTAGGCAAAAAAAAATATTGTAATTTTTTACATTGTGGGTGAAAACAGCCGGTACCTCTGCCAGCAGCGTTGCCTGAGGGCAATCTTTTCAGCAAGTCTTCCACAATGGCCTATGGCATGCATGCACTGAAAATGGTAATACTGCCTCAGGCCAGTCTCACACGTCCAGATAATTCCGGTACCGGAAAAATCGGTACCGGAGTTATCCGTGTGTCCGTGAGCTCACGTAGGCCATCCGTGTGGCACACGTGCGGCAGCCGTGTGCCGACTGGGTACCACACGGAGCGTGCAGGAGACAGCGCTAGAGATAAGCGCTGTTCCCTGCATCTGGTGCTGAAGCCGCCATTCATATCTTCTCTCCAGCAGCGTTCGCTAGAGAGAAGATATGAAAAATCCTTTTTTTTTTTTCGTGTTTAAAATAAAGATTCCTGTCCCCTCCCCCCTCCCACCCCCTGTGCGCCCGCCCGCTGTTACTAAAATACTCACCCGGCTCCCTCGAAGCGTCCTCTCCGCGCCGCACCTTCTCCTGTATGAGCGGTCACGTGGTGCCGCCCATTACAGTCATGAATATGCAGCTCCACCCCTATGGGACGTGGAGCCGCATATTCATGACTGTAATCGGCGGCACCACGTGACCGCTCATACAGGAGAAGCTGGCGCTGAGAGGAAGCTGCGAGGGAGCCGTGTGAGTATTTTATTAACAGCGGGCGGGCACACAGGGGGTGGGAAGGGACAGGAATCTTTATTTTAGACAGAAAAAAAAAAAAGGATTTTTCATGTCTTCTCTCTAGCGAATGCTGCTGGAGAGAAGATATGAATGGCGGCTTCAGCACCACGCTGGGGGGACAGCGCTTACTGTAGCGCTGTCTCCTGCACGGCACACGGACTGCACACGGACAGCGTCCGTGTGCGGTACGTGTTTTGCATGGACCCATTGACTTTAATGGGTCCGTGTAATCCGTGCGCTCCCACGAACACTGACATGTCTCCGTGTTTTGCACACGGACACACGGTCCATGAAAACACGCTGACATGTGCAGAGACACATTGATTTCAATGTGTCTACGTGAGTCAGTGTCTCCGGTACGTGAGGAATCTATCACCTCACGTACCGGAGCCACTGACGTGTGAAACCGGCCTCAGACATAAGAGAAGGAAATTTCTCTTTCTGCTGTGGGTCAAGAAAGGTGCACAGCCAGTATTTCATGGTGGACAAAACGTCTTTCACGCGAGGGTCTTGGGAAAGGCAACTGGACATGAACTCTGTCATGTGTGGCAGACTACAAAGAGTCAAACGTTCAATTTTCTTTACATTGCCTTTATGACACACACCAACAGCAGACTCAGGGAAATTACTGGTAAATAGTGACATTTTCTTATCTCTCCACCAGTTGCACAACTGCTAGATAAAAATATGCTATCTATTTAACCAAAAGAACATTTTTATTTTTTTAGATCGCCTTTCTGACACACAGCAACAGCAGAGTAAGGAAAATTATTGCCACTGGTAAATTGTGACATTTGCGTATCTCTGGAGGGTTTGCACCAGTCGCACAACTGCTAGATAAAGAAACACTATTTATTTAACCAATATACTTTTTTTGATATCGCCTTTATCAGACACGCCAACAGCAGACTCAGGGAAATTACTGGTGAATAGTGAAGTATCCGTAGCTCAGCAGGTTTTGCACCAGTCACGCAACTGCTGGATAAATATTTGCTATTTCAGCAATAGGCGAGGAATATTATTAAGCAATAACTTTTAAAAAGGATATGCTGGCACTGACGAATATTATTTAGCAGTAAATAAAAAAATTATATGCTGGTACGCAGGAATATTATGTAGCTCCAAAAAATTGTTTAGTATATGCTGGTACTAACTAATATTTGGCTCAAAAAAGAGCTGCTTTGTATATTATGGTAGTGGATGAAACCCTGCCTATTTCTCCCTAATCCCACAGTCTGATCCTAAACCATACAATACAATGCAAGCTAGCAGACATCTTCAGCATGTACTTGCAATGATGATAACACCAGGTGCCTGCCTTTAACGCTCCCTCGTATTAAATCTCTCCCTACTTTTTCT
Organism: Ranitomeya imitator; assembly: GCF_032444005.1. NCBI lineage: Eukaryota > Metazoa > Chordata > Amphibia > Anura > Dendrobatidae > Ranitomeya > Ranitomeya imitator. The sequence goes on from NC_091290.1 coordinate 26,078,622, forward strand.
CCACCTAACAAAAACTAATCTTCACCCTCAGTAGCTCTTAAAAGAGCTTTTTGGAATCACAAACTCTCCTTATACGCTGCTTTCACTCTCTCTATGCTCACACTACGCTCTCACTATGCTATTTCCAGCTGAAGTGTGCGCAAGTTGGCGCTGGCAGGGATTAAATATCTCCTATAAGGGCAGTCCCACACTTCCAGATAATTCCGGTACCGGAAAAATCGGTACCGGAATTATCCATGTCCGTGTGCCCGTGCGTTTCTGTGGCACATCAGTGTGGCACACGGGCGACACACGTGTGCCACCCGTGTGCCCACTGGGTACCACACGCACCGTGCAGGAGACAGCGCTAAAGTTTAGCGCTGTCCCCTGCATCTGGTGCTGAAGCCGCCATTCATATCTTCTCTGCAGCAGCGTTTGCTGTAGAGAAGATATGAATATTCCTTTTTTTTTTGTTTCTCGTGTTTAAAATAAAGACCCATGACCCCACCCCCCTCCCACCCCCTGTACGCCCGCCCGCTGTTCTTAAAATACTCACCCGGCTCTCTCACTGGCGCTGCTTCCTGTCCTGGCCGCACCTTCTACTGTATGAGCGATCACGTGGGGCCGCCAATTACAGTCATGAATATGCGGCTCCACCTCCCAGGTGGAGCCGCATATTCATGACTGTAATTGGCGGCCCCACGTGACCGCTCATACAGTAGAAGGTGCGGCCAGGACAGGAAGCAGCGCCAGTGAGAGAGCCGGGTGGGTATTTTAAGAACAGCGGGCGGGCGTACAGGGGGTGGGAGGGGGGTGGGGTCATGGATCTTTATTTTAAACACGAGAAACAAAAAAAAAAGGAATATTCATATCTTCTCTACAGCAAACGCTGCTGCAGAGAAGATATGAATGGCGGCTTCAGCACCAGTGGGCGGGACAGCGCTTACTGTAGCGCTGTCTCCTGCACGGCACACGGACTGCACACGGACAACGTCCGTGTGCGGTACGTCTTTTACACGGACCCATTGACTTTAATGGGTCCGTGTAATCCGTGCGCTCCCACGAACACTGACATGTCTCCGTGTTTGGCACACAGAGACACGGTCCGCACAAAATCAATGACATCTGCACAGATGCATTGATTTTAATGTGTGTACGTGTGTCAGTGGCTCCGGTACGTGAGGAAACTGTCACCTCACGTACCGGAGCCACTGACGTGTGAAACCGGCCTAACACTGTAAGGCCAGCCAATCACAGTAATGCCACACCAAAAATGGTGCCGGCATTACTGTGATTGGCAAGCAAGCCCAGCATGTTCATTCGCTGCAAATAAAGCTTCAAACATGCTGGGCGGGTCACTCGAATATCGAATAGCAAATTATTCGCCAAGTAACAAATAGTCTGAATACTACTACTGTGAGTAATGAATAGTGCCGAATGTATTCGCTCATCACTAGTTAAGTTCATATCTCAGTTTTGCATCCTGTTGGTAGATGCTATTTTATTTTCCTACACAAATTTACTATAAAAAGAAGTGGCAAAGTGCAGAAAATATCGCGGTATAATGCTCCTTTTTCCTGCCCTGTTTAATAATAGGAGCCAGAAAAATTAAAAATGTTTGTACAACAGAAGTCAGTGCGGTGTGAAAGAGACCTTAATGTATCATAGAAAATATGACGGAACCACCCGCATCCCTCCTGTGCCTTCTTTACTGATGAAGTCGCTGCCTCTCGAGCTCCAGTACATAATAATGGAAAAGCGCGAACCTGGAGTTAGGATTCAAGATGAGATTTCAACAAAAGGAAACATTTTGTTAAATAGATGAATCCGTGACCTGTACAATGAAACGTTCCCTCTCCCGGAATCAATCTGTAGTCACTGCAGGGGCGGCATATACAAATAATCCTTCTGTTGCATTAAAAGTCTCCTCCTGCGGTGCAGATGCTTAGACGCTCCTCAGAAAGTAATGTGTGGCGGAGCGAGGCCCTGCGGCTCCGGAACTCTGTGTCCTTTGGATACAAATATGTTTTACTTTATCAAAAGCTGTCAGGTCTGCCGCTACATCGACTTGTAAGAGGGTTAAAAAGGACGACGTCTCGCAAGAATTGAGGACTTATGCTATATATCCTTTGTCTATGGGATATACTCTTTTCCATGGGTAAATGTTGAACCTGTTGCTTTATCATAATGCAAATCTATTTTGATGATTTTATGTCGTGTATCCATGTTGTATGGAAAAATTCTTCATGACTAATTAATCTGTTAATACAAAATAATCTAACTATATGTCTGTACTGAGGTCTGCAATGGTAGAAATGGCTCAGGAGATGATCTCCCTCCTCAAGTAGCCAAACTCTGATTGCTGCTGTTGACCATTTAGATGCTGCTGTTGACCATTTAGATGCTGCTGGCATTTAAAATGGATAGGTCGGCCTTACCGGCTCCCACCGGACAACCCATGATGTGTTCACAGGGCACCGATAGGGTACCATGGGCATCTTTAGCAGGCTCCCATGGCTGCCATCTTGCTACACCTGTGAAGCCCGACCACAGGCTGAGCTTCATAGGAGGCCACGTGATGTTGCAGAATAGAGCATGAGCGATCGGACTATCCCAGGTGACTTAAAAAAAAAATAAAAAAAAACAAGTTTTTAAAGATATATATTAAAAAATATCAATTCTAATGACCCGTCTTGTCTGCAAAAGTTCACTGTAAAAAAATACTAAATTAACCCATATACGGCAAAAGCTATAAAAATACAAATAATCCCAAACAGAATTACTATTTTTTTCAGCCACCAGATGTCTTTAAGAAAAAAAAAATCAATAAAAGCAATAAAAGAAATGGATGTATCACAAAATTGTGTCAAAGGAATCATCAGCTAGTCAAAAAAATAAGCCCTCTCACAGCGCCATAGATTGAAAGATAAAAATGTGACGGATCACGGAAAATGGCGACAAACTATAAATATTTTTTTTTTACAAACTTCTGAGGTTTTTTTTTTCTGCTTAAATGAAAACAAAATCTATGTAAATTTAGTATTGACGTAAAAGTATTGACCTGGAAAATCACGTTGTCAGGTCGTTTTACCACACAATAAATGCCATTATAACAAACCGCAAAAACAATGGCAGAATAGTACGGTATTTTGTTTCGGCATTTTATCACACTGTTAATTTCCTTCTCCCGCTTTTCAGTACATTGTATGGAAATATGAACTCATTCAAAACTAACGCTCATCCCGCAAAGATGCAAAAAAAAAAAAAAACTACAACTCATGTCAATAAATGAAGCTGGTGGATGGTTTTATCAACAGAAAAATAAGAAAGTTATGGCCCTTGGAAAATGTCAAGGGAAAAATCAAAACGCGAAAATGAAATTTCCCCCTGGTTCTTAAGGATTTAAGCGACAGATAGGGAGAGAGGGGTCTTACAATGTACAGTATATATGTGGCCGATAGGATCGTATTGATTAAAGGTCTGAAGTTTATTAGGAAAAAAGGGGACAGAGAGCAGTGTGGGATCGGCATTAGAGTAAGGTCGGTGTCACACTTGCGAGTGCAATGCGATAAACTCGTGCATCAATACCCGGCGCTGCCGCCGACACTCGGGACCGGAGCATTCAGCTGAATAGAAATACATGCAGCCGCACACTCCGGTCCTGAGTGCCAGCGGTAATGATGTGAGTTTCTCGCATTGCACTCGCAAAAGGTTCGTTTCGCCCGGTAACATGATTTTTAAAAATCATTGTTTTCAGCACCACATCATCCTGTGTAAACAAGACATATGATGCGGAGAACAATGGCAGTCTATGCGCACAGGACAATCATTTAGGGTATGTGCACACGTTGTGGATTCTCTGCGGATCCGCAGTGTTTTTTGAGGTGCAGAAACGCTGCAGATCCGCAATTGATTTACAGTACAATGTAAATCAATGAAAAAAAAAAATGCTGTGCACACTTTGCGGAAAATCCGCTGCGGAAACGCTGCGGTTTAAAAGAAGTAGCATGTCACTTCTTTTTTGTGAATCTGCAGCGCTTTTGTACCCATTCCATTATAGAAAACCGCAGGGGTAAAAACCGCAATAAAACCGCAGCAAAAACGCACAAAAAACGCTGCGAAACTGCACAAAAAACGCGACAAATCCGCAGGTGCGTTTTGTGCCAGGAGAGGCAGAATCCGCACCAGAAATTCCTAAGCCTAATCCGCAACGTGTGCACATAGCCTTACTGATTGTTCTGTGCACTTTGGAAATGAGATCTGCAAAGCAAAAAAGTAACTGACCGGCAGATGTTTAACGTTGCAAGTTGGGCGGTGTAAGGCTATGTGCACACGTTGTGAATCCGCAGCAGATTTGGCTCTGCGGATCCGTAGCAGTTTTCCATGCGTTTTACAATTCCATGCAGAAACGTAGTGGTTTAGTTTCCGCAGCATGTCAATTCTTTGTGTGGAATCCGCAGGGTTTTTGGCTATATGCACGTTGCAGATTTGACTGTGGAATTTCCTGTGCAGATTCTGCATTTCTTGGCAGAAAACGCAGGTCAGAATCTGCACCTAATTTTGGTATGTGCACACGTTGCAGATTTTTGTGCGAATTTCTTCCTTTTTTACCCCTGCATATTTCTATTATGGAAGTTCTGCACAAAGAATTGACATGGTCCTTTTTTTTAATCTGCTGCGTTTTAGCGCAGCATTTTTTGTTTTGCCATTGATTTACATTGTACTGTAAGGCTATGTGCACACGTTGCAGATTTGACTGTGGAATTTTCTGTGCAGATTCTGCATTTCTTGGCAGAAAACGCAGGTCAGAATCTGCGCCTTTTTTATCACTTGCAGATCTGCAGCGTTTCTGCGCGGAAAAAAAAAGCTTCAGATCTCCAGGAAATCTGCAACGTGTGCACATACCCTTACACCTATTCCATTATAGGAGTCCGCAGGCGAAATCCGCACAAAATCCGCAGGTAAAATGCAGGTCATTTTACCTGCGGATTCTGTAAAATCCGCAATGGAATCCGCAACGTGTGCACATACCCTTATAATGCCCTAAGTACCTAAAGCCATGGTAACAGTTGTGGTATGGCGACTGGTCATGTGATTAATGGGCGGTATGTATCGCAGAGGTGGGTGGCCCTGTGATGGAAGTCTGGGCATGTTTTGCTCAGCAGATCTACTGCTGAGGGATTTGTTTTACATTGGGAAGGCTTGCAGGTGACTTGGAGAGATGGGTGGGTTTGTAGGTGTAGGGGTGTGTCTGAACACCTAAGATGGTTGTGTTTGAGGACCTGCGGTGATGCACGATCACCTGACTAGCCATGTGATAGGTACCCGGGTGTGGATACAACCATGTAATGAAGGTGTGTTTGGCACATGGGAGGGAGTGCTGGCTAGTCTGAGCCAGACCAATGAGGCCTGTGAGATGCCTCCGGAGTGGACGGTCTGATAACCGTGAGTGATACTGACCGGGGTCAGTGAGAGACATCTGTGGGATACCTCTGGGGATAAGGGCTATGCGGGAACCTGTGCGGCACCAAGAGGTAACGGACCGGGATCGGTGTCATACTGACCGGGGTCAGAGAGAGACTGTGTTTACTGTATGGGATACCGCTGAGTAAAAGAGGCATCCGGGAACCCGTGTGATGGTGGCCAACTGGTAACGGACTGTAATCCGTGTTATGCTGACCGGAGTCAGTGAGGGACTGTGATTCCACTGTAAAGCCGAATGTGTACAGTGTTCAAGCTGTTGCATATTACCAAGTTCCTGAGGTTGCAGTTTATGCTGATGTCGAAATAAACCAAATTGAACTGATCAGCTATGCCAAGGGTGCACATAGCGTCTGTGCTTTGGACAGTAATTTTGTGCTCACAGACTCCCTTTATTCCTGTCAGAAATAAGTGCATCTGCCATAGAGAGAAGATTTGCAACAGTATAGGGAGGCAAAAGACTTAGGCTATGTGCACACGTATTCTAGGTCCACTGCGGATTTTTCTGCAGCGGATTTCATAAATTAGCAGTGGAAAACCATTGTTTTTCTGCGGTTTTCACTGCGGTTTTACAACTGCAGATTTCCATAGGGGCAGTTGTAAAACCGCTGTGGAATCCGCAGAAAAAGTGGTATGCTGCGGAATGTAAACCGCTGCGTTTCCGCACGTTTTTTTTTTCGCAGCATGTGCACAGCGTTTTTTGGTTCCCTATAGGTTTACATTGAACTGTAAATGCAGCGGCCCAGAGACCTGGTCGTTGCAGTAATGTCGCTCTGCCACTAAGGCGAGTGATGTTATGTCTGATTGCACTAAAGGGGTTCACCTGACCAGGTATCACAGTCACACATTACACTTCACACTCCGGCCACCAGGGGGAGCAAAAGGCACTATGTATTAGGCCACTCCTCACACTCTGGTAAAACTGGGGGTTGGACAGGAAGTTAGAACGCAGCCTGGGAGAGCTCCAGGGAGGACCTGTCAGGGGTGAGTTCCTGGCGGGTACCTAGCAGAAAGGACAGATCGTTACGGAGCTGCGCCTGCACTACCTTGCGGCGGCATCCTAAGGAAGGACACGAAGCGAAGGATATTGTGGAGAAGTGAGAAACGAAATCGCAGCACAAGGAGATATCCAGTAGGAGTCGTGCCCCGAGATCGGCAACATCCTACTGAGGCACATAGCCGGTGGCCGGAACGCCGAGGAAGTAACAGACTTCAAGCATTACTTCAAACAGCGGCAGGACAGTTGATTATAGGTTGGCTGTCTACCTTACATCACCTAAGCAGACATAGGGGGCAAACGTGGAGAGCGGCGTCTCTAGGGTCCCAGAATAGCTCCGAGCCCACCCGTCATACGGGTGCGTCCTAGCCAGATAAACTTGGGGGACGGAGAAGAGAAAGTACGAATACGAAAGTTGTGAGGACTATCCCGAATGCTCAGCAGGGAAGAACTACAACACACAGGCGCTAGTGGTAGGCAACGATTTCCACCTGCAAAGGGAACTCTGGATGTGCCTTCGGACCGGCCGGTCTCAGACAGCCCTGTTAGCAGTGCTCTGGATTGCAGATCCCGAAGTCTTCAGAAAAAAGGGAAAGAGACTGCAACCCTGTGTCCTCGTTATTAACTGCGCCTCACATCATCGCCACCTACACTACTGGGAAGCCCTGGGGACATACTTCACCTGTGGGAAGGTATACCATCTAGCTGCCGTTCCATCATTCCAGCAGACCCCTAAGCAGCGTCGGTCACCCTGACCGAATACCACAGGTGGCGTCACGAACCCTTAAAGCAAAGAAAGAAAATCCAGCTCAACGAGACAGTGAAAAGTAAAAACTTGGTACTTTATTCACTTCATGTAGAAGCAGAGGATAAAAACATCAGCACAATAAGGATAAGAACACTATCTATCTACGCGTTTCAGGTGGCAAAGCACCCTTAATCATGATATATTTTTCGTTACTATAGTCACGAACCCTTGACAAACTTTTATCACCCCTTTTATTGGACGCCCCTTAGCAGGGTCACGGACCGGGTCCAGCCACCGTGACAACCTCAGCATCAAGCCTGAGAGGACTGGTACCGAGAACCCCGCCGCCCTGCGTTTGGGGGCGCTCCAAACGCCTCTGCCGGGGGAGAAAGAAGTGGTAAATTGGTGTGGCCAGGGGCATGGTCAAAATTTGCTGCAGTGTGCTAGGTGCATCATTTATCACCCTTTTACTGTTTATCAAAAGTTGGGAGGTACATACTAACCTGAATCAGGATATCCGGATGCATTTTTCTCTGTGTGTATAATGTGTAATATTTGATACTGGTTTCCAACATGACCCTCTTTCCAATACTGAAATGTCAGAGAAGAAAGGGAGCTTGGTACAAGAACATGCCACCAATGGAAAAAAGAGCTAAGATGACTCAAGGATGCAACTTGAAACTTTTGTGCCCCAAAGCAAAATCTGTGTGAGGCCCCCACCTACTGGGGTATTCCTAAGTGGCAGATGGTTTTTATGTACCCACGTACCCAAAAGTCCTAGGTGTGGCTGCTAGCACTTCACCCTCTATAGTTGCACTTCTGCCAGGACCCTCAGGGGTTGTTGGCCTTTGTATTAACGCCGCACCAGTACATTTATCACCATGCAGGTTGCCCTTCTAAATGCCTCTGTTTACATCCACCATCACAGTTTACTTCAGCTATGTGGATATTTTGATTTCCCCAATCTCTTAAAAAGCCTCAGTATTTGTGAAGGTCGACGTCTCGGTCACGTCCAGCTCGGCAGAGTAATTGCACTTTAAAACTCTTCTATCTTGGGAGTAAACACTCACTCGTCCAGTTACTTAGATGTGTGAACTGAACTTGTCCATGGCTGCTCCCCTGGCCTGGTGCGATCGCACCTCCTCATCCTTTATTTTAAACTTGTTTATGGAAACTTTGGAAACTTTTCCCCTGTGACGGTCGCACATCCTCACTGTGAAAACTTTCCTTGTTTTTCAAGACCGTGCTTAATTCAAATAGAGTCTGGTGCAGTAAAACGCGCTGGTGCTCACTCCATAAACCCTCTACCTTCACAGTAAATCACAATTTGTCCTTGATGTTTGCAGGAAAGACGCTCGTCAATGACTTGTGTTGTAGATCAGATACACAATGCATAAAATAGATATTGACCACCAGTTGATCCTGGCACGGTCTTGTTTTTTTGAAAAGCGGTTTATTGTATCGGAGCCAGGAGATTTATTGCAGATTGATATTAATTGGAGGGACAGAGACAATGGAATGGGGATGAAGTCGTTGTGACATTTATAGCCCCAGTCATTGAACAATTCTCAAGAGACAGAGTGCCGAAGTGACTTAAACTACTCAAAGTTTACAGAAACAAGGGGAACACTGAGCTTCCAAAATGTTTAACCTGTCACACAGGTACGGACTGGGGTTCAAATTCAGCCCTGGTATTTGAAATCACACAGGCCCATGCCGTCCCCGTCCCCATGAACCAGGTGGGATATATTACCCTGGATGGAGGAAAGGAAGATTTACTACAAGACCAATATTTATAATGATACCATTGACCTGCTGGGGTAAGTGACGGAGTCAGTGACTTGTGCTCTGTCACAACTGTTTAACAGTATGGGTGTCTTGAGAACACCGATTCTGTTAACAACGTAGTAGACAAGGTGGCCCACGACCAGACAGGCCCTTCTGGCATTTGCCAGAATTGCCAGATGGCCAGTCCGGCCCTGCTGTCACATGTGTCAGACATGGGTAATGACTGCATATCAGGGAATCACACCTATCGTGCCACTTACGGCATAGGTGTCTTCTTATGCAGCCATGGTGCCTTTGGACACGAGCAAGCAGTATCTCCTGAGTGGGACTGGTTCCTCTGCGCCTCTATAGCTACGCCTCTGTGTATCAGGAACAAGCCCCTAAGTATTTTTAGTTGAAGCTATATAAATGTATAAGTGACCTAATGTAGGTATTGGGGGAGAAAGACTCCCATTAATATTTTTAACATTAAAAGTAAATTTCAAACATTTCTCCCACTTCCAGTTTTTTTTAAATATATATATTTCCTGTCCACAGCTTCATAGGAGGAGGACAGGACGACTGCACCATATTGAAGGGAGGATGGATGGGGTCACGTATCATGAGATTTTGGCCAACCACCTCCTTGTCATGGGGTTACTGAGACACAGAGGAACCAAAAGACCGCGGCGTCTGATTTCTCCTTCTCTTGCACTGATTAGAAGCACCTCACCTCATATTAAATGGTGCAGGTTTGTTTTAGGAGTGCGGGGGTTAAACTGCTCAGTTGAGAGCTCCTGGAAGCTTTCCTGCATTAAGGCTCTCAGCTGTTCACTGTTGGCCACTCCCATCTCCTATGTAATCTGAGCCATGGCAAGCACTCATTGTCAGAGATGGCTTTTGCTGTATGCTGGGAGGTTGTTGATTGCTATTTGAGAAGGCGTTTAGTGAATTTATCTGTGACTGTTGCTAGGTTTTGGGTGTGTTTTTTTTTTTTTTTTTGCTCCCCCCTCCTTCTCCTACTTTAGTTTTACCCCATCCTTCACTCCCCAATGCATTCCTCTGATGTTTGTTTTAGTATATTTGTATGTTTGCTATTTTCCGTTACCCCTGTTCATATTACCTTGTTAGCCTGGTTGGTGTACTGCGGTACACTACTACTCCCCTCTTCCCTGGGTTGGGGACGGGTACAGACTGAGGGCAGATTCAGGATTTAAAGCAAGGTATGTGGCCCCGCGTCATAACCATCAGAAGTAATCTGGGGAACAGAGCGAGCTAGGGCTCCGATAGCCCTAAAGACAGGGAAGGAGCCCCTGGTACCGGGACACCCAATAACAGAGCCTTGACACTCCTTCCCTCAATAAGGCTATGTACACACGATGCGGATTTTCTGCGGATCCGCAGCGGATTTTTCCGCGCAGAAACGCTGCAGATCCGCACTGTGATGTACAGTATAATGTTATTCTATGGGGAAAAAAAAAGCTGTGCGGAAAAATCAGTGTGGATTTCAAAGAAGTGCATGTCGCTTCTTTTGTGCGGATCTGAAGCCTTTCTGCACCCCTCCATGTTAAAATTCCACAGTGGCAAAATCCGCCTAAAATCCGCATCAAGACCGCACAAAATCCGCAAAAAAAACGCAGCAAATCTGCGGCTGCGGATTCTGCCAGGAGATGCGGATTTTGTACAGAACATTCTGCACCTCTTTTCCTACGTGTGCACATACCCTATGAGAATTGATGATAGGTTGGGGCTGGGTCTTCCAGCATGACAATGACCTGAAACATACAGCAAGGGCATCTAAGGGGTGGCTCCATAAGAAGCATTTCAAGGTCCTGGAGAGTACTAGCCAGTCTCCAGACCTGAACTCAATAGAAAATCTTTGGAGGGAGCTGAAACTCAATGTTGTCCAGTGACAGCCCTGAAACTTGAAAGATCTGGAGAATATCTGTATGGAAGAGGGGGCCAAAACCCCTGCTGCAGTGTGTGCAAACCTGGTCAAGGACTACAGGAATTGCAAACAAAGGTTTATGTGCCACATATTAAGTTCTGTTTTTCTATTGTATCAAATACTTCATGCAATAAAATGCAACTTAATTATGTAAAAATCATACAATGTGATTTTCTGGATTTTTTTTTTTAGATTCTGTCTTTTGCAGTTAAAGTATACGTACGATAAAAATTACGACCTCTCCATTCTTTGTAGGTGGGAAAACTTGCAAAATAGTCAGTGTATCAAATACTCATTCTCCCTACTGTATGTACAGTGTGAGTGCACCAGTAAAATAATGAGTGCGGCTCTGAGTATAATACAGGATGTAACTCAGGATTAGTACAGGATCAGTAATGTAATGTATGTACACAGTGACTGCACCAGCAGAATAGTGACTGCAGCTCTGGAGTATAATACAGGATGTAACTCAGGATCAGTAATGTATGTACACAGTGATTGCACCCAGGGCTGCCACTAGAAATTTTGGGGCCCCATACTGGCAAAATTTTCGGGGCCCCCTTGAGACTCCACCCAGGCTCCACGCCAGCCCCGCCCCCACCCCTCGAACTGTCCACAGTCCCACCGCTCTCTCTTGGAAAAACTCCACTTCTCACCTATCACACATTAACAGTTCCCATCACCAGATCACACATATAGCCGGCAGCTTTTGTTTTGGCCAAAAGATTTTTTAAGCCACCACCATAACACGGTAGACACTTTTGGCCGGGCCCTACTCTGCTGTGACCTACTAACTATTTGTTGAAATATGCAATACAATTTAGGTATATTTTTATTTATTTTTCAATTTTTTAAATGATTATTAATATCACATACAAGGAACAAATACAACACCATGACCAGACCACATATTACCACCAGTGACCGAATAATATCACATACAAGGAACAAATACCACCGCACCATGACCAGACCACATATTACCACCACATAGTGACTGAATACAATACTGATCAGTAATAAAAAAACAAAAAAAACAAAACACAATACTAATATCACCAGCAGTGCCATTATACACAGGAGATCTGTACTTAGTATGCAGTGTCTGTGTACAGGTTATACAGTGATCACCGGTGACATTATACACAGGACCTCTGTATATAGTATACAGTGTATAGTGTCAGTGTATAGGTAACGCACTGACTCACCAGTGACATCTCTAGGTGAAGTCCTTCATCTTTCATCCAGCACAGACCGCCATCACTTCATCCAGCCAGGACTTGTCTCTGCAGGAAATAACACAGTTATCTCGAGCTCCACTTGCAGAACACAATACTTAATTTTTTCCAACTTCTACATTACACCACATGAAGAAAAAAAGGCGACATGGTATCACTCTACACAGTAACAGGACCGCCCCCCATTTAAAACCGTATCCTCAAAAAATAAAATAAATACATCACTGTTGTGAATTCAGCTTTTGGGCTCCCTCCGGTGGTTGTAGAGGGTAATGCAGTTGTGCCTGGACTCCAGGATTGGACAGGTGTATCTACTAATTGCAAAACTGACTGGGGTATATAGCTTTGCAGGACTCTTTAGTCCCTGCCAGTTGTCCATTGTTTTTGGAGGATTCACTTCCCTGCTGGTCTCTCCAGTTTGCTGTACTTTTCTACAAAGATAAGTCCTGGCTTTGTTTTTGCTGTCCACCTGCTGTGGACCTTATAGTTCTGTGCATATTCATGTTTTTGTCTTGTCCAGCTTTGTCTGTGAAGGATTTTTTGCAGCCAAGCTGTGTATCTGGAGATGCAGATATACCCTCCATGTCTTTAGTCAGATGTGGCGATCTGTATTTTCTGTGGTGGATATTTTCTAATGTTTTAATACTGACCACATAGTACTCTGTTCTATTCTTTCTTTTTAGCTAGTATGGCCTCCTATGCTAAAATCTGATTTCATATCTGCGTATGTTATTTCCCTCTCCTCTCACCGTCAATATTTGTGGGGGGCTATCTATCCTTTGGGGATTTTCTCTGAGGCAAGATAGGTTTCCTGTTTCTGTCTTTAGGGGAAGTTAGTTCTGAGGCTGTGCCGAGGGGTCTAGGGAGTGTTAGGTACCCCCCACGGCTACTTCTAGTTGCGCTGCTAGGTTCAGGGTTTGCGGTCAGTACAGGGACCACCTTCTCCAGAGTACGTCTCATGCTGCTCCAAGGCCACCAGATCATAACACATCACTGCAGTAATAATATCCCTTAATTAGCCCCTATGGTAATAATAATATCCCCCACCCTGGCCCCGTGTGTCTCATTCCTGGCTTCAGCCATATGTTCTCCCATCCTGCCCTCATGAGTATCCATCCTGCCCCATATGATCTCCCCATCCTGCCCCATCTGTCTCCATCGTATCCATCCTGTCCCATGATCCTGCACGATCTGTCTCCAACCCTGCTCCATCTGTCTCCAATCATGTCCCCATGTCTTTCATCCTGCACCGTGTCTCCAATCATACCGTGTATCTCCATTCTGCCCCCTATGGCTCCAATAATGCCCCCATGTCTCCAGTCATGCCCCCAGTGTCTCCAGTCATGCCCTGTATCTCCATTCTGCCCCCCGTGTCCAGCATTCTGCCCCCCGTGTCCAGCATTCTGCCCCCCGTGTCCAGCATTCTGCCCCCCGTGTCCAGCATTCTGCCCCCCGTGTCCAGCATTCTGCCCCCCCGTGTCTCACAGTCTGCCCCTCGTGTCCAGCATTCTGCCCCAGCGTGTCCAGCATTCTGCCCCGGGGCCCCCTGGATCGCCGCTCTAAAAAAAAAAACCCAAAAAACAAACGAGTTCTTACCTGTCCACGCTCCTGGGGCGGCCGAAGCTCACTCCCTCCACGCAGGTGAAGCACGCACTCGCCGGCGGCTAACAATGACATCAGACGCCGGCGAAGTGCGCACTGCGGCTCAAGTCAGTTGCCAGCCTCCGACTGGCTGGCTGCTGTTAACTATTGACGTGCGGGCGCGGGCCTGCACGTCAATAGCGTGCCGTAGCGCCTGTAGGGGGGGCCCGGTGAGCAGATGAGACGGGGCCCGATACGGGCCCTCTCTGCCCACCGGGCCCCATACGCCAGTCATGGCTGTAATGCCCTGAAGGCGGCCCTGACTGCACCAGCAGAATAGTGAGTTCAGCTCTGGAATATAATACAGGATGTAACTCAGGATCAGTAATGTAATGTATGTACACAGTGACTGCACCAGCAGAATAGTGAGTGTAGCTCTGGGGTATAATACAGGATGTAACTCAGGATCAGTAATGTAATGTATGTACACAGTGACTGCACCAGCAGAAAAGTGAGTGCAGCTCTGGAGTGTAATACAGGATGTAACTCAGGATCAGTACAGGATCAGTAATGTATGTACACAGTGACTGCACCAGCAGAATAGTGAGTGCAGCTCTGGAGTATAATACAGGATGTAACTCAGGATCAGTAATGTAATGTATGTACACAGTGACTGCACCAGCAGAATAGTGAGTGCAGCTCTGGAGTATAATACAGGATGTAACTCAGGATCAGTAATGTAATGTATGTACACAGTGACTGCACCAGCAGAATAGTGAGTGCAGCTCTGGAGTATAATACAGGATGTAACTCAGGATCAGTAATGTAATGTATGTACCCAGTGACTGCACAAGCAGAATAGTGAGTGTAGCTCTGGGGTATAATACAGGATGTAACTCAGGATCAGTTATGTAATGTATGTACACAGTGACTGCACCAGCAGAAAAGTGAGTGCAGCTCTGGAGTGTAATACAGGATGTAACTCAGGATCAGTACAGGATCAGTAATGTATGTACACAGTGACTGCACCAGCAGAATAGTGAGTGCAGCTCTGGAGTATAATACAGGATGTAACTCAGGATCAGTAATGTATGTACACAGTGACTGCACCAGCAGAATAGTGAGTGCAGCTCTGGAGTATAATACAGGATGTAACTCAGGATCAGTAATGTAATGTATGTACACAGTGACTGCACCAGCAGAATAGTGAGTGCAGCTCTGGGGTATAATACAGGATGTAACTCAGGATCAGTAATGTAATGTATGTACACAGTGACTGCACAAGCAAAATAGTGAGTGCAGCTCTGTGAAATACAGGGTCTAATATCCGTATAGATAAGTACTTTATTGTACCTCTTAAATTGTCATGTAGCTGTTTGAAAGATGGGCCAATCAATTAATATATTTATAAAATCTCCCTTTTTATAGTTAAAAAAAAACGAAAAGTTTAATCCATATGCAAATATGCCTGAGTGTCACCAGAACACTCTGCAACTCTATTCTCCAGCTTGCATCCCCTTCTTCTCCGCTTTCAGCTCACTGGCAGTATAGTCTAGCCAGTGAACTGTCCATCAAACAGAAGAACGTGGAACCAGTTGGAGAATAGAAGGAAGTGCTCCAATCACGCCCAGAGCACTTCAACCTCATTTGCATGTGTGTTATAACATGCATTTTTCAGTTGCTGAATGGTGCACTTTATAAATAAAGGTATAGATTATCTCATCCTTTAAGAAGCTACGTGACAATATAAGGTTCCTCCCTCTGGAGGTGTCAGCTAGATAGATAGATAGATAGATAGATTCTATCTATCTATCTATCTATCTATCTATCTATCTATCTATCTATCTATCACCTCCAGAGGGAGATCACATCATGGGTAAGTATTATTAGCGGCAGCTTTATTTGCTTTAGTTGCACTTTATGGGTTAGTGCATAGAGAGTGGGGGCAGTAGTTACTTAATGGAGTTATATAGATGGGCCCTTTTTTGCTATTGAGCTTATGGTTGATGTAGTATCTTGCACTCCAGTATATTTTTGCCCCACTAAGTGGAGCACTTGCTTCACGTGCCGCACTATTTTTTGCACCTTAACATGTTTATGTATGTGTCTCCTTGTGGACGTGTCTTTTAGTCATCTACCTTATCCTCATCATCAGCATCAATTGTCTTTTTACTAATTTTTGGAGTTTTGTCAATAAAATTTGTACGTTTTATAATGAAACGGTTTATGTTTTATTATCAATGGGGCAGTATGCTCTCAGTTGATTTCTAGGACCTTATGTATGAGGGAGTATTGCCCCTCTTTTTCGCCCCGTGGAGGTGCAATGGGCACCTCATGTAGAAGGGTTGGTTACCTTCATAACTACATCCGTAGGATTGGTTTTTGTTATAAAGTGACAATATAAGTGGTTTTGGGGGGTGGGGATGTGATTGTCATGACAGATTCCTTTTAAAGGATAAGGATCACTAAGAGATTTCGCTTCGTATTGAAGGATCCTTGAACAAATGTCTCATAGAACAGGGGAAGGAATTCTGCATTGTGTGTGTATATATATATATATATATATATATATATATATATATATATATATATATATATATATATATATATATATGTATATATATATATATATGTATATATATGTATATATATATATATATATATATATATATATATGTATATATATATATATATATATATTTTTTTTTTTTTATGTAAATTCCATTTTTCATCTTGAACCATATTAACATTGCAGATATGTTGTGCACAATTTCATTGAAGCATAGAGTAGGATGCAGATTAAATACGTGACGGCAGACCAGGTCTGTAAGCCGCTTCTCTGCTGCAGGAATGAGGT
Organism: Ranitomeya imitator; assembly: GCF_032444005.1. Taxonomy (NCBI): domain Eukaryota; kingdom Metazoa; phylum Chordata; class Amphibia; order Anura; family Dendrobatidae; genus Ranitomeya; species Ranitomeya imitator. Next base: position 26,095,218 of record NC_091290.1, read on the forward strand.
CAGGCCATTCCCGTGGATCCATGTTTTTCCGGTTTTAACATATGCATTTTATTTGTTTTGCCTTTTTTATTTGTTGCAGTTGATCTGATGAATTCATTATATTTATAGAGCGGCAGAATCGAGGTCATGGACTGGAATGATTTTTGGTGCTTGCAGAAGCTGAATTAAATTCTGTCCTATTATCAGAAGAAAAAAATGGAAAAAAAAAAAAAGCGCAGCCTGCTGCTTGTCATATGAATTATATGGAGAATGCAGTCCAGGACGGTGCCAGGGTCAGTGTCACCTAATGGAACAAGTAGGAGACGGGAGAGGAGGTAATAGGATGTACAGGCACACTCCCAGCATCTGCAGCCCAGGTGTCAACGTGTAGATAAAAAGGCTGGGGATTCTCTTAAGTTATGCCGGAGCATGAAGATATTAATGTGTTCGTCTTTTCAAGTTTTACCTGTAACTGATCGAGAAAAGAACAATTGTTCCAATTTCTTGCTGAAGTACAAAGCTCCATGTAGAAATGTTGGTCAGAAAGATAGGCAGCACCCCTAGTTCAGACCCTTGAAGGAGGAGACAAGGAAGGTCCCAGCTACTATTTAGTCCCTCCCCTGGTTAACTTCTTTTTCTCTTATTGGCTACTTCCTAGTCTGCTACTGTGCCACTGCCCTCGACTACTCTACCACACCTCCAAAGAGTCCTGATTCAGCAGGCCATCCAAGATTCCTGTTCTAGAGGCCTGATAAGCTAGACAAGTAATGCCTTCTTAGTGTTAGACAAGACACAATAGGTTGCAGGCAGCATCAACCACTTCTAACAAAAAGATGGGCACGAGGAGTCTCGAGCCTTGAGTGTGTGAGTATTCTACATGGGGGATGGCACTTAATATAGGTGACACACTGTAACTGTTTGTGATAGGGAAAGGGGTGCTGAACTGTCCCTAGGACTGGGGCGCTAACTATCCCTGCTCCCAAAGTAACCTCTAAAGGGGAGGAGGTTTGGGCCACCAGCCTTACTGTTCTCCTGTTATTCCCTAGCTGTCCCCTCCCCCAGGAGGCCCAGGACAGAAATGTTTGCGTATTAACATGTAACACAGACAGGAATAAGAGAAAGCAACAAACATACAAAAACACTCACCAAAGGTAGAGAAGTATATAGGGAGAGATAGGAATACACCAATCAATTGGGAATAGGATCATGAGGAAAGCATACACCCAAAAACAGCACACACCAATCTCCAGTAGCAAGAACGATCTCCTATTCAACACAGTGTCTCCAAGGAGACAGGAAGCAATGCTTTCACAGGCAAGGAAGGGAAGGTCAGGCCAGGTTTTATGGGGAGAGGAAATGACCATATCAGAAGCAGCTGAAATGGAGCTAAACGTTCCTGAAAAGCATAGAAAGGGTCTTTAACCACTTCAGTGCCAAAGGAAACCAAATCCATTTAATATGGGACACAAACACACAGACTAAAGGAAAATCTACGATTCACAATATGTAGTGATCTTCTAACCCTAGACGTTCCACGAGGATGTGACACACTCATGACAATAGAAGTGCATGTGTCGCTAATAACATAGCAACATAGTTAGTAAGGCCGAAAAAAGACATTTGTCCATCCAGTTCAGCCTAAATATTGCACTAAATATTAAAGCAACGTGTTTGGCACTTATGGGGCATGTGGCTGTAAAGTACTGTATATTGGGGCAGTGGCGTGAATATTTTATGAGGCAGTATGTGGCTTCATTTGTGTGCTTGAAGCTGTGCAGATATCTTGATCCTCAATCAGTATCTGAGATCCTTTATAAATCTGGCTATGGACCGTCCTACCTGTGTACTTACCCCTGCAAACAATATCTAGAACTAAACTTTATCTTACTCACCTACCCGGCTGGAGCTCTGGCTTTCCACTTCATCTACAGCTTAGCTCAACCCCTTTTGGTTCTTCTGTACATCAGATTTCTGTGGTAACCCTGGTGCATACCTCAGAGGCCTCAGTCCCCGTCCTTACAGGCCAGCACAGGTGGCAGCACCCCACCTGAGTATTCAAGTAGTTGGAGTTCTAGCTACTACTTAGGTTTACTGCACTATAGTTCTGCTACACTGCCAGGCTCTGCTACCTCATTCCTGTGAGTGACTGGACAGACTAAACTCTGCTTTTTGTTTAGCTCCTCTACTATACTATAGCCAGTATCCTAACCTTCCCAGCTCTGCTGTTTTGCTGGGCTTCGATCGTGTGCTGCGTCTGTCCTGCTTCACTGAATATCCGGCTAGATTAGGTAATTGTTCCAGCTTGTCCACATCACTGCACCAGCGTCTTCAGTCCGTGCTGCTGTAGAACTTCTCAACCAAAGCAAAAGCTTTGGAAATCCATCTCACCAATAATTTGCTTATTTACATAAAATTTTGTTGAATGAGATCTTGAAAACGGCAACGCGAGGGTAAAATATCGGTAATTTGCAGTGTTTTTTCAGCATTCACCATTCTCTTTGTTACAGATTTTCTCTATTGACCTCAATTTTAAGTTATTGGTGTGGCACTTCATAAAATATTAAACTCTCTGGGAGGTGGCATATATAACATTGATTATCTGGTGACAATGACACCTGTCAAGGGGTGTATTGCATTAGGCAGTAAGTAAACGTTCAGTTCTTGTAGTTGATGTATTGGAAGTAAAAGAAATCGGCAAGTGTAAGGATTTAGGCAAATTGTGATAAGGGCCAAATTGAGATCGCTAGACTACTGAGCCAGGGCATCTGCAAAATGGCTGGCCCTGTGGGGTATACCTGATATGCAATGGTTAGTACCTATCAAAAAGTGGTCTGAGGAAGGACAACTGGTGAATTAACCACACAAGCATCCAAGGATAACTGATGTACATGGGGAGTAAAGGCTAGCCTATTTGGTCTGATCACAAAATAAAGCTACAATAGTACAAATTGCTAAAAAAAAATTACAACTGGCTGTGATAGGTAGTTATAAAAAAAGTTTGTAGATAAAGCTCACCCTATATCCTGCATGCATGTTGTTCAGCCGGGTTCCCGGGCAATCCACTCCACCACGCTCAGAAAAAGCTTGCTGTGAGATATCAAGTAGCTTTGTTCAAACTTTCAATGCAGCAAAGAAAATTAAAAACACTTTATTATGACCATTAAAACAGTAGCATGGGCATAAAAATTTATATCTGACGTGTTTTGATTCTTAATCGTTGATTTGCTAGACTCAAAACGCGTAGTGTATGTTTTTTATGCCCATGCTACAATGATGTCATAAAGTATTTTTTCTTTTAATTTGCTTTTCTGGATTGAAAAACACTCTTTTCACAACTATGATAGAAAGTTCTCAGGACACACAGTGTATGGAGCCATGGACCAGACCAAGTGTCCATGCCGATCCATGTCCACCACTGTAATTGCCTACAATGGACACAAGAGGATCAAAATTGAACAGCATCGTCTGATAAGTCTTTTTTTTTTTTTCCTGTGGATGGATAGGTGTGAACGTCAGTGCAGAGTAGATAGTACCAGGACACAGTCATTGGAAGGAGACAAGCCGGTGAAGGCAGGGTGATGCTCTGGGCAATGTTCTGTAAGGAAATCTTGGGTCCTGTCCTTCATGTGGATGTGAAAATTGCCTTCAGAGAGGAAAAGAACTTGAAATCTAGTGCCACCTATTGTAAGTAGCAATCCTAAAAGTCACTATCGACCTTTTAATTAACCTTGCCATACGGCTTAGGGTAAAAGCCAAGCTAAAATCTCAGTTTGCAGACACGTGTTTCTGGGTGTTGCCCCTTCTCAGTGCAGGGCATGAGATCTGGTTTTGCTGTAAGAGAGGCCTCTGAATGTGACACATAAAACCTAACTACAGACTTAGTACGCTCTTTAGCTAAACTAATGCCATTGCCCTCTTTCTGCAGAAATAGGGGTCTTGCAGCGCTGCAAAAACTGTTCAGGAATGGTTTTTGAAACATGACAGAGTTTAATATGGTGACTTGGCCTCCAATTTCCTCAAATCTTAATCCAGTTGAACATCTGTGGAATGTGCTAAAAAACAAGTCCAATCCATGCAGGCCTCCCCTTACATTTTACAGGATTTTTAGGATTTAAGATTGTAGGTGGATGGACACAGTAACATGGAGGCTGGTAGGTAAGACTAATTGAAGTATACTTTAAGTTTGTAAGTAACAGGTTGATGGGTGCAGCAAGAACATGAGCTGAATAAAGAATTATATGATTGTGTTTAGTCCTTAAAAAGGTTGTCCTGTACTTAGACAGACCCTTTTTAAATTAAGTAGCCTCCACTGTAAAACAAAAATGGCAGATACTCACCTACCATACCGGCGCTGCTCCAGCGACCACTGATTGTTATGCTATGTGAGCCCTGCAGCTCATGTCACTCAAGCTTCGGGAGACCCCGGACCAACATGGCTGGAATGGCGTCAGTACGTGAGTGAGTATATGTTATATTCAGGTTACAAGGGGACTATTTTATTGAGAAATAAGCTGTCCAGTTTTCTGGGGTAGCCACAAGAGTTTGATATAGTCTTTGATTTCCTATAAAGTTAGTTTAGGTCATTCTTGCACTATGTGCTTTCTTTATTGTTTGATGAGAAATTACTTTAAAAATTGGTGCTTTCACTGTCTCCACTGTTGTGGCTGAAGACCTGCGGTATGGTGCTAGTCTGGATGTTCCCAAGTTCTACCCATAGGCCGGGGTCACACTTGCGTGTGCAATGGGAAAAAGTTGCGCAAGTCTCTCGCATCAATACCCGGCACTGCTGCCGGCACTCTGGACCAGAGCGTTCAGCTGTATGTATTTCTACGCTTCGGTCCAGAGTGCCGGCGCAGTGCCAGGTATTGAAGCGGGAGACTCGTATGAGTTTCTTGCATTGCACACACGCGTGACCCCGGCTAACTCTGAATCTCATGACCATTGAAATTTGCAACATGTCAATTTTTTGGTAAATATACAAGGTTTTTTTTTTTGCAGATTTTCCCCAAAGACTTGAATAAGATGAGGAAAATATTCAGATAAAAAAAAATGCATGTGTGTTTTTTTAATTGCATTTCCGCAGTAGAAATGCATCAAAAAGACATGACTGTATCAACTACGTTTTATCGAGCTAAGTAATAAAAAGTTTTCAATACATATCATGTTTTAAAAAAAACCAACACAAATACCAAAAGGAGACGATCAAAGCAGCTAAAAAACTAATTTAAAAAAACTGATAAAGTAAACTGATTTATATAATCGAAGCAGAAAATCTGCAGCATCAAAAATGCATCAAATCCTAAAAGTGTGAACTTGGCCTTAGGGCTCATTCACACTTCCGGTTTTCACATGCGAGTGCTATCTATGCTTTTCACGGATAGAAATTTGAACTTTTGATAGTCTACAGGGGGCCATGCGCTTGGCCATGATTTTTTGCGGACCAATAGGTCCATTGAAAATCGTGGCGATATGTCCGATTATGATCCGAGGGTCGATTCAAAATAAACAATGCAAGTCATTGGATCTGTGAAAAAAAATCTGCCTGTACTCAGATGACGTCCAAGAGCGGTCTGATTTTCAAAGAATATCAGAATGGAGAAGTTGGAGACATTTTTCTTTTTATTTCTCCACGTACGAGAAAAACAGTTGACACTCGGACCGCACTCTGATCAAAATGATCTGTCTGTTTTTCTTAGGCTATGTGCACACGCATTCTAGGTCCACTGCGGATTTTTCCAAAGCAGATTTCAGCAGATTTGATAAATCCGCAGTGGAAAACCGCTGCGGATTTATCGCGGATTTACCGCAGTTTTTCTGCGGTTTTCACTGCGGTTTTACAACTGCAGATTTCTATTAGAGCAGTTGCGGAATCCGCAGACAGAAGTGACATGCTGCGGAATGTAAACCACTGCGTTTCAGCGCGTTTTTTCCGCAGCATGTGCACAGCGTTTTTTGTTTCCCATAGGTTTACATTGAACTGTAAACTCATGGGAAACTGCTGCGGATCCGCAGCAAAATCCGCATCGTGTGCACATACCCTTATATGTGGAAAAATCAGAGGTGTGAACTTAGCCTCCATGTTACGGCTGATGAGTGTATGAAGACATGAAAACTGACACGGCAAAGACGATATTACCAGAGCGGCGGCAGATGGCAGCTTTTGTTGAATCTATCCACCGCTTGTATCCTGTAATGAATTTAGCTTCATCCTCCAGAGCATTATCTTATTTCTTCTCGGCTGTAACAAATCTTCTCTTGACTTTTACAGAAACCTTTTTCTACGGCTGCCTGAGTGATAGCGCTGTCCCAATAATTCCCTTAATATCTCCCTTCTGAAATATCATCCTTCCTAATGCTCCATAGACTTGTCACTATCTATGTTATTGGTGCTTTTGTCTACCGGGGGGAGTCGGTTTATATTTGAGGAGGTAAGTGTCCCCTGACACACTCCTCATTATAGGGCCTGGAATGGATGGATAATATTGGGGGGATCCGTCATTGCTGGAAATACGTAACTCCACGACCGTTAGGCCTTAGCTACAAGGGTACACCATGATTCAAAACCCCATTCTGTGATCCCGAATATCATTATGGGGCACAAAATATTATTTGGTAACCTAGAATAGAATTATTATTTTCCTGCACTCCAGTATATGTGACTTTCTGCAGGTGGACAGTGGTTTTCTTTGCGCTGCGGTGGTGTGTGAACCCGACAACTACTGTCCAATGTCCTTTCCCAACACTGGAAATATTGCTTTTGAGATTTTTTATCCAATCCTTATAGTCTTGTATCAGTCTCTGCAGAACTGCTTCACCCTACCTGCAGCGCTGTGCCGATCCGACTTAGAACGCAACGTCCTTCCCGACACAGGTGGGTGATTATTCCAGCGGAGGTGTCTTCTAACCACAGTCAAGGCTTTTCTATAAAATCCAAGTTCCTGGTATAATGTAATTACAGATCCGAAAATGGGATTTACAATCATCTGTGAAAAAAAAAACATCAGGAAAATGACAGGAATTAAAATCCACATAATAGTCAGATGATAATCGCACCTGCAGAACATTGCCATAGATTCACATGACGGATTCACATCTAGTGTTATGTCACATTGTGCCTATTGTACATGCTCAAGTCACAGTACATTTCCTATTGTATTAGCTCAGGTTGTGAGCCAGCAGATATTAAATAAAGGAAATACTAATTAAAATATTAAAGAGAGAATAAACTTTTTTTTTTTTTTTTATTACTCTGGGTCGTTTCCCCCCGCTTTTAACCAGGCACTTTTGTTTTGCACATGCGATTTAAAGGAGCTGTAAAAAATGTTTTCTTTTTTAAATGTAAATTAAAATAGTTTCTCCATCTTGAGGCCTAATTTTTGCTATTTTTGTATACTCTTTATTTTTTATTTTGTAAAATAAAGGGAATGAGTGTATGCTTCTCAATTGTTTCCAACAATTTTTTTATTTATTTCTTACTTTATTTTTTTTATTTTTTTATATTTTTCATTTATTTTATATAAGGCCTTAAAAGATCTTTGGGGGGCATTTTAACATTTAAATGCACTTTATTTAACTCTGATTCCCCTGTAACTATGGTTGGTACATAATTAGCCCCAGTTACAGTGGTGGGTGCAAAACAGATCTGGCGGAGTCTCCTAGGATCCAGTAGCTACTTCTCCCTCCCTATGGCGCTAAGAATTTTTATGGTCTTTACCACGGGGGCATGGCTCATAGGATTCTCTGGGGGGCATGTTTTTAGGCTAATTTCCATTATTACCCTGTGAGCATTTCATAAAAATTTGCGCTAACTGAAACGATCCATATCTCTGAATTTGTATGGCAGATTTAAAAATTAAAAAAAAAAATGATTAAAAGAACAAAAACTGGCCACTTTTGACAGGTCTTCTTTAAACATCAGATATACGGAAGGTCTACTTTTAGACTCTATATATACAAATAGCAGCAATGAATGCTCATCATTCGCACAGACTGAATGCAGAGACCATTTATTTCAATTTTGCAATGACGCTGCAAAGAAATAATCAATATTTTCCTTTCCGTAATTCTATTCTAGTTTGCACTAATTGGCTGATGAGGTTTAATAATGCGCATTGTTCTCCGTTAATTAGAAGTCGCTGCAATCAGACTTCATTTATTCTGCACAATGAAGCTGTGAATTATGACTGACAGGTGTCGTAGGATCAGACATTTCATGTTGCATCCGAGGTTTACAAGAATCAGCTATATAACCTTGAACTGACTTACAAGACAGCAATGGACTCTGCTAGAATGGTACAGGCCCCGTGGTGTAAAGGGCCCATAACTATCTACTATTAATTTTGTACCAATCCTAAAATACATCACATCTAATACATTAATCACATCCACAATCCAATATTGATTGGGTAGAAAGTTGTTCCTTCCAGAAAATGATAGACCCCTAGAGCAGGTGATCTGCCCATTGGGTGTCTATGTTCATCCTTTTTGGCCTTGTTGTGGTAGAACCTTGGTTTTTCCTCTTTAGTCAGTCCAATCCTGAGTCTGATGGCATCTCCTGCAATACAGAAACTGGACCAGAAGCGGGCACAAAGGGGTTGTGATGCCATTAAACCTGAGAACTAAGGGCTCGTTTAGACATCAGTTTTTCTCGTACAAGCGCTTTCCGGTTTTTTTTTTTTCATGGATGGCACTCATACCTATGATAGTAGAGGGATAGTTCATGATTTTTTTTTTTATCTTTCGACCGAGTGACCTGTGCAAAATTGTGGAGACAAAATTGTCAAAGCAAGTGTATGGATCAGTGAGAAAAATCTGACAGCTCTCAAATGCCAACCGTGTTTTGTCTGATTTTCCCAAATTGTTTGATAGGAGAAGCTGGAGAAATCTCTTTTGTTTTGTTTTTCCATCTGAAAAAAAACTGATGACGTTCCGATCAGTGTCAGTTTTTACCATCAGAGTTTGGGAAAACGATGATCATTCTAAAGGATAGTGCAGTGCCCCAGAGTTCTGGTCGTTGCAGTAATGTCGCTCTGCCACTAAGGGGAGTGATGTTATGTTTGATTGCACTAAAGAAGTTCACCTGACCAGGTATCACAGTCACACATTACACTTCACATTCCGGCCACGCAGCTGAGCACTGAGGCCAGGTGGAAGGAGACCGTCATCAGGGGCCTCACCAGACGTCTGTCGGCAGCCTCGTCTGGTCCGGAGCAAGAAAGAAGTTCCAGCGCTCCGAAGCCAGAAAGCAAGGCCCTGTCGGAAAGCGAGATACTGCAAACAGAGATGACGACGCCACAGCGCAAGGCCCCGCAGTCGGCGTTCCAGATCCCAGCGGAGACGGAGTCGGCCGACCCCCAGGACACCGTGGTGGCAGGTAAGGACGCCGACCCTGCCCCAGTGACAGAAGACCTGCTGGTAGGCCCCGTAGCAGCTCCACCTGCTGCCATGACTAAGACTAACTCTGAGCTGAAAAATCCTAATACTACTACCCCAGTGGGCATTATTGCCGCTACTGAACCTACTACCAAAATTGACATTTGAACCCAGATTATACCTGAAAAACCGATTAGTGACATTGATACCGCATCGGATGAGAAGTCGAACACAGATCTTTCCAGGCCAGGAAGTGTTCACTACCTTGCAACCTACCGTCGCGAGAATAAACCTCGAAACCCCGACAAATGTAAATAGTTAACTGTTTGTTTCCTGCTCTTTTGCTGCCTAAACCCGTTTAGGGTTAACTCTTAAAGGGATCCCTTTGTTGACCCGGGATCTCTATTGTTTCGAGTTTTGCTATTTTTCTACTAAAGACTGCCGAATCATGGACGGTGAATGATTCACAAACTGCTGCTTGTAAATAGTTTGCACCTCCTTAAAGGTGCCCCTCCCCTTACTGGTTTTACAAAAAGGAGAGCTTTTTGAAGAGACTGTTCCTGATTACAGCGCAGAAGTTCTTGCTTTAAACGGACTTGCAGATAGAGAGTCTGCACTACCTCAAAGAGACTTGGCTCCCTCTTAAAGGGAATGTTCACGTGTTGCACTTAAGTATAGTGCTGCCTTAAGAAAGTTAAATAGTAATGAATAGTGTGTAGTTATTTAAGAAATATTAGGAAATGTTTAATGATGTTACTAGAGATTGAGGACAGGAAAGAGTTGAAAGCCGAATTTCAATAAAGTGAACCCATAGGGGTTAGTGAATCCTCCTGAAAGCCATAGAGAGATGGTTGATAGATCTCATGCTGTGAAACTAGAAGAAGAGATGCAGTAGGCTCAGACAAGTAGCTAGGCGGTCCTGCATATGTGAAGTCAAAGAAGTAAAGAAAAGGTTAAATTTGTACCATAGCATTTTATAGTAAGCCTTTAGTGGGTTCAGCCAATATGCTCCAATAGTGTTTAGTGATGAGCGAGTATACTCGTTGCTCGGGTTTTCCAGAGTATGCTCGGGTGGTCTCCGAGTATTTGTGACTGCTCGGAGATTTAGTTTTTGTTGACACAGCTGCATGATTTATAGCAACTAGCCAGCCTGAGTACATGTGGGGGTTGCCTGGTTGCTAGGGAATCCCCACAGTTAATCAAGCTGTCCAGTAGCCGCAAATCATGCAGCTGCGGCAAGGAAAACTAAATCTCCGAGCAGTCACAAATACTTGGAGACCACCCGAGTGTGCTTGGGAAAAACCTGAGCAACGAGTATACTCGCTCATCACTAGTAGTGTTTCTCCTTGTAGAGAGTGACAAGCTAAGCCTGGCATGTCAAGAATGAGTAGACTTGTAAGCCATGCATGCTCCTCTGGGAAACTATGGAAATTGTTGCTGTTTCCAATAGGTGTCTCTACATTCGCTGAAAAGACAAATAGCATATGGAAAACTATGATGGAACTCGTACTGATTTTTCTCATATGAGAAAAATCGCAGATGTCTGTATGAGCCTTAACAGGAAGCAAGCAAATGCTCTTTTTAGAGGTAATTAGTGTAATGCAAGCAGTAATTCTGACACCAAACATCCCATCTTTACTGCCATCTTCGTTTTCCGGAGCGGAGACGCTGGAATAAACTTTTATTGCTAACCAGAGATGAAGATTCTCCAATCTGGGGGGTCACACAAGGTCAGGAGCTTTTTTTTTCTAAACGGAGGCAATAGGACATTTGCCATCAGATATAAGAAGTCATTATGTTGGTGGCAGCTCCTGTACTGAGAGCAGTTCCAATGCCTGGAAATGTCACATTGTGAGAAAAGTACAGAACGAGTTATCAATTAAATTGTAGAGTTGGCCGGGAGGCCGCTCGCTCACATTTATTTATCTTACAAGGTAACTGTGAGCAGGAAATTACAGCCGCCGTGTTTTTCTTATTGAGATGTCAAAATAACAAAGCGGATTCCCCTGTAGGAGATTTTTCTTTTGTTTTCCTGTTGGCAGTTTTTCCAGAGTGTCACTCAACGCCCCCCCAAAATGTACTGCTAGGACGTGCAGAAAATCCACTCCTATGGGACCAACTCGTTCCCCATCCATGGTACACGTCATAAAGACCCATTGATTGCAAATTACTATTGCATCCTGTTTAGCTTTATCTGCTCAGATTTTGGCCAGTTTCTTCTTGCCTCCATTATGGGGAATGCCGATCTGAGCAACAACACAGAACCCCAATATCCTTATCAGATGGGGATCAGCGACCTAGAACAGTAAGCAAATTTATAAGTAGATAGAAGTGTGAAAATAGCCCAATCTCTCAAACTTGCCTTATTAAACATATTCCATTTATGTTGGCCATGCCTACCACCCAAGGCACTTAATCGTGTAATCCAATAGTGTATGTATAGGGGGATAGAAGAAGACGTCGAGTCAAGAAAAGCTAATGTGAGCAATAATCAATATGAAAGTTTTTATGGTTATCTGGTTTTTACAAAGAATGCGCTTTTCGGAAAAACTCCAATATGGCTGAATTGCAAAAATTCTGCAAAGATGAGTGGCCAAAATTCATTCAGAGCGTTGTTAACGACTCATTGCTGGTTATCACAAATGCATGATTGCAGTTGTTGCTGCTAAGGGCGGCCCAACCAGTTATTAGGTTTATGGGACAATCACCTTTTCAGGTTTGGATTTCTTTTTCCCTTAGTAATAAAGATCTTCATTTATAAACAGCATTCTGTGTTTACTTGTGTTATCTTTGTCTAATATTTAAATTTTTGTTAGTGATCTGAAACATTTACTGTAAGCGTGACAAACATGCAAAAGAATAGGAAATCAGGAAGGGGGCAAACTGTTTCACATCACTGTAGTTGCTGCAGTTTGGTTGGTATATAGTTAACAGCTTGGGAATAGCCCACACATGTGGAGGGGTTAAATCAGATAAAAAGGGAAGCACTTCCTAGATGAGTAGGAATGTGAGAGAGTTAAGTCAAGTTCAGTCACTGAGAGTCTCAGGCTATGTGCACACGTTGCGGATTTTGCTGCGGATCCGCAGCGGGTTTCCATGAGTTTACAGTACCATGTAAACCTATGGAAAACAAAATCCGCAGTGCACATGCTGTGGGAAAAAATGCGCAGAAACGTAGTGTTGTTTATTCCGCAGCATGTCAATTCTTTGTGCGGATTCCGCAGCAGTTTACACCTGTTCCATAATAGGAATCCGCAGGTGTAAAACCGCAGGTGGAATCTGAACAAAAAATGCATAAAATCCGCCGGTAAAACACAGTGCTTTTTACCTGCAGATTTCTCAAAACAGGTGCGGAAAGATCCACAGAGGTTCCATCTATGTGTGCACATATGTTGTGAATTCTGTGGCTGAATTCACTCCTGTGGTCACAAGTGGTATTGCAGCCTCTGGGCTTCCTCCCTCAGGTGTTTTGGTGAGCTCGTTGGCTGCCTTGCTATTTAACTCCACCTGAGTCTGTCTTCCTTGCTCCTTGTCAATGTTCCAGTGTTGGATCTGAGCTACTGCATCTTTCCTGTGGCCTGCTGCTCTGCTAGATAAGTGTTACTTTGTTTTTGTTTCCGTTTTTTCTGTCCAGCTGTGCTATTCTCTTTTGCTGGAAGCTCTGAGACGCAAAGGGTGCACCGCCGTGCCGTTAGTTCGGCACGGTGGGTCTTTTTGCCCCCTTTGCGTGGTTCTGCTTTAGGGTTTTTTGTAGACTGCATAGTTCTCTTTGCTATCCTCGCTCTGTCTAGAATATCGGGCCTCACTTTGCTGAATCTATTTCATTCCTACGTTTTGTCTTTTCATCTTGCTAACAGTCATTATATGTGGGGGGCTGCCTATTCCTTTGGGGTATTTCTCTGAGGCAAGTCAGGCTTGTATTTCTATCTTCAGGCTAGTCAGCTCCTCAGGCAGTGCCGAGTTGCATAGGTAGTGTTAGGCGCAATCCACTGCTGCTTTTAGTTGTGTGAGGATAGGTTCAGGTATTGCAGTCTGCAGAGATTCCACGTCTCAGAGCTTGTTCTATTGTTTTTGGGTTATTGCCATATCACTGTATGTGCGCTGATTACTGCACACTGTGTTGCCTGATAGCACAGCATAACAGTACAAGGAGCCAAACCAATGATTCTCAATAGAGGGAAAAAAGAAGTCCTGACATCATTTTTTTATTTTTTCCTCAGCTCTGTCTTCAGTTTTTTTTTTTTTTTTCCCCTAGACATTAGAGTGCTTCAGGACACAGCTGTGGACATGGATATTCAGGCTCTGTGCTCCTCAATGGATAATCTCGTTATAAATGTACAAAAGATTCAAGATACAATTGATCAGAAATCTATGCTAGAACCAAGAATTCCTATTCCTGATTTGTTTTTTGGTGACAGAACTAAGTTCCTGAGCTTCAAAAATAATTGTAAGCTATTTCTGGCCTTGAAACCTCATTCTTCTGGTAATCCTATTCAACAGGTTTTGATTATTATTTCCTTTTTGCGCGGCGACCCACAGGACTGGGCGTTTTCTCTTGCGCCAGGAGACCCTGCATTGAGTAATGTTGATGCGTTTTTCCAGGCGCTTGGATTGCTTTACGATGAGCCTAATTCAGTGGATCAGGCTGAGAAAAATTTGCTGGCTTTATGCCAGGGTCAGGATGATGTAGAAGTATATTGTCAGAAATTTAGGAAGTGGTCAGTACTCACTCTGTGGAATGAATCTGCACTGGCGGCTTGGTTCAGAAAGGGTCTCTCTGAAGCTCTTAAGGATGTCATGGTGGGTTTTCCTATGCCTGCTGGTTTGAATGAGTCTATGTCCTTGGCCATTCAGATCGGTCGTCGCTTGCGCGAGCGTAAATCTGTGCACCATCTGGCGGTATTGTCTGAGAGTAAACCTGAGCCTATGCAGTGCGACAGGACTATGACTAAAGTTGAACGGCAAGAACACAGACGTCTGAACAGGCTGTGTTTCTACTGTGGTGATTCCACTCATGCTATTTCTAATTGTCCTAAGCGCACTAGGCGGTTCGATAGCTCTGCCGTCATTGGTACTGTACAGTCCAAATTCCTTCTGTCCATTACCTTGATATGCTCTTTGTCATCGTATTCTGTTATGGTGTTTGTGGATTCAGGCGCTGCCCTGAATCTGATGGATTTGGATTATGCTAAACGTTGTGGATTTTTCTTGGAGCCTTTGCGGTGTCCTATTCCGTTGAGAGGAATTGATGCTACACCTTTGGCCAAGAATAAGCCTCAGTACTGGGCCCAGCTGACCATGTGCATGGCTCCTGCACATCAGGAAGTTATTCGCTTTCTGGTACTGCATAATCTGCATGATGTGGTCGTGTTGGGGTTGCCATGGCTACAAACCCATAATCCAGTATTAGATTGGAACTCTATGTCGGTAACCAGCTGGGGTTGTCAGGGAGTACATGGTGATGTTCCATTTTTGTCTATTTCGTCATCCATTCCTTCTGACATCCCAGAGTTCTTGTCTGACTTTCAGGATGTATTTGAAGAGCCCAAGTCTGATGCTCTACCTCCGCATAGGGATTGTGATTGTGCTATCAATTTGATTCCTGGTAGTAAATTCCCTAAAGGTCGATTATTTAATTTATCCGTGCCTGAACACGCCGCTATGCGCAGTTATGTGAAAGAATCCCTGGAGAAGGGACATATTCGCCCATCGTCATCACCATTGGGAGCAGGGTTCTTTTTTGTAGCCAAAAAGGATGGTTCGCTAAGACCGTGTATTGATTACCGCCTTCTTAATAAGATCACTGTTAAGTTTCAGTATCCCTTGCCATTGATATCTGACTTGTTTGCTCGGATTAAGGGGGCTAGTTGGTTTACTAAGATTGATCTTCGTGGTGCGTATAATCTGGTGAGAATCAGGCAGGGAGATGAATGGAAAACGGCATTTAATACGCCCGAGGGTCATTTTGAGTATCTGGTGATGCCGTTCGGACTTGCCAATGCTCCATCTGTTTTTCAGTCTTTTATGCATGACATTTTCCGTGAGTATCTGGATAAATTCCTGATTGTTTACTTGGATGACATTTTGATCTTCTCTGATGATTGGGAGTCTCATGTGAAGCAAGTCAGAATGGTTTTCCAGGTACTGCGTGCTAATTCCTTGTTCGTGAAGGGATCAAAGTGTCTCTTCGGTGTGCAGAAAGTTTCATTTTTGGGGTTCATCTTTTCCCCTTCTACTATCGAGATGGATCCTGTTAAGGTCCAGGCCATCCAGGATTGGACTCAGCCGACATCTCTGAAAAGTCTGCAGAAATTCCTGGGCTTTGCTAATTTTTATCGTCGCTTCATCTGTAATTTTTCTAGCATTGCCAGACCATTGACCGATTTGACCAAGAAGGGTGCTGATTTGGTTAATTGGTCTTCTGCTGCCGTGGAAGCTTTTCAGGAGTTGAAGCGTCGTTTTTGCTGTGCCCCTGTGTTGTGTCAACCAGATGTTTCTCTTCCGTTCCAGGTCGAGGTTGATGCTTCTGAGATTGGAGCAGGGGCGGTTTTGTCACAGAGAGGTTCTGGTTGCTCAGTGTTGAAACCATGTGCTTTCTTTTCCAGGAAATTTTCTGCTGCTGAGCGTAATTATGATGTGGGCAACCGAGAGTTGCTGGCCATGAAGTGGGCATTCGAGGAGTGGCGTCATTGGCTTGAGGGAGCTAAGCATCGCGTGGTGGTATTGACTGATCATAAGAATCTTACTTATCTCGAGTCTGCCAAGCGCTTGAATCCTAGACAGGCCCGTTGGTCGTTATTTTTTGCTCGTTTTGATTTTGTGATTTCGTACCTTCCGGGCTCTAAAAATGTGAAGGCGGATGCTCTGTCTAGGAGTTTTGTGCCCGACTCTCCGGGGTTATCTGAGCCGGCGAGTATCCTCAAGGAAGGAGTCATTGTGTCTGCCATCTCTCCTGATTTGCGGAGAGTGTTGCAGAAATTTCAGGCTAATAAACCTGATCGTTGTCCGGCCGAGAAACTGTTCGTCCCTGATAGGTGGACTAGTAAAGTTATCTCTGAACTTCATTGTTCGGTGCTGGCTGGTCATCCAGGAATCTTTGGTACCAGAGAGTTAGTGGCTAGATCCTTCTGGTGGCCATCTCTGTCACGGGATGTGCGTGCTTTTGTGCAGTCCTGTGGGATTTGTGCTAGGGCTAAGCCCTGCTGTTCACGTGCCAGTGGGTTGCTTTTGCCCTTGCCGGTCCCGAAGAGGCCTTGGACACATATTTCGATGGATTTCATTTCTGACCTTCCCGTTTCTCAAAAGATGTCGGTCATTTGGGTGGTCTGTGATCGCTTTTCTAAGATGGTCCATCTGGTGCCCTTGGTTAAATTGCCTTCCTCCTCTGATTTGGTGCCTTTGTTCTTCCAGCATGTGGTTCGTTTGCATGGCATTCCTGAGAATATTGTTTCTGACAGAGGTTCCCAGTTTGTTTCGAGGTTCTGGCAAGCCTTTTGTGGTAGGATGGGCATTGACCTATCTTTTTCCTCGGCCTTCCATCCTCAGACTAATGGCCAGACCGAACGAACCAATCAGACCTTGGAAACATATCTGAGATGTTTTGTTTCTGCTGACCAGGATGATTGGGTGTCATTTTTGCCGTTGGCTGAGTTCGCCCTTAATAATCGGGCCAGCTCGGCTACCTTGGTCTCTCCATTTTTCTGCAATTCTGGGTTCCATCCTCGTTTCTCTTCAGGACAGGTTGAGTCTTCGGACTGTCCTGGTGTGGATTCTGTGGTGGACAGGTTGCAGCAGATCTGGACTCAGGTAGTGGACAATTTGACCTTGTCCCAGGAGAAGGCTCAGCTTTTCGCTAATCGTAGACGCCGTGTGGGTCCCCGACTTCGTGTTGGGGATCTGGTTTGGTTATCTTCTCGTCATATTCCTATGAAGGTTTCCTCTCCTAAATTTAAACCTCGTTTTATTGGTCCGTATAGGATTTCTGAGATTCTCAATCCGGTGTCTTTTCGTCTGACCCTCCCAGACTCCTTTTCCATACATAATGTATTCCATAGGTCGTTGTTGAGAAGATACGTGGCACCTATGGTTCCATCTGTGGAGCCTCCTGCCCCTGTTTTGGTGGAGGGGGAATTGGAGTATATTGTGGAGAAAATTTTGGATTCTCGTGTCTCTAGACGGAAACTCCAGTATCTGGTCAAATGGAAGGGTTATGCTCAGGAGGATAATTCCTGGGTTTTTGCCTCTGATGTCCATGCCCCAGATCTTGTTCGTGCCATTCATGTGGCTCATCCTGGTCGGCCTGGGGGTTCTGGTGAGGGTTCAGTGACCCCTCCTCAAGGGGGGGGTACTGTTGTGAATTCTGTGGCTGAATTCACTCCTGTGGTCACAAGTGGTATTGCAGCCTCTGGGCTTCCTCCCTCAGGTGTTTTGGTGAGCTCGTTGGCTGCCTTGCTATTTAACTCCACCTGAGTCTGTCTTCCTTGCTCCTTGTCAATGTTCCAGTGTTGGATCTGAGCTACTGCATCTTTCCTGTGGCCTGCTGCTCTGCTAGATAAGTGTTACTTTGTTTTTGTTTCCGTTTTTTCTGTCCAGCTGTGCTATTCTCTTTTGCTGGAAGCTCTGAGACGCAAAGGGTGCACCGCCGTGCCGTTAGTTCGGCACGGTGGGTCTTTTTGCCCCCTTTGCGTGGTTCTGCTTTAGGGTTTTTTGTAGACTGCATAGTTCTCTTTGCTATCCTCGCTCTGTCTAGAATATCGGGCCTCACTTTGCTGAATCTATTTCATTCCTACGTTTTGTCTTTTCATCTTGCTAACAGTCATTATATGTGGGGGGCTGCCTATTCCTTTGGGGTATTTCTCTGAGGCAAGTCAGGCTTGTATTTCTATCTTCAGGCTAGTCAGCTCCTCAGGCAGTGCCGAGTTGCATAGGTAGTGTTAGGCGCAATCCACTGCTGCTTTTAGTTGTGTGAGGATAGGTTCAGGTATTGCAGTCTGCAGAGATTCCACGTCTCAGAGCTTGTTCTATTGTTTTTGGGTTATTGCCATATCACTGTATGTGCGCTGATTACTGCACACTGTGTTGCCTGATAGCACAGCATAACACACATACCCGTAGACAGTGTAAAGGGTTCAAGTACAAGCTGCGATGGTCCCTGACAGTACCAAGCTTCCAAATCAGCAACAGGGCGCACAGAGGGTCTAGCAAATATACCAGGATGGTCCGAGGCATATGGCCCACAAGAGGCATCACCACCCAAAATCAGTACAGACCCAAGACTAGGCCTCTAAATCGATGCAACTCTCCAGAGAAGTAAAAACATAAAAACAGACTCTAGACCCTCGTACAAAATCTCTAAATAAAATAGATACAGATCCCAGATAAGACCCAATGAACTGATATAGTCTATATAAACCCCAGGCCAAATACTGAAAATACAGACCTTGGACCAAACTCTCTAAATACAAACCCTAGACCAGTCTCCTAAACTAAAATAGACTCCAAATCAGTCACTTTAAAGGGAACCTAACAGCGGCTACAAGTTGCCCAAACTGGCTGTATGATTTCAGACCATGCTTGTGGATCGCCCCCAAGCACAGGCGTGTACTTTGGAGGACACAGCATGAACTTCAATCCAATATTGCGGCCAGCATGCAGCCAGCAGGTAAGGAAAGGGTGAATCAAACACCCAAAAACCCCGCCCATATGACCGCAAACCTGTCCCGCCAAATTCAGGTGACAGGTTCCCTTTAAAAGCTGCCGGAGACCGAGCTGTGCAGGAAACTAGTAAAAAAAGGCTGGTCACCGGCAGCTTCTTCTTGCCTGTTCCTATTGAGTGACGAGTATCTCCCTGCCTGTGTGTATAGGGAGAGACCTGTCAATCATTGGCAGTGGGCGGGGAGAAGCCACCAGGGACCAGCCTTTCCAATTAGTCTCCTGACTATTGATGTAACATGAAAACCCTCAGCTCCTCTATTATTATTATTATTATTATTTATTTATATAGCACCATTAATTCCATGGTGCTGTACATGAGAAAGGGGTTACATACAGGGTTATAGATATCGATTACAGTAAGCAGGTTTACAGTGACAGACTGGTACAGAGGGGAGAGGACCCTGCCCTTGCGGACTTACATTCTATGGGAAAGTGGGGAAGAGACAGAAGGTAGGGGCAAGGTGGTGGCTCTGGCGATGGCAAGGCGGCAGCTCTGGCGATGGTGAGGCGGCAGAATGGTTATTGCAGGCTGTAGGCTTTCCTGAAGAGATTGGTTTTTCAGGTTCCGTCCGAAGGAGCCGAGGGTGGTGTACAGTCGGACGTGGAATTCCAGAAGATGGGGGATATTCGGGAGAAATCTTGGAGGCGGTTGTGTGAGGAACGAATAATTGTGGAGGAGAGTAGGAGGTCTTGGGAGGATCGGAGATTACGTGAGGGGATATAGTGGGAGATTAGTTCAGAGATATAGGGAGGGGACAGGTTGTGGATGGCTTTGTAGATCAGTGTTAGTAATTTGAACTGGATTCGTTGGGGAATGGGGAGCCAGTGGAGGGATTTGCAGAGGGATGAAGCAGGGGAGTAGCGAGGAGAGAGGTGGATTAGCCGGGCAGCAGAGTTGAGGACAGACTGGAGTGGTGCAAGAGAGTTAGCAGGGAGGCCACAGAGGAGGGTGTTGCAGTAGTCGAGGCGGGAGATGATGAGGGCATGCACGAGTTTTTGTAGATTGTGGGCTGAGGAAGGAACGGATTCTGGCAATATTTTTGAGTTGGAGGCGACAGGAGGTGGCAAGAGTTTGGAAGTGCGGTTTGAAGGACAGGGCAGAGTCGAGAGTTACCCCGAGGCAGCGGATTTCAGGTGCGGGAGAGAGCGTGATGCCGTTTACCATAATAGATACATTTCAAAAACCTGACCGGCACATCCAAACATAGACTAAGTGTGAACAGGTGCTGAACCTACAGTCGCCAACTCTCTACTAAATTTGTAATCAGCCCCCACACTCTGCATGCCATTTATAATACTGGTGTCCTTTTAAGTGGTAGAGAAGAGGGTACCCCTACTTCTTGGTCAATCACTTTGTCATCTTATGTCAGTCAGTTATACTCTTGCCCTCTTCTATCAGACTACAGGAAATTATTAAGCTGTATTCATTTTTACGAGTGTAGACTTTTCCTTAAGTCAGAGTCATCTGAGCTCCATAGAAATGCATGGCCTCTGCTTATTCCTCCCCTTCTCCTCCTAAGTTTTAGGGCTCATTCAGATATCAATTTTTCACGTATCTTACATAAATAGAACATGTACCAACTATAGCCTATGAGTTTGTTCGCATGTCCATGTTTTTTTTTGTGGTGGTCTAAAACACATTGATGTATCCAGTTTACCCAAATTATGGATCAAATTCCCCATTTGCGTCAGTTAAAAATTTGGACTGCGCTCACATGACGCCAGAGGGTGTCCAGTTTTCATGTTTATTTGACAGACGCTTGAGAAACCTTCTCGTATTCAGTGCAAAAAACTGACACAGACCAAGCAATGATGAAAAACTGATCCATAACACTGATGGAAACTGGTCTATTTTTTTTTTGTATGTGAGAAAAACCACTGACGTCTGAATATGTGCTTATTGCATTTAAAGTAGTGTCTGATCTACAGCAGCCTGGGAGTGAAAATCTCAAAAATCTGGTAAAACATCCAATTTTTACAAGAATTTATTGTTTATTACAGTGTCCTGCGGGATGTGTAGCAATAACTGGAGATCTTCTCCTAATAATCCAATCCTCTCCAGGCGGAGCGTACAACAAGCTGCTCGGAGTCCTGGAGGACGGGGACATACAGCAGACATTGCATTTTTCTTTTCATACCATAGACATTCTGAATTAAGAACCTCTAACTCCAGGGCCGGCAACAACAAAAAAGATATTATATCCAACTCTGAGAAAACATGGCAGGCAAAATATTATCATTATATCATCACCCACAACATTTAGTTGGTGCAGGTTTAATATAGGTTTAATATAGTTGGTCTGTCCTAGAGGGCATACCCCTGGTTGCATTTCCTTTAGTCTAAATTTTCTTGCAGAAGAACCAAAGTTTAAGGCTATGTGCACACTTTGCGGATTCCACTGCGGATTTTTCCGCAGCAGAATTCCAAAATCCGCAGTGAAAACCCATCGCGGTTTTTACTGCGGATTTATCGCGGTTTTTACTGCGGTTTCTTCTGCGGATTTTCATCTGCAGTTTTCTATTGGAGCAGGTGAAAATCCGCAGAAAAGAAGTGACATGCTGCAGAATGTAATCGGCAGCGTTTCCGCGCGGATTTTTCTGCAGCATGTGCACAGCGTTTTTTGTTTCCCATAGGTTTACATTGTAATGTAAACTCATGGGAAACTGCTGCGGATTCGCAGCGGTCAAATCCACTGCGGATCCGCAGCAAAATCCGCAAAGTGTGAATATAGCCTAAGGCACCAATACTTTGTGCACTGATTTACAAACAGCAACTGGAAAAAATACACAGCAGATTTATTTTTTATTTTTTTGAGGATCCTTTATATTAAGGATCTATAGCACAGCCAAATAGTTTGACCATCAAATGTCAATTAGTGGAGCAGGAGCTGATCAATTATCACTCCAATCTATTAATATGCTCAACAGTTGTCACACCCCGCCTCCCTGACTCTTCCGGCTCTCATTAAATGCAGCCCTTTGCTTTGTGCTGCTGTCCCTTTAAATTTTAGATTATTGATTTATAACTTGTCAAAATTAGTATTTTGCTACAGGGGGCAACTCGGGGGGGGCATCTGACACTCCATACTGCCGCAGAGAGGTCAATGGTTGTGCCAGCATCAACTCTGTTCAAAGACCGAAGAGTCACATTGTGACCTACTGGAAAGTCCAACTTTATAATTGGTTTATGACAAGTATCAGCATGTACTGAAAAGTAACTTTCATGCTTAATTTGATCCATTATTCATAAATAACGTGTTTCATTATAATGATCGAACAAAGAAGGAGAACATTTTCTTTTATTATTTTCCAAGGTAAATGCTTCAGCTTAGAAGTCGGAGTCTTACAATATGAGATTTTGAGTTATTTGTAATGTGGCAATTACCCAGTGTTATCATGTGCCACTTCAACAGATTACTAATTACCCCACTGACAAGATCAAAGGGAATCATGTGAAGAAAGCAGCAAGCTTTTATCTGTGTCCTTTGCCAATGGCAAGAAGAGTGAGAGATTTCCTTGGGAAGGGTAGTAGGCTAAACATCAAATAACAAAACTTGGGGACTGGGAGCTCAGAAAAGTCTTAAGCTGCATCCCCTGACTGCTTCTCAGTAATCCTCAGCATTTTATCACACTTGTATACAGTTATTAGAGGAAAATGCCACTTATAGAAATTAGAATATTTTCCGAATGTAGAGGAATAAACCCGCTATAATACTGCCCCCTATGTACCAGAATATACCCACTATAATATTGCTCCTATGTACTAGAATATAACTACTGTAATTCTGCCTCTATATATAGGAATATACCCACTATAATACTGTCCCTATGTACAAGAACATAACTACTACAATACTTCGCCTATGTACCAGAATATACCCACTATAATACTGCCCATATGTACAAGAATACATATGGGAAGACTCCGACTTCTACTATAATACTGCCCCTATATACAAGAATATAACTACTATAATACTGCCCCTATATACAAGAATATAACTACTATAATACTGCTCCTATGTACAAGAATATAACTACTATAATACTGCCCCTATATACAAGAATATAACTACTATAATACTGCTCCTATGTACAAGAATATAACTACTATAATACTGTCCCCTATGTATTAGAATATAACTACTGTAATTCTGCCCCTATTTACAAGAATATACCCACTATAATACTATTCCCTATGTACAAGAATGACTACTATAATACTGCTCCTATGTACAAGAATATAACTACTATAATACTGCCCCATGTACAAGAATATAACTACTATAATACTGCTCCCTATGTACAAGAATATAACTACTATAATACTGCTCCCTATGTACAAGAATATAACTACTATAATACTGCTCCCTATGTACAAGAATATAACTACTATAATACTGCCCCCTATGTACAAGAATATAACTACTATAATACTGCTCCCCATGTACAAGAATATAACTACTATAATACTGCTCCCTATGTACAAGAATATAACTACTATAATACTGCTCCTATGTACAAGAATATAACTACTATAATACTGCCCCTATATACAAGAATATAACTACTATAATACTGCTCCTATGTACAAGAATATAACTACTATAATACTGTCCCCTATGTATTAGAATATAGCTACTGTAATTCTGCCCCTATTTACAAGAATATACCCACTATAATACTATTCCCTATGTACAAGAATGACTACTATAATACTGCTCCTATGTACAAGAATATAACTACTATAATACTGCCCCTATGTACAAGAATATAACTACTATAATACTGCCCCATGTACAAGAATAGAACTACTATAATACTGCTCTAATCAATAATAATTTGGGAAATAACAGAGTGAAGAATTTTTATGTGTGATATATATATATATATATATATATATATATATATATATGTCACACATAAAAATTCTTCACTCTGTTATTTCCCAAATTATTATTGATTAGAGCAGTATATATATATATATATATATATATATATATATATATATATATATATATATATATATATATATATATATATATATATATTACTGCTCTAATCAATAATAATTTGGGA
Source organism: Ranitomeya imitator (assembly GCF_032444005.1). NCBI lineage: Eukaryota > Metazoa > Chordata > Amphibia > Anura > Dendrobatidae > Ranitomeya > Ranitomeya imitator. The sequence continues at coordinate 26,119,362 of NC_091290.1, forward strand.
AATAACAGAGTGAAGAATTTTTATGTGTGACATATATATATATATATATATATATATATATATATGTCACACATAAAAATTCTTCACTCTGTTATTTCCCAAATTATTATTGATTAGAGCAGTATTATATATATATGTATATATATATATATATATAATGTGTGTGTGTGTATATATATATATATTATTATTGTTATTATTGTGTTACTCTCGGTGTTACCCACATTTTCCATGAATCCTTAGTGACATTTTATGGTGAGTAGAAGTGTCCATGTTTTATCCTCTCGGTCCATTAGTAAACCCTCCCTTTCTCTGATGTGTGACGAGAGCATGCCATTCCACTTTATTAATATTGATTTTCATATTAGAAATCTATAGAGATGTCTCTATCCAATTTATCCTGACATGGGTCGCATTCTCCATGATCATAACATCATCAGGACAATGTCTAGCTGTAGGACCGGAGTCTCACTTTACATTTCTCAGGACGTAGATTATTTTAGAAGGTTTAATAAATTCACAGAAATTTGCGCTGTTTACTGTGAAGTTCTCACTCTATTTTCCTGAGGAAGGAATGTGACTGCGGCGGTCAACCTTCTAAGCAAATAAAAGGTTTATATGTGGGTGAGGGGATGGGGTGCTAGGGATAGAAAATGAAGAATAATTTTTAACCGGTTTGACACATGGGATTAGAAGTATAATTATATTTCTGTACAAGGATGGACAAACTACTAAAGCATCCTTGGCCAATACAGCTCCTCAGAAGCCCATGAAGAGAGGTCCAACCACCATAATGGGGGCCTACTATGATCTTTGCTATTGGCCTGTTTTTTTCTGCTCCTACTATAAAGAATTGCAGGGTCAAACAAGCATGGTATGCTCTGCCAGGTGGCAGAGTAGACAGAGAATGTCTACGGAGCGAGTCCTATGTGAAACTTATAAGTGGTAATGCAGAGCCCAGTGATGTAGCAGATCTGGGTATGTCAGGTGGCTTAATGTAGACATATGCAATCCAGCAGAGCCCATCAATGTAGCAGAGCAGGGTATGTACGGTGGCTGATTGTGAATATATTCAGCAGAGTCCAGTGATGTAATATAGCCCAGCAATGTAGAAAAGCCAGGTATGTCAGAAGCCTAAGTGTTCAGAGGATAAGCTGTATATTAATCCTAAGTAGTTTTGAGAACGCTAACTACCTGTATACTCAGGCAGCGAGTTGCTGCATGAGTTGACCTACAAGACCTTAGAGCATGACCTCACAAGAGAGACTAGGAGATATTAAGCAGAAAACGATCCAGAACAGGAGGAGAACGGAGAGGCTGGCACTAGGGACAGGTGAGTAACATCAATAATCAATAAGCTGTTGTCAAGTAACAATGTTGTCTCATCCATTATTACTTCTGGTTATGCCTAATGTTGCAATGCATCAGTGAAGGTGACATATCATTTTGGTGTGCAGGCTGTATTATTCACAAAGCATTGCTGTTCACTTCACTATTTTGGGGGCTCATAGAAGCTGCAAGTGTTGCATTCCTCCTGGCAGTAGTATTGTAGCACTATTCCTCCTGGCAGTAGTATTGTAGCACTATTCCTCCTGGCAGTAGTATTGTAGCACTATTTCTCATGTCAGTATTATTGTAGCACTATTCCTCGTGGCAGTATTATTGTAGCACTATTCCTCATGGCAGTATTATTGTAGCACTATTCCTCCTGGCAGTAGTATTGTAGCACTATTCCTCCTGGCAGTAGTATTGTAGCACTATTCCTCCTGGCAGTATTATTGTAGCACTATTTCTCATGTCAGTATTATTGTAGCACTATTCCTCATGGCAGTATTATTGTAGCACTATTCCTCCTGGCAGTATTATTGTAGCACTATTCCTCCTGGCAGTAGTATTGTAGCACTATTTCTCATGTCAGTATTATTGTAGCACTATTCCTCATGGCAGTATTATTGTAGCACTATTCCTCTTGGCAGTAGTATTGTAACACTATTTCTCATGTCAGTATTATTGTAGCACTATTCGTCATGGCAGTATTATTGTAGCACTATTCCTCCTGGCAGTATTATTGTAGCACTATTCCTCATGGCAGTATTATTGTAGCACTATTCCTCCTGGCAGTATTATTGTAGCACTATTCCTCCTGGCAGTATTATTGTAGCACTATTCCTCCTGGCAGTATTATTGTAGCACTATTCCTCCTGGCAGTATTCTTGCAGCACTATTCCTCATGGCAGTATTATTGTAGCACTATTCCTCCTGGCCATATATATGTAGCAGTATTCCTCCTGGCAGTATTATGGTAGTGCAGCGCCCCAGAGATCTGGTCGTTGCAGTAACGTCGCTCTGCCACTAAGGGGAGTGATGGTATGTCTGATGGCACTAAAGGAGTTCTTTGACCAGGTATCACCAGCACACGTTACACTTCACACTCCGGCCACTAGGGGGAGTAAAAGGCTTTATTTATTGGGCCACTCCTCACACTGGTAAAACTAGGGGTTGGATAGGAAGTTAGATCAGAAGCTGACTGGGTGGATTCAGGCCGCATCCCGTGGCAGGGGGTGCTGCAGGGAGAAGATTCAGGGGGGTCCCTGTCAGGCATGGGAACCTGGCAGGTACCTAGCGAACAGGACAGAACGTTACGGAACCGCGCCTGCACTACCTTGCGGCGGTATCCTAAGAAAGAGACACGAAGCGAAGGCTATTGTGGAAAAGTGAGAAACGAGATCAAGCACAAAGGAGATCCAGTAGGAGTCGTGCCCCGAGAACGGCAACATCCTACTGAGGCGCGTAGCCGGAGGCCGGAACACTGAGGAAGTAACTGACTCTAGGCCTTACTTCAAACTCCGCAGGACAGTTAATTATAGGTTGGCTGTCTACCTTAAATTTCCTACGAAGACATAAGGGGCAACGCGTGGAGAGGGGCGTCTCTAGGGTCCTGGAAGAGCTCTGAGCCTTCCCGTCATACGGGTGCCTCCTAGCCATAACATACCTGGGGGACGAGAAACTAGTAACATCTGGAACGAAATAGAAAGAAAGAGAAAGAACTAGAAAGAACGAACGAACTAGAACAGAAGTTGTGAGGACTCTTCCGAATGCTCAGCAGGGTAGCACTACAACACACAGGCGCTATTGGTAGGCAACGATTTCCACCTGTATAAGGGAACTCTGGATGTGCCATCGGACCGGCCGGTCTCAGACAGCCCTGTGCTCTGGATTGAGGATCCTGAAGTCTTCAGTAAAGAGGTAAAGAGACTGCAACCTTGTGTCCTCGTTATTGCCTGCACCTCACACCATCACCATCCACCTTACTGGGAAGCCCTGGGGACATACTTCACCTGTGGGAAGGTATACCATCCAGCTGCCATCACATCACCCCAGTGGACCCCAAGCAGCGTCGGTCGCCCTGACTGAACACCAAAGGTGGCGTCACGAAACCTTGACAGACTCCTATCACATTTCATTGGACGCCCCTTAGCAGGGTCACGGACCGGGTCCAGCCACCGTGACATCCCAAGAACTCAGACAGAGAGGGCCGGTACCAAGTAACCCACGGCCCTGCGTCTGGGGGTGATCCAGTAGCACTATTCCTCCTGGCAGTATTATTGTAGCACTATCCCTCATGGCCGTATTGGGCCACATGCACACGTTGCAGAAAGGTGTGCGGATTTTTCGCACTGATTTTGGTAAATCTGCAGGTAAACCGCACTGCGGATTTACTGCGGAATTACCGCGGATTTACCAAGTTTTTTTTGGCGTTTTTTGTGCGGATTCCACCTGCGGTTTTACACCTGCAGATTCCTACTATGGAGCAGGTGTAAACCGCTGCGGAATCCGTACAAAGAATTGACATGCTGCAGAATAAACAACGCAGCGTTTCCGGGCATTTTTTTTCAGCAGCATGTGCACTGCGGATTTTGTTTTCCATAGGTTTACATGGTACTGTACAACGCATGGAAAACAGCTGCGAATCCAGTGTTAAATCCGCAGCGTGTGCACATACCCTTATTGTAGCACTATTCCTCCAGGCCGTATATATGTAGCACTATTCCTCTTGGCAGTATTAGGCTATGTGCACACGTTGCGAATTTTGCTGCGGATCCGCAGGAGATTGGCCACTGCGGATTCGCAGCAGTTTTCCGTGAGTTTACAGTACCATGTAAACCTATTGAAAACAAAATCCGCAGTGCACATGCTGTAGAAAGAAAAAAAGCACAGAAATGCTGCGTTGTGTATTCTGCAGCATGTCAATTCTTTGTGCGGATTCCGCAGCGGTTTACACCGGCTCCATAATAGGAATCCGCAGGTGTAAAACTGCAGGTGGAATCCGCACAAAAAACGCAAAAAAACAGTGCGGTTTACCTGCAGATTTACCAAAATCAGTGCGGAAAAATCCACACACCTTTCCACAACGTGTGCAGGTGGCCTTATTGTAACACTATTCCTCCTGGCAGTATTATTGTAGCACTATTCCTCATGGCAGTATTATTGTAGCACTATTCCCCCTGGCAGTAGTATTGTAGCACTCTTATAAGTGTACTCTAAGTTTACCTTTGGTACCAGGGTTGACAGACTGGTAAAGTTAAAGGGACTCTGTCACCTGAATTTGGCGGGACTGGTTTTGGGTCATATGGGCGGAGCTTTCGGGTGTTTGATTCACCCTTTCCTTACCTGCTGGCTGCATGCTGGCTGCAATATTGGATTGAAGTTCATTCTCTGTCCTCCGTAGTACACGCCTGCGCAAGGCAAGATTACTTTGCGCAGGCGTGTACTATGGAGGACAGAGAATGAACTTCAATCCAATATTGCAGCCAGCATGCAGCCAGCGGGTAAGGAAAGGGTGAATCAAACACCCGTAAACTCCGCCCATATGACCCAAAACCAGTCCCGCCAAATTCAGGTGACAGGTTCCCTTTAAAGAAGTTGTGCGGCCTCAGTCTACAAAACTGCAGTCGCTGTAAATGACAGCAGACTTGTGAATCCTCACATTTCTAGCTGTGAGGATTCTCCAGTGCTGGGGGCGGCAGGAGTGTGACCACAAGTATGCGATTTGCGTACATGTGGTCACGTGCCGACTAGACGTACGCGGCCTTGCTCAATGCATATGTATTGAGCGAGATTGGACACAGTCTAGTCGGAATGTGACCGAAAGTATGCAAATCGCATACTTGCAGACACATGATCACCTGCTCAGGCGTCGGCACCTGAGAATCCTCACAGCGCATGATCTGAGGATTCACAAGTCTGCAGTCACAGAGAAGGCAGTCTCGGCCGGACCACCCTTTTAAGGACATGGCATAACATCATTATTATCAATCATTAGGTTACTTTATGTGTGGAACAATAAGGCTAAGTTTGAATGGAAGAAGAAGCTCTGCAAAGACAGTTTTACTTTGAGAGTTCTGATGAACGAGGCCCAATAAGAGTTATCTTGTAAAACTACACAAGCAGGGGGCCTGGTTTTCGTGGACCATCCTGTATTTAGAGTGGTATTATGTGGCACCAAGATTGCAACTTTTAATGATCCGGGGACCTCAAAGATAATTTTTCCATCTTATTCCTTCCATGTTAATCTTTAGTCTTGAATCTCTGCTCCAAAAAACAAACAAAAAAATAAATAAATTACAAATTGCTTTAACTTTTCTCTGTTATTTTTCTGATGAAATAAATGCGCAGCCATTATTTACAGCGAGTCGTCACGCTGAGCCTGGAGGGCGCTGTCACTACTTGACAGGACGTTTGTTCCTTCACATCAGATTTGCGCATTATTCTCCGGTGTGTCTTGCGCTTACCTTGGATTCAGTGGCGTTCATGCGACTCCATTAACTATGTAATAAAGAGGTTTACAAAGCAATTCATGTCTGTCAGAAAACACAAAACGCCCCACGCGGACGTGCCCCCCGCAACATGACATCTATTTACGTGGGTTGGAAAGGGGAGCTGGAGGCCTGACATTACAGGAGACGCCTCCAGGAAGAGAACAGACCCCGCCGCTTACTTCTTTGTTTTTCATCAAGGTTGTTTTCTGTGAGTAAATATCAGTTCTGTAGTGCCAGAGGGAGGGAAAACCGAAATATAAGGAATCTGACTCTGAGGATTTGTGACAACGTGCTGGAAAGAGGCAACCAGAGATGGGAATTCAATGTGGCAGCAACGCCGGGGGAGGTGTACTCTTATAACGGACGTCAAGGGGCACGACAGGAGACTAATACCACTATTAACTAAATGCTGTAGTATGGGAAGCCTGGCTACACCCAAGATGGGACTTTAAAGGAATATTCTAGTCTAAGAAAATTCTCACTTATCCATTGGAAATCCGTGTAGGTCACTTGTCTAGGACCTCCAATTATTGCCAGAATAGGGACTTGTGTCCCTCAATCTCCCTTGGCACCAGCCAGGAAGAGCTACATGAGTGGCCGGATGCTGTGCACAACTATCATCATGGGGGCACACGCGTGACTTGTTGGTGCATACAACTCCTAGCTGCAGTCATGGGGGAGAACTGTGGGGCAACATCCACCATTTTGGAAACAGGCGAGGTTGCAGCACCAATCTAACATCACCTATCTAGTGGATAGGTCTTCATTTTTGTAGACTAGATTCCCTATTTCAGGTTAGAAGGTGCTGACTGTAACGCTGGGGTCACACCACCATATTTTCTCTCATTCGAGAGAATCAGGCCGATAATGCACATCACACTCTGCTCAACCTCTGATCAGTTTGATCCAATTTTCTCGAATGAGGAGAAGATGGAAAAGAAGTCTCCATCGTCTCCATTCTGTCAGTTTATGAAATTCGCACTGCACTTGGATATCATCTGAGTGTAGTTGATTATTTTCATGGACTCCTTGACTTGCATTGCCAAGTGCGATCCAGATATTGTATGCAAATCGTACATGTTGTGATTTTTTTCCTTGCACAAACTCCGTCCAAGGAAAGAAAATCAGACATATGCACAGCACCATAGAATAACATTGGTCCAGGTGAGGGAGAGGGAGCCCAAAATTAGGGAAGGGGGGAGTGGGGACCCCTAGGCAGATCTAATGTCACCCTGTCTGCCCTAAACATCCCTATATAGGTTTTGCACCTATCGCCGAGCAGGATACCTAATCCCTGCCTGACCCTGGCGAAAAGCCCTACTTAGGGAATGACTGGGTGCACACTAATCGATCCCCACTACCACTAAAGTCAGCTGGGATAGACTAACAAGGGGAACGCTTATCTTGAGTAGACTAAGATGTAACACAGACATCCTCCAGCAACACCAAAGAGGAAGATAGCCGACTGCTATAGCCCCAACAGGGGGAAATATCACTGGCAACTCCCAGCAGCAGACTGGGAGTCTATAACACCCAGGTCCAGGTGTGTCAATTAGAGCCAGAGAAAGGTTGCCACTGGGTCAGAGTCAGAAGGGTTATGAAGGTGTCCGCAAGGCCAAACACAGAGACCTTCTGCAGCTAGATGCAGTGTGACTGTCTGCCTTTGTCAGTTGGCTGTCCTAATACAGGTGAATATACTCTATTGTTCCCAGATGACATTTATTCTAGGCTAGGAAGAATAAAAACCAATAAAAACAGGTGAATGAAATCTATTGTAGAAAAGATTAAATATTCCATCAGTCTGAACTATGTCAATTTATGTAAAAGTTAGTTCTACTTCTCATTTTTCATTTTCTATCTGCTATTCAATCTCTTCATAGTCATCTGTTTCTGCTTTACGCCATCCATTTTTTCCCATACATAAGGGGGGAAAAAAAAGCAATTTTTCAACACCGATTATCAATAACTTTTGGCCTCTGTCCATTTGTACCTTTGGAAAGAAAAACCACACTCAAAGTATTCACGTGATTGTTGTTGTGTGCTGCCCGCTTTGCTTTTTTTTTTGTCCCAGACTCTCATTTTAATGAGTGAGTCTAATCCGTGACGTACAGCTGTGTGTCACGCTCGCGCCCTGACTGGTGGGCGTGAGCTCGGGGGGTTTGTGGCCCCACTGTGCCACGAACCAGACTACCCTGGAAGGGGCGTGACTATGACAGCTGCCTGGGTTTTCACTGGAGCCTCTGATGGTGAGGTCAGGCTTGTGCAGCAGGCAGCTGCCAGGTGCTACTCCAGGGTGGTGTCTGGCTGTGGCTGCTGATCCCACTTGGGAGACAGGAACACTAGGATTGGTACGGGCATCAGGCAGGGCTAGCAGATGAGCACGGATGAGATTCAGACGAGTAGGCTGGCACGGCTGAGACACAGACAGAGGCGTAGCTAGAGCTTTTGCCGCCCGGGGCTGTTCCCGAGCTTGGCGCCCCCCCCCCCCCCCCCCAGCTCAATACACACAAAGGTTACCAAAAACGGTTTTCCTGTTTTGTAGAACTTAAACTGGGCCTAATGGTGTCACCCCCACATGCCACACCTGTGACTTAATACCACCACACCATGACCAGGCCACATAGTGACCGAATAATACTACATACAAGGGACAAATACCACAACACCATTTCCAGACCACATATTACCACCACATAGTGACTGAATACTACAATACTGATCAGTAATAAAAAAAAACCCACAATACTATCACCATAAGTGCCAGTATTCACAGGAGATCTGTACTTAGTATGCAGTGTCTGTGTAGAGGTAATACAGAGATCACTGGTGACATTATACACAGGACCTCTATATAGTATACAGTGTATAGTGTCAGTGTATAGGTAACACTGACTCACCAGTGACGTCTCTAGGTGAAGTCCTTCATCTTTCAGCCAGCACAGACCGCCATCATTCCTTCCAGCCAGGACTCGTTTCTGCAGGAAATAACACAGTTATCTCGAGCTCCGCTTGCAGAACACATTACTTAATTTTTCACAACTTCTACATTACATCACATGAAGAAAAAAAGGTGATATAGTGTCACTCTGCACAGTAACAGGACCGCCCCCCCCATTTAAAACAGTATACTCAAAAAATAAAATAAATACATCACTGCAGTAATAATATCCCTTAATTAGCCCCTATGGTAATAATATTCCCCACCCTGGCCCCGTTTCTCATTCCTGGCTCCAGCCATATGTTCTCGCATCCTGCCCTCATGAGTATCCATTCTACCCCATATGATCTCCACATCCTGCCCCACCAGCCTCCATCGTATCCGTCCTGCCCCGTGTCTCCAATCATGCCCCGTATCTACATTCTGCCCATGCCTCAAGTCCTGCCCCCAGTGTGTCCAGCATATTACCCCCAGTGTGTCCAGCAATCTGCCCCAGTGTCCAGCATTGCCCCAGTGTGTCCAGAAGTCTGCCCCAGGGTCTCCAGCATTGCCTCAATGTGTCCAGAAATCTGCCCCATGGTCTCCTGTATTGCCCCAGTGTGTCCAGCATTCTGCCCCATGGTCTCCAGTATTGCCCCGGTGTATCCAGCAATCTGCCCCATGGTCTCCTGTATTGCCCCAGTGTGTCCAGCATTCTGCCCCATGGTCTCCAGTATTGCCCCGGTGTGTCCAGCAATCTGCTCCATGGTCTCCAGTATTGCCCCAGTATGTCCAGAAGTCTGCCCAGGGTCTCCAGCATTGCCTCAATGTGTCCTGAAATCTGCCCCATGGTCTCCAGTATTCAGTGTGTCCAGCAATCTGCCCCATAGTCTCCTGTATTGCCCCAGTGTGTCCAGCATTCTGCCCCATGGTCTCCAGTATTTCCCCAGTGTGTCCAGCATTCTGCCCCATGGTCTCCAGTATTGCCCCAGTGTGTCCAGCAATCTGCCCCATGGTCTCCTGTATTGCCCCAGTGTGTCCAGCATTCTGCCACATTGTCTCCTGTATTGCCCCAGTGTGTCCAGCAATCTGCCCCATGGTCTCCTGTATTGCCCCAGTGTGTCCAGCATTCTGCCACATGGTCTCCTGTATTGCCCCAGTGTGTCCAGCATTCTGCCCCATGGTCTCCAGTATTGCCCCAGTGTGTCCAGCAATCTGCCCCATGGTCTCCTGTATTGCCCCAGTGTGTCCAGCATTCTGCCACATGGTCTCCTGTATTGCCCCAGTGTGTCCAGCAATCTGCCCCATGGTCTCCTGTATTGCCCCAGTGTGTCCAGCAATCTGTCCCATAGTCTCCTGTATTGCCCCAGTGTGTCCAGCATTCTGCCCCATGGTCTCCAGTATTGCCCCAGTGTGTCCAGCAATCTGCCCCATGGTCTCCTGTATTGCCCCAGTGTGTCCAGCATTCTGCCACATGGTCTCCTGTATTGCCCCAGTGTGTCCAGCAATCTGCCCCATGGTCTCCAGTATTGCCCCAGTGTGTCCAGCAATCTGCCCCATAGTCTCCTGTATTGCCCCAGTGTGTCCAGCAATCTGCCCCATGGTCTCATGTATTGCCCCAGTGTGTCCAGCAATCTGCCCCATGGTCTCCAGTATTGCCCCAGTGTGTCCAGCATTGCCCCAGCCCCAGACAGTCAGACATAAAGAAAAAAAAAAAAAAAGTAAAATCCTCACCTCTCCCGTTCCTAGCGTAGGTCCGGTGCAGTCAGCGTCTCTCCGGCTCTGCGACGCTCAGGACAGAGAGGCAGAGCGGCACGCACAGTAGTGACGTCATCGCGCCCTCTGCTCTGAGACGTCGCAGAGTCAGCGGACGCTGTAGCTGCCGGCGCCGCAGGAACCAGGAGAGGCGAGTATAGAGCGGGGGCGGGGGCCCAGGGGCGGGGGGAGCTGGCCCTGGTCGTGGCGGCGGACGGCGCCGCCCGAAGATTTAAAGGGGCGTCTTTTTTTTTTTTTTTTTCTTCTGCAGCGCCGGCCGCCCCCTGCATTGTGCCGCCCGGGGCGGACCGCCCCCCCCGCACCCCCCTTCCTACGCCACTGGACACAGAGCTGGTAGAGACACGGCAGAGAACACGGCAGAGAACACGGCAGAGAACACAAGGCTGGCAGGAACACGGCAGAGAACACAAGGCTGGCAGGAACACGACAGGGAACACAAGGCTGGCAGCAACACGGCAGAGAACACAAGGCTGGCAGAAACACGGCAGAGAACACAAGGCTGGCAGGAACACGGCAGAGAACACAAGGCTGGCAGGAACACGGCAGGGAACACAAGGCTGGCAGCAACACGGCAGAGAACACAAGGCTGGCAGAAACACGGCAGAGAACACAAGGCTGGCAGGAACACGGCAGAGAACACAAGGCTGGCGGGAACACGGCAGAGAACACAAGGCTTGCTAGGACGGTAGGAACACAGGACTGGAAGGCACGGCAAGAACGGCAGGACTGGCAGGAACACTGGATTGGAAGGCACGGCAGAGAACACAGGACTGATTGATGTGGTGTATGAATGAACAGGTAGGGACCTGTTCATACAGGAGGTGCAGGTACGGATATGTAGTTTGGAGGAACAGGTAGGGACCTGTTCACACAGGAGGTGCAGGAAAGGAAACAAGCAGAAAGGAATGAGGTATGAAGAAACAGGTTCGGACCTGTTCACACAGGAGATGCAGGTACGGAAACAAGCCAGAAGGAAAGGAGCATGAAGGAACAGGTTGGGACCTGTTCACACAGGAAGAGAAGTGCAAGACTGCAGATAGGAGCAGAAGAGATAGCGTAGCAACAAAAGCTAAGCAGAGCGGAGCCACAAGGAATGTGGAGAGGAGCTGCAGCAAGAGATACTGCAGAGGCTAAGCAGAGTGGAACTGCAAGGATTGTGGAGAGGAGCTGCAGCAAGAGGTCTCTGCAGCAACGGGAGCTGAGCAGAGTAGAACGGAGCAGAACCGCAGGAGTGCGGAGTAGAGATCAAGCCAAAAAGGTACAGAGCAGGCAGAGGCGCAAGAGTGCGGGGCGTAAGCAGACTGAGAATACAAGGAAAGACTCAGCAGGGAAAGAAGCCACAGACAAGGAGACCGAGATAGGACAAAGTACAGACAAGGCAATGGAACAAGACACAAGGACAAAGACACAGGGACCAGGATATTCTGCCTCCTGGAGGGCGGACTACAAGAACAAGGCAATAGCACATAGAAAGCCTCTAGAGAGGTAGTAACACAGAGCAAGGCCTGGCAAACTCAGAAGCTAAACAGTAACTGAGCTAACACATTGCACAGGCCCAGACCACAGGGTGGAGCTGCACTAAATACTGGAGGCCTCTTGGTAATTGGTTCTTATAGGAATCAGGTGCATCTGTCTAATCTGTTCCTGACCAGAGAGTTCAGATGCCGCCCCCCTATACACAGAGCCAGGAAGCATGCAGAGGGCAGAGGAACAGAATATGGAGCTGGCCAGAAACACAAACCACAATATGACCTGGAGCAGTGGGTAAGATAGTGTGAGAGATGCGAGGCCATGCTGTGATGCCAGCAGAGTTGTTACACTGTGATCAGAGATTCCCGCTTAAGACCTCTGCACTTTAGAACAAAGTCAGCTGAACCTGTGAATTTGAGAGGACCCAGACTACTGTCATAATTACTGATAATATCAGAGGAAAAGAAAGATGGAACATCTAAAATTTCAGCACCATATCCTTTTGTTCTTGTGGCAGATAAACTGATCCCAAAGATTTCTACGACCATTCATAATGAGTGGAACTCTAGGATAAACCGTAGCTCTAATGGTCCAAACGAAGGCTTCAATCAGACGTCTACATTTTCTCAGACTCAAATGGACCAATTTTCATCATTATTTTTTTACCATCAGCGTTTCATCAGTGAGTTTCTCATATGCTAATAGAAAATACAGATTGCAGAGCTTCTCCTATCCATTATGTTAATCCCTTAAGGGCTCATACAATTTTTCATTTTTCCGATTTTTTTTTCCTCCCCTTTATCCGAGACTTTTTTTTTTTGTACAGGTTTGTGAAAAATAATGTGGTTTGTGTTGCCATTTTATGAGACTCATAATCATAATGTTTGTTTTTCCATCGACTGAGCTGTAGGAGGGCTTTATTTTTTCCATGGCGAGCTGATGGTATTATTGATACCAATACGGGGTAAATAAGACATTTTATTTGCTTTTTATTGTACTTTATTTTGAGAAGAGTGATAACCGAAAAACTGCAGTTCGGGCGTCTCATTTTACCCTATAGGTTACTAAATTTTATATATTGATAGACCTATCTTTTACAGACGCAGCAGCAATATTTATTTATTTATTTTATATATTTTTTTTTATAAATATACAGGTAGACTCTTCAGAAAGGACTTTATATTTTTTAAACTTTTTTTTTTTACTTTATTTTAGTCCCTTTCTTTAGGTCTTTTTTTCTACTTTAGTATTGAGGAAAACGCTAGCTTTCTGCAAGCTAATTATGCTTGCAAAATGCTAGTTTTAAACAGGAATATGCATGCCAATTCCATATGCAATATACCCGCGGCAGGAGTTGCAGAATTGCCGCGGACATTTCCACGGCAATTCTGCGACGTGTGCATTTAGCCTTAAAGACTAGAATACCTATACTAGGGAACACGACTAAAAATTTGAATAAATATTAATTTATTAGCATGATAGCACCTATAAGGAAAGTAACAATTAAAATATCTCAACAGAACATGTTGCGGAAGACGGGAGATAACAATATATAATAATTCAAGATAATGGAATAAGGCAGCAGTATGAGGTGTAATTATACAGTAATGCCCAATAGGATAAATAATAAAGCAGAGGTTCACTAGAGGATATAATAGTAATGATAATTAAAATTGTTTCATGGTACAAGAGATCAGGTACATGGTCAAAGCTGTGGCGAAACGCGCGTTGGGCATGGCGGTGAGAGTGGGTAAGCAGTCCATTGCACTATCTGGCACTTTTACATTGCCACCCTTTTGCACTAGTCACTTTACATATTTACCATCATTTTTCCTCCTAGCCTGGTGCTCTTTATGTGCTTGTATTATGCTCTGCAGTAGGTTATTTCACTGAGGATTCAAGTACTGAATGCTCATAGAACGCCAGCACTTTGGACATACCTGATCTCCTGTACCATGAAATAATTTTAATTAACATCACTATTATATCCTCTAGTGAACCTTTGCTTTATTATTTATTATCCTATTGGGCATTACTGCATAATTACTGTATAATTACACCTCATACTGCTACGTTATACCATAATCTTGAATTATTATATATTATCCCCCGTCTCCCGCATCATATTCTGTTGAGAGATTTTAACTGTTACTGTCCTTATTTGTGCTATCATGCTAATAAATTAATATTTGTTCTAATTTATAGTCGTGTTTCTTAGTATAGGTTTTCTAGTATAATAGACAAATTATTTTGGTGGGTGAATTTTTTAAGCTTGTTGAACAATCGATGCTCTCGGCAGGACTTTGTTCTGTATAAACAGGACTCTCGATGCCGAAAACAGTGGTAACCTATGCACACAGAACGATATTTTACTGATTGGAAGCGCTAATATGACTATTATATGACCGTTGATTGGAAAACATAGCTGATTGGCAGTTTGTTAAAAGCTGTAAGGCTAGTTTCACATTTGCGTTAAAAAACGCAGCGTTAAAAACGCATCCACAGGTGGTGAAAAAAATGCATGTAAACGCGTTCAAACGCTGCATTTTTTAGATGCATGCGTTTTCGTATGCGGTAAAAAATGCCGCCTTTTTACGCGTTTACATGCGTTTTTTTCCGCGTTTGCGTTTTTTAAAAGCATGATGAGAAATTTCACAAGAGAAAAATCAAGATCCAGACACCGCCACTGGGACTACAGAGGGCGTGTGACATGACTCTGTGGACCAAAATATGGAAAAATTGTAGCTCTCAAAATGTGGTAACGCAAAAAATATTTTCTGGAATAAAAAGCGTCTTTAGTGTGTGACGACTGACAATCATAAAAATCAACTAGAAAACCCACTATAAATAGAAATGGTTAGGGTTAGGATCCCTAGGGTTAGGGTTAGGATCCCTAGGGTTAGGGTTAGGGTTTGGATCCCTTTATCAACTTGATGGGTTATGGTTAGGGTTAGAGTTCCTTTATCACCTTGATGGTGGGGGGTGGCTTATCAGTGTGTAGACTTGTTTTTCTCTATGGAAACGCATGCGTTAAAAAACGCAACAAAACACATGTGCTTAAAAATGCATGCGTTTACATAGACAGCAATACATTTTTTTGCGGCAAAAAACGCCTCTAGAAATTACTACGTTGCATTTCCGCAAAAAAACGCAAGCATAGAAATGACGCATGCGTCGTCAAACGCGGCAAAACGCATACAAAAAAAACGCATGCGTTTTTAATGTTAAATATAGGGGAAAAAAATGCATGCGTTTTTTTGCGTTAAAACGCAGCGGCAAAAAACGCAAATGTGAAACCAGCCTAAGTTGTTAAAGGGGGTATCCGGTACTTTACAAAAAACAAAAAAATGTACCTAAAAACTAACAGGCAGCCAATTGCAACTTATCTGCCTGTTGTGCACCGTGCCGTTCTTCACCGGTCACAGACCGCTCCTGCCAGAGATTCAGAAGCCTCTGCTGACATCACGCCTACAGGGCGGAGGCTTCTTTTACGCTCTGCTCTGTTGACTGGGTGGGACTTACAGCGTCATTCTGATTGCCAACCGGATGCCCGCTGCCTAAATTGCTGTCAGAATTACATCAAAGGTCCAAGCCAGTCGCGTCAGCGGAGGCAGCTGAATCTCTGGCAGGAGTGGTCTGTGACTGTTATGTGCCGAGGAAGTACAGCGCCATACACAACAGGCAGGTAAGTTGCAATTACCTGCCTCGGTTAGTGCTTGGGTACATTTTTTTTGTTTTGTAAAGTCCTGGATATCCCCTTTAAGTGTGAATGCACTCTGTAAGTACGCTACATCCATATGATGTTCCTAGTTTAGGTTATTAGACCCATGATTTGACTAGATATGGAGACTAAAATGTGTTTGCAATATAGACGTCTGACTGAAGTCCTACTTGTAGAGATATTGCTGTGGGTCACTTGCCACCAACATTTCCTCAGCTACAACACTTCACTTAATTCCCGCGATGAAGAAACACATTAATGTGAATGTAGCCGTCACACAGCTTGTTCTTTGCGGCAGTTGTAGTGATTTAGTGTGAACGTACACAAGGAGATATAGCGCCACGTTTACCGCCTCCGCTGCCTTTACTACACAGATAAATACGGTTTAATGCTACCATTCTGAATGTTCTCCGCTGCGTCGCAGTGATGGATTCATTCCTATGTATTCTGTTAATGTAATATAAGAAGGGGATAGAGGCAAGGCATGGCAGGAGCAAGAACAACGACCAAACTAAAAGGGAAAACATTGTGTCATCCAGGGGTCAAGTAAAACGTGAGATGTTTACATAAATACATGGACACCCTTAAATATGTTCCTTAAAAATATTAAAAACCAAACTCAGATGTTCAAACAAGCAAACAAACATATTATTTAATGAAAACTTAATTGTAGAAGGAAAAGTTCAGTTTAAGGGTATGTGTCCACGTTCAGGATTGCATCAGGATTTGGTCAGGATTTTACATCAGTATTTGTAAGCCAAAACCAGGAGTGGAACAATTAGCAGAAAAGTATAATAGAAACATATGCACAATTTCTGTATTTATCACCCACTCCTGGTTTTGGCTTACAAAAACTGATGGAAAATCCTGACCAAATCCTGATGCAATCCTGAACGTGGACACATACCCTTAGGATTGGTTCGCATGCATTTCAGGTGAATGCACTGTAAGAAAAAAAACCTGTATTCAGGTATTAGTGGAAGCGGAACACGGATGGCACGCTTGTACACACTGATGGAACGATGGAACACGGATGGTACGCATGTACACACTGATGGAACACGGATGGCACGCATGTACACACTGATGGAGCCATGGAACACGGATTGTACGCATGTACACACTGATGGAGCCATGGAACACAGATGGAACGCATGTACACACTGATGGAACACAGATGGTACGCATGTACACAGTGATGGAACACAGATGGTACACATGTACACACTGATGGAACACGGATGGTACACATGTACACACTGATGGAACACGGATGGTACACATGTACACAGTGATGGAACACAGATGGTACACATGTACACACTGATGGAACACGGATGGTACACATGTACACAGTGATGGAACACAGATGGTACACATGTACACACTGATGGAACACGGATGGTACACATGTACACAGTGATGGAACACAGATGGTACACATGTACACACTGATGGAACACGGATGGTACACATGTACACAGTGATGGAACACGGGTGGTACGCATGTACACACTGATGGAACACGGATGGTACGCATGTACACAGTGATGGAACACAGATGGTACACATGTACACACTGATGGAACACGGATGGTACGCATGTACACACTGATGGAACACGGATTGCACGCATGTACACACTGATGGAACACGGATTGTACGCATGTACACAGTGATGGAACACGGATTGTACGCATGTACACACTGATGGAACACTGATTGCACGCATGTACACACTGATGGAACACGGATTGTACGCATGTACACAGTGATGGAACACTGATTGTACGCATGTACACACTGATGGAACACTGATTGTACGCATGTACACACTGATGGAACACGGATGGTACGCATGTACACAGTGATGGAACACGGATGGTACACATGTACACACTGATGGAGCGATGGAACACAGATGGTACACATGTACACACTGATGGAACACGGATGGTACACATGTACACACTGATGGAACACGGATGGTACGCATGTACACACTGATGGAACACAGATTGCACGCATGTACACACTGATGGAACACTGATTGTACGCATGTACACAGTGATGGAACACGGATGGTACGCATGTACACACTGATGGAACACGGATGGTACGCATGTACACACTGATGGAACATGGATGGTACGCATGTACACACTGATGGAACACGGATGGTATGCATGTACACACTGATGGAACACGGATGGTACGCATGTACACACTGATGGAACACGGATTGTACGCATGTACACACTGATGGTATACGGATGGTATGCATGTACACACTGATGGAATATGGATGGTATGCATGTGCACACTGATGGAACACGGATGGTATGCATGTACACAGTGATGGAACACTGATTGTACGCATGTACACACTGATGGAACACGGATGGTACGCATGTACACACTGATGGAACACGGATGGTACGCATGTACACACTGATGGAACACGGATTGTATGCATGTACACACTGATGGAACACGGATTGTACGCATGTACACACTGATGGAACACGGATGGTATGCATGTACACACTGATGGAACACGGATGGTATGCATGTACACACTGATGGAACACGGATGGTACGCATGTACACACTGATGGAACACGGATGGTACGCATGTACACACTGATGGAACACGGATGGTATGCATGTACACACTGATGGAACACGGATTGTACGCATGTACACACTGATGGAACACGGATTGTACGCATGTACACACTGATGGAACACTGATTGTACGCATGTACACACTGATGGAACACTGATTGTACGCATGTACACAGTGATGGAACACAGATGGTACGCATGTACACAGTGATGGAACACGGATGGCACGCATGCACACATGGATGGCACACGGAGGGTATTCACGTACAGTTGGAAGGCCAACAAAACAAAAAATCACATGGATAGTAGAAACAGGATTTGTCAAGAAAAACTTTTTTTATTTAAAGCTGACGTATGAAGGGGCCTTACGATGTGTCAGCTTATGTAGGAAATATCAGCAGGACAGAACATATATTTGTGCTACTCCTTTGATTACCCATGCTTTATATACGGTAGTTAATATTAGAACAGAGACATTGGAGAACTGGACACATTTATTGTAAACCACATAGATTATTCTCTATGTGATGCATTATTCTTCCCTAAGTTGGATGCAACCTTCAAAATTAATCATAACTCAGTTACACTGGTGATACCGCACAGTGAAAAACAATTAAAGGGCATCTCCACCTAAAATTCATCATACCCCCTTGTCATCATTTCAATTTTATGACTAATTTACATGGTAATCAGACTTTTCCACTAGATCTACTGTGATTAAATTATCAATTATTTTTCTCTATTTCTAGGGACCTTTTTCATCAGTAAGAAATAATGTCACATCTCCATCCCCATAGTTTGTGCTTCTGATCACTAATGTGCCTTTGTTCCGAGTGCATATGAATGCCATTTTACCATTGAAATCTTCAAAAAAATAATGAAGAGCTTTCAATTACTTGGTAAAATCATGTTTTATCTTTTAGGAACCCCCAGAGCTGCATTTCTAATCCAGACGTAGAGATGAGAGAATCAAGTCATAAACAAATCTCAAAAAAAAATTGTATTCAGCAAAATCTGACTTTTGGGGGAAATTTGATTCTCGCAAATAAAGAAAAATGGCGGTCAGCTGAATTTTTTTTCATATAAAAATAAAATAAAAAATAAAGCGAAATTTGTATTCACCTTTCCAGCACCGCTGAGCTCCTCCGTACCAATCTTCTTTTTCTTCCTTTCCTGTAGCTTTTATCAAACCGTGAACGAAGTGATGGTTGAAAGAAGTCTGGTGGGGAGGATTGGAGCTGCCACAGAACAGTTGTGGAAAAGTGAATATAAAGTTTTTTTGTTGTTTTTTTTTTTAACCCCTGCCCTTTCTTTATGGGAACTGGGTAGGTTTTGATGCATACTAAATTTATTTGGACCGAATCAAATCTGCCTCCCAAGTTGAATTTCAGGAAATTTGCTCATCTCTACCCAGCAGCGTGTCGGTTATCTCTCGGACTGTTAAGTGTACAATCCCTCGGAAAGTATTCACTATAAATCTCCCTCTGTAATATCCGCAGCGGCAAAACTGCAAAAAAAAAAGTGCGGATGAGCAATACAATTTTTTTTTGTTCCCCTTGCAATGCAAAGGGTGAAATTCAACCTGACATCCGCAGCATGAACTGACATTCTGCGGATCTCAAACCTGCCACTCTCCTGTGCACGGCTGGAAGATTTTTGAGCCGGAGATTAAAGGGAACCTGTCACCCCGTTTTTTAAAGATTAGATAAAAATAGTGTGAAATAGGGGCAGAGCTGGGCTTTATATTAGTGCCTTTTTGGTGCCTTTATTCCCCCGTTAGGCTGCCGAAATACCTTTGTGAACTGGCCGTTTTGTCCTGTCACTCAAGTTGGTCAGGTCGGATGGGCGTGGTCAAATAGCGGTTCCTCCCCCACCTCTTGCGTTTCCCTGCGCAATTTAGTCCCGCCGTTGGCGTTGTGTTTAGCGCCTGTGCAGTAACGTCTAATTTGGCGCCTGCGTATTATGCTTTGCCCAACTGTGGGCATAGCATAATTTACATCACTGCGCATGCGCTGGTCGTAACTAGTGTTGAGCATTCCGATACCGCAAGTATCGGGTATCAGCCGATACTTGCGGTATCTGAATTACGATACCGAGTTCCGATACTTTTGTGGTATCGGGAATCGGTATCGGATCCATATTAATGTGTAAAATAAAGAATTAAAATAAAAAATATTGATATGCTCACCTCTCCGGAGGCCCCTGTACATCACCACTGGTAACCGGCAGCCTTCTTTGCTTAAAATGAGCGCGTTTAGAGCCTTCCATGACGTCACGGCTTCTGATTGGTCGCGTGCCGCTCATGTGACCGCCACGCGACCATTCACAAGCCGCGACGTCATTCTCAGGTCCTAAACTCCTCATTCTAGGAATTTAGGACCTGAGAATGACGTCGCGGCTTGTGATTGGTCGCGTGGCGGTCACATGAGTGGCACGCGACCAATCAGAAGCCGTGACGTCATGGAAGGCTCTAAACGCGCTCATTTTAAGCAAAGAAGGCTGCCGGTTACCAGCGGTGATGTCCAGGGGCCTCCGGAGAGGTAAGTATATCAATATTTTTTATTTTAATTCTTTATTTTACACATTAATATGGACTGGGTGCCCCGGAAGTGATCATATGGGCATAGTGTTTATCTGGATGCCGGTAAAATTTTCTCAGCCCGAACTGCGAGCGTAATTTTGGCACCAAACTTATGCTCGCAGTTCGGGCTGAGAAAATTTTACCGGCATCCAGATAAACACTATGCCCATATGATCACTTCCGGGGCACCCAGGCTAAAGTTACGACCCGCGCATGCGCAGTGATGTAAATTATGCTATGCCCACAGTTGGGCAAAGCATAATGCGCAGGCGCCAGAGGCGAATTCACTGCGCAACTGCTAAGAAAGAGCGCGATCTGTGCGATTCACAGATCGCGTTTACGACAGACACGCAGAGAAGCAGGGGGGAGGAACCGCTATTTGACCACGCCCATCCGACCTGACCAACTTGAGTGACAGGACAAAACGGCCAGTTCACAAAGGTATTTCGGCAGCCTAACGGGGGAATAAAGGCACCAAAAAGGCACTAATGTAAAGCCCAGCTCTGCCCCTATTTCACACTATTTTTATCTAATCTTTAAAAAACGGGGTGACAGGTTCCCTTTAAGAAAACATGACTGCTTTTGCGATTCAGCTGTCTACAGGTTAGAGGGGTTATATGGTCTTGTAATAAAAGTCTGCAGTCACTCTGTCTTCTGAATCCTTACAGCGTGTGGACCACACAATGTCAGGATTCTCCAGTATTGGAGGCGAGAGCGGGAGGTCATGTGACTACAAGTATATGATTTGCTAACTTCCGGCCACATTCCTACTAGACGTGTTCATCCTCAATCATTTCACTTGCATTGAGCAAAGTTGAGCGCGTCTAGTGAGCATGTGACAACGTGCATGCAAATCGCATATTTACGTTCACCAGACCCGCCCGCTCTCGCTGCCAGTAACCGGAGAATCCTGACAGTAGGTTGTACCCGCCCTGTAAGGATTTAGAAGTCTGCAGCCACATAGAATTTTATTAGAAGACCGGATAACCCCTTTTGAGTAAATTATTACAACTCGGCCTCATTAACTTTAATGCCACTGAGCTGCGATAGCACACACAACCTCTGGACAAGTGGGGCGCCGTTTCTGGAAGGATGCTGCCATGATTTCTAAACCTGTATAACCTGCCAAGGTCTCGCATCTCCTGGCAGCTTTAGGAAATTACTGCGCTCTATTTTACAATGCTATGGGAGATTTATAACATTATATTCAGATGGTTTAAAAAAAAAAAAAAAATGAAAATACCCACAATGCATTGCTTCATAGTGCACTATGGGAGTTCTGCCAATCCATTAGTGACATCTCTCAATAGAATGCCGGTGGCTTCTGCATGTAGTTTAGTAAATGCAGCTCTGGATGTGACTAGAGCATGGAGGGTGGGATACACTAATATCTGGATGCCTTACAGCACCATAGGGAAAATCCATCAGCGTTGTACAAAAGCAGGCTCAGGAATTCAGGCATCTCACGGTCGTTTTCTTGATTATATTTGCAGATGGAGTCACTTCTTGGAAACTTAAAGGCATGAAAAATAAAAAATAAAATAATAGTAGAACAAGAAATATCTGCATTTTACGTGGAGAACCAGAGTCAGCTTTTCTGCTCTGATTGATGCTGCCGTATAATAAACTCTCCCATAGATTGCGGCTGCTACGGCTTCTCATATTTTAATATATTATTGAATGTCTGGTTAAGGTGCCTGTCAGGACGAGCGCTGAACCAGGAGTAATTGAGCTGTGAGCGCGAGGAATAGTAAGTGCGGTAATATTTACACAGAGCAGTAAATCCAATAATTTAAGAATAAGGAGAACCAGGCTGCAGGAGGCTGGATACAGACAGAAGGTGCCAGAATCCATCACACAGGTTAACCAATCAGTCCTGGAGCCGCACTATACTTTTTTTTCTTTTAGCAGAGTTTTTTTTTTTTTTTTTTACTTTCTTACATTATTTAAAGGACTAAAGTTAAGGTCATTGGAAACTCCTCAGGTAAAAAGAGCTCGGGGAAAAGAAGCTGCACAGTATCTGAATAACACCGCTATTCAGTGCCTGATTCTGCTCCACTATCCCTGAAGGGGTTGTCCGGCCTTAGGCTACAAGTCTGCACTCACTATGTGAAAGCAGACTTATAAATCCTCGGTAATTCTCCGGAGCCAGGGGTGGGCAGTAACGTGACTGCAAGTATGTGATTTGCATACTTTGGGCCACATTCCGACTAGACGTGACCAGCCTCTCTCAATTCACCTGCATTAAGCAAGTCTGGGCACGTCTAGTCGGCACATTACCGCATGCATGCAAACGGCATGCTTGTAGTCACACGTGATGCTTCCAGTACCAAAGAGTGCAGTGCGTGCCCTGTGAGGATTCACATGTTTGCAGTCATATAGAGGGACTGCAGACTTGTAGTCTAAGGCCGGACAACATCATAAAGCCAATAGTGCTGAAATAACACCATCATACAAATCCAAGTGGCCCAATAATTACCTTCATACTCAAAAATAATGCTGACAAATACAACTGCACTCATCCCAAATGAAGCTTAATACTTCCCTACAGTCCACATTAGTACCATAATACTCTGCTCAAATATTACTAGACTATAATTCAAAAACCTCCATACAGAGCCAAAATGAATACTGCTACATAGTACTCAACTAATACAACCTCATGTCTTCAAAGTAAAAGAAATCAAGTTCAAAATATCAACATATGGTACCAATAACATTACTACATAGAAATGAGTGCCGCCATACAGTGACAAAGAAATGCTCAGTCAATAGATTGTAGATCACCAATAGCATTAGTATAATATATTCTGAAATTACTTAAATAATACCCCTGCATAGTGTTCAACTTACAAACCCATTCTGATCCCAAAATGAAGCAGCAATGCTCTAATAATACCATCGTACAGAACTCATAGACCCTGATCCATCAAGACTGGAACCAAAATAAAGCAGTAATGCTCTAATAATACCATCGTACAGAACTCATAGACCCTGATCCATCAAGACTGGGCCCAAAATAGAGCAGCAATGCTCTAATAATACCATCATAAATACCATCATACAGATCTCCTAGACCCTGATCCATCAAGACTGGGCCCAAAATAAAGCAGCAATCATCTAATAATACCACCGTACAGAACTCCTAGACCCTGATCCATCAAGACTGGGCCCAAAATAAAGCAGCAATGCTCTAATAATACCACCGTACAGAACTCATAGACCCTGATCCATCAAGACTGGGCCCAAAATGAAGCAGCAATGCCCTAATGATACCACCCTACAGAACTCATAGACCCTGATCCATCAAGGCTGGGCCCAAAATAAAACAGCAATGCTCTAATAATACTACCGTACAGAACTCATAGACCCTGATTCATCGAGACTGGGCCCAAAATAAAGCAGCAATGCTCTAATAATACCATCGTACAGAACTCCTAGACCCTGATCCATCAAGACTGGGCCCAAAATAGAGCAGCAATGCTCTAATAATACCACCGTACAGAACTCCTAGACCCTGATCCATCAAGACTGGGCTTAAAATAAAGCAGCAATGCTCTAATAATACCACCGTACAGAACTCCTAGACCCTGATCCATCAAGACTGGGCTTAAAATAAAGCAGCAATGCTCTAATAATACCACCGTACAGAACTCCTAGACCCTGATCCATCAAGACTGGGCCCAAAATAGAGCAGCATTGCTCTAATAATACCACCGTACAGAACTCCTAGACCCTGATCCATCAAGACTGGGCCACTGTACAGAACTCATAGACCCTGATCCATCAAGACTGGACCCAAAATAAAGCAGCAATGCTCTAATGATACCACCGTACAGAACTCATAGACCCTGATTCATCGAGACTGGGCCCAAAATAAAGCAGCAATGCTCTAATAATACCATCGTACAGAACTCCTAGACCCTGATCCATCAAGACTGGGCCACCGTACAGAACTCATAGACAATGATCCATCAAGACTGGGCCCAAAATAAAGCCGCAATGCTCTAATAATACCACCGTACAGAACTCACAGACCCTGATCCATCAAGACTGGGGTCACCTTGTTGTGGTTAGACTGCTTTACGCTTTTTGATTAAAAAAAAAATGTTAATTAAGAACCTTACTATCTTTTTTACATATTGAGCAGTAATCGAGTTCATGTGTTTATTAGTTGCAGTGTGCTGACGCATAGTGTACGTATATGTTAGTACATTGGACACATAGCGTATTTGCGCACCTGGATGTTAATTTAATGGGCTCTATTTTTGATTATATAAACCAAAAAAACTTCTCTTTAGAAATATACTAAAGGATACGAAGTGAATTTTTTCCGCAATGAGATAGGTCATTGTCCATAATGCTGAGCTATAACGTAGACATTGTGACTCCGTCTTCTGCAGATGGAAGGAATTGAAGTTCGCATTTAAAGCTTATTAAGCTGCGATCAATCTGTTACGTTTGTTCCTAGATTTGAGCGGAGCAGAATGACAAATCTCTGCGCTTACGCCGCCGAAAATAGTCGCCCGCTCAGCGCGCTTAAATAAACCATTACTTTATGATTGTCATAATTCCACGCAATGGCTTTTTCCTTCGTTTTACATTAATAGAAGGTGACAAACGGGAATGACGAGGGCGCACAGCGGGACGCGCGATGCGACTTTATGGAGGGCGCAGCCATCAGTTGCGGAGGAAGATGCCAATTATGCCCCATGCAATTAGCAGATCAAACAACAACTTTATTAAATTGCTAATAAAAATAAGCGTTAATGTTCGGCGTTACCGGAGGCGAGACACCGCGCGGCAGATCCGAAATACAATAAAAGACCGTTCCAATGTAAATTCCGTACTTGTAGAGTTTTATTATTTTAATAAATTTGCTATGTGAGAAGAACAGAATGTGACTGGGGAGAGTTCTCTCATCCTCGGGCAGCAAAAGATGGAAAACATCTTTCATTAATCCGGGTAAGCCGTAGACGCGATATTGCGGTGTTCTCTACAAACTTTTTTTTCGTCGTATTCTTTGTGATAATTGTTGTGTTCTGAATCTATTCAAAAATGAATTTACATATCAGAGCAGTCCACGATGGAAGAAACGCGTTTCAGGCCAGCCAACTCGTACACACGATTATCGGCGGTCCAGTGATACATTTGTGCCTCGCTGCGCTGCTACATAACCCTTCGATGAATATAATGAGGCGGCTGCTACACTGTTATGTCAGCCGATACACAAGTGAGGACTGGCGCGTTTCAGGCCCAATGCTTACACAGCTGATCTTTCCGTAGATTGCTACTACAAGGCTGCCATCATCCGTCGCTGTAATTTATGTTCGCTCTGGGAATAGTATTTTAATGTTATTAGAAATATGACATGATTGCTCTATGTAGTTGCAAATGTAACAGGCAGTGTAGAAGCAGCCATCCCTCAGTCTGACACTTGAGATTTATAGAAGCTTTTCATGTCTAGAATATTAAACAGAATATATTACATCCTAGAAAAATTGATATCGTATATAATCTGATATACATTGATGCAGATCTCCTCCTGATTACAATAGGACATAAGGCATTTCTAGGGAAAATTCTTTTGTATCTTGTTACCATTTATTGCTGTCACTTGCAGTACCGCTTTTCACCACAGCTGGTGGAAGAAAAACCAACAACCTTATCATAGAATCTAGTGCAACAGCGCCCCCATCTTTTATAAACAACTGACAGGTGGAATCTAATTATTATAGGACTGTCCAGCTGCTGCACTTTTCCTTTACGCCACTAAAATAAATCCCGTAGCTATGTGGTCACAATAAGGGCTTCTTGAGGACCTGGAGTTATGCTCTTGAACATATTATAATAATTTCTGCTCTCTTTGTATTTGTTTTCCATGTTCACAGAATGAAGGAATATAATATGATTATTAATAGAGACAGCAGTGCCCTATTAACCCTATAGCAACTAATATGTGAAAAAAGGGATGAATATTCTTAGCAGCAAACTATCCCAATGGGTAAATAAACCCTATCTGTAATAAAACATTACTTATTACATCTCAGTTAAAAATGGTCAATGACACTAAAATGTGCTAAAGTTATCCAGTATAATTTCATATGTAATCAGATTTCTGAATTAAAGTTTCTTTCCTTTTCTACTAACTATCCTAATCACTTATTTGTACTAATCTATCCTGACTGGCCAAGGCTGCAGTCCATGGCTCAACAATGGGTCATTAGGAAAGTAATATCACTGATATACACAAACAACACTGAAGTGACTAAAAATAAGTCATAGCCACCCAAACGTTTCGCCTTGACAGGCTTCCTCAGGGGACTGTGGCTATAGCGAGGTACAAAATGGGATGTGGGACCTCTCAGTCCTTTTTTATCCATCTCAAAGGACATTTATTGAGTTCTTGTTCCAGTAACCAGGGACACCACATATCCATAGGGCCAGGATATTTAGATTGTCTGTTTGATTAAGCATAGCCCAGGCTCAGGTCTGGCATCTTGGTGCACATGGGGTTCAGTATGCAACTGTATATTCCATATTCTATGTTATTTGTGATGTTCACGTTGCAATAATAGGGCGCTTTTTGGGGGGGTGATTTATGTATTGATTTTTCTATTGTGTTTTAAGTGTTTTTATACATATTGTGAGGTGTTAATAAAGGTTTTGATACTTTTATATGGGCTGTGGTTGTGCATACCGTATTAGTCTAATCTTTTTCTTGCTGTTCGTTAAACAAGCTAGCCAAGTTAAGATTACATAGAAGCAAAAGGATATTTATGTATTGTAGTCAGGTTATTTTTTCATGTAACTGAACAGTGGGACCCAAGAATCAATGTTACTAGTGGTCCTTTGCCAATTGAGTTTGACAATGGTGAAGAAGATGGAAATCTAGTGCGCAAATCCAGAAAAAAAAGAGGACTCGCTGGCTGGCAGCGAGCAGAAGGGTGGCCAGAGAGGTATTAGGTTTTTTTTGTCTTTTACATCTTACATTATTATTATTATTTATTACAGTGCCACTTATTCCATGGCGCTTTACATGTGAAGAGGGGTATACATAATAAAAACAAGTACAATAATCCTAAACAATACAAGTCATAACTGGTACAGGAGGAGAGAGGACCCTGCCCGCGAGGGCTCACAATCAACAAGGGATGGGTGAGGATACAGTAGGCGAGGGTAGAGTTGGTCGTGCAGCGGTTTGGTCGATCGGTGGTTACTGCAGGTTGTAGGCTTGTGGGAAGAGGTGGGTCGTCAGGTTCTTTTTGAAGGTTTCGATGGTAGGTGAGAGTCTGATATGTTGTGGTAGAGAGTTCCAGAGTAGGGGTGATGCGCAAGGGAAATCTTGTATGCGATTGTGGGAAAAGGAGATAAGAGGGGAGTAGAGAAGGAGATCTTGTGAGGATCGGAGGTTGCGTGCAGGTAAGTACCGGGAGACGAGGTCACAGATGTATGGAGGAGACAGGTTGTGGATGGCTTTGTATGTCATGGTTAGGGTTTTGTACTGGAGTCTCTGGCCAATGGGGAGCCAGTGAAGGGATTGACAGAAGGAAGAGGCTGTGGAATAGCGGGGGGACAGGTGGATTAGTCGGGCAGCAGAGTTTAGAATAGATTGGAGGGGTGCGAGAGTGTTCAAGGGAAGGCCACAGAGCAGGAGGTTGCAGTAGTCAAGGCGAGAGATGATGAGGGCATGGACTAGGGTTTTTGCAGATTCTTGGTTTAGGAATGAACGATCCGTGAAATATTTTTGAGTTAAAGGCGGCAGGGAGTGGAAAGGGCTTGGATATGTGGTTTGAAGGAGAGATCAGTGTCAAGGATTACCCCGAGGCAGCAAGCTTGTGGGACTGGGGAGAGTGGGCAGCCGTTTACTGTAATGGATAGGTTCATGGGGGGGCCGCGTGACATGGGGGAAAGATGATGAATTCTGTTTTGTCCATGTTAAGTTTTAGAAATCTAGCGGAGAAGAAGGATGAGATAGCGGACAGATATTGAGGGATTCTGGTTAGTAGGGTGGTGATATCTGGTCCAGAGATGTAGATCTGTGTGTCACCAGCATAGAGGTGATACTGAAAGCAGTGAGATTCTATGAGCTGTCCCAGGCCAAAGGTTTAAATGGAGAAGAGCAGGGGCCCTAGGACTGAACCTTGTGGGACTCCGACAGATAGGGGGCGAGGTGAGAAGGTGGTGTGTGAGTGGGAGACGCTGAATGTCCGGTCTGTTAGGTATGACGAGATCCAGGATAGGGCCAAGTTTGTGATGCCAAGGGATGAGAGGGTCTGTAATAATAGGGAATGGTCCACTGTGTCAAAGGCAGAGGACACGTCCAGGAGGAGGAGGATAGAGTAGTCTCGCTTGCTCTTGGCGATTAATAGGTCATTGGTGACCTTAGTTAGGGCAGTTTCAGTGGAGCGGTGTGACCGGAAGCCAGATTGTAAGCGGTCGAAGAGGGAGCAGGAAGAGAGATGGGAGGAGAGTTCAAGATGGACGTGTTGTTCCAGTAGTTTTGAGGCATAGGGGAGAAGTGATATAGGGTAATAGCTAGATACAGAGGATGGGTCAAGAGAGGGCTTTTTGAGGATAAGTGTGATTGAGGCATGTTTAATGGAAAACACCAGTTGTTAGTGATAGATTGAAGAGATGGGTTAGGATTGGAATGAAGACTGTGGCGAGGATTGAGATGAAGTGGAATGGGATCGGGTCAAGTGCACAGGTGGTGAGATGCGATCTTGAGAGTAGAGTGGAGAGTCGATCTTCTGTAATGGTGGAGAAGTTGGTTTTGGAGATGGAGGGCTGGGCAGTTGGGAGGAAGGGCTCTGTGGGTTGTCGACAAAACTGTCTCTGATGTTATCAATCTTCTGCTTGAAAAATGAGGCAAAGTCTTCAGCTGAGATGAGTGGGGAGGGAAGAGGTGCTGGGGGACGGAGGAGAAAGTTGAAGATGTTGAATAACTGTATGGGTTGTGAGACAGGGAGGATATGTGAGATGAGAAGTAGGTTTGTTTAGCTGTGGTGAGTGTGGCCTTGAAAGTAGTGAGGGACTGTTTGAATGTGATAAGTGCTCGTTGGAGTGGGATCTTTTCCATCTCCGCTCAGCAGCCCTGGAAGCTCGCCTCAGTTCTTTGGTCAGGCTGGTGTGCCAGGGCTGTCTGTTGATTTTGCGAGCTTTGGTATGTGTGAGAGGGGCAACAGATTCCAAAGCTACAGCTATTGTGTTATATAGAGCGGCAGTGGCTTCCGCATTGTGTAGGGAACTTATTTCTGTAAGAGGGAAAAGGGATTCAGAGAGTAAGTGTAGATCGAGGTGTTTAAGATTTCTGCAAGGGTGTGCAAGTTTGTGGGTTGGGGATTGTAGACAAGGAGTGAAGAGGGAAGAGAACGTGAGTAGGTTGTGGTCAGAAAGAGGAAGAGGTGAGTTAGAGAGGTTAGATGGGGAGTAGAGGTGGGTGAAGATGAGGTCCAGTGTGTGGCCATCTTTGTGGGTGGCTGTAGAAGACCATTGAGTGCGGCCGAAGGAGGAAGAGCGAGAAAGAAGCTTAGTGGCAGCTAAGAGGGAAGTGTCAATGGGGATGTTGAAGTCACCCAAGATGATAGTGGGGATGTCAGCGGAGAGGAAATGAAGTAGCCAGGTGAAGTGGTCAAAGAAGGTGGTGGCTGGCTCTGGGTGCCGGTAAATAACATTTACTATACTCTGAGGTCAGGAGAGTCGGAGCACAATAAGGAACATTCAATTTGCAGTGAAATTAGCTGTAAATCAAACTGTTGGTGATAATTCGTCGATACAAAATCCCAAACGTTCCCCTCATCACTAAGGGTCACCGATTGGCTGCAACAGTCACATTGAGACCAACAGCGGACAAGTGCAGCAGTATGGTGGAGCTGGGGGGGGATCAGTAAGGGAGTATGTTTGTTCACCTTTATGATTTCATTCTTAAAATAAACTATCCATTTAATTAAATTATTGCAGAATTTTGGATAGAAAATATAGATGTGTGATAAATCAGTATGGGCTGCTTTCCATGGTGCTGAAATGATGATGTCATCCAAATTTTAAGGTTACTGATAGACATTTTGATGCCAGCAAAATAACTAATATTAAAATACAAAATCTTTATTAAGTTTATTATTAAAACCTATTAAACGAAAAGGTCCTGAAATGGCTACGCTAATTTTAACCTTTATTTGAAGAAAAAAATAAATATATATACAGTACAGACCAAAAGTTTGGACACACCTTCTCATTTCAAAAATTTTTTTTTTGTATTTTCATGACTATGAAATTGTACATTCACACTGAAGGCATCAGAACTATGAATTA
The DNA here is from genome assembly GCF_032444005.1 of Ranitomeya imitator. Classification (NCBI taxonomy): domain Eukaryota; kingdom Metazoa; phylum Chordata; class Amphibia; order Anura; family Dendrobatidae; genus Ranitomeya; species Ranitomeya imitator. Next base: position 26,150,588 of record NC_091290.1, read on the forward strand.
ACACATGTGGAATTATATATGTTGTTGTCTTATATTCTAGGTTCTTATTCGGTGCCCTGTCAGGTTTACTAAGTGAGATTTCTTGCCTTATAAATGGGGTTGGGACCATCAGTTGTGTTGTGCAGAAGTCTGGTGGATACACAGCTGATAGTCCTACTGAATAGACTGTTAGCTGCGTTTTTCTTCCCATAATACAAATTCTAAGTAAAGAAAAATGAGTGGCCATCATTACTTTAAAAAATGAAGGTCAGTTAGACCAAAAAATTGGGCAAATTTTGAAAGTGTCCCCAAGTGCAGTGGCAAAAATCTTCAAGCGCTACAAAGAAACTGGCTCACATGAGGACTGCCCCAGGAAAGGAAGACCAAGAGTCACCTCTGCTTCTGAGGATAAGTTTTCAGTATTTTACATCAGTATTTGTAAGCCAAAACCAGAAGTGGGTGATAAATGCAGAAGTGGTGACGAGTTTCTATTATACTTTTCCTCTGAGTGTTTCATTCCTGGTTTACTTTCAAGAGCTGAAAATCTGTCTTAGAGATCATACACAGGATTGTATTTTCGGTCCTAGCGCTGTCCGTTAAAAAAAAAAAAAAAAAGGATTGTGGTCAGGTAAATGTTATGCAATGGGTCAGTGCAGATGATCATTTTTTTTCACTGACCAAATCTGTATAAAAAAAAAGTCACAGCATCATTTTCCTCCAGAAATCGGATTGGACTCACCCATTCAGGTCTATGGGTACGATAAAAAAAATAAAAAAATCGTATACGATACAGTAATATAGATACAGTACTGGATCTGATTTTTACAGATACGCTACGTTCACACGATCAATATTTGGTCAGTATTTTACATCAGGATTTGTAAGAGAAAACCAGGAAGGTTTCTATTTACTGACAATAAGGAAAGATTGAGACAGTGTTCAAGAATAAATACACAAAGCAGATTGGACAGTTATCAGTTTTCTCACTATTCCCCCCCCCCCCCCCCCCAAAAAAAAAAAAAAAATCGAGATGTAAAAATCTGCAGAGAATTGACAAAAAAATTGCACGTAATATGAGGAATTTGCAAAATCTGCAGTGGAAAAGAATCCCTTGTGCCTATAAACAGGTTGCTGCCACCTAGTGGTAGGAAAACACCAACTTTCCTCTTCTTTGCATTACCTTGCTGTGGTTTCTGTAGACCAGTACTTTCCAACCTGTAGTAAAATGACAATTCATGGCATGCCATAACATCTGCAGTCTGTCAGGGCATGCTGGGAGTTGTAGTCTTGCAACAGCTGGATAGCCACAGGTTTCAGATCACACAGCACTTCATGTTATCTTGGTTGGATTTCAGTAATAAACGTCATTGAATCCTCAGGTTGCAGTCAGGACAGCGTCTCGGTAATTCCTTACACCGTCCCCTCTGCCAACTTTCTGCCTGAAAACACAGCATCCAATTCATCAAGTGGCCTCGTTTTAATGATCCCGTATATTATCCTGCTGACAAAGTGGCTCTGGGCGAGTCTTTTAATAATTCAGCCTCTAAATATCAACAAGCGCATGGTGACAGCAGCGATAAAGGAGGGTTGGATCCTTCAACCAGAGGGGGAGGAGGTGACCGGTTCACACAGGTGAAATTGCTCTCAAGTTATGATTTACAGCCAGGACGACAGAAGGCACAAACCTCTCCGAAGTGCAGCTCCCCGCAGTGAGAACACCTATAGATTCTTAGATTTACTTCACACAACAACTGAATGTGTCCTAAAGAGAGGAGTCTGGAGCGCCGCCAGACGCAGGGCCGGGGGTACTCGGTACCGGTCCTCTTGGTCTCGGTGCTGGGGCTGTCACGGTGGCTGGACCCGGTCCGAGACCCTGCCAAGGGGCGTCCAATGAAAGGGTGATGAAAGTTTGTCAAGTGTTCGTGACGCCACCTGTGGTATTCGGTCAGTGTGACCGACGCTGCTTAGGGGTCCGCTGGGATGATGGAATGGCAGCTAGATGGTATACCTTCCCACAGGCGAAGTATGTCCCCAGGGCTTCCCAGTAATGTAGGTGGCGATGATGTGATGCGCAGTTAATAATGAGGACACAGGGTTGCAGTCTCTTTACCTTTTTACTGAAGACTTCGGAGTCCGCAATCCAGAGCACCCCTAACTGGGCTGGCTGAGACCGGCCGGTCCGAAGGCACATCTAGAGTTCCCTTTGCAGGTGGAAATCAGTGCCTACCAACTAGCGCCTGTGTGCTGTAGTCCTTCCCTGCTGAGCACCACGGGATAGTCCTCACAACTTTCGTATTCGTTCGTTCTCTCTCTCCGTCCCCCAAGTTTATCTGGCTAGGATGCACCCGTTTGACGGGAAGTCCAGGAGTTATTCTGGGACCCTAGAGACGCCCCTCTCCCACAATTGCCCCCTATCTCTGCTTAGGTGATGTAAGGTAGACAGCCAACCTATAATCAACTGTCCTGCCGCTGTTTGAAGTAACGCTTAAAGTCTGTTACTTCCTCGGCGTTCCGGCCACCGGCTACGCGCCTCAGTAGGATGTTGCCGATCCTGGGGCACGACTCCTACTGGTTCTATCTCCTTTGTGCTGTGATCTCGTTTCTCACTTCTCCACAATATCCTTCGCTTCGTGTCCTTCCTTAGGATGCCGTCGCAAGATAGTGCAGGCGCGGCTCCGTAACGATCTGTCCTTTATGCTAGGTACCCGCCAGGAACTCACCCCTGACAGGTCCTCCCTGGAGCTCTCCCAGGCTGCGTTCTCTCTAACTTCCTATCCAACCCCCAGTTTTACCCAAGTGTGATGAGTGGCCTAATACATAGTGCCTTTTGCTCCCCCTGGTGGCCGGAGTGTGAAGTGTAATGTGTGACTGTGATACCTGGTCAGGTGAACTCCTTTAGTGCAATCAGACATAACATCACTCCCCTTAGTGGCAGAGCGACATTACTGCAATAACCAGGACTCTGGGGCACTGCAAGTCAGCTCCAAAACTAGCAGCAAATTGAAAATATAGAAATGATATCACATAACATTGCCAGGACTGGATCCAAATTGGTGGAGGCCCCAGGTAGATGAGTTGAGTTGCACCGCTGTGGTACACCACAAGAATTGTACCTTAACTGCCCAAACAATCCCACCATACAGTGCAACTCGGTTCCATAAAGTTTGCAAGCAACAGAGTCTACACAATAGCTCCATACATTATCCATCAGCGCTCGTATAGTGTCATACAGTGCCCATGTAATGCCCCAAAGTTGTAGTTTATGTGCCTTTAAAGGGAACCTGTCACCCCCAAAATCGAAGATGAGCTAAGCCCACCGGCATTAGGGCTTATCTACAGCATTCTTGTCACGCACGCGCCCAGACTGGTTGGCGCGGGCATACGGGGGTGTGGCCCCACTGGACCACAGACCAAACTTCCCTGGAAGGGGCGTAACTAAGTAGCTTCCTAGGTGTCCGCTGGAGCCTCTGATGGTGAGGTCAGACTTGTGCAATAGGAAGCTACCAGGTGCCACTCCAGGGTGATGTCTGGCTGTGGCTGCTGATCCCACTAAGGAACGGAGCGGGCACGACTGGCACACTGGCTGACAGGCGAGCACGGCTGGGACACAGGCAGGCAGACGGGTACAACAGAGACACTGGCGGGCAGGCGACACGGCTGGAACATAGGAAGAACCGGTAGGGACCGGTCTGCAGGCAGGTATGTGAAACAGGTTGGAACCTGTTCAGACAGGAGGACTAAGAAACAAGTAGAAGGTGGAACTAAGAGAAGAGAAGGAGAAGGCAGAGCCAAGGGCGGAGCCGCAAGAGGCGGAGCCAAGGGCGGAGACGCTGGAGGCAGAGCCAAGAGCAGAGACGCTGGAGGCGGAGCCAAGAGCAGAGACGCTGGAGGTGGAGCTAAGAGCGGAGATGCTGGAGGCAGAGCCAAGAGCGGAGAAGCTAGAGGCAGAGCCAAGAGCGGAGAAGCTAGAAGCGGAGCCAAGAGCGGAGACGCTGGAAGCGGAACCAAAAGCGGAGACGCTGGAGGTAACGCCAAGAGCGGAGCCCTTTACGGCCCCTCTTCTTCAAGCCCGCCAGAATAACTTGTAGAAGAAGGATAGGAGCACACATAGTCCAGGCCAACATGACATCTTCAGGGTAGAATAAGGCAGGCGGGTCACCAGGAATCTCATAAAACAAAGTCTCTTGGTGCTCAACAGGGTTAGCTTCCACAATGAGCTGGACCACCTCCTTCAGGTAGACAGGTAACAGGGAATTGAATGCTGCTGTCTTAACATCTTCACCAGCCGGACACATGGAAACTAGAAGCCTTCTCATAGGATTCAACTTTTGCCCGACAGGTAGCAGAGATGTTCTTAGGTACGGAACACAAGAAAAGTCATTAGAGATGAGAGTGGAGAACAACAGCTCCACCGGGTCAGAGAAAAATTGAGGTGAACAAACTTCTGTTATAAAATCTTCACCAGCCGGCCACAAGGACGCTTTAGGTATCCATATAGGAACCATCTTCTGCCCGTTATCCAGAAGAAATCGTCCAAACGGCGGGGATGTTCCTAGGAACAGATTACAGGAATAGTCGTGGGAGATGTGTGGAGAGATAGTCACCGCTTCCCCATCTTCAGTGACGTTAGCACACCTTGACTCGACGACTGACTGTTTTCTGGTATAGTCATTGGAGATGTGTGGAGACCTCGTCACCGTTTCCCCATCTTCAGTGACGTCAGCACACCTTGACTCGACGACTAACTGTTTACTGGTATAGTCGCTGGAGATGTGTGGAGACATAGTCACCGCTTCCCCATATTCAGTGACGTTAGCACACCTTGACTCGACGACTAACTGTTTACTGGTATAGTCATTGGAGATGTGTGGAGACATCGTCACCGTTTCCCCATCTTCGGTGACGTCAGCACACCTTGACTCGACGACTAACTGTTTACTGGTATAGTCATTGGAGATGTGTGGAGACATCGTCACCGTTTCCCCATCTTCGGTGACGTCAGCACACCTTGACTCGACGACTAACTGTTTACTGGTATAGTCATTGGAGATGTGTGGAGACATCGTCACCGTTTCCCCATCTTCGGTGACGTCAGCACACCTTGACTCGACGACTAACTGTTTACTGGTATAGTCATTGGAGATGTGTGGAGACATCGTCACCGTTTCCCCATCTTCGGTGACGTCAGCACACCTTGACTCGACGACTAGCAGACCAGCTGAAGAAGATGACACTGCTGAGTGTCTTTGACGCATGGGAACCAGACACTTCTCAAGACTGGGTAAGTTCAAACGAAGCACTTTAGCACTGGTAGAGTCCTTGGCTCAGAATGACCCATGGGCATAACAGACAGCATACGGAAAACAAACTTCTTCGTGCATAAGGCTCCAACTTGGAGCTGTAGTTGTCCTTGCAGGACTAGACTGCTCTTTAGCAGGGCTCGGCCATTATCAGGCAACGCCCACACCGGGTTCTGGAGCTGTAGAACGGAGACCATACACTGACTCCGAATGATAGGCAGCTTAAACACACCAAAGCTCCCAGAAGGCAGAGAAACAGTCATTAACTTTGACGGAGAGGAAGTACTCTCGCCAGGGGCAGCCTCTCCTACTGGCCCAGGGTTTTGGAGTACAGGCTTCACAGGGCAAAGACCATCTGAATGTTCTTTACAACCACAGGGATACCATATTTCAATCTCAGCACCAGATTCAGGCTGCAGATTTGCCAGACCCCTTTTATTAGACCTCTTGGATCTTGCTCGGGTGGCCGTTTTGGCGGGTTGTGGAACAGATGAGTCTTGGACGATCATGGACGGAAGTGACGGTTTACCTACAGGTTTCTTTCGTCTGGACCGTCTCTGTGAGCTTGAAGGGGAAGACTTTTCAGGAGATGCAGTACTTGGCTCATCGAAGGCTTTACAGAAGGCCACCAGGAAGGCCGGCAGATTCGAGATGATGGGGTCCCCTGCTTCCCAAAGGGGGTCGCACCACATCAAAGCATCTCCTCTGAAGGTAGGCCATTAAGAAACCTACTTTCAACCAGTCAGTGGGGAATTGGGGAGCATGCCACTTGAAATAACGCAAGCACCGCTCCAGGAACACACGACATTGCTTTGGGTCCCCATAGTAGCATGGAGGATCTGCTGGCTTGGATTCGTCATTAGGAGCGCAGGCTTGAAGTCGATCAAACAGCTCATTAGAGATGACAATAGGGGATGGAGCAGTGAAGGACTGGCTTTCAGACTGGGTAAACATTTTCCTCGGAGGCCAATACTGGCAAGAAGCGAGTTCATCTTGCTCCGAGAGCGAAGGCACATGGGACTCAGCGGGGACCATGGCCTGTGCAATCTGTCACGCACGCGCCCAGACTGGTTGGCGCGGGCATACGGGGGTGTGGCCCCACTGGACCACAGACCAAACTTCCCTGGAAGGGGCGTAACTAAGTAGCTTCCTAGGTGTTCGCTGGAGCCTCTGATGGTGAGGTCAGACTTGTGCAATAGGAAGCTACCAGGTGCCACTCCAGGGTGATGTCTGGCTGTGGCTGCTGATCCCACTAAGGAACGGAGCGGGCACGGCTGGCACACTGGCTGACAGGCGAGCACGGCTGGGACACAGGCAGGCAGACGGGTACAACAGAGACACTGGCAGGCAGGCGACACGGCTGGAACATAGGAAGAACCGGTAGGGACCGGTCTGCAGGCAGGTATGTGAAACAGGTTGGAACCTGTTCAGACAGGAGGACTAAGTAACAAGTAGAAGGTGGAACTAAGAGAAGAGGAGAAGGCAGAGCCAAGGGCGGAGCCGCAAGAGGCGGAGCCAAGGTTGGAGATGCTGGAGGCGGAGCCAAGAGCGGAGACGCTGGAGGCGGAGCCAAGAGCGGAGATGCTGGAGGCGGAGCCAAGAGCGGAGAAGCTGGAGGCGGAGCCAAGAGCAGAGAAGCTAGAGGCGGAGCCAAGAACGGAGAAGCTAGAGGCGGAGCCAAGAGCGGAGACGCTGGAGGCGGAACCAAAAGCGGAGACGCTGGAGGTAACGCCAAGAGCGGAGACGCTGGAGGCGGAGCCAAGAGCGGAGACGCTGGAGGCAGAACCAAAAGCGGAGACGCTGGAGGTAACGCCAAGAGCGGAGACGCTGGAGGCGGAGCCAAGAGCAGAGACGGAGCCAAGTGCAGAAACACAGGAGGCGGAGCCAGATAGAACCGCAAAGAGCGGAGCCACAGAGCAAGGCCAGAGAGTGCGAAGCAAGGTCTGAGTGCAGAGCCGCAAGAGTGCGGAGTGTAAGCAGACAGAGAACACAAGGAAAGACAAAGCAGGGAAGGAAGCCACAGACAAGGAGACCGAGAAAAGACAAAGTACAGACAAGGCAATGGAACAAGACACAGGGACAAAGACACAGGGACCAGGATATTCTGCCTCCTGGAGGGCGGACAACAAGATCAAGGCAATAGCACAGAGAAAAGCCTCCAGAGAGGGAGTAACTCAGAGCAAGGCCAGGCAAACTCAGCAGCTAAACACTAACTGAGCTAACACATTGCACAGGCCCAGACCACAGGGTGGAGCTGCACTATATACAGGAGGCCTCTTGGTAATTGGTCAGGAACTTATTAGACAGATGCACCTGATTCCTATAAGAACCAGAGAGTTCAGGCGCCGGCCCCCTATACACATAGCCATGAAGCATGTACAGAGCAGAGACACAGAACATGGAGCTGGCATGAAACAGAAACCACATCATGGCCTGGAGCAGTGGGTAAGATTGTGTGAGAGATGTGAGGCCATGCTGTGATGACAGCAGAGTTGTTACAATTCTGTAATGCTGTAGATAAACCCTCGATGTATCCTGAAAGATGAGAAAAAGAAGTTGGATTAAACTCACCCAGGGGCGGTCCGGCCCGGGGCCTCCCATCTTCTTACGATGACGTTCTCTTCTTGTCTTCATGCTGCGGCTCCGGCGCCCGCGCACTTTGTCTTCCCTGTTGAGGGCAGAGCAAAGTACTGCAGTGCGCAGGTGCCGGGCCTCTCTGACCTTTCCCGGCGCCTGCGCACTGCAGTACTTTGCTCTGCCCACAACAGAGCAGACAAAGTACGCCTGCGCCGGAGCCGCGGCGTGAAGACCAGAAGAGGACGTCATCCTATGAAGATGGGAGGCCCCGGACCGCGATGCCCATCGGAACGGACCGCAGCGGGACCTCCCCTGGGTGAGTATAATCTAACCTCTTTTTCTCATCTTTCAGGATACATCGGAGGCTTATCTACAGCATTCCAGAATGCTGTAGATAAGCCCCTGATGCCGGTGGGCTTAGCTCATCTTCGATTTTGGGGGTGACAGGTTCCCTTTAAGAAGTAGCAGAGCTAGCAGCTTCCTCATTATGTTTGCACAATGTTCACATTTCCCTTTGCAGATAACGTACATGAGAATTCAGTGCATAGTTCATCTAATATATAAAGCTGAATGTGTGTGTGTGTGTGTGTGTGTGTGTGTGTGTGTGTGTGTGTGTGTGTGTGTGTGTGTGTGTGTGTGTGTGTGTGTGTCCGGGATTGGCATCTGCACCGTCGCAGCTACAGCCACAAAATTTTGCACAGTCACACGTCTGGACCCAGAGAGCGTCATAGGCTATGTTGTGAGGCGAAATTTTAACCCCGCGTGTTCCAATTCACCAAACAATTTTGCCCCTATCTACATAATGGGGAAAAAAGTGAAAGGAAAAGTGTTGGAGGCGTCGCAGCTACAGCCACAAAATTTTGCACAGTCACACGTCTGGACCCTGAGAGCGTCATAGGCTATGTTGTGAGGTGAAATTTTAACCCCACGCTTTCCAATTCACCAAACAATTTTGCCCCTATCTACATAATGGGAAATAATGAAAGGAAAAGTGTAGGAGGCAAATTGACAGCTGCCAGATGTGAACAAGGGGGACTTAAAGAATGAGAGCGATGGCGCCAAAGAGTATATACCGTACAGTTGCTAAGGTGGGGCCCCGACATGGGATATTCACCACACACGGGGATATGAACACACACACAAAATGCGCCACACACTACCACGTGCTTGAACACATATTACCCTCAGTGTTGTGAATTCTGTTATCAAGATCCCTCCTGTGGTCATGAATGGTACTTCGGCTGGTTCTGTCCATGGGCTTCCTCTGGTGGTTGTGAGTGGGGCTGCGGCTTCTGAGTTTCCTTCCACAGGTGACGAGGTTAATTCGTTAGCTGGCTGCTCTATTTAACTCCACTTAGATCATTGCTCCATGCCACCTGTCAATGTTCCAGTATTGGTCTAGTTCACTCCTGGATCGTTCTTGTGACCTGTCTTCCCAGCAGAAGCTAAGTTCCTGCTTGTTTTTCTCTAGTTTGCTATTTTTCTGTCCAGCTTGCTATTTTGATTTTGTCTTGCTTGCTGGAAGCTCTGGGACGTAGAGGGAGCGCCTCCGCACCGTGAGTCGGTGCGGAGGGTCTTTTTGCCCCCTCTGCGTGGTCTTTTTGTAGTTTTTTGTGCTGACCGCAAAGTTACCTTTCCTATCCTCTATCTGTTCAGTAAGTCGGGCCTCACTTTGCTAAATCTATTTCATCTCTGTGTTTGTAATTTTCATCTTTACTTACAGTCATTATATGTGGGGGGCTGCCTTTTCCTTAGGGGAATTTCTTTGAGGCAAGGTAGGCTTTATTTTTCTGTCTTTAGGGCTAGCTAGTTTCTTAGGCTGTGTCGAGTTGAATAGGGAGCGTTAGGAGCAATCCACGGCTATTTCTAGTGTGTGTGATAGGATTAGGGATTGCGGTCAGCAGCGTTCCCACGTCTCAGAGCTCGTCCTATATTATTAGTAACTATCAGGTCATTCCGTGTGCTCTTAACCACCAGGTCCATTATTGTCCTAACCACCAGGTCATAACACCTCAGCACACATTTCACCACAAATACACCAACCTCGCCACATAAAAGTCGAAACACAAAAGTCGCCGCTCAAAAATCACCACGCGCAGAACTCGCCACATGCAAAAACTAGGCTCTTGCAAAACTCGCCACAAGTGCAAAACTCACCTCATGGAAAACTCGCCACACGCAAAACTTGCACACGCTGAAAAATTGCCACATGCACAAAAGTTGCAACACATGCAAAAGTTGCCTCACACAAAACTTGCACATACTCAAAGGGCACCACACATAAAACTCGCCACGTGCAAAACTCGCCATGCGCAAAACTTGCTGCACACAACTTGCTACACTAACCTGTCACATGCAACTCGACACACAAAAAGTTGCTACACGCATGTTGCCACACAAAACTCATCTCACAAAAGTCGCTACATGCATGTCGCCACACGCAACTCAACACACACAACTTGACAAACGAAACTCGCCCTAAAACACACACAAGTCTGGTATTATCCTTCAAAAATAAAAATCTGATTAATAAGCAGACAAACTACAACAAATGTACCATATAGGAAATACGGCAGCTGTCAGTCACATGACCTGTCTATTATGTGTATGTGTGAGCTAATATATATTGCCAGGGGGAGGGCTTCCTGTTGGCTGGGGATTTATCAGGCTGCCAATTTAGCTTACAAATACTGAGGTAAAAATACTGAGCAAATAACGTGTGAACGAGGTCTAATACAGGAGGAGATGACACACAGGTGTATATACTATATACAGGGGAGATGACAGACAGATATATACTATATACAGGAGAGATGACACAGGTATATACTATATAGAGGAGGAGATGACATACAGGTACATATATATACAGCAGGAGATGACATACAGGTATATACTATATACAGGAGGAGATGACACACAGATATATACTATATACAGGAGCAGATGACCTACAGGTATATACTATATACAGGAGGAGATGACATACAGGTATATGCTATATATAGATGACATGCAGGTATATACTATATACAGGAGGAGATGACACACAGATATATACTATATACAGGGGAGATGACGCACAGGTATATACTATATACAGGAGGAGATGACATACATGTATATACTATATATAGAAGGAGATGACATTCAGGTATATACTATATATAGGGGAGATGAAACACAGCAGGTATATACTATATACAGGGGAGATGACATACAGATATATACTATATATAAGGGAGATGACAAACATGTATATACTGAGGTGATGAGGTGAAAATGAGAGGTGTGAGGTGAAAATGAAAAGGTGTGAGTGCAAAATGAGAGGAGTGAGGAAAAATAGTGGAGTGATCAGAAAATGACAGATGTGAGGTTGAAATGACAAGTGTTAGGGGGGAATGAGAGGAGTGAGGGAGAAAATGAGAGGTGTGAGGGAGAAAATGAGAGATGTGAGGGGGAAAATGAAAGATGTGATTGGGAAAATGAGAGGCATGATGGGAAAATAAGAGAAGTGAGGTGCTATAACTAACCACAGATATTTACTATGCCCAGGCAACGCCGGGCTCTTCAGCTAGTATATGTATAAAGTGATGTACTTATTATGTTCTGCTATCAGGCGGTTGTAAAGAGTTAACAAAGTAGCCCCGCTTTCCATATATGGTCATAAGAGCACATGTTTGGACCACATGATCGGGTCCCGGGCTTGGTAGAGAAGGAGACATTTTGTGCACAAGTGTAGTTGCTTAGGAAAGCTGGAGCTCAGGAATCACTGCACCATTTATATATCTGTATTACAATACTGGAAAGAAACTGTGACTACTGCATTGTAACGGGATCTCTGTGAAATATCGTAGACCCGTGTCCTTTTATTTTTCTCCCTCCTCCCCTCCTGTGTCTATTTCCCCTTCTTTCCCACCTTTTGGCATGTTTTTGGTTCTTATAACTTATTTTTTTCTAATAAAAGTCATGTTTTAACTCTACATAATTAAGCGGATGCTGGAACCCCCATGTTTTTCCTCTGCATGGTGCCCAGCTGCCGATCTGGATTCTGAGGCCTCCATCAAAAGAATGCGGTGCACAATGTTTCTGCCCCTGGTGAGCTGAATAACCCCTCTCTACAATGCACAGCAGCTTAGCATGCAGCTTTGGATGTGATTGGAGTAGAACGCAGTAGAGGCCTAATAGGTGGGGGGCATCACTATCACTACCACCTCAAAAGCAGGAGGAATTGTGCAATATCATGAGTTATTGGACTACGAATACAGTCCTTGCACAGGGGCCCTATTCTGTGTGTGTCTGCCAGTGGTAGAACGCCAATGTAACAAAAGGCAAGCAGGATGAACAAAGCTGGCACGCTGCTTCAGTCCCAGAGCGTGCGATCTCACCAGTATAAATTATACAGAAATTTCTATTAATTAGTAAATGATTAGCTTAAAGGTAAACTAACCAGCTTGAAACGCGAGGTGCGAGCATTTTACAGCCGCCGCTCTCCAGCTCCACTACAATCTGCTTATAGATGAATATTGAAGCGTAATCGTGGATCCTTATCGTCTGTTCCCCACAGCGCTTGTTCCAGCCCGTATACAATATTCATAGGAACATTCCACACAAGTGTCTTTGTAGCTTATTAGCGAGACCCCATAGTGTGATAAACACGACACGCGGGGCCGCAATGCTCGTTTATACATTGGACACAGTATAAACACAATAGAGAAAAACTGATTGCATTAAACATTTGGCGCGAACATATGTTTAATAAAGTGGCGCGGTCATTGCGCTGTTAGGATAAGATGTGATTTAGAGCTGTGCACGCTCTGAAAATAAAGACCCTCACGTATAAATCAGGAGCCTGTCCAAATGGACTTCATGGCTCACGAGCTTCTCATATGTACACAGCTCAGTGACATTGCCTCTGGGTAAAGGATGGTAAATGAGCAGAGCCGAGCATGGAGGAGGGTAAAGACTGGCGGTTATTTAAAGTTTATGTCGATAAATCCCGAGAGGCTGCGCTGTTCTGCTGATTGCCAGTCCAAGGCTACTTTCACACTAGCGTCGTACTCGTGCCGACGCAAACTGTGGAAGCGCCGCACAACCGGGGCAGCGGATGCATTTTTACAACGCTTTACATTTTTACATCCGCTGCCCCATTGGGAGTTGCGGGGAGGAGGGGGCGGAGTTCCGGCCGCGCATGCGCGGTCGGAAATTGCGGACACAATGCACCAAAAAACGTTACAAGCAACGTTTTTTGGTGCCGACGGTCCGCCACAACACGACGCAACCGTTGCACGATAGTAAAAAGATATACTGTTAAAAAAAAAAAAAAAATCATGATATTCTCACCTTCCGGCGTCCCCCACAGCCTTCCCAATCCTCGCGATTCTCCCGGCAACTCCCTCGCGATAATGACTCCAGATGATGTAGCATCACGCGAGACAGCTACGTCATCACAGGTCATTGTCGCAAGGCATCACTGGGAACGGGAGCTGCCAGGAGCATCGCTAAGGCCTGGGCTGAATCCGGGGGCCGCCAGAAGGTGAGTTTATAACTATTTTTTATTTTAATTCTTTTTTAGGGCCTGGAGGAGAGTCTCCTCTCCTCCACCCTGGGTACCATCTGCACATGATCTGCTTACTTTGTGCATGGTGGGCATAGCCCCATGCGGAAAGTAAGCTGCTCAATGCATTCCTATGTGTGCGGAATCCCTGCTATTCCGCGCAAAGAATGAGCATGCTGCGTATTTTTCCACGATGCGATTCCGCCATGGAAAAAGACGCAGCATTAGCACAGCATTGAAGACACAAAAGAGCATAGTAGAACCAAAAACACTCAGTTTCAAAAAAATCACAGTAATCCGCAAGTGCTAGTAAAAAGATGTAAAAAACAGTGTATTTGGTTGATACGTTTTTTGCAAAAAATGTATACTAAGCTGCTCCACCAAACGTCAAGGTATACCCATATCAGAGCAGTCCTAACTGATGTATGCAATCCCTATCTGATGTATTTAAAAACCTGATCATCTGTATATTACCTGTGTGAACAGGGTTCAGAGAGGAAAAGTCCATGTGGACATGCTGAGTGGAACAGCTTTTGTGCAGATAGCCCAAGAGGAGTGGTGGGTAACTCCCCAGTCTTGTAGACACAAGAGAACAATTATGGAAACAGGAACACATGGGCTACTCGCACAGTGAACAAGTCTGTAGGCACATGCTCACACACCACCAAGAAACTTGAAGACACAAAAGAGCATAGTAGAACCAAAAAAAAGCACAGCATTGCGGAATCCCATTGAATTCAATGGATTGTGCTGTGTATGCATTTTCGCAGCGAAAAAAACACGGCAAAAACGCATAGACAGCCACAACACATACAGGTATTTACTGTTTGTTAGGAAATCCCTGCATGTGTTGCAGCTGTCGAACAGCCATGAGACATTCAGCCGCTGGGACTTGAACATACGCCAAAGACATTCGGTTAGCACCCGAGCATGCGGATAACACCTTAGGCTACTTTAACACTAGCGTCGGTACGGGCCCGTCGCAGTGCATCGGGCCGACGTACCGACGCATGCTGTGAAGTAAAAGCACAATAGGGGCAGCGGATGCAGTTTTACAACACATCCACTGCCCCATTGTAAGGTCCGGGGAGGAGGGGGCGGAGTTCAGGCCGCGCATGCGCGGTCGGAAAAAGCGGACCCGACGGACAAAAAAAAGATTGCAAGCAACGTTTTTTTGTCCCGACGGACTGCAAAAACACGTCGCATCTGTCGCACGACGGATGCAACGTGTGCCAATCCGTCGCAATGCGTCGCTAATGAAAGTCTATGGAGAAAAAACGCATCCTGCCGGCAACTTTGCAGGATGCGTTTTTTCTTCAAAACGACGCATTGTGACGTGCGTCAAACGACGCTAGTGTGAAAGTAGCCTTATCCGTTCACTCATCATTACTTGGCTTTAATACTCAGGTCACTTGTGGTCTTCTAACATCATCATTCCTGGTGCAAAACAAATGCAAATGCAAAAACACCACATTAAGCCGCAGAGTCCTTTGACAAGCATTTTCATGTAGAATGCACTTTTAATAAACGTTCAATTTCACTGGGAAATCGCATTTAATGTTTATGGGGGGGGGGGGGTTGTACCTTTTGGACTCATGAAAAACATTTGGGCAAATTTTCTTGAAGATTACAAAAGAACTGAAAAAAATTGCATTTCTCACACAAAATATATGCAGATTTATGATATGTAATTTGCATTTCAGGAAGTGATGACTTTGTACGTCTTCCAGTCATCTAACAGAAATGACTAACACTCATGTATTATAAGGTCAGCCCACACCTTGCTGACTGTTTCCAATAGTCAGCAGCAGAAATCTGAATACAAACCTGGAGATTTTGCATCTAGATTTGCAGAATTTGAAACAAAAAGCCTGTAAAAATCGAACAGTGCAACATTTTTAATGACACCCAACCGCAAACATGATTTTTATCCCCAAATACATTCATTTATGTAAAAAAAATAAATTGAGGAAACTCCTTTAAATATATAAATCTCTTCTCAGAGTTTCACGTGAAAATGAATATGAGGAGTCTGAAGACGTTCTACAGATGGAAGCTACGCTTCAAGACCAAGTGTTCCAGCCGCAAGAACACCTGAAGGACTCCGTGCGACCTCCAAATCTCCGTCTCCATATGCTTCATGTACTGAAATAGACTCCGTTCAGCAGAAATTAATAAGGTGTGAATTCCTTGTACCGTGTAGAGGCGATATCAGCAGAGATGAGAGGAAGAAATGGCCGTCCAGTAATGAGAATTGTTACCGGGGTGGAAAGACGTTACTGCTCATAATGTGTCCTCCCTCCATAGTCACCGGCAGGAAAGAGGCAAATGCTATACTGAGTCCCCAGCCGGACCTATCGCTGCATGTGACTATACACGCCGCGCATGCTAATACATGCGCCGCACATTTACACCCCAAAGTGTGCAGGGTACACTATTTGGGACACATTCTGGGCATAGTACAGTGGACACAGTGGGTGGATCCGTTTTACCCTTTTATGCGTGTCCTTTCATGGTGGTCATATCCTCAAGTGCGGTTTCAGCTTCACTTAAACCATTGTCTATATTTTAGGGCAGTCTCACACGTCCAGATAATTCCAGTACCGGAAAAAATCGGTACCGGAATTATCCGTGTCCGTGTGTCCCTACGTTTCTGTGGCACACGTGTGCCGCCCGTGTGCCCACTGGGTACCACACGCACGGTGCTGGGTACCACACGTACCAGCATCTGGTGCTGAAGCCGCAATTCATATCTTCCCTGCAGCAGCGTTTGCTGTAGGGAAGATATGAATAATAGTGTTTAAAATAAAGATCTATTGTCCCCCGCCCTCCCACCCCCTGTGCGCCCCCCCCCCCCCCCGCTGTTCTGAAAATACTCACCCGGCTCCCTCGTTGGCTGTCGCTTCTTCCTGTTCTGGCCGCATCTTTTCCTGTATGCGGTCACGTGGGGCCGCCGATTACAGTCATGAATATGCAGCTCCACCCCTATGGGAGGTGGAGCCGCATATTCATTACTGTAAATGAGCGGCCCCACGTGACCGCATACAGAAGATGCGGCCAGGAGAGGAAGCAGCGCCGGCGAGGGAGCGAGCCGGGTGAGTATTTTCAGAACAGCGGGGGGGCGCACACATCGGGCACATAGATCTTTATTTTAAACACACTTATTCATATCTTCTCTACAGCAAACGCTGCTGTAGGGAAGATATGAATCGCGGCTTCAGCACCAGTGGGGGGGACAGCGCTTAATGTAGCGCTGTCTCCTGCACGGCACACGGACTGCACACAGACAACGTCAGTGTGCGGTACGTGCTTTACACGGACCCATTGACTTTAATGGGTCCGTGTAATACGTGGGCTCCCACGAACACTGACATGTTTCCGTGTTTGGCACACGGAGACATGGTCCGCAAAAAATCAATGACATCTGAACAGATGCATTGATTTTTATGTTTCTACGTGTGTCAGTGGCTCCGGTACATGAGGAAACTGTCACCACACGTACCGGAGCCATTGACGTGTGAAACCGGCCTTATGACAGTTTTGGCACCTACCTGTCTTGATTCCAGCTGCTGAGGGTATCATTTATGAGTTAGCGCTTGCGTGTTTTACTATATACAGAATATGAAAATATATCTATCTATCATGTATCACAAATAGGATGAGATACATCAGCTTAGCAGATAGTATAACACATTATAGGATTAGATACAACAGCATCACACATGATAGGACTAGCTAAAGCAGCTCTGCAGACAGTAGCACACATGGTATGCTTAGATACAGCAGACAGTAATAGATAATAGTCTTAGATACATAACAGAGCAGAGGATTTAATGTATGATAGACATGGATACAGCAGCTCAGCAGATAGTATCCCACATGATAGGCTGAGATACGTTTCCCTTTGAGTAGGAAGCTTCCTGACGTGGCATGGTCTTCTTCTGGGTACCCCTGGGGTGCACGTATCCTTGATTACTAGTAAGCTCATTATTATTCCACGATAAGAAGAACATTTGGTATTTTTATATTTCCACAGCTGCGGCAGTTCCATCAGATCCAGATTTTAGTTTTGTATGGCCTCTGGGTCTCGTATTTGCAGGATGTAAAATAGGTCAAGGCGAAATTAAATTTTTAAGTGGAATTGATGAAAAAGTTGATCTGGGAACCCTGAAGAGATGGGAGATTGCGGAGAGCTGACAGAGAGGTCCCCGGCAGACTGCGAACTGTCGGCAGAAATCCCTCACAGAGGCCTACGCTCCGCACAGTGGCAGAATAAGGAGTTTAGCTCATTTTAATAAGAAATGAAATCCAATTGGAAATGCTAATCTAAAAGAACAGCCAGAATGGTGAAGAATAAGCCCAGGTCTGCGACTAGTGGCTCCTGCATATAATACAGCCGTATAAATTATGGACCACCCTTACTAGATCTGCACCTTGTGTGTATCAGCCCGGCATAATCTTTATAGGTTGTCCACTACTTTAGCATTGATGACCAATCCTTAGGATAAGTTATGAATGTCTGATCGGTCGGGGTCCGACACCCGGCATCCCCTCCGATCAGCTGTCATCAGTGTAGGCGGCCAACGGCCGGAAGTACTCACTTGCAGAGCTGGCGGTCTTCTGATAGTGGACACCGCAGGGTACTACACATCCGCCTTCTATTCAAATCAATGAGAGGTGGATGGGTAGTCCCCTGTGGCGGCCACTATAAGAAAATTGCCAGCTCCGCAAGTAAGTGCTTCCCGCCTACACCGACAGCAACTGATCGGCGCGGGGTGCCGGGTGTCATACCCCGACCGATCAGGCATTCATGACCTATGTACAATGTAGCACCGGCATATACCAATGTTTAGGTGTCCAAAGTCACTGTGTACCCCAGCCTAATGATTACTTTTCTGTGGAAGCCTCAGCAATTTCAGCATCGCCTCAAATCAATTGATGAACTCAAGAACTGTAGAATTGTTTTCATGTAAATGTATTGGACAAATAAAAAAAAGTTTTGACATTTTCTGAAATACTTCAAATATAACAGTTTCCTAAATTACTACTTGCTGTTAGAGAATGGAAAAGTCTTTTATTTTTTACTTTCATACACTTTAAAGCCAAACCAGATAATGTCCAATTGATACAGGAAAACTTTAACTTACCCTTAGTGAGAATGATGATCCCTTTCTCTGACAGCATGCAAAGATCTGAAAATAGAAAGAAATTGAAACACAAAGTGTGATGACACAGCATTTAATCTTAATTATCCAGAACTAAATACAGTAATGCAGCAATGGATGTTTGCTTAATATTTTGATTGACCACTGTGTGGGTCCTGTGGCTTGTTGACTTGCAAAACAGAGGAGTAAAAATGTTGCAAATTGATATCCAGCTTTAAGAAAATGGCCACCGGGAAATCAATGATGCACTCCGCTCTGCTCACTGCCAACACAGGCCGACAGCATCGCCACACTTCTGCCGCCGCCAGATCCTTGAGGAAAGGACCCTGCTCCATGAAACGCACTCTGCTCTGCCTCACCACTGACACCAGGCCCATAGCTTCGCAGATTTTACTCTACGGGATATCAGCTTAGGGGACTATGGCCCCAGCTGGAAGAACAAAGATCTGCTCCATTGACTATCGTTGAATCCTCAGAGACATCTTGAAAACTCCAGGTTGGGACAATCAGTTCCTCTGACCACATATCTCACTGCTCTCAGCTTCCTAAGCTTGTCTTTACCTCCTCTCTGTGGGTGCCCTCCAAAAGAAGGGTGACACTGGTGTGGGTAGTCGGCCCTGGAAGCAGCTCTAATCCCGGCGAGTCAGCGGAGGGTGAGACTCTGTAATTTTGCACCATCTTTGGTATTTTGCTGGGACTATTCTATGTGTTATTTGCCTGTTTTGTGGTTGCCACACTCTTTTACAGTCATCCTGTGTTGTCTGAGTAATATTATGCCCACGGTAAAAGTAAGGCGAGCGTTCTGTGGGATGATCCCTGGTCCATGCGGTCTCGAGCCAGCTGACTAGAGCACACGCTGACCGCCCCGTGTCTCCACACAGTTTATTGAAGTTGCAGAACTTTTCATTATCCTATGATTATATTTACATGAGATTGGGACAGCACTTTTTAGACTGGTGTATCTACTCTGGTGTTTCTCTGCAGTATTGCACGCAGAGCCCGTCTGATCATTTCTATCATTACTTGGAATAAATCACTTTATTTTCTTGCCAGATCATATTCTTAATTCCCACAGGTCGGCTGTGATAAAGATAATTGAGATAACGCTCTAATGAGGTGTCATGGTGGCTGACCTCCGCCACATTCATTCCTGTCATTATCAGACACTCAAGTCCTTAAATACTTTAATTACCAATAACATATATTTATTACATTAATATAAATCCAATGAAAAGTGGAGAATTAAACTGCTGCCAAGTGAGGTGTCCCCGCAGTGATATCACATTTGTACAGATGACACAAATAGACTAATTACTGGCGCTTTGGTATATAGAAACCTTAATAAAATACAAATGGCCGTCAATGACATGTGTTACCTCCCACTTGACTGTGTGAAGGCAATCTCTGGCCATAGAACCAAAGGAAGCCCAAAAAGAACTAAAGATTGGTGCAAAGAACCAAGAAGAACATAAGGACAAAGAACTGTGGTATAAGGACAAGTGAGTATGATGTATTTTATTTTTTTTTAATTCCTTCCTTCTCCTCCTTTCATTATGCTTTGGGGCACATTTTTTTTTACATTTTTTCACGGCAATCAGGGCACTTTCGATATAGACCGATTTCATGTAGACCAAATTGAATCTACCAGCTGAACAGAGCACATCTGCTCAAAATACATTTCTCTCTACTTTAGCCTTTTCCAAAATCATGGACTAATACCAAACAAACTCAGCTGCTGTTTAGAAGTGACTGGGTTGATGTAAATGACAAATGTGCAATATACACGGTAGGTGTGAAACATCACATATTGGATTCAAGCGAGTAGTGGCATCATATAATCATAACATATATGCTGAAGGTCAAGAAATGCCAATTGTAGGGTTTTGTTGGGTAGCGGTTGTTATGTCTGAGGTGCCTATATTAGTTAAGGTTTTTCTCTGTCCTTAAAGAGTTAATGTACAGAGCTGCATGTAAGAAGACTTGGTGATAAGTAAGTTTGGGGTCAGCGCCATAAGCATCCCCATACCATTTAATAGCATTTTTGAGAGTAAATGCTTTACGGTCATAAAAAGACAGATACATGTGGCCCAGACAATGCAGAGGAGAATAAGCTGTGCAGCAGAGAGAAATACCTGTTCTATAGTTAGCTAGCAAGTGGGGGTGAGTAATCACTGAAGGGCTTAGTAAGAGTCTGAGCTCCAATCATTCTGAGCTGCAATCTCTGATATTTGTCCCAGGTGGATGTGACCAGCTTTTCTGCATAGGGTACCACCATTAGAGATGTGAGGTATGCCACAGAAAAGATGGCATATTTCTGCTTATAAAGAGATCATCCAGCCCAGTGAGTGATTCTCATGAACCATTTGGAAGCTCTGTGCTGGCTCGGTGTGTCCCATCACAAGGTCCAAAACAATAGAAGCACCAAAGATTCCAAAGCACCAGAGACAGAGAGTAATTCTGGGATAAGACGTAGCCTTTACTCCATGCTTAAAATTGCATAGTGACAATAAAAAAATCAAGTAGACTGTGCAACGTTTCTACCCTAACAGGTCTTTATCAAGCCAGAAATACAAACAAAATTGGCTGCAATGTTAAGGATGGATGTTCTGATCTGGTGACCTTGGAGCTGCATGAGAACTTTCACTGGAGAAAGTGGCCACTATACTGACCACAAACCTGAACTTAACACCGCCACTAGAAGTAGCCGTGGAGTGTACCTAACACACCTAGACACCGTCACAGCCGGAGGACTAAATACCCCTAAAGATGGAAATCGGAATACTGTCTTGCCTCAGAGAAAATCCCCAAAGGATAGATAGCCCCCCACAAATATTGGCGGTGAGTCGGAGAGGAAAAAAACATACACAGGCAGAAAAAACAGGATTTAGCACAGGAGGCCACTCTAGCTAGATAGGACAGGATAGGACAGAGTTCTGTGCGGTCAGTATTAAAACCCTTCAAAAAATCCACAGCAGAATATACAAAAAACTTCCTACATCTAACTAAAGATGTAGGAGCATATATCTGTAACTCCAGTGAAACCAACCAGACTGAGAAAACACAGACACAGTCTAATCTGGACAAAAGAAAAACAAACGAACAGTACTGAAAATAAGCACACTGCATGTGTGCCACAGGAAAAGAAACAGACACTTATCTTTGCTGAACTGGCAGATAAGCAGGAGAGGCCAGGCAGAGATCCAACACTTCCAGAGAAACATTGACAACTGGAAAGGGCTAAAGGATCCTGCACACCTAAATATCCCAGTCAGAATTGTAATTATCCGATACACCTGGCCAGGACGGCGAGTCAGAGACAACTGCATTCCCACCAACAATCACTGGAGGGAACCCAAGAGCAGAATTCACAACAGATGGAATAAAGGCTACGTCTTATCCCTAAATTACTCCCTGGTGACCTGGAATCATTGGAGCTTCTATTGTAAGGAGTTAATCTCCCAAAAGTGGAGAGGAGATAGCTGCCAAAGAGAGGAGAGGACAGGGCCACACAGGGGAATCTGGTGATCTGGTTGATGTCTGAGTGTGAAGAGGCATTCCACACCATAGACGGATAACAGACAGAATGTGATGCAGTAAAGGTACCGTCACACTCAGCGACGCTGCAGCGATATAGACAACGAGCCGACCTAAACTAGATCGCTGGAGCGTTGCTGTTTAGGTCGCTGTAGAGACGTCAAACACAGCAACTCCAGAACTATGCAGGAGCGATCCAGTGACGTAACGGCGACTCACTTCTCGTTCTCGCTGGTTGTTAGCTCCATGTCAAACAGCCGGAGTGTACCGATCCGACACACATCTAGGGGCCCTATGCTCGTTGCTGGCGTCCTTGCTTTTGATGTCAAACATGACGATACACGCCAACCTGGCGACCAAATAAAGTTCTGGACTTCTAGCTCTGACCAGCGATGGCACAGCGGGATCCAGATCGCTGCTGCGTGTCAAACACCACAAGATCGCTATCCAGGACGCTGCAATGTCACGGATTTTGTCGTTCTCTTTGCAAAGTTGCTGAGTGTGACGGTACCTTAAGGGCACAGTCAGACAGCCGTATAAATCAGACCAAGATTGGAGCACAATGCTCGAACTGGCCCACAGCTCTCCGGACTTGAACGTGACAGCTTCATGTATTTCTATGCAGTTGTCACTCTCGAGTTGATAAGGTCTCCATTCCAGTCTCTATCCGATTTATACGCCCTTCTGACTGCACACTAACTGTGCAGAGAAGGCTGCAAGAGTGTAGAAAATGCCAGACAAGCTACTGCTGTACATTGCTGCAAAGTGGCAAGCAAGCAAAAGTGTAAAGTCTGACATAATTGTCCAACTATCTACCTCTGTAGCCAGTTGTGAGACTGTACAACTATCAAGCTCATTTCCTACTGCAAGACTGTGTAACCATCAAGCTCATTTCCTACTGCAAGACTGTGTAACCATCAAGCCCATTTCCTACTGCAAGACTGTGTAACCATCAAGCTCATTTCCTACTGCAAGACTGTGTAACCATCAAGCTCATTTCCTACTGCAAGACTGTGTAACCATCAAGCTAATTTCCTACTGCAAGACTGTGTAACCATCAAGCTAATTTCCTACTGCAAGACTGTGTAACCATCAAGCTAATTTCCTACTGCAAGACTGTGTAACCATCAAGCTCATTTCCTACTGCAAGACTGTGTAACCATCAAGCTCATTTCCTACTGCAAGCTCATTTCCTACTGCAAGACTGTGTAACCATCAAGCTCATTGTCTCCCTGTGAGTAAAGTTATGGACCTGTTAGCCGTGTGCATCTGCATTCTGCTGCCATTTATAAGTATTCTCTCTACACCAAGGGCCACTACATGCTATTTAAAGGAGAACTCCACCACCATCCACACACCCTTAGTCAAGCATGTTTCTGCCCAGTGAGATGGATAGGAAATATGAAGTTCTGACACTGCCGCCAAGAACACGGATAGGGAGCAAGTGTATTTGCTGTGTTATTGGGTGTTAGTGATGTTAGCTCTATGAGAGCTGATATGGCTGACCACGACAGCTGTCAGATAACTCCATCCTCTGCTTGTGTGTTGGACAGATAATGGAAATCATATATATAATGCTGGATAGAGATGAGTAATCATCTTGAGACAGGTACTTTAGGTGTAAGTCTATTGACATCCATATTCCTATTATATATAGAAAGTGGAGTTGCGACTAGCACCCAGTCTTGAGGAGGTCCAAGCTTCTCCCTTACCAAATAAGCTGACACCAGTATTGTAATGGTACGTGGTAGGTGATACCACTGGAACAGATTTTTCACTGGGACCCAGGAGATTCAAAACCCGTGGCATAAAAGACTCAGAGCAAAATTCCTTTGGTGCCAGGTGCTGCCTCCTCGGGGTCTATGGGATTTGTAATTACAGAATCTTATAGTAACCTATATAAGTGATGCATGTAGCGGACTATGGCCATGTAACTATGATGTGATCGTCCAGTATCTACATCAAATAGTCATAATTAACCAGATTCTTAAATTGGAAAAAAAAAAAAAGAAATAATTGCTAGGAATGTTAATGAAATTCTCGTACACTCGGTATTTAGCCAACAGCTGTAAACAAGACTCCCAGAGGCTAATTCCCTATTTCACATCCTCGTCAGCTGTAATGGCTGGATGAACAATCGGAATAATAGGCAAGGTTAATTTCTTCCATTATTTATGCTTTACCAACCCTGTAGACAGAGGTAGCTGATTTGAGATCATCTGTGTGACCCGGGAAGGACACTGCTGCCGCTGTCGCTGCCTACGGAGATGTTTTCTTAAATCATATTTTGATTCAGATTTGTGTGATCATGGCAAAAAAATCATAAAAATGTAATAATTACATTCCCCAGAGGAGGATTCCGTGTCACCGGCTGGATCTTAATTACATATGAATCATCCGGGATTCTCATAAAAACCTAATTGTGAAACTGTCTCATTAACACTTTCGTTGCCATTATGGTAATTACATTTGCTGAGATTTAATTGTGCGCCTTTATCACTGTAGTAGTAATAAATCTGCCCCCATGTACACTCTTAGGCTGGTTTCACATTTGCGTTTAAAAACGCAGCATTTTAAACGCATCCGCAAGTGGTGGAAAAAACGCATATAAACGCGTACAAACGCAGCGTTTTTTAGACACATGCATTGTCGCATGCGGTTAAAAAAACGCCGCTTTTGTATGCGCTTACATGCATTTTTTTCCTGCGTTTGCGCTTTTGGTACGCATGAGAAATTTCACAAGCTGGTTTTTGTTCATTCTGCTTCACAAAAAACAGAATAAAAAGCAATCAAAAATGTCATGTGCCCGAAAATGTTACCAATAAAAATGTCAACTCGTCCCGCAAAAAACAAGACCTCACATGACTCTGTGGACCAAAATATGGAAAAATTGTAGCTCTCAAAATGTGGTAACGCAAAAAATATTTTTTGGAATAAAAAGCGTCTTTCAGTGTGTGACGGCTGCCAATCATAAAAATCCACTAGAAAACCCACTATAAATAGAAATCAAACCCCCTTCATCAACTCCTTAGTTAGGGAAAAATAAAACAAATAAAAAAAAGTATTTATTTCCATTGTCCCATTAGGGTTAGGGTTAGGGCTAGGGTTAGGGATAGGGTTAGGGTTTGGATCCCTTTATCACCTTGATGGTGGCTTAGGGTTAGGGTTTGGATCCCTTTATCACCTTGATGGTGGGTGGTGGCTTATCAGTGTCTAGACTTGTTTTTCTCTATTGAAACGCATGAGTTCAAAAACGCAACCATACGCATGTGCTTAAAAACGCATGCGTTTACACAGACAGCAATACGTTTTTTGACACAATCGAATGCATGCGTTTTTTTGCGGCAAAAAAAGCCCCTAGAAATTACTACATGTTGCATTTCCGCACCAAAACGCAAGCATCGAAACGACGCATGCGTCGTCAAACGCGGCCAAACGCGTACAAATAAACGCATGCGTTTTTAATGTTAAATATAGGAAAAAAGACGCATGCGTTTATATGCGTTAAAACGCAGTGGCAAAAAACGCAAATGTGAAACCAGCCTTAAAGGGATCTTGACCTGGAAACCAAAATATGTGCACCGATATGTACCAATATAGCTACAAGTGAATACAATGGATAAGTTTCAGGGCAAAGTGCCTTGAATAAAAAAGCTGACATCTCAGTTGTATCTGAGGACTTTCAACCCTTGAGACGCACCCTCTTAGCACATTGCAGTCCTGGAAAGAGGGTGCCACAATTGCACATGAGAGCATATGCTTAATGTCACTCACAGACTTTCGTCCTTATGATGTTGAGTACAATTGATCCCACTTTTACAAAATCTAATTGATTAGAATTTGTCCTGTACTTTTTAAGGACTTGTTCAAACAAGCGTATGTAAACTGTCACACTCTGCACTATATTTGCTTGACAGGAGACGTACAATCACTATCATTATCTGTGATAGAAGTTTCTGTCTTTTTCTCTGTAGAGAACTTTAGGGGTACAGTACATGAGATTTCACCATACAGGCAGTTCTGGTGACTAGCTTGAAAGAAAATGAAAGCATATAATTCTCAAGGGGTCAACATTAGATCATATGGCCCAACGGAGTAAAAGGAATCAATTACTTTTCAAATAGAAAACAATAAATAAGGTATTACTAAATCAAGGTAGTCGGGGACTAGTGACAGAATGAATTAAAAAAACAACGGATTTTTACCATAAGATGCTTCATTTTTTACCTTTAAGTCCCTAATATTACCAGGAATACTCCCAGGTGACATTTCCAGTGGGCCAACTCAGCAGATGTTAATATCTAGAGATTGGTAATATTAATAATCGATGAGCGATGGGGATTTTGTCTCTGTAATTTACATTTGTCATTAGGAATCTGTCAGCACAAAATGTCAGGATTCTAATTTCAAGAGGACAAAAGAATCTCTCTACCACCCACTTGTACTTGCTCTAAATGAAAGAAAGGCGACAGGATTGTTGGAATTTGACTTTATAAAGGGAAGGTGCCATCAAATTTTTTTTTTTCTAGCGATTGAAAAAATGTAAAGAATTAATGTTTACATTTTCTTAAAAAATAGTATCATTTGTTTATAATTTAGTAAAATATGAAAAATAATATTAAAAGATTTGGCATTTCCACTTTTAAAAACTAGGGGGAGCAGCTGCTGAAATTTGACAAAAACCTAGTGTACAACTAGCTCACATTACAGCACTGCAGTAATTATGGGCGGAGTCTGCTGACGTGGGTGATGTCTCCTCTCCTCCTTCTGGGTGTTTGCTAAGGGATAAGAGAGGATGATATTCAGGAACACAGTGAGCAGCCATTTTGTTAGTGACTGCAAAGTGATACTGACAAGTAGACAGTCACCGAGGATGGCAGGCAGCAAGGATTCTGGAAGATATGTGGTGGAGGGAGCAGGGTGACAGCGGCACAGAGTATTTCAGGAGAGCAGTGTGCTGGTCTATCGGGGGCACCATGTTCAGTGCGCGGAGCAGCCAGGGATTGTACATAGAGCGCTGTCTTTTATCCACATGGATGGACCGTCTACTTGTCTGCTCCACAGAAATCCAGGAAACATTTCTACGGATTGATGGCCTGTTCTGATCCAGACTTTGCATGCAAAGACCCCATTCCCCTCCTCTGATCCTGTCCTGGCGATGTGTGAAAGCGAGGCGACAGGCACAGTCCGGGGTGACACTGGGAAAGAAATGTAGCCATATAGTAATGATAAAAACGAGACCCCTCTCTTCAGCTGCCTCACCAGCCTTCTTCTGACTGCACCTAACTGGAGGTCATGCTGCTCCCTCTATTACCCCAGACCCGTGTGCAGCTGCTCAGCCAGAACCACCCTAGAATGGGTCCCCTTTCTGAAGATAATACTGCCATAGTGTTCTCACATAATGCCGCCATATAGATCACACATAATACTGTTCTATAGTTCTCACATAATACCATCATATAGATCGCAAATAATGATGCCATAGTGTTGTCACATAATACCGCCATATAAATCTCACATAATACCACCATATAGATCACACATAATACCGCCAGTGTTCTCACAATACCGCCATATAGATCACACATAATACCGCCATATACTTCTCACATAATACCGCCAATGTTCTCACAATACTGCCATATAAATCACACATAATACCGCCATATACTTCTCACATAATACCGCCAGTGTTCTCACAATACCGCCATATAGATCACACATAATACCGCCATATGCTTCTCACATAATGACGCTATATAGATCTCACATAATACCGCCATATAGATCACACATAATACCGCCATATAGATCACACATAACGGGGGGAGAGGAGTGCATAGGAGAGGATTAGATACACGGCCCAGCAGTCAGTATCACACATAAGAGGATTAGATACACAGCTCAGCAGACAGTATCACACAGGGTAGGATTAGATTCTTGGCTCAGCAGACAGTATCACACAGGAGAGGATTAGATACACGTCTCAGCACAGTATCACACAGGATAGGATTAGATATATGGCTCAGCAGACAGTATCACACAGGAGAGGATTAGATACACGGCTCAGTCAGTATCACACAGGATAGGATTAGATACATGTCTCAGCAGTATCACACAGGGCAGGATTAGATACACAGTTCAGTCAGTATCACACAGGAGAGGATTAGATACACGTCTCAGCACAGTTTCACACAGGGTAAGATTAGATACATGGCTAAGCAGACAGTATCACACAGGAGAGGATTAGATACAAAGCTCAGTCAGTATCACACAGGATAGGATTAGATACACAGCTCAGCACAGTAACACACATAGGAGGAGATACACTGCTCAGAGTCAGCATCACAAAGGATAGGATTAGATTACCTCTCCCCCTTCCCCACAGACATTACTTCACTGCTGCCAGCGCTGTTCCTTTCTCCCTCCTGTGCTGTCCTTGGTCTCCTCCTCCTAAGGCTCCTACAACTGCAGGGCTCCTGCAATTATGCTGGGAAACTGGAGCTCACAGACACACTGTGTGCTCCAGAAAGATGGCGCCAATCTCCTCCCTCTGCTGTGATGTGGACGGCTCAGGAGGCGTGGCCAGATCACAGCAGGGAGCAGCTCAATGTAAACTATAGGGTCGGATGCCGACCGCAGACTCCTATGCCCAGGGCTGCCGTATTTGCAGAGTGTAAGTGTTGTGCAGCTACACTTACACTCCTGCAAAGCAAAAGGCGGCGCCCAGTGGCTGAAAAAATAATTAATAATAAAAAAATGTTAAAAAATGTAAATTTGTATTAAAAATAATTGTTTATATAAACAATTATTTTTAATACAAAAAATAAAATGCAGCACCTTCCCTTTAATATAAGTGCACATTCGGCTTTATACATAAGTTCAGTACATAAGTACCTTAGAGAAGATTCTGCAGTTTGACCAGTAAGATGCAAACCACTCTATAATACCATTTTTATGGAACTGTCCAGTTAGGCGAAAAGCAAAATATGATCTTATTAAAATATACACCTTGTGTTTATTCAGAGAAATTTTGCAGCATATGAGGTAAGACTTAAGTGGTTATTCCAAACTAAAGCTTAATGGCATATCTGTGAAGCTAGTCACTACTCATGGACAAGCCGTGAGGCAAAGTAGTCAAACATTAGGGCATCAGATACCAAGAGAGCACAAAGTATACTAAAGGGAAAACACAAAGGCGAAGTCAGGTCACTGTCCAAGGTCAGAATACCAGGGAGATAGCCAATCAGTGGCAAATGGATGGTCAGAACAAGGTCCAAGGTTAGGCTGCAATAGATCAACAGAGCCCAGGAATACAAGGCAAACCACAGTGCAAATGCTACGTCTGGCAGAGATCTGGGACTGACCGCTTAGCTAAGCAGCTGGGTAATCGCTTGGAACAGGGAACACCTGAAGAAAACTCAGGATCTTCCAGTCTCAGATTGGACGACTGAGCCGACAATAAAAATACCAACAGCTCAGTTCACTTCTGCAGTCAGTCACTGCGTCCAAAGCACACGGAGAGGAGGAATCGTGTAGATATCCAAAAACATATAGCAGGTGTGAGTCCCACCAACATCATCTGTATCTGTCTCGAGTACATGGACCTACTACATACCATTTTTAATACATCGATTGTGAGAATTCCCATACAAATAAATGGAGATTTCAAGCCCCTCTCCACTGACAGCAGTTCGTATTAGGGCCTCGTTCTCAAGATAGCTGGGGATCCCAATGGTGGGATGGGATCCACCTCTATTTTGCATTTATATATGGTGGATATGGTTTATTATTTTTTCTTTGTTACAGAGCGATGGTCTTCAGATGGATTGAGCGTAGAATAAAATATTACAACAACCTTTGTTTTTATTTCATTAAAATACTTTTAAATAATGTGTTTGTGTTTTTTTTAACCCTTTACTAGTATTGGATTAATAATGGATAGGTGTCATAATTGACGCCTCTCCATTATTAATTTGGCTTAATGTCACCTTACAATAGCAAGGTGACATTAACCCTTCATTACCCCATATCCCACCGCTACACGGGAATGGGAAGAGAGTGGCCAAGTGCTAGAATAGGCGCATCTTCCAGATGTGCCTTTTCTG
Organism: Ranitomeya imitator; assembly: GCF_032444005.1. Taxonomy (NCBI): domain Eukaryota; kingdom Metazoa; phylum Chordata; class Amphibia; order Anura; family Dendrobatidae; genus Ranitomeya; species Ranitomeya imitator. The sequence goes on from NC_091290.1 coordinate 26,180,808, forward strand.
GGGTGGCTGGGGGCAGGTGTTTTTAGCCGGGGGGGGCAATAACCGTGGACCCTCTCCAGGCTATTAATATCTGCCCTCAGTCACTGGCTTTACTACTCTGGCGGAGAAAATTGTGCGGGAGCCCACGCCAATTTTTCCCGCCATTTAACCCTTTAATTTAATAGCTAGAACGGCCAAATTTTGCATATACACACTACTAACATTAGTAGTGTGGAATATGCAAAAAAAAAAGGTGATATGAGATGGTTTACTGTATGTAAACCATGTCTCATATCATGTCGGGTTTAGGAAGGAGAAAGCAAAAGCCGGCAATTGAATTACCGGCTTTAAAGCTATCTCGCGCTGTATGAAATATTAATATATATACATATATGTGCCTACTAACAGATATATATATATATATTTATATAGACAGTATATATGTTTTCATGTTTTTTTTTACACATGGATCCCTTGTATAGCCGTATGTCGGTTTTGCAAGCCTGCGAGAAAAACACGCGGTATGGATGCCATACGGATTACATACGGAGGATGCCATGCGCAAAATACGCTGACACACCCTGCCTACGGAGGAGCTACGGACCACTATTTTGGGGACTTTTCAGCGTATTACGGCCGTAATATGCGGACCGTATTGTCTTACGCCGAGTGTGACGCCGGCCTAACAGAAATCACAGTTCAAAATAGATACCAAGAGTAATGAGGGCCCTGCTGCTCGCAAGCTTACAGACTATGAGGAAAAGGGGAGACACGAGAGGTGGATGGTAACAATTGCTTTAGTTATTCGGACCAGCCATAGTGTAAGGATCGGGTGTTTATGTAAAGCTGCATGAACCAGTTAACTGCCTAAGTATGTAGCCGTACAGACACAGAGGGCTATTAACTGCATAAAGTGTATGAGAACATGATGCGAGGAACCCGATTATGTTTTTTTGTTTTTTTTTTGAATGGTCCACACAGGGATAGTTAGGTTAATGCATTGATGTGGTACAGGGCCGGCTCCAGGTTTTTGAGGGCCCCGGGTGAAAGAGTCTCAGTGGGCCCCCCCTTTAACACACCACGATTCATGATCGCATATAAACACAGCCACGTAGTATATAACACAGCCCACGTAGTATATAGCACAGCCACGTAGCATATAACACAGCCATGTAGTATATAACAGCCCACGTAGCATATAACACAGCCACGTAGTATATAGCACAGCCCATATAGTATATAGCACAGCCACATAGTATATAACACGGCCCACGTAGTTTATAGAACAGCCATCTAGTATATAGCACAGCCCACGTAGCATATAACAGCCCACGTAGTATATAACACGGCCCACTTAGTATATAGAACAGCCATGTAGTATATAGAGACACTTGCCCCATATAGTGCTGCACAAACGTTATGGCCCCATAGATGCTCCATACAGACACTTGCCCCACATAGTGCTGCACAAACGTTATGGCCCCATACAGACACTTGCCCCATATAGTGCTGCACAAACGTTATGGCCCCATACAGACACTTGCCCGGTACTGCGCTTCAGAAGGAGGCAGCCTGCTTCTAGCTGGTCTCCCTCTGATGTTCCTCTCCTGTTGCTATGACTTCATTGCTCACTCACTGCAACACAATTCTTTTCGTGTCCTTTCTTAGGATGCTGCCACATGGGATGCAGGCACAGCTCCATGTACCTTCCTCTTCCATAGGCCCCATAACATGCTCCATACAGACACTTTCCCCTTTTGCTGTGATAAAAAAAAATCACATACTCACCTCTCCGTCACTCAGGCCCCTGGCACTTTCAATATTCATCAGTCCTCGTTCCAGCCGCCTCAGCGTCACTGCAGAGGACGTGGGAGACGGAGTGGCGGCTGGAACGAGGAGCAGGTGAATATCGCGCACCGCTGCACTCCCCTCCCCGTTATACTCACCTTCTCCTGGCGCGGTGCAGTCCCTGCTTCCCGGCACCGGCAGCTTCTTCCTGTATTGAGCGGTCACCGTTACCGCTCATTACGGTAATGAATATGCGGCTCAACTCTTATGGGAGGTGGAGCCGCATATTCATTACTGTAATGAGCGGTACCATGTGACCGCTCAGTACAGGAAGAAGCTGGGGAGCCGGGGACCTGCAGGGACAGCGCCAGCCGCCAGGAGTAGGTGAGTATAATTAGACAGCTCCCGGCCGCTCCCCCTCCCCTGCCGAGTCAGCTCCGTGATGTGCCGCTAGCTGAGGGCCCCTTGGGGAGCGGTGGTCCTAGGCGCTGGCAGCTGCCTGCCCTTAACGCCGGCCTTGAATGGGCCTCCCTGTCTCGCCAGGGCCCCGGCACTTGCCCGGGTACGCCGGGTGCTGACGCCGACCCTGATGTGGTAGGCCAATCTGAACAAATGAGTTTTTAGGGCACGCTTAAAACTGTGGGGATTGGGGATTAATCGTATTAACCTAGGTAGTGCATTCCAAAGAATCGGTGCAGCACGTGTAAAGTTTTGGAGGCGGGAGTGGGAGGTTCTGATTATTGAGGATGCTAAGCTGAGGTTATTAGCGGAGCGGAGGGCACGGGTAGGGTGGTAGACTGAGACCAGAGAGGAGATGCAGGGTGGTGCTGAGCCATGGAGTGCTTTGTGAATGAGGGTAGTAGTTTTGTACTGGATTCTGGAGTGGATGGGTAACCAGTGTAATGACTGGCACAAGGTAGAGGCACCGGTGTAACGGTTGGTGAGGAATATGATCCTGGCTGCAGCATTCAGGACAGATTGGAGTGGGGAGAGTTTGGTAAGAGGGAGGCCGATTAGTAGAGAGTTACAATAGTCCAGACGAGAATGAATAAGTGAAACAGTAAGAGTTTTTGCAGAATCGAAAGTAACAAAAGGGCAAATTATAGAAATGTTTTTGAGATGCAGATAAGAAGAGCGAGCCAGTGATCGAATGTGGGGGGTGAATGAAAGCTCGGAATCAAGTATGACCCAAGGCAGCGGGCATGTTGCTTTGGAGTAATGGTGGAACCGCACACGGAGATGGCAATATCAGGCAAAGGTAGGTTAATAGAGGGAGAAAACACGAGTTCAGTTTTTGACAGGTTCAGTTTCAGATAGAGGGAGGACATGATGTTAGAGACAGCGGTAAGACAATCACTGGTGTTTTCTAAAAAGGTCGGCGTGATAACAGGAGAAGTGTATAATTGGGTGTCGTCAGCATCATCTAGAGATGGGAGGCATCTACATCTTCATCTTTTAAAGGCAACCTGTCAGCAGGATTGTGCTCAGTAACCTACAGACAATGTCAGGTCGGCGCCATTATACTGATTAAAATGATAAAATCTGGTGATAAAATCTGTCTTGTGGTTGTTGTGTAATCTTTATTTGTAGTTTTGAATTAATGATATACTCGTGCTCTGGGGATTCCTGTGGGGGGTCTTCATGTGATGCTCTGCTTCATGTGATGCTCTGCTTAACTATTCACCTGTATGGCTTCTGACAGGTCTCTGATCCCTCACTGACCTGCCACCTAATTTACATAATGAATAATACATATATATTGAAAAAAAATCAAAGGCGCCAGAGGTGAGGGAGACAGTATTATCTGTGCCCGCATCATTTACAGAGAAGGAGAGGGAGGCAGTATTATCTGTGATGGCATCATTTACAGAGGATAGGGAGGCAGCATTATATGTGCCTGCATTATTTACAGGGAAGGAGAGGGATGAAGTATTATCTGTGCCTGCATTGTATTCAGAGAATGAGAGAGAGGCAGTATTATCTGTGCAGGCATCATTTACAGATGAGAGGAAGGCAGTATTATCTGTGATGACATCCTATACAGAGAAGGAGAGGGAGGCAGAATTATCTGTGCCTGCATCATTTACAGGGAAGGAGAGGGAGGCAGTATTATCTGTGCCTGCATCATTTACAGATGAGAGGAAGGCAGTATTATCTGTGATGGCATCCTATACAGAGAAGGAAAGGAAGGCAGTATTATCTGTGTCTGCATCATTTAGAGAGAAGGAGAGAGTCAGTATTATCCGTGTCTGCATCATTTACAAGGAAGGAGAGGGAGACAGTATTATCTGTGATGGTATCTTTTACAGAGAAGGAGAGGGAGACAGTATTATCTGTGCCTGCATCATTTACAAGGAAGGAGAGGGAGACAGTATTATCTGTGATGGTATCTTTTACAGGGAAGGAGAGGGAGACAGTATTATCTGTGATGGTATCTTTTACAGAGAAGGAGAGGGAGACAGTATTATCTGTGCCTGCATCATTTACAAGGAAGGAGAGGGAGACAGTATTATCTGTGATGGTATCTTTTACAGGGAAGGAGAGGGAGACAGTATTATCTGTGATGGTATCTTTTACAGAGAAGGAGAGGGAGACAGTATTATCTGTGCCTGCATCATTCACAGGGAAGGAGAGGGAGGCAGTATTATCTGTGATGGTATCTTTTACAGAGAAGTAGAGGAAGGCAGTATTATTTGTGCCTGCATCATTTACAGAGAAAGACAGGGAGCTAGTACTTTCTGTGCCTACGCCATTTTCAGCAAGATGCTTCTCCAATGCGTCACCCAGTTCTGGAGGAATATAAAACTGTTAAACAGAAATACTAAGTAAGACTATGTATTGCTTTCTTCTGTGGAGAGAAGACATTTATAGCTTCAAGGATTTTTGAAGGAAACTCCTCCAGAAATGCACATGGGGTAATTAATTCCAGTTTTTCAATTTTGTTCCTCTGGGCAAAATATAAATTTCTCATTGAACATGAACTTCAGGAGATGATCAATAAAGAAGGAAATGGAGGGGGTCATATGGAGTTTTCAGCTCTTTTCTCTGTAAGACACATACCGTAAGTAGTGTACTGTTTTATCAAGAAAGTACTTTCAACAAGAAAAATACTGAATCAATGTGAGTCCGGCGTCACACTAGAGAGTTTTACGGACGTATGAGATACGCAAAAACTACGCATTGCACACGGAGCAATGATTCTCTATGGGGCAGCTTCTTTCTGGCGTATATTACGCATACGTATTTTACGGCCGTACAAAATCGCAGCATGCTGCGTTTGTCAGCGTATTGCACAAAAAATCCGCCAATGAAAGTCAATGGGGGCGAGAAAAATACGGATTACACACGGACCAACAGTGTGACTTGTGAGAAATAAGCAGCTGTGTTCTATAGAAAAGTCGGCAATTCAGTGCGGTGTACAATAAAATCACACTGACAGGTTTTATTAGAATAGGTAAAATAAATGTCTACACATGGAATAGGTAGATATACACATATATATATATATATATATATATATATATGTCAGTGAGACATATATATATATATATATATATATATATATATATATATATATATTTATATTTCATACAGCGCTAGATAGCAGAAAAGCCGGTAATTCAATTGCTGGCTTTTGCTATTTCCTTCCCAAACCCGACAGGATATGAGACATGGTTTACATACAGTAAACCGTTTCATATTCCTTATTATTTTTTTACATATTCCTCACTAATAATGTTCTAAATGACTGTGTGCAAAATTTGGGGGCTCTTACATCATCTTACAGATGTGCCTTTTCTGGGGTGGCTGGGGGCAGATGTTTTTAGCCGGAGGGTCCTATAACCATGGTCCCTCTCTAGGCTATTAATATCTGCCCTCAGTCACTGGCTTTCCCACTCTGGCGGAGAAAATTGCGCGGGAGCCCACGCTTTATTTTAACAGCTAGAGCCCCCAAATTTTACACACATACACTTGTAACATTAGTAATGAGGAATATGTAAAAAAATAATGGATATGAAACGGTTTACTGTATGTAAACCATGTCTCATATCCTGTCGGCTTTGAGAAGGAGATAGCAAAAGCCGGCAATTGAATTACCGGCTTTTAAGCTATCTAGCACTGTATTAAATATAAATATATATATATATATATGTGTCTCACTGACATATATACATATATATTTATACTGTATAGACTGTATATATGTTTTCATGAATATTTGAGCCCATGGATCCATTTTATGTCCGTTTTGCAAGCCGGCGAGAAAATCTCACTGTACGGATGCCATACGGATTACATACGGAGGTTTACATGCGCAAAACACGCTGCCATACCCTGCCTACGGATTACATACGGATCACTGTTTTGGAAACATTTCTGCATATTACGCCTGTAAACTACAGACCGTATTTCCCTATGCTGAGTGTGACGCCGGCCTTACTATGCCTTGTATGTGTTAGTGATCGACAACCCCTATGGGCACTATAATGTTGACCATTAGTGGTTACGGCCCATTTGTTATCCATTTAGAAAATTCTGAAAAGATAAGTTACTGCCTGAAATGTACAAACTATTTGCTAGGTAAATGCCAGTTACGGTCTGTTTCCTGACCTCAGATCTTCCCATTCTGCCACACATTCAGTGATCGAATAAACTGCGTAAATGAGAATATTCGGAAGTGAAAAAGATGGATATAATTTAACGGGACAAGATCGTTCATCCGCTCAGAGAAAGAAATAGAATGATTATCAAAATATGATATCAGCAAGTTCATTCCGCACTGGCATTATGGCGCCAATTGATGGCGAATAACTTTCCATTTTAGAATCTGAAATTTCATTTCTGACTCAGTGGAAAGTGATAAAATAAAATGGATTCAGACTCGACAGATGCCGCAAAAAATGTTCAATTTCCAGATATATTTTCAGACATTTTATTTGGTGTTATAACTAAACAAAGCTTTTTCTATGGCAGATATCACTGAGGGGCTCATGGGAATGCAGGAGATGTTTCTGAAACTTACATTGATGAAATAACATTTATTTTCCATGGTTGTCCTCTCTTCTTCTATCCTGGACATGAGGAGGTGCAGGGTTATCTCCCAGGTGCTTCAGCGTTCTCTCTCATTTTAGATATCTACCAGACCGTCCGCAATGGCATAACTAGAGTCCAATGGGCACCGGAGCAAAATTTGGACCTGGGTCCCCATTAGCATGTATGGGCCTTTGTTACATTCTAGATCATACAAAGACATGCGTGTTCACCCCCATGTAATAAAGTCCTCCTTCATAGCTGCTTCCTGTAATATTCTCCCCCTACTCTGGCCCCTTCTTGTAATAATGTCCATTGTCCTGACACCTTCCTATAATAAAGTTCTCCTTTCTGGTATAATTGTCCCCATCCTGAGACCCTTCCTGGTATAATGTCCCCCATCCTGGGCCCCTTCCTGATTATAATGCCTCCCATGTGGGGCCCCTTACTGGTATAATGCAAACCATCTTTGACCTCTTCCATTCTTCTCTGCACATTTTAAAAAGAAACAAGAAATTATTCTTACCTTCCCCCACTCCCAAAACGTGCGAGATCCTTCTCTGTGACCAGCACAGGAGCCAGCAGCTGCCTATGGTGTGGCGGCACAGGCAGTGCATGACATCATTGCTATGCACTGCCTGTCATGGACAAGTCGACGTCTGCTGCTGGCCTCTGATTGGCCAGCAGCATGTATTGCACTGCAGGGAGCTGTCGGTTCGTTGTGCTGCAATAAGTTTCAGCTGAATGTATACAGGCTTGCTTCCTCTGAATATATAAATGGGCTTCTCATTCACTCACAGCAAAGATCTTAAAAATGATGAAGAATTGAAACTCAAAGGAGCGGATTCATCATCCAATTTAGCCTCTTATTTTACTTAATTTGTAAAAATGTCTTTGTAATCATTGGGTTTTTCAAATGAAGAATTACTTTGCTCCAAATTTTTACTTATTTGCGGTGGTGTGGCCTATTTTGGGGAGGGGTGTAGCTTAGATGACACAATTTACTTTCCACACATTTATCAAATGAGACTTTTATAAAAGTTTCACCATTTTCGTAGTGTTAAAATCCTACACACAGATGTCAGAATCAAAAATTTGCTATTGTTTCAAATTAGCATAAAATATCCAAAATACATATGAAGCTGGCACCTCAAATCAATATTGTAACCACCATCCTAATGACAATCATCACCAGAAATATGTAGCGATCCAGAGTATATAAAATATCCAATTTTTATTAATGATAGACTAAAACAATATAATCAAGGGGAACAAAAAAGCAGAAACGTCTCACCATGAGATACACCACAAAATCCCTTAAAGGAATTTACAGTACATCAATATGAGTATCTGAATACAGTCAGGTAAAACAGCCAATAAGCATCAGTGCTATTGCTATACAAATAGTAGAACCCATAAGACACAGTATAATCCCCAACTAATGCTGAGCAAAGATAAATTTCACAGTGAAGGGGGAAACAAACTGCAATCAAAAACTAGGGTACATGTAATATAGCTGCCTGAAGGTATGAGTGGCGACTCCCCACCCCGACGTGCGTTTCACCACTAGCTTCTTCCAGCTCAAGTAACAAAACTCTGCAAGACAGTTTGATGCATATGAGCACAAATTCCGATGAAAGAAAAAAAAAATGAAGCCAGATGGAAACTTACAAAAATGAGAAGAAATGATGAATTGGACGCAAAACTTGTTAGAAATAAAGTGATTATAGTTACTATGTACACATTTTATATTGCTCATTTGCTTCCTAAATGCAACTTTTAGCAACTTTCTAAATAGTTTTCAATAAAAGATGCTCTAACATTTTGCTACTGCAGAGTATCTGTAAGCGCTCATTCAGACATCACTTTTCTATATATGAGTTCTATGATATCCATGTTTTTCACAGATAGAGCTCATAGCTATTATAGTCAAAAGTGCTGTTCACACCACTGTGTATTATTGCAAACAGAGTGGTCAGCACAAAAAAATGGAAACATGTCCGATGGCGGTCTCAGTCACCGATCAATCTCACCTACGCACGTCCATTGGTCTGTGAAAAAAAAAATCAGTCTATTTTTCATGCACTACTTGATAAGAGAAGCTTGAGAAGCCTCCTTCAGTTTTTTAAAGTTTTTTTGTATACAAGAAAAACTGATGAAAGTTCAGTAAAAACTGACACTGACCAAACTAATCAAAATCTGTTAAAAAGAAACCATGTATGTACGATCTACAATATCTCATCTTCCTCCACTCTAGTCTCACTTTTGATACCAATTTTCAACTCTTAGAGTTTGCAATGCCTTCTATACCAGTCATAAACATTCATCTAAATTCATGTAGTTACTTACACCATTACTGAATATGTTCCTATCTCAGTGGAAACATTGAACGCATAGTCTGTTTTATTGATGAGGGATTCCCACATATAGCACACCGGAGGAAAATATCACCAACTGTATCATCAAAACATCCAAGTAATGCTCCATTACCTGAAATCATATGTCAGCCTGAAGAAGTATTCTGATCTGCTAGAGGACAGTTAGCAGATATATCCGGTCATCCTGATAATTTACAAAGAACATCACAGAGGGCAATGAAAATGTCAACTGTTGGTTCTTGTACCAGATACATACAACAACCAATAATGTCTTATTAACATGCTTCATCAGTATATGTAAAACCACACAGAATAACTGAGTGATTATAATAGTATGAAGAGGTCAAAGCTTCTTAGCGTACACTAAGTCTAACACTATCCCCTTTGTACAGGAATATAACCACTATAATACTGCCCCTATGTACAAGAATATAACTACTATAATACTGCCTCTATGTGCAAAAATATAACTACTATAATACTACCGCCTATGTACAAGAATATAACTACTATAAGAGCGCTTCTATGTACAGGAATATAACTACTATAATACTGCCCCCTATGTACAGGAATATAACTACTACTAGATGGTGGCCCGATTCTAACGCATTGGGTATTCTAGAATATGTATGTCCACTGTTATGATGCGGTGGTCTAGGAGCAACATGGAACGAGCTTCTGCAGGAAGTGGTAACTGTACTGACCGCAATCCCTAAGCTCAACACAACACTAGAAGTAGCCGTGGAATGCTCCTAACTCTCCCTAGGCATCTCGTCACAGCCTAAGAGCTAACTACCCCTAAAGACAGAAGCAGGAAAACTATCTTGCCTCAGAGAAAATCCCCAAAGGATAGATTAGCCCCCCACAAATAATGACTGAGTGGAGAGGGAAAAGACATACACAGAATGAAACCAGGATGAGCACAGGAGGCCAGTCTAGCTTGATAGATAGGACAGGATGGAATACTGTGCGGTCAGTATAAAACACTACAAAAATCCACGCAGAGTTTACAAAAAAATCTCCACACCTGACTAAAGGTGTGGAGGGTAAATCTGCTTCCCAGAGCTTCCAGCAAGACAGAATTAATTCATACTGATAACGCTGGACAAACATAGAAAGCACTAAATGGATAAGTCCACAATCTGTGAACAGAAAAGCGCAAGCAAAAACATAGCTTTGCTGAACTGGTCAGGATAATCCAAAGAGATGTGAATCCAACCAGGAACCATTTACAAGTGGCACTGGCTGAAGAAAGAGCCAGGCCTAAATAGCCGAGCAGAAGAGACGATAAGTGGAGGCAGCTGATGACAGCTAACTCCAAGGAGCAGCCATACCACTAGAAACCACAAGAGGGAGCCCAAGAGCAGAACTCACAAAAGTGCCACTTACAACCACCGGAGGGAGCCCAAGAGCGGAATTCACAACAGTCCACGTAGTATATTGCCCAGCCACGTAGTATATTGCCCAGCCACGTATTGCCCAGTCACGTAGTATATTGCCCAGCCACGTAGTATATTGCCCAGCTACGTAGTATATTGCCCAGCTACGTAGTATATTGCCCAGCCACGTAGTATATTGCCCAGTCACGTAGTATACAGCACAGACACATAGTATATTGCCCAGTCACGTAGTATATTGCCCAGTCATGTAGTATATTGCCCAGCCACGTAGTATATTGCCCAGCCACGTAGTATATTGCCCAGCCACGTAGTATATTGCCCAGCTTGCCCAGTCACATAGTATACAGCACAGAGCCACGTAATATACAGCACAGAGCCACGTAGTATACAGCACAGAGCCACATAGTATACAACACAGAGCCACATAGTATACTGCCCAGTCACGTAGTATATTGGCCAGTCACGTAGTATGCACCATATCCCTGTTAAAAAAAAAAGAATTAAAAAAATAGTTACATACTCACCTCCTGGAGCCTCCGGATCGAAGCGTCCGGTTCCTGATGCATGTCGCGCGCTCCGGTCCGAAGATTGCATTGCAGTCTCGCGAGATGATAACGTAGCGGTCTCACGAGACCATACGTCATCATTTCGCGAGACCGCAATGCATACAGCGGTCACTGGGGCGTCGTTTGGAGCAGGAAAGGCCAGTTCCTGATCCGGGGGGGCCACCGGAGGGTGAGTATGTAACTATTTTTTTTTATTATTATTATTTTCAACATTAGATATTTTTACTATTCATGCTGCATAGGCAGCATGAATAGTAAAAAGTTGGTCACACAGCGTTAACCGAGTGTGTTACACCGCGGTCAACGCTGCCATTAACCCTGTGTAAGCGGTGACCGGAGGGGAGTATGCGGACGCCGGGCACTGACTGCGGGGAGGAAGGAGCAGCCATTTTCTTCCGGACTGTGGCCGTCGCTGATTGGTCGCGGCATCTATGACAGGCAGCTGCCAAGACCAATCAGCGAATGAATAACCATGACAGAAAGAAGGACAGACGGAAGTGACCCTTAGACAATTATATAGTAGATAATACTGCCCCATGTGCAAGAATATAACTACTATAACACTGCTCCTATGTACAAGAATATAACTACTATAATACTGCCCCTATGTACAAGAATATAACTACTATAATACTGCCCACTATGTACAAGAATATAACTACTATAACACTGCTCCTATGTACAAGAATATAACTACTATAATACAGCTCATACAGTTAGGGCCAGAAATATTTGGACAGTGACACAAGTTTTGTTATTTTAGCTGTTTACAAAAACATGTTCAGAAATAAAATTATATATATAATATGGGCTGAAAGTGCACACTCCCAGCTGCAATATGATAGTTTCCACATCCAAATCGGAGAAAGGGTTTAGGAATCATAGCTCTGTAATGCATAGCGTCCTCTTTTTCAAGGGACCAAAAGTAATTGGACAATGGACTCTAAGGGCTGCAATTAACTCTGAAGGCGTCTCCCTCGTTAACCTGTAATCAATGAAGTAGTTAAAAGGTCAGGGGTGGATTCCAGGTGTGTGGTTTTGCATTTGGAAGCTGTTACTGTGAGCAGACAACATGCGGTCAAAGGAACTCTCAATTGAGGTGAAGCAGAACATCCTGAGGCTGAAAAAAAAGAAAAAATCCATCAAAGAGATAGCAGACATGCTTGGAGTAGCAAAATCAACAGTTGGGTACATTCTGAGAAAAAAGGAATTGACTGGTGAGCTTGGGAACTCAAAAAGGCCTGGGCGTCCACGGATGACAACAGTGGTGGATGATCGCCGCATACTTAATTTGGAGAAGAAGAACCCGTTCACAACATCAACTGAAGTCCAGAACACTCTCAGTGAAGTAGGTGTATCTGTCTCTAAGTCAACAGTAAAGAGAAGACTCCATGACAGTAAATACAAAGGGTTCACATCTAGATGCAAACCATTCATCAATACCAAAAATAGACAGGCCAGAGTTAAATTTGCAGAAAAACACCTCAAGAAGCCAGCTCAGTTCTGGAAAAGTATTCTATGGACAGATGAGACAAAGATCAACCTGTACCAGAATGATGGGAAGAAAAAAGTTTGGAGAAGAAAGGGAACGGCACATGATCCAAGGCACACCACATCCTCTGTAAAACATGGTGGAGGCAACGTGATGGCATGGGCATGCATGGCTTTCAATGGCACTGGGTCACTTGTGTTTATTGATGACATAAGAGCAGACAAGAGTAGCCGGATGAATTCTGAAGTGTACCGGGATATACTTTCAGCCCAGATTCAGCCAAATGCTGCAAAGTTGATTGGACGGCGCTTCATAGTACAGATGGACAATGACCCCAAGCATACAGCCAAAGCTACCCAGGAGTTCATGAGTGCCAAAAAGTGGAACATTCTGCAATGGCCAAGTCAATCTCCAGATCTAAACCCAATTGAGCATGCATTTCACTTGCTCAAATCCAGACTTAAGACGGAAAGACCCACAAACAAGCAAGACCTGAAGGCTGCGGCTGTAAAGGCCTGGCAAAGCATTAAGAAGGAGGAAACCCAGCGTTTGGTGATGTCCATGGGTTCCAGACTTAAGGCAGTGATTGCCTCCAAAGGATTTGCAACAAAATATTGAAAATAAAAATATTTTGTTTGGGTTATGTTTATTTGTCCAATTACTTTTGACCTCCTAAAATGTGGAGTGTTTGTAAAGAAATGTGTACAATTCCTACATTTTCTATCAGATATTTTTGTTCAACCCTTCAAATTAAACGTTACAATCTGCACTTGAATTCTGTTGTAGAGGTTTCATTTCAAATCCAATGTGGTGGCATGCAGAGCCCAACTCGCGAAAATTGTGTCACTGTCCAAATATTTCTGGCCCTAACTGTATGTACAAGAATATAACCACTATAATAGACCCCCATTTTGTACAAGAATATAACTCCTACTAATATATAATAATGAAACTTCTTTATTTCACACAATGAGTGCCTGAGTATCTGTAGTGTTTTGTGTTATAAGGATGTTGTAATTAAATGTTTGAGTTTTTACTAATCATACATTACAGTTTGTTATGACAGAAACCTTCAGAGTTGATGGAGAAAACACAGAAGTAGCAGAATTAAAGGCTCTGGTGATGATGATGTAAAACAGAGACCGGCACGATAGTGAATGAGGATAACAGCAAAACTTCAGTAATAATGAAGACTATAAAGTTCCAAAGTGAAGACATTATGGAAAAATACTAATAATATGGTCAACGGTAGTGAGAACCTATCTAGTTGAACAAAGGGCTGGGACGGAGGATAGGCAGAAGTAGGAGACTGCCTGGGGCGCTAGCTCTTTATACATTGGGGACAAGGTAATATGTAAAAAATAATAATCATATTTAATATTGCAGCATTATGTCACTGACACTACACATAGTCCACCTGTGTCCCGGCTCTCACTCATAGTGATCATACTTGGCAGAACTTAAAAGATCCAGGGCCTTAGAGACATCATCAGTACACGTACCGCAGACTAGAATGGCGGCTGACCACCCAGTGACAGTGCGAGGACCGATCAGGGCTCCATGAGCTCCAGTTTCCTGCAAGTTGTGCAGTTAGTCCAGTGCTCCGCATCCTCAATGTAGGATGGGTCGCAAAATTTTTCTTGTCATCAGAAATTGAATAGGGGAGTTTATCAGTAGGCTTAAAGGTGCTTAATCTGGGCTTTTGTTGGCCTGATTTATACAAGTTAATGAGTATTTGGCAGAATGATTGTTAATACGTTGGTTCGGTCCCCATCCTGCATCTGTTTGTCAGTCGCACATCCTCATCTGTCAACACAGGACGATGTGCTGACAATAACAATTACATTTTTGCCAGTATATTGGCCGCTCTAGATGATGGAGCACTCAAGCCTAACTATCAGTCTATCTAAACAGATCGGCAAACACCTGACCAACGAGCAAAACCCTCGTTCATTGAGTGCTATGATTATTATTATGACAGTAGGGTTGAGCGAAACGGGTCGTTCATTTTCAAAAGTCGCCGACTTTTGGCAAAGTCGGGTTTCATGAAACCCGATCCGACCCCTGTGCGGGGTCGGCCATGCGGTACGCGACTTTCGCGCCAAAGTCGCGTTTCAACGACGCGAAAAGCGCCATTTCTCAGCCAATGAAGGTAAACGCAGAGTGTGGGCAGCGTGATGACATAGGTCCTTTGTCCCCACCATCTTAGAGAAGGGCATTGCAGTGATTGGCTTGCTGTCTGCGGCGTCACAGGGGCTATAATGGGGCGTTCCCACCGACCGCCATGTTACTGCTGCTGATCTGAGCTTAGGGAGAGGTTGCTGCCGCTTCGTCAGAAGCAGGGATAGCGTTAGGCAGGGTCCATTAACCACCAAACCGCTTGTGCTGTAGCGATTTCCACTGCCCAACACCACCTTCGGTGTGCAGGGACAGTGGAAGCTACATTTTTTTTTTTCCCCCCTCAGCGCTGTAGCTCATTGGGCTGCCCTAGAAAGCTCCCTGATAGCTGCATTGCTGTGTGTACGCCGCTGTGCAAACCAACTGCTTTTTTCAAAGCACAAATCCTCTTGTTCCTTCCTTTCTGCACAGCTATCTTTTTGGTTTGTACACACTTTTTATTTAATTTGTGCATCAGTCCACTCCTTATTGCTGCCTGCCATACCTGGCTGAGATTACTGCAGGGAGATAGTAATTGAAGGACACTCCCTGTTTTTTTTTTTTTTTTTTTGTGGGAGATTAAGATTGACATTTCTGCTAGAGTGCCATCCCTGTCTGTGTCATCTCTCACTCAGTGGGCCATAGAAAGCCTATTTATTTTTTTGCTTGATTTGGGTTATAAAATCTACCTGAAAAAATCACTACATCAATCAGTGGGAGAAAAATATTGGCCTCAGGGCTTGTGTGCCACTCCTGACTCCTGTGTGTGCCATCTCTCAGTCAGTGGGCCATAGAAAGCCTATTTATTTTTTTGCTTGATTTTGGTTCTAAAATCTACCTGAAAAAATCACTACATCAATCAGTGGGAGAAAAATATTGGCCTCAGGGCTTGTGTGCCACTCCTGACTCCTGTGTGCATCATCACTCACTCAGTGGGCCATAGAAAGCCCATTTTTTTTTTTTTTTTGCTTTATTTGGGTTCTAAATTCTACTTGAAAAAATCAATAAATCAATCAGTGGGAGATTAATATTGGCCTTTGGGCTTGTGTGCCAGTCCTAAGCGTGCCATCTCTCTCTCTCTCAGATAGTGGGCCATAGAAAGCCTATTTATTTATTTATTTTTTTATTGGGTTTATAAATTTTCCCTGGAAAAAAAAAAAAAAAAGTGGGAGATTAATATTGGCCTCTGGGCTTGTGTGCCAGTCCTGAGCGTGCCATCTCTCTCACAAATAGTGGGCCATAGAAAGCCTATTTATTTATTTTTTTTTGGTTTTATAAATTCTCCCTTAACCCCTTCATGACCCAGCCTATTTTGACCTTAAAGACATTGCCGTTTTTTGCAATTCTGACCAGTGTCCCTTCATGAGGTAATAACTCAGGAACGCTTCAATGGATCCTAGCAGTTCTGAGATTGTTTTTTCGTGACATATTGGGCTTCATGTTAGTGGTAAATTTAGGTCAATAAATTCTGTGTTTATTTGTGATAAAAACGGAAATTTGGCGAAAATTTTGAAAATTTCGCAATTTTCACATTTTGAATTTTTATTCTGTTAAACCAGAGAGTTATGTGACACAAAATAGTTAATAAATAACATTTCCCACACGTCTACTTTACATCAGCACAATTTTGGAAACAAAATTTTTTTTTGCTAGGAAGTTAGAAGGGTTAAAATTTGACCAGCGATTTCTCATTTTTACTTCGAAATTTACAAAACCATTTTTTTTAGGGACCACCTCACATTTGAAGTCAGTTTGAGGGGTCTATATGGCTGAAAATACCCAAAAGTGACACCATTCTAAAAACTGCACCCCTCAAGGTACTCAAAACCACATTCAAGAAGTTTATTAACCCTTCAGGTGCTTCACAGCAGCAGAAGCAACATGGAAGGAAAAAATGAACATTTAACTTTTTAGTCACAAAAATGATTTTTCAGCAACAATTTTTTTATTTTCCCAATGGTAAAAGGAGAAACTGAACCACGTAAGTTGTTGTCCAATTTGTCCTGAGTACGCTGATACCTCATATGTGGGGGTAAACCACTGTTTGGGCGCACGGCAGGGCTTGGAAGGGAAGGAGCGCCATTTGACTTTTTGAATGAAAAATTGGCTGCACTCTTTAGCGGACACCATGTCACATTTGGAGAGCCCCCGTGTGCCTAAAAATTGGAGCTCCCCCACAAGTGACCCCATTTTGGAAACTAGACGCCCCAAGGAACTTATCTAGATGCATAGTGAGCCCTTTAAACCCCCAGGTGCTTCACAAATTGATCCGTAAAAATGAAAAAGTACTTTTTTTTCACAAAAAAATTCTTTTAGCCTCAATTTTTTCATTTTCACATGGACAACAGGATAAAATGGATCCTAAAATTTGTTTGGCAATTTCTCCTGAGTACACCGATACTTCACATGTGGGGGTAAACCACTGTTTGGGCACATGGTAAGGCTCGGAAGGGAAGGAGCGCCATTTGACTTTTTGAATGAAAAATTATCTCCATCGTTAGCGGACACCATGTCGCGTTTGGAGAGACCCTGTGTGCTTAAACATTGGAGCTCCCCCACAAGTGACCCCATTTTGGAAACTGGACCCCCCAAGGAACTTATCTAGATGCCTAGTGAGCACTTTAAACCCTCAGGTGCTTCACAAATTGATCCGTAAAAATGAAAAAGTACTTTTTTTTCACAAAAAAATTTATTTTCGCCTCAATTTTTTCATTTTCACATGGGCAATAGGATAAAATGGATCCTAAAATTTGTTGAGCAATTTCTCCCGAGTACGCCGATACCTCATATATGGGGGTAAACCACTGTTTGGGCACACGGCAGGGCTCGGAAGGGAAGGCGCGCCTTTTAACTTTTTGAATGGAAAATTAGCTCCAATTGTTAGCGGACACCATGTCGCATTTGGAGAGCCCCTGTGTGCCTATGCAATGGAGCTCCCCCACAAGTGACCCCATTTTGGAAACTAGACCCCCCAAGGAACTTATCTAGATGCATACTGAGCACTTTAAACCCCCAGGTGCTTCACAGAAGTTTATAATGCAGAGCCATGAAAATAAAAAATAATTTTTCTTTTCTCAAAAATGATTTTTTAGCCTGGAATTTCCTATTTTGCCAATGGTAATAGGAGAAATTGGACCACAAATGTTGTTGTCCAGTTTGTCCTGAGTATGCAGATACCCCATATGTGGGGGTAAACCACTGTTTGGGCGCACGGCAGGGCTCAGAAGGGAAGGCACGCCATTTGGCTTTTTAAATGGAAAATTATCTCCAATCATTAGCGGACACCATGTCGCGTTTGGAGAGCCCCTGTGTGCCTAAACATTGGAGATCCCCCACAAATTACCCCATTTTGGAAACTAGACCCCCAAAGGAACTAATCTAGATGTGTAGTGAGCACTTTGAACCCTCAAGTGCTTCACAGAAGTTTATAATGCAGAGCCATGAAAATAAAAAAAAAAATTATTTTCTCAAAAATGAATTTTAGCCCGCAATTTTTTATTTTCCCAAGGGTAACAGGAGAAATTTGACCCCAAAAGTTGTTGTCCAGTTTCTCCTGAGTACGCTGATACCCCATATGTGGGGGTAAACCACTGTTTAGGCACATGCTGGGGCTCGGAAGTGAAGTAGTGACGTTTTGAAATGCAGACTTTGATGGAATGCTCTGTGGGCGTCACGTTGCGTTTGCAGAGCCCCTGATGTGGCTAAACAGTAGAAACCCCCCACAAGTGTCCCCATTTTGGAAACTAGACCCCGAAAGGAACTTATCTAGATGTGAGGTGAGCACTTTGAACCCCCAAGTGCTTCACAGAAGTTCATAACACAGAGCAGTGAAAATAATAAATACGTTTTCTTTCCTCAAAAATAATTTTTTAGCCAAGAATTTTTTATTTTCCCAAGGGTTACAGGAGAAATTGGACCACAAAAGTTGTTGTCCAGTTTCTCCTGAGTACGCTGATGCCCCATGTGTGGGGGTAAACCACTGTTTGGGCACACGTGGGGGCTCAGAAGGGAAGTAGTGACTTTTGAAATGCAGACTTTGATGGAATGGTCTGCGGGCGTCACGTTGCGTTTGCAGAGCCCCTGGTGTGCCTAAACAGTAGAAACCCCCCACAAGTGACCCCATTTTGGAAACTAGACCCCCCAAGGAACTTATCTAGATATGTGGTGAGCACTTTGAACCCCCAAGTGCTTCACAGACGTTTACAACGCAGAGCCGTGAAAATAAAAAATCATTTTCTTTCCTCAAAAATGATGTTTTAGCAAGCAATTTTTTATTTTCTCAAGGGTAACAGGAGAAATTGGACCCCAGTAATTGTTGCGCAGTTTGTCCTGAGTATGCTGGTACCCCATATGTGGGGGTAAACCACTGTTTGGGCACACGTCGGGGTTCGGAAGTGAGGGAGCACCATTTGAATTTTTGAATACAAGATTGGCTGGAATCAATGGTGGCGCCATGTTGCGTTTGGATACCCCCTGAAGTGCCTAAACAGTGGAAACCCCTCAATTCTACCTCCAACACACCCCTAACCCTTATCCCAACTGTAGCCGTAACCCTAATCACAACCCTAACCCCAACACACCCCTAACCACAACCCTAACCCCAACACACCCCTAACCCTAACCACAACCCTAATTCCAACCCAACCCTAAGGTTATGTGCCAACGTTGCGGATTCGTATGAGATTTTTCAGCACCATTTTTGAAAAATCCGCGGGTAAAAGGCACTGCGTTTTACCTGTGGATTTACCGTGGATTTCCAGTGTTTTTTGTGCGGATTTCACCTGTGGATTCCTATTGAGGAACAGGTGTAAAACGCTGCGGAATCCGCACAAAGAATTGGCATGCTGCGGAAAATACAACGCAGCGTTCCCGCGCGGTATTTTCTGCACCATGGGCACAGCGGATTTGGTTTTCCATATGTTTACATGGTACTGTAAACCTGATGGAACACTGCTGCGGATCCTCAGCCAAATCCGCACCGTGTGCACATAGCCTAATTCTAAAGGTATGTGCACACGCTGCAGAAAATGCTGCGGATCCGCAGCAGTTTCCCATGAGTTTACAGTTCAATGTGAACCTATGGGAACCAAAAATCGCTGTACACATGCTGCGGAAAAACTGCACGGAAACGCAGCGGTTTACATTCCGCAGCATGTCACTTCTTTCTGCGGATTCCGCAGCGGTTTTACAACTGCTCCAATAGAAAATCGCAGTTGTAAAACCGCAGTGAAATGCGCAGAAAAACCGCGGTAAATCCACGATAAATCGGCAGCGGTTTAGCACTGTGGATTTTTCAAATCCGCTGCGGAAAAATCCGCATAGGACCAGAATACGTGTGCACATACCGAAACCCTAACCCTAGCCCTAACCCTACCCCTAACCCTAGCCCTAACCCTACCCCTAACCCTAACCCTAGCCCTAACCCTACCCCTAACCCTAACCCTAGTTCTTACCCCAACCTTAGTGAAAAAAAAAAAATTCTTTATTTTTTTTATTGTCCCTATCTATGGGGGTGACAAAGGGGGGGGTCATTTACTATTTTTTTTATTTTGATCACTGAGATATAACCTATCTCAGTGATCAAAATTCACTCTGGAACGAATCTGCCGGCCGGCAGATTCGGCGGGCGCACTACACATGCGCCCGACATTTTGGAAGATGGCGGCGCCCAGGAAAGAAGACGGACGGACCTCGGGCGGCTAGGTAAGTATAAGGGGGGGGAGATCAGGGCACGGGGGGGGGGCGTCGGAGCACGGGGGGGTGGATCGGAACACGGGAGGGAGGATTGGAGCACGGGGTGAGGGATCGCTGTGCGGGGGGGGTGGATCGGAGCACGGGGGGGGTCGCTGTGTGCGGGGGGAGGATCGGAGTGCGGGGGGGTTTGATTGGAGCGCGGGGGGTGTGATTGGTGCACGGGGGAAGCGGACAGGAGGACGGGGGAGCGGAGCACAGGACGGAGGGGAGCGGACCACAGATCGGGGGGCTCGGGGGGCGATCGGAGGGGTGGGGTGGGTGCACATAAGTGTTTCCAGCCATGGCCGATGATATTGCAGCATCGGCCATGGCTGGATTGTAATATTTCACCAGTTTTTTAGGTGAAATATTACAAATCGCTCTGATTGGCAGTTTCACTTTCAACAGCCAATCAGAGCGATCGTAGCCACGAGGGGGTGAAGCCACCCCCCCTGGGCTAAACTACCACTCCCCCTGTCCCTGCAGATCGGGTGAAATGGGAGTTAACCCTTTCACCCGGCCTGCAGGGACGCGATCTTTCCATGACGCATATGCTGCGTCATGGGTCGGAATGGCACCGACTTTCATGACGCAGCGTATGCGTCAAAGGTCGGGAAGGGGTTAAAAAAAAAGGGAGATTAATATTGGCCTTTGGGCTTGTGTGCCAGTCCTAAGCGTGCCATCTCTCTCTGTCTCTCAGATAGTGGGCCATAGAAAGCCTATTTATTATTTTTTTTATTGGGTTTATAAATTTTCCCTGGAACAAAAAAAAAAAAGTGGGAGATAAATATTGGCCTCTGGGCTTGTGTGCCACTCCTGACTCCTGTGTGCGTCATCTCTCACTCAGTGGGCCATAGAAAGCCTTTTTTTGTTTTATTTGTTTTCTAAATTCTCCCTGAAAAAATCATTTTATTTTCTTTGGTTTCTAAATTCTTCCTGAAAAAATCATTTTATTCTATTTTTTTTTCCTAAAATCTCCCTGAAAAAAACAAACAAAAAAACAAATCAGTGGGAGATTAATATTGCACTTTCTGCTTGTGTGCCAGTCTTGACTCCTGGGTGTGCCATCTCTCTCTCTCTCTCCAATTGTGGGCCATAGAAAGCCTATTATTTTTTTAGCTTGATTTGGGTTCCAAAATCTACCTGAAAAAATCACTACATCAATCAGTGGGAGATAAATATTGGCCTCTGGGCTTGTGTGCCACTCCTGACTCCTGTGTGCGTCATCTCTCACTCAGTGGGCCATAGAAAGCCTTTTTTTGTTTTATTTGTTTTCTAAATTCTCCCTGAAAAAATCATTTTATTTTATTTGGTTTCTAAATTCTTCCTGAAAAAATCATTTTATTCTATTTTTTTTTTCCTAAAGTCTCCCTGAAAAAAAAACAAAAAAAAAACAAAATCAGTGGGAGATTAATATTGCCCTTTCTGCTTGTGTGCCAGTCTTGACTCCTGGGTGTGCCATCTCTCTCTCTCTCTCCAATTGTGGGCCATAGAAAGCCTATTATTTTTTTTAGCTTGATTTGGGTTCCAAAATCTACCTGAAAAAATCACTACATCAATCAGTGGGAGATAAATATTGGCCTCTGGGTTTGTGTGCCACTCCTGACTCCTGTGTGCGTCATCTCTCACTCAGTGGGCCATAGAAAGCCTTTTTTTGTTTTATTTGTTTTCTAAATTCTCCCTGAAAAAATCATTTTATTTTATTTGGTTTCTAAATTCTTCCTGAAAAAATCATTTTATTCTATTTTTTTTTTTTCCTAAAGTCTCCCTGAAAAAAAAACAAAAAAAAACAAATCAGTGGGAGATTAATATTGCCCTTTCTGCTTGTGTGCCAGTCTTGACTCCTGGGTGTGCCATCTCTCTCTCTCTCTCCAATTGTGGGCCATAGAAAGCCTATTATTTTTTTTAGCTTGATTTGGGTTCCAAAATCTACCTGAAAAAATCACTACATCAATCAGTGGGAGATAAATATTGGCCTCTGGGCTTGTGTGCCACTCCTGACTCCTGTGTGCGTCATCTCTCACTCAGTGGGCCATAGAAAGCCTTTTTTTGTTTTATTTGTTTTCTAAATTCTCCCTGAAAAAATCATTTTATTTTATTTGGTTTCTAAATTCTTCCTGAAAAAATCATTTTATTCTATTATTTTTTTTCCTAAAGTCTCCCTTAAAAAAAAAAAAAAATCAAATCAGTGGGAGATTAATATTTACATTTGTGCTTCAGTGACAGTCCTGCGTGTGTGGCATCTCTCTCATTTGTTGCCACCAACAACAGAGTGTGTAACATTGTGCCTGATTTTCGTTGTGGTCTCACTCACCTGTAAAGGGGTAGCTAAATCATACTGAAGTTATAGCTCACCATGTAATTTGTGTGACAGCAACAAATACCGTTAGTTTGTTTACGTTTTTAAAACAATGAGGAAGTATGGTGGAAGAGGTCGTGGCCGGGGGCGTTCATTGTCAGCTGGTAATGAGGGTAGTGGTAGTGGTGGAGCATCAGCTGGTCGTGGGAAAAAAAATATTGCACTTAAGTCTGGAGCTGTGGAGCCAGGTTCGTCGTCTGGCTACACAAGGCCTCGAACGCTCCCTTTTCTGGGAGTAGGAAAACCGCTTTTAAAGCCGGAGCAGCAAGAGCAAGTTTTGGCTTATCTTGCTGACTCAGCCTCTAGCTCTTTTGCCTCCTCTCGTGAAACTGGTAAATGTCAAAGCAGCGCGTCATTAGTGGATGTTCACGGTCAGGGACAAGTCGCTTCCTTGTCCTCTTCAGCAAAAACAACAACAGAGAAGAATGCAGCAGGCGACACAACGGGTTACTCCATGGAGCTCTTTACACATACCGTCCCTGGCTTAGAAAGTGAAGCAGTTAACAGTCCATTCCCATTACAAGTTGAATCTGACATGGAGTGCACTGATGCACAGCCACAGCCAGACTACTATGCTGGTCCTTTGACTCAGACCACAACATTGCCCTCGCAGGGTGCTGATCAAGAATCAGACCCTGATGAGACTATGTTGCCCCATCACGAACGCTATACCACCGACCGACACGGTGACACAGACGAAGTTGCACACGAGCTACAAGAAGAGGTAATAGATGACCCAGTTCTTGACCCCGATTGGCAGCCATTGGGGGAACAGGGTGCAGGCGGCAGCAGTTCTGAAGCGGAGGAGGAGGGGCCGCAGCAGACATCAACATCGCAACAGGTTCCATCTGCCGGGCCCGTATCTTGCCCAAAACGCGTGGCAAAGCCAAAACCTGTTGGAGGACAGCGTGGCCATCCGGTTGAAGCTCAGTCTGCAATGCCTGAAAAGGTATCCGATGCTAGAAAGAGTGCAGTCTGGCATTTTTTTAAACAACATCCAATTGATCAGCGCAAAGTCATCTGTCAAAAATGTTCAACTACCTTAAGCAGAGGACAGAATCTGAAAAGTCTCAATACAAGTTGCATGCATAGACATTTAACCACCATGCATTTGCAAGCCTGGACTAACTACCAAACGTCCCTTAAGGTTGTAGCACCCTCGGCCAATGAAGCTAGTCAGCAACGCAACATCCCTTCCGGCAGTGTAGGGCCACCATTTTCCGCACCACCTGCAGTATCTGTGCAGGTTTCTTTGCCAGGCCAAAGCAGTCAGGGTCAGGGAATCACCAGTTTCGTAGTAGGAAACACTGCATCTAGGGCACCGGTGGCAACAATACCATCTCCCACCGTCTCTCAGTCTGCCATGTCCACCGGCACCCCCGCTAGTTCCACGATCTCCAGCTCTCCAGTCCAGCTCACCCTACATGAGACTATGGTTAGAAAAAGGAAGTACTTAGCCTCGCATCCGCGTACACAGGGTTTGAACGCACACATAGCTAGACTAATCTCGTTAGAGATGATGCCCTACCGGTTAGTTGAAAGCAAAGCTTTCAAAGCCCTGATGGACTACGCTGTACCACGCTACGAGCTACCCAGTCGACACTTTTTTTCCAGAAAAGCCATCCCAGCCCTCCACCAGCATGTTAAAGAGCGCATCGTCCATGCACTCAGGCAATCTGTGAGCACAAAGGTGCACCTGACAACAGATGCATGGACCAGTAGGCATGGCCAGGGACGTTACGTGTCCATCACGGCACACTGGGTAAATGTGGTGGATGCAGGGTCCACAGGGGACAGCAAGTTTGGGACAGTTCTGCCTAGCCCACGGTCTAGGAAACAATTGGCTGTAGCCGTTCGCACCCCCTCCTCCTCCTCTTCGTCCTCCTGCAGAAGCGAGAGCTCGTCCACAGACCGCAGTCACACAACCACTCCATCCGCAGCTGCCACTGTTGCACACCAGGTCTCCCATTATGGGGCAGCTACTGGCAAACGTCAGCAGGCTGTATTGGCTATGAAGTGTTTGGGCGACAAAAGACACACCGCGGAAGTTCTGTCCGAGTTCTTGCAGAAAGAAACGCAGTCGTGGCTGGGCACTGTAGATCTTGAGGCAGGCAAGGTAGTGAGTGATAACGGAAGGAATTTCATGGCTGCCATCTCCCTTTCCCAACTGAAACACATTCCTTGCCTGGCTCACACCTTAAACCTGGTGGTGCAGTGCTTCCTGAAAAGTTATCCGGGGTTATCCGACCTGCTCCTCAAAGTGCGTGGACTTTGCTCACATATCCGCCGTTCGCCCGTACACTCCAGCCGTATGCAGACCTATCAGCGTTCTTTGAACCTTCCCCAGCATCGCCTAATCATAGACGTTGCAACAAGGTGGAACTCAACACTGCACATGCTTCAGAGACTGTGTGAACAGAGGCGGGCTGTTATGTTTTTGTGGGAGGATACACATACACGGGCAGGCAGTAGGATGGCAGACATGGAGTTGTCAGGTGTGCAGTGGTCGAAGATTCAAGACATGTGTCAAGTCCTTCAGTGTTTTGAGGAATGCACACGGCTGGTTAGTGCAGACAACGCCATAATAAGCATGAGCATCCCCCTAATGCGTCTGCTGATGCAAAGTTTGACGCACATAAAGGATCAGGCGTCTGCAGCTGAGGAAGAGGAAAGCCTTGATGACAGTCAGCCATTGTCTGGCCAGGGCAGTGTACAGGACGAGGTAGCGGGCGAAGAGGAGGAGGAGGACGAAGAGGATGATGGGGATGATTATATTTTTAATGAGGAAGCTTTTCCGGGGCCACTGGAAATTGGTGGCGCGGCAAGGCCGGGTTCTGGTTTTTTGAGGGACACAAGTGACGTGGATTTGCCTGAAACTGCCCCTCAACCAAGCACAACCGCAGATTTGAGAACTGGAACTTTGGCCCACATGGCGGATTATGCCTTACGTATCCTCAAAAGGGACACACGCATAACTAAAATGATGAATGATGACGATTACTGGTTGGCCTGCCTCCTTGATCCTCGCTATAAAGGCAAATTGCAAAATATAATGCCACATGAGAACTTGGAACTAATATTAGCAACCAAACAATCAACTCTTGTTGACCGTTTGCTTCTGGCATTCCCTGCACACAGCGCCCGTGATCGTTCTCACACGAGCTGCAGGGGCCAGCAGACCAGAGGAGTTAGAGGGGCAGAAATCAGAAGTGGCGTTGGCCAGAGGGGTTTTCTGACCAGGTTGTGGAGTGATTTTGCTATGACCGCAGACAGGACAGGTACTGCAGCATCAATTCAAAGTGACAGGAGACAACATTTGTCCAGTATGGTTACAAACTATTTTTCATCCCTTATCGATGTTCTCCCTCAACCGTCATTCCCATTTGATTACTGGGCATCAAAATTAGACACCTGGCCAGAATTGGCAGAATATGCATTGCAGGAGCTTGCTTGCCCGGCAGCTAGTGTCCTATCAGAAAGAGTATTCAGTGCTGCAGGTTCAATACTAACAGAAAAAAGGACTCGTCTGGCTACCCAAAATGTAGATGATCTAACCTTCATTAAAATGAACCACAACTGGATTTCGAAATCTTTTGCCCCACCTTGCCCGGCTGACACCTAGCTTTCCTATGAAAAGGTCTTGCCTGTGGACTATTCTGAATGCCTTTTCCAATCTCGTAATTTTCTGCACCTGATTGTCCAGCATACGACATGTTTACACCTCACTAAATGGCCGAACTCCCCACACGGGGCCGTGGTATCGACACTTGGCGACAGCACCCGTGAGAGTGCAGTTTGTCTGAAGAGGTGGGTGAGCCCGCTTTTGGTCGACGGCACTGCCACTGGGTCCCTCCTAGTACAATAAAGTGTCTCTGGCGGTGGTGGTGCGCACCCAACGTCAGACACACCGTTGTAATATGAGGGGCCCTGGGCCTGTACCGCCGGCCACAAGACAGTTTCCCCCCACCCCAGCTCAAACAGTGCTCTACCACTTGCAAAATTATCTCACAGCTCCACCAATGTTTAGTCTATGCGCTGACATCCTTCAATGCCTGCCACTGACAATACCATTGTATTGACATTTTTGTTATGTTAGGCCTTCGATGCCTGTCTGTGGTCACTCCTTCCACTAGGCCTCCACTGACCACACCACTGCTGCCCGTGTACCCCTGTAACCAATTTAAAATTGCCTACAGCCATGTGTTATTATTTTAGGCCTTCGATGCCTGTCTGCGGTCACTCCTTCCACTAGGCCTCCACTGACCACACCACTGCTGCCCGTGTACCCCTGTAACCAATTTAAAATTGCCTACAGCCATGTGTTATTATTTTAGGCCTTCGATGCCTGTCTGCGGTGACTCCTTCCACTAGGCCTCCACTGACCACACCACTGCTGCCCGTGTACCCCTGTAACCAATTTAAAATTGCCTACAGCCATGTGTTATTATTTTAGGCCTTCGATGCCTGTCTGCGGTCACTCCTTCCACTAGGCCTCCACTGACCACACCACTGCTGCCCGTGTACACCTGGAACCAATTTAAAATTGCCTACAGCCATGTGTTATTATTTTAGGCCTTCGATGCCTGTCTGCGGTCACTCCTTCCACTAGGCCTCCACTGACCACACCACTGCTGCCCGTGTACCCCTGGAACCAATTTAAAATTGCCTACAGCCATGTGTTATTATTTTAGGCCTTCGATGCCTGTCTGCGGTCACTCCTTCCACTAGGCCTCCACTGACCACACCACTGCTGCCCGTGTACCCCTGGAACCAATTTAAAATTGCCTACAGCCATGTGTTATTATTTTAGGCCTTCGATGCCTGTCTGCGGTCACTCCTTCCACTAGGCCTCCACTGACCACACCACTGCTGCCCGTGTACCCCTGGAACCAATTTAAAATTGCCTACAGCCATGTGTTATTATTTTAGGCCTTCGATGCCTGTCTGCGGTGACTCCTTCCACTAGGCCTCCACTGACCACACCACTGCTGCCCGTGTACCCCTGGAACCAATTTAAAATTGCCTACAGCCATGTGTTATTATTTTAGGCCTTCGATGCCTGTCTGCGGTCACTCCTTCCACTAGGCCTCCACTGACCACACCACTGCTGCCCGTGTACCCCTGGAACCAATTTAAAATTGCCTACAGCCATGTGTTATTATTTTAGGCCTTCGATGCCTGTCTGCGGTGACTCCTTCCACTAGGCCTCCACTGACCACACCACTGCTGCCCGTGTACCCCTGGAACCAATTTAAAATTGCCTACAGCCATGTGTTATTATTTTAGGCCTTCGATGCCTGTCTGCGGTCACTCCTTCCACTAGGCCTCCACTGACCACACCACTGCTGCCCGTGTACCCCTGGAACCAATTTAAAATTGCCTACAGCCATGTGTTATTATTTTAGGCCTTCGATGCCTGTCTGCGGTCACTCCTTCCACTAGGCCTCCACTGACCACACCACTGCTGCCCGTGTACCCCTGGAACCAATTTAAAATTGCCTACAGCCATGTGTTATTATTTTAGGCCTTCGATGCCTGTCTGCGGTCACTCCTTCCACTAGGCCTCCACTGACCACACCACTGCTGCCCGTGTACCCCTGGAACCAATTTAAAATGGCCTACAGCCATGTGTTATTATTTTAGGCCTTCGATGCCTGTCTGCGGTCACTCCTTCCACTAGGCCTCCACTGACCACACCACTGCTGCCCGTGTACCCCTGGAACCAATTTAAAATTGCCTACAGCCATGTGTTATTATTTTAGGCCTTCGATGCCTGTCTGCGGTCACTCCTTCCACTAGGCCTCCACTGACCACACCACTGCTGCCCGTGTACCCCTGGAACCAATTTAAAATTGCCTACAGCCATGTGTTATTATTTTAGGCCTTCGATGCCTGTCTGCGGTCACTCCTTCCACTAGGCCTCCACTGACCACACCACTGCTGCCCGTGTACCCCTGGAACCAATTTAAAATTGCCTACAGCCATGTGTTATTATTTTAGGCCTTCGATGCCTGTCTGCGGTCACTCCTTCCACTAGGCCTCCACTGACCACACCACTGCTGCCCGTGTACCCCTGGAACCAATTTAAAATTGCCTACAGCCATGTGTTATTATTTTAGGCCTTCGATGCCTGTCTGCGGTCACTCCTTCCACTAGGCCTCCACTGACCACACCACTGCTGCCCATGTACCCCTGGAACCAATTTAAAATTGCCTACAGCCATGTGTTATTATTTTAGGCCTTCGATGCCTGTCTGCGGTGACTCCTTCCAGTAGGCCTCCACTGACCACACCACTGCTGCCCGTGTACCCCTGGAACCAATTTAAAATTGCCTACAGCCATGTGTTATTATTTTAGGCCTTCGATGCCTGTCTGCGGTCACTCCTTCCACTAGGCCTCCACTGACCACACCACTGCTGCCCGTGTACCCCTGGAACCAATTTAAAATTGCCTACAGCCATGTGTTATTATTTTAGGCCTTCGATGCCTGTCTGCGGTCACTCCTTCCACTAGGCCTCCACTGACCACACCACTGCTGCCCGTGTACCCCTGGAACCAATTTAAAATTGCCTACAGCCATGTGTTATTATTTTAGGCCTTCGATGCCTGTCTGCGGTCACTCCTTCCACTAGGCCTCCACTGACCACACCACTGCTGCCCGTGTACCCCTGGAACCAATTTAAAATTGCCTACAGCCATGTGTTATTATTTTAGGCCTTCGATGCCTGTCTGCGGTCACTCCTTCCACTAGGCCTCCACTGACCACACCACTGCTGCCCGTGTACCCCTGGAACCAACATCAGAAAATATAAAAATAAGTATGTTGCTTATAAAAAAGAAAATACTGGAGAGATATCAAATGCAGACATTTTAACATTAAAAACAAACACATACAACAAAAATCTGGTACAGTACTAAAAATGGCCACCAGGTACAATAACTTTCTCCTGCAAGTAGTTAACTGAAAGTTTTTTTCAATTTTAAACACAGATATGGCATCCACCGAGTGTTGTCCTGTCGCGTCTTCTTTATATTATTGCCAAGAAGATGCAAAACAATGAAAATAATAAAATCATTATTTACCAAAAAAATAGAGCAAGTCAAAACCACATTGCAAATAAACATTCATTACAAATAAAGAAGCAGGGCACGTCCGAGGGTGAGTATATACCTAATAAGAATATAATCACCCTCGGACGCGCCCTGCTTCTTTCCGACAGCCTTCCTTCCTAAGAATCAGCCCTTCTGTGGTGTAGAGAGAGGGTTTGTTACACTCCAAGGTGTTCCCCAGGTTGCCTTTCCTGAGCTTCGATCTTCCGGCTCTCGTTTAGTAGTTGTTGGAAACTACGCTGCATTGGGCCTACAAATTGGGTATGGGGTGTAGAGAGATGGTGTGTTCCACTCCAAGGTGTTCCCCAGGTTGCCTTTCCTGAGCTTCGATCTTCCGGCTCTCGTTTAGTAGTTGTTGGAAACTACGCTGCATTAGGCCTACAAATTGGGTATGAGGTGTAGAGAGATGGTGTGTTCCACTGTAGAGAGATGGTGTGTTCCACTCCAAGGTGTTCCCCAGGTTTCCTCTCCATTGCTTCGATCTTCATGCTCTCGTTTAGTAGTTGTTGGAAACTACGCTGCATTAGGCCTACAAATTGGGTATGGGGTGTAGAGAGATGGTGTGTTACACTCCAAGGTGTTCCCCAGGTTTCCTCTCCATTGCTTCGATCTTCCGGCTCTCGTTTAGTAGTTGTTGGAAACTACGCTGCATCAGGCCTACAAATTGGGTATGGGGTGTAGAGAGATGGTGTGTTCCACTGTAGAGAGATGGTGTGTTCCACTCCAAGGTGTTCCCCAGGTTTCCTCGCCAATGCTTCGATCATCATGCTCTCGTTTAGTAGTTGTTGGAAACTACGCTGCATTAGGCCTACAAATTGGGTATGGGGTGTAGAGAGATGGTGTGTTCCACTCCAAGGTGTTCCCCAGGTTTCCTCGCCAATGCTTCGATCATCATGCTCTCGTTTAGTAGTTGTTGGAAACTACGCTGCATTAGACCTACAAATTGGGTATGGGGTGTAGAGAGATGGTGTGTTCCACTCCAAGGTGTTCTCCAGGTTGCCTTTCCTGAACTTCTATCTTCAGGCTCTCATTAAATTGTGGTTAAACGGAACAACTGCATTTGGCGTACTAGTTGGTTTGGGGCCTACTATCGGTGTCTGCCGCTCCTTGCTGTTCTCCTGGTTTCCTGTCCTGAAATTCCGTTTTCAGGCGCTCGTTAAGTAGTTGTTAATGTTAGACTGCATTTGGCCTACTAGTTGGGTTGGGGCCTACTATCGGTGTCTGCCACTCCTTGCTGTTCTCCTCCACTGAACAAAGCTGTGCCGCCTGTTTACTACTGTTGCCAATTTTGAACTGCATTTCGACTACTTACTGATTTGGGCCTACTCTCTGTGTCAGCCTCTCATTCCAGTTGTCCTCCACTGCAATGCCCCCTGATTAGTCCTGTGTTACCAATTTTGAACTGCATTTAGCCCACTTTATTCTTTGGGCCTATATCTGTGTTTCCTCCTCATCCTGCCCATTGCCCAGCCAGTGATAGATGAGTCTGCTGGTACATTGACCCATAACGCAACATTTCCCGTGCACGCTACACTGCAAGATTGTGACCCTGCTGAAAGTCAGGTCCCCCTTCCCGCATACCATACCACCTTACACGGGGACAAACAGGAAGGTGCAGATGAAAGTGCAGGTTCCTTCATCAGGTGGGGGGAGGAATACTAGTTGGCGACGTCACTGGCACAGGGCCTCTCATGGTACGCAAAAGTGTTGCTGCCGGTGGGAGGCGCCCCCGCCGTACAAACACACCGCTGTACTTTGAGGGGCCCTGTGCCAGTGCCAATGCCAACGAGTGAGCCCCCCCTGCTTGCTCAGGATCACAGCACTTGCAAAGTTGAAATACTTACCTCTCCCTGCTCCACTGCCGTGACGTGGTCCAGATTTCCTGGGCCCACTAATTACTTGAACCAGCCCTACCCACCACAACTTTAGCCAAATGACCCCCAATTTCAAATGCCTTCCAATTATTATAAGGTAAATTACGCTTGACAAGCTTCATTAAGAAGAATGGATGGTTTTGACACTAAAATGGGAACTCTAGGTGTTTTCCTGGCCCCCACTCACTGCTGACTATGCTGCCCCATTGACTTGCATTGGGTTTCGTGTTTCGGTCGATCCCGACTTTACGTCATAATCGGCCGATTTCACTCGACCCGACTTTTGAGATAGTCGGGTTTCGCGAAACCCGGCTCGACTCTAAAAAGGTCAAGGTCGCTCAACTGTATATGACAGTCTACAAATCCTTGTTGTTGGCAGCACATTGCCTGTGTAAGCGGAGTATGTGCAGCCCATAGCATGATATTCTAGGAGTACACGACAATCATATGAACCCTCCTTCTGTGCACGTAGAACGTTCATGAGTCTGTGTAAAGAGACCAGTAAGCAAGCAGCATCATTTAAAGGGGTTGTCACACTATGTGTGACTGCAGACTTATGAATCCCTCCAGTGCACGCACTGTGATCAGAACCAGAGGGTATGTATGAGTTATGCATACTCCTGGCCTGTGGGCACAGCCTCGCTCTCCATACACTTGTATGGAGCAAGGACATGCATTCTGGCTGGGAATATCTATATAAGGCTGGGGTCACACTTGCGTGTGTAATGCGAGAAACCCGCATCAATACCCGGCACTGCTGCCAACACTCGGGACCAGAGCATGCGGCTGCATAGAAATACAGTCCCGAGTGCCGGGGGCAGTGCCGAGTATTGATGCGAGAGACTCGAGCGAGTTTCTCGCATTACACATGCAAGTGTGACCCTGGCCTATCTCATACCCTCTGGTCCTGGATTGGAAACCGTCGAATTCCTGCAAATCATAGTGTGTGTGCTGGGGGATTCATTAGTCTGCAGTCACACAGAGTGCCTGCAGACTAATTGATTTGGACTGGACATCCCCTTCATCCTCCTGGATCAACCCATTTAAAGCGACCATAAAGTTCTGATCTTGTAATAAATAAGTGAAACTTTTTTTTAAATTTTTGTTACATTCGACAGATAATTGCAAGCATATTTACACAAGCTATTTCACCAATTTTCACCTGACTTGACTTATAAATCAATTTCATGGGGAGCGCCGATTGTCTTATCTGCCTTATCTGCCTAGGACATCAAATTACTTTGTTTTGACCCAGATTGCACTTACAGAGTATACAGTGCCTTGCGAAAGTATTCGGGCCCCTGGAACTTTTCAACCTTTTCCCACATATCATGCTTCAAACATAAAAATACCAAATGTATATGTTTGGTGAAGAATCAAGAACAAGTGGAACACACTTGTGAAATTGAACGAAATTTATTGGTTATTTTAAATTTTTGTGGAAATTCAAAAACTGAAAAGTGGGGCGTGCAATATTATTTGGCCCCTTTAATTTCAGTGCAGTAAACTCACTACAGAAGTTCATTGTGGATCTCTGAATGATCCAATGTTGTCTTAAAAGCCTAATGTTGATAAATATAATCCAACTGTGTGTAATCAAGTCTCAGTATAAATGCACCTGCTCTGTGATAGTCTCAGGGTTCTGTTTAAAGCACAGAGAGCATCATGAAGATCAAGGAGCACAACAGGCAGGTTCGTGATACTGTTGTGGAGAAGTTTAAAGCCGGATTTGGATACAAAATGATTTCCAAAACTTTAAACATCCCAAGGAGCAATGTGCAAGCGATCATATTGAAATGGAAGGAGTATCATATCATTGATAACATCAGAGACAGTTTTGGTCAACAACCCCCAGAGCCCTTCCTCCCGATTTCCCAGCCCTCCACCTCCAAAACCAACTTCTCCACCATTACAGAAGATCGACTCTCCACTCTACTCTCAAGATCACATCTCACCACCTGTGCACTTGACCCGATCCCATCCCACTTCATCCCAAACCTCACCACAGTCTTCATCCCAACCCTAACCCATCTCTTCAACCTATCACTAACAACTGGTGTTTTCCCCTCAAGCTTTAAACATGCCTCCATCACACCTATCCTCAAAAAGCCCTCTCTTGACGCATCCTCTGTATCTAGCTATCGCCCTATATCACTTCTCCCCCATGCCTCCAAGCTACTGGAACAACACATCTAACTTGAACTGTCCTCCCATCTCTCTTCTTGCTCCCTCTTCAACCACTTACAATCAGGCTTCCGGTCACACCACTCCACTGAAACTGCCCTAACTAAGGTCACCAATGACCTCTTAACCGCCAAGAGCAAGCGACACTACTCTGTCCTCCTCCTCCTGGACCTGTTGGCTGCCTTTGACACAGTGGACCATTCCCTATTATTACAGACTCTCTCATCTCTTGGCATCACAGACTTGACCCTATCCTGGATCTCATCCTACCTAACAGACCGGACATTGAGCGTCTCCCACTCACACACCACCTCCTCACCTCGCCCCTTATATGTTGGAGTCCCGCAACGTTCAGTTCTAGGGCCCCTGCTCTTCTCCATTTACACCTTTGGCCTGGGACAGCTCATAGAATCTCATGGCTTTCAGTATCATCTCTATGCTGATGACACACAGATCTACATCTCTGGACCAGATATCACCTCCCTACTAACCAGAATCCCTCATTGTCTATCCGCTATTTCATCCTTCTTCTCCGCTAGATTTCTGAAACTTAAAATGGACAAAACAGAATGCATCATCTTTCCCCCATCTCACGTGACCCCCCCAACGAACCTATCCATTACAGTAAATGGCTGCCCACTCTCCCCAGTCCCACAAGCTTGCTGCCTCGGGGTAATCCTTGATGCTGATCTCTCCTTCAAACCACATATCCAAGCGCCCTTTCCACTTCCTGCCGACTTCAACTAAAAAATATTTCACAAATCCGTTCATTCCTCAACCAAGAATCTGCAAAAACCCTAGTCCATGCCCTCATCATCTCTCGCCTTGACTACTGCAACCTCCTGCTCTGTGGCCTCCCCTCTAACACTCTCACACCCCTCCAGTCTATTCTAAACTCTGCTGCCCGACTAATCCACCTGTCCCCCCACTATTCCCCAGCTTCTCCCCTCTGTCAATCCCTTCACTGGCTCCCCATTGCCCAGAGACTCCAGTACAAAACCCTAACCATGACGTACAAAGCCATCCACAACCTGTCTCCTCCATACATCTGTGACCTCGTCTCCCGGTACTTACCTACACGCAACCTCCGATCTTCACAAGATCTCCTTCTCTACTCCCCTCTTATCTCTTCTTCCCACAATCGTATACAAGATTTCTCTCACGTATCACCTCTACTCTGGAACTCTCTACCACAACATATCAGACTCTCGCCTACCATCGAAACCTTCAAAAAGAACCTCAAGACCCACCTCTTCCGACAAGCCTATAACCTGCAGTAACCACCGATCGACCAAACCACTGCATAAAAGGAATAAATGGGAATAAAAGGACTAGAAATAGGAAAAACCCAATGTGGCTAAACAAAGAAGTAAGACAGGCAATTAACAGTAAAAAGAAAGCATTTGCACTACTAAAGCAGGATGGCACCATTGAAGCTCTAAAAAACTATAGGGAGAAAAATACTTTATCTAAAAAACTAATTAAAGCTGCCAAAAAGGAAACAGAGAAGCACATTGCTAAGGAGAGTAAAACTAATCCCAAACTGTTCTTCAACTATATCAATAGTAAAAGAATAAAAACTGAAAATGTAGGCCCCTTAAAAAATAGTGAGGAAAGAATGGTTGTAGATGACGAGGAAAAAGCTAACATATTAAACACCTTCTTCTCCACGGTGTTCACGGTGGAAAATGAAATGCTAGGTGAAATCCCAAGAAACAATGAAAACCCTATATTAAGGGTCACCAATCTAACCCAAGAAGAGGTGCGAAACCGGCTAAATAAGATTAAAATAGATAAATCTCCGGGTCCGGATGGCATACACCCACGAGTACTAAGAGAACTAAGTAATGTAATAGATAAACCATTATTTCTTATTTTTAGGAACTCTATAGCGACAGGGTCTGTTCCGCAGGATTGGCGCATAGCAAATGTGGTGCCAATATTCAAAAAGGGCTCTAAAAGTGAACCTGGAAATTATAGGCCAGTAAGTCTAACCTCTATTGTTGGTAAAATATTTGAAGGGTTTCTGAGGGATGTTATTCTGGATTATCTCAATGAGAATAACTGTTTAACTCCATATCAGCATGGGTTTATGAGAAATCGCTCCTGTCAAACCAATCTAATCAGTTTTTATGAAGAGGTAAGCTATAGGCTGGACCACGGTGAGTCATTGGACGTGGTATATCTCGATTTTTCCAAAGCGTTTGATACCGTGCCGCACAAGAGGTTGGTACACAAAATGAGAATGCTTGGTCTGGGGGAAAATGTGTGTAAATGGGTTAGTAACTGGCTTAGTGATAGAAAGCAGAGGGTGGTTATAAATGGTATAGTCTCTAACTGGGTCGCTGTGACCAGTGGGGTACCGCAGGGGTCAGTATTGGGACCTGTTCTCTTCAACATATTCATTAATGATCTGGTAGAAGGTTTACACAGTAAAATATCGATATTTGCAGATGATACAAAACTATGTAAAGCAGTTAATACAAGAGAAGATAGTATTCTGCTACAGATGGATCTGGATAAGTTGGAAACTTGGGCTGAAAGGTGGCAGATGAGGTTTAACAATGATAAATGTAAGGTTATACACATGGGAAGAAGGAATCAATGTCACCATTACACACTGAATGGGAAACCACTGGGTAAATCTGACAGGGAGAAGGACTTGGGGATCCTAGTTAATCATAAACTTACCTGGAGCAGCCAGTGCCAGGCAGCAGCTGCCAAGGCAAACAGGATCATGGGGTGCATTAAAAGAGGTCTGGATACACATGATGAGAGCATTATACTGCCTCTGTACAAATCCCTAGTTAGACCGCACATGGAGTACTGTGTCCAGTTTTGGGCACCGGTGCTCAGGAAGGATATAATGGAACTAGAGAGAGTACAAAGGAGGGCAACAAAATTAATAAAGGGGATGGGAGAACTACAATACCCAGATAGATTAGCGAAATTAGGATTATTTAGTCTAGAAAAAAGACGACTGAGGGGCGATCTAATAACCATGTATAAGTATATAAGGGGACAATACAAATATCTCGCTGAGGATCTGTTTATACCAAGGAAGGTGACGGGCACAAGGGGGCATTCTTTGCGTCTGGAGGAGAGAAGGTTTTTCCACCAACATAGAAGAGGATTCTTTACTGTTAGGGCAGTGAGAATCTGGAATTGCTTGCCTGAGGAGGTGGTGATGGCGAACTCAGTCGAGGGGTTCAAGAGAGGCCTGGATGTCTTCCTGGAGCAGAACAATATTGTATCATACAA
This sequence comes from Ranitomeya imitator, assembly GCF_032444005.1. Lineage (NCBI taxonomy): Eukaryota > Metazoa > Chordata > Amphibia > Anura > Dendrobatidae > Ranitomeya > Ranitomeya imitator. Next base: position 26,218,120 of record NC_091290.1, read on the forward strand.
TTATTAGGTTCTGTAGAAGGACGTAGATCTGGGGATTTATTATGATGGAATATAGGCTGAACTGGATGGACAAATGTCTTTTTTCGGCCTTACTAACTATGTTACTATGTTACTGCATGACCATCTCTACCCTCGCCACTGTATTCTCACCCATCCCTTGTAGATTGTGAGCCTTCGCGGGCAGGGTCCTCTCTCCTTCTGTACCAGTTATGACTTGTATTTTTTAAGATTATTGTACTTGTTTTTATTATGCATACCCCTCCTCACATGTAAAGCGCCATGGAATAAATGGCGTTATAACAATAAATAATAATAATAATAATTGCAAATCTACCAAGTCAAACAAGGAGAAGACTGATCAGAGATGCAGCCAAGAGGCCCATGATTACTCTGGATGAACTGCAGAGATCTACAGCTGAGGTGGGACAGTCTGTCCATAGGACAAAAATTAGTCGTACACTGCACAAATCTGGCCTTTATGGAAGAATGGCAAAAAGAAAGCCATTTCTCAAAGATATCCATAAAAAGTGTTGCTTGAAGTTTGCAACAAGCCACCTGGGAGACACACCAAACATGTGGAAGAAGGTGCTCTGGTCAGATGAAACAAAAAAAAAAAAAAATCAAACTTTTTGGCAACAATGCCAAACGATATGTTTGGCGTAAAGACAACACAGCTCATCACCCTGAACACACCATCCCCACTGTCAAACATGGTGGTGGCAGCATCATGGTTTGGGCCTACTTTTCTTCAGCAGGGACAGGGAAGATGGTTAAAATTCATAGGAAGATGGATGGAGCCAAAATACAGGACCATTCTTGAAGAAAACATGTTCGAGTCTGCAAAAGGCCTGAGACGGGGACGGAGATTTGTCTTCCAACAAGACAATGATCCCAAATATAAAGCAAAATCTACAAATGAATGGTTCAAAAATAAATGTATCCAGGTGTTAGAATGACCAAGTCAAAGTCCAGACCTCAAACCAGTAGAGAATCTGTGGAAAGAGCTGAAAACTGCTGTTCACAATCGATCTCCATCAAACCTCACTGAGCTCGAGCTGTTTGCCAAGGAAGAATGGGCAAGAATTTCAGTCTCTCGATGTACAAAACTGATAGAGACATACCCCAAGAGACTTGCAGCTGTAATCGCAGCAAAAGGTGGCGCAACAAAGTATTAAGTTAGAGGGCCGAATAATATTGCACGCCCCACTTTTCAGTTTTTTGAATATCCACAAAAATTAAAAATAACCAATAAATGTCATTCAACTTCACAATTGTGTTCCACTTGTTGATTCTTCACCCAAAATTTACATTTAGTATCTTTATGTTTGAAGCATGATATGTGGAAAAAGGTTGAAAAGTTCAAAGGGGCCAAATACTATCGCAAAGCACTGTATTAGACTTTGCCTGTTCCTGCGTCCAGATGGGTGAAATTAATCGACCTGGCTTGTATCTTGATATATTTTTATCCCACGTTAGGACTATACTAAAGGTGTGTGAAACTCTTTAAAAGGGTTATCCAGGATTATATAATTTTTTTACTATGGGACTAAGAACTAACAGGCAGGTAATTGCTAAATACCTACCTGTTGTGCCCGGCTACTATTTCTGCTGGCACAGACGGCCCCTGCCAGTGATTCAGCAGCTTCTGCTGATGTCACATCAGTAGAACAGTGGCTTTTCGTCCACTCTGCTCAGTTGATGTGGCACGACTGCCAACGTCATTTGATTGACTGCCGGCTCCCTGCTGCCTACTCGCGGGGAGCCAGCTGTCAATCAGCATGACGTCAACAGGCACGCCCCATCGACAGAGCAGCCCAGACATGAAACAGTTGAATTGCCAGCAGATGTGGTCGATAACTGATCTGAGCCGTTGCCAGGTAGAACAGGCAGGTAGTTGCCTCTGTTAGCATCTACCTGCCTGTTACTTTTTAGGCCCATAGTAAATAAACAATAAATAGTCCTGAACAACCCTTTTAACTAGTCTCCAATTGCATAGAAGATAATGTATCGTAGGTTTTTGACATAGCAAGATATCCCCCAGCTACAGGCAAATGTGTCTAAAACCTTCTCCTTTTCCCAAGTTTATTGTTTTACATGCACTAGAGGGGGGACACTGTGCCTGTCTCCTCTGACACATAGAAAAAACTGCATTGTGATTACTTTCAGCCCGTTAAATAATTCATCCACATATCCATACATCCACATATAGCTAGCATAGTTTTCCTCTGCCTGTAGAGTTTTTCGATTTTTTTTCCTAGCTCCCATTATAAGTTCATGGTAATTCATAATTAACGTCAGGTGTTCCTTTGATCTCGGTGACATATATTTTCCATTTTCTTATCAAGCATTTCTGCACAGCCCATAATTACGCCGCTTAGTGTGACAGGCACTCTGAATAAGCGGAAGAATTAATATATACTTCACCCAAATGTCAGCAAAGCCAAAGAAAGCTCTAACCACCGGGTACGACATGAATGAAAGCATGAATTATTTAAAGCCAATATTATAAAGCCAGTGGGAGATCCCACAGAGGAATGTAACAACGCCGGTCTCCAGACCGCAGAAGGCGCATCGCACAGATGCTTGCTATAATGGAGGCTTTCACGCACTGGGGCACTGACAAAGTTGCAGAACAATTTAACGTTCTCGGTTTATTTTCTAAAACATGTCATCTGCAGATAAACTCCACCACCCGGGCAGGATAAGGAGCCGATTTCTACCCGGTGGTCTGGTGAGGAGGGGGAGAATTCCATAAGAGCCACGGAGACTCGCTGCATCAACACAGAGTTTAATATGGCAATTTGTGCAAAAAAAACCCAACATTATAACTATGTACTCAATGGTAGATAACAAAGGCTCCTCCAACGGCACAGATAAAGTCTTTAGGTCTCATAAGAATTGATATTGACCGGATAAGAACAGCAATCACTCCTAAGTGACAGGATTTTAAAATACAGCATACTAAATACTTCTTTTTTACTTTTGGGGGAGATTTCCCCTGCACTGTTTGTCACCCCCTCCCGATGAGCCACAAAGAAGAAAATGGGGAAGTAAAAACTACCATACTTTGAATTACAGTACATTTGTATACTGAATACTCAGGCGGCACACGGCTGCCTGAGCCAACCTTGAAAGGTATTGGATGAAGAAGTCAGAGGAGGTGTTTTGAAAAATCTAGTCGAAATAGCACTGAGGGAGCTGGCCATAAGGGAAGGACGCAAGATCCGGCACTGGAGCCAGGACAGGTGATTAACACATCACTCGCTGACATCAGCAATTCATCTAAATGAAGAACAGCAGCTGACTAGTCCTTTATTACACAGACAAGCCATTGATGTGAATGAGTGCTGTCATTGTAATGCTTCCATTGACCTGTGGAGGCCCAGCAGGGAGATAGTGCACCTGCTGCCAGGATTCCCCCAAGGTCAATGGGGAAAGGGTGCACTTTGTCATCAGCTTATTGTCAAGGAATTGTCAAAAGTGGAGCAGCCCTGCAAAGGACGGACTCAAAATGGATTTCCTTGCCTATTTCTTACCTACTAGTCGCATCAACTTTACTTTAGATGTCTCATTACTGAGAATTCTTTAGTAGTGACCAATTAGCTTCTCCTTATCAGAATACCTTTAAGTTATATCACCTATTCACAGAATAGGTGCCAACGTTTAGATGGGTGGGGTCCGAACCACTGAGCCCCCTCACTAATTTCTAGAATTCTGGCTTCATGACGGCAGCTCCATTTATTCTATATGGGACTACCTGCAACTCTGAAGAATGAATGTGGTAGAAGTGTCCCGTCCGGGCTCAGTAGTAGGACCCCCATGAATAAGACGTTCTCATCATTTATCCTGTGAATAGGTGAAAGCTCCTTCCTACTCAAATATTCCTTTAACCAACAATCCAAAAAGCATAATAAAAAGCGAAAACCATTATCTTTGGTATCTCAAAAAAAGGAATGTTGCACTCTCTACTGGATTAATTACGGTAAGTGCACTATACCCCATTGTAAAGACGTTGTACTCTGTCATCAATGTTACAACCTGGGTTCCACAGCCTAAAATCTAGTGTCTATTGGTAATGTGACAACTGAGCTCCACCCAAGATGGGAACGATTTAGAGAACATCAGCTAGAAATGGGACACAATTAAAATAAAAATATTGGGTGTAAAATTCTGTCCCAAGTAATTCATGCTTAAGCATCGCTAGTCTAATATATATTCCTTGAAGGAAGCACATGGGAGAAGATATATATCTTCTTGAGTCATCGCTAGTATCCTCCATACTACGAGTAATAAATCTACAAACCTAGCATGCAACACTATGCGATTACAACACTGAAACAAGCAGCAGTCCAGAAGGGGTTAAACCAATCTTAGTGTACAAAGATCAGTCGTATGGGTGGCAATGTCAATAAGTCCCTTCCTAAAAGTAAAAAAAAAAACGTTTTACAGGACATAAAACATCAGCCTTCATAAATAACCGGTAGAGGAAATAGAACAGTGTCAGGAGGGAGATTTACAGCCGCATGGTGACAATGAATATTTGGGATCGAAGAGGAAAGCCACGCCATTGTGCTGTGCATGGATGTGAGCTAAAATATGATATTGCTAAGTTATGGTAATGAACAGAATGTAAGGAACAGAAGGCAATGTTGCCAAGAAGTTGAGAATACCGGAGGCGATTAATATAAAAAAAACTCATGAAGGAGAATTGGGACATATAGGAGATAAATGCATTAATAACAGGTTGAAAAAAAAGTGCCCAGGAGGAAAGGGGGTGTAATGACAAAATAAACTCTAAAGTATAGCATGACTGTACCCAAGAAAACTTGTTTCCAAATTCCACCCATGCATGACTTTGAAGTGGAAACTCATAGTCTGGCTGGAAGATAGGAGGTACTACATTGAAAGTCAAAACGTGCCATTAAATTTCACCATGTCGCTGTAATGCTGCCTATGTAAGTGAGTGACTTCAGTTCACTCAGCTCATTCGAAGTTATTCCAAATATCTATGGACCCTATGAAACTATAAAGGAACTCTCTTTTCCACATAAACTGTAACTTCAACCAATAATGAAGGGACAAACCACAAAGGAGTCTTCAAAAGGTTGGAAAGTCCCAGGTCTAACTTTCGTTAGGTAGCCCATCTGGATCTTACTTTGGAGCCTTCCCTTCTTTAAATAAATCAACAATGTCACCTGTGACACATTGCATGTCGTGACGCATTGTATGTCGTGACGCATTGTATGTTGTGACGCATAGAATATGTTATGACACATTGTACCTTGCTCATAGATGGCCTCCTGTCTTCTACAGCTCGTTATAGCTAAACTCCAAGACACACTGTAAGAAATCAATAGGAATCTGTCACAAGATTTATGCTACATAATCTGACAGCAGTAAGAGACCCTGATTCCACTGATGTGTCACTTACTGGGGTGTTTGCTGTAATTTTGATAAGATCACTGTTTTATCAGCAGGAGCCTATAACTTGAAGACTAACAAACCCACTGTCCCTCCTTACTCCCACCACTGATTGGCAGCTTTATAAAGCGGTCAATCGGTGGTGTCGGTGACAAAAACAGTGATTTTTAGCAAAACTGCCGAAACCAATAAAGTAAGTGAAACATAGCTGGATTAAAGGTCTCTGCCCCTACATCATGTAGCTCTCAGCTGAGGTAGCAAAAACCTGGTGGTAACTTCCCTTTAAAAGCTGCACCAATATGTGCTCCAAAAAGTTCCATTTATACATAAATGGAAATGAGAAGCGGCATCCAAAAATTCAACAAATGAGCTTTATTACAACCTGCCAAAAGCTCAGCATTGGGCCGAAATGTTGTTTGTAAATATGTAAAACGCAAATGTCTCTTTTTTCTTTTACATTTTTTTTTTAGATATTATTATTTTTGGAAGATTCTGGACATAGCACCAGGGGGTAACAAAACATGTTGCCTTGTTACATCAGTAGTATCAGGAAGTGGAAGCTACAGTTATAATAGTCCACATTCTGACAATTGTCTTTTTTCCTTTCCCATATGGTGTCAATACTTTGAATCCCATTATCCACAGCTTATCCTGTCTCCTGCACTCTCAAAATCTCTCCCAATTATTACAACAGGTTACTGACCTATTATGTTACAATACAGGTATCTTCCAAAGTGTCAGAGGGATTTTTAAGCTCTGTAGACTCCCTTAGGAACCACTGGTACTTCTATCCCTAAAGCGATGTCCTGATCCCCCATATTCACTATCTGCAGCAATTACTAAGACCAAATATATGCCGTCTTCCACTATAGAGTCTCCGATCTGCTGGCTCCAATCCTGCCACCATGCAATATTTCTGTCACGCCGTAAGTGGCGTTAAAGGGGCAGGATGGCATACTGGGACCCGCACCTGTCCCTACCACTTTAATGGGGCCCTGGCTTTCCCTTATCTCGGGGGTACCTATGATGGTTAGGAGGCCCGAAACACCAACGTATCCCTGTCTCCTGTGCAGGCCCTATCAGTGGCCCCCTCTCCCCACAAAGGAGGTGGACTGCACCAGTGTAATAATACAACAAATAACAGGGTATACAGACAATCAGGGCCGTATTTAGAGTTTCTGCTGCCCTAGGCACTTTCGTGCTGCCTCCCCCATTGGTGAGTATGACTAATGCAGACACTGTCGGCAGTGACTTAGGCTACTTTCACATCAGCGCTTTTTGCCATTTGCGGCACATCCGGCAGTTTTTCCTCATCTGCCGCGCAACGGATCACTTACGGCAACACTGCATTCGGCCTCATTCATTCCCTATGGGACTTGTGGACATGTGCGGCACTTGCGGTTTTGCCGCGATCCTGCAAATGCGGTACTTGCAGCAATGGAAAAAAATACTGCTGGCGGTTTTTTTGTCTCACCACAAGTGCAAAACCGCAAGTGCTGCACATGTCCGCAAGTCCCATAGGGAATGAATGAGGCCAAATCTATGTATATGCCCATGTAGCTCTAGATTTTTATTTTTTTTTTTCGTGCTGACAGTGGTCATTTAACCCCTTTACCCCCAAGGGTGGTTTGCACGTTAATGACCGGGCCAATTTTTACAATTCTGACCACTGTCCCTTTATGAGGTTATAACTCTGGAACGCTTCAATGGATCCTGGTGATTCTGACATTGTTTTCTCGTGACATATTGTACTTCATGACAATGGTAAAAATTATTTGATAGTACCTGCGTTTATTTGTGAAAAAAAACGGAAATTTGGCGAAAATTATGAAAATTTCGCAATTTTCCAACTTTGAATTTTTATGCAATTAAATCACAGAGATATGTCACACAAAATACTTAATAAGTAACATTTCCCACATGTCTACTTTACATCAGCACAATTTTGGAACCAAAATTTTTTTTTGTTAGGGAGTTATAAGGGTTAAAAGTTGACCAGCAATGTCTCATTTCTACAACACCATTTTATTTTAGGGACCACATCTCATTTGAAGTCATTTTGAGGGGTCTATATGATAGAAAATACCCAAGTGTGACACCATTCTAAAAACTACACCCCTCAAGGTGCTCAAAACCATATTCAAGAAGTTTATTAACCCTTCTGGTGCTTCACAGGAATTTTTTGAATGTTTAAATAAAAATGAACATTTAACTTTTTTTCACAAAAAATGTAATTCAGCTCCAATTTGTTTTATTTTACCAAGGGTAACAGGAGAAAATGGACCCCAAACATTGTTGTACAATTTGTCCTGAGTATGCCAATACCCCACATGTGGGGGTAAACCACTGTTTGGGCGCATGGCAGAGCTCGGAAGCGAAGGAGTGCCATTTGACTTTTCAATGCAAAATTGACTGGAATTGAGATGGGACGCCATGTTTCGTTTGGAGAACCCCTGATGTGGCTAAACATTGAAACCCCCCACAAGTGACACCATTTTGGAAAGTAGACCCCCTAAGGAACTTATCTAGAGGTGTGGTGAGCACTTTGACCCAACAAGTGCTTCACAGAAGTTTATAATGTAGAACCGTAAAAATAAAAAATCACATTTTTTCACAAAAATTATCTTTTCGCCCCCAATTTTTTATTTTCCCAAGGGTAAGAGAAGAAATTGGACCCCAAAAGTTGTTGTACAATTTGTCCTGAGTACGCTGATAGCCCATATGTGGGGGTAAACCACTGTTTGGGCGGATGGGAGAGCTCGGAAGGGAAGGAGCGCCGTTTGACTTTTCAATGCAAAATTGACAGGAATTGAGATGGGACGTCATGTTGCGTTTGAAGAGCCACTGATGTGCCTAAACATTGAAACCCCCCACAAGTGACACCATTTTGGAAAGTAGACCCCCTAAGGAACTTATCTAGAGGTGTGGTGAGCACTTTGACCCACCAAGTGCTTCACAGAAGTTTATAATGTAGAACCGTAAAAATAAAAAATCATTTTTTTTCACAAAAATTATCTTTTTGCCCCCAATTTTTTATTTTCCCAAGGGTAAGAGAAGAAATTGGACCCCAAAAGTTGTTGTACAATTTGTCCTGAGTACGCGGATACCCCATATGTGGGGGTAAACCACTGTTTGGGTGGATGGGAGAGCTCGGAAGGGAAGGAGCGCCGTTTGACTTTTCAAAGCAAAATTGACAGGAATTGAGATGGGACGCCATGTTGCGTTTGAAGAGCCACTGATGTGCCTAAACATTGAAACCCCCCACAAATGACACCATTTTGGAAAGTAGACCCCCTAAGGAACTTATCTAGAGGTGTGGTGAGCACTTTGACCCACCAAGTGCTTCACAGAAGTTTATAATGCAGAGCCGTAAAAATAAAACAAAATTTTTTTCCCACAAAAATTATTTTTTTAGCCCCCAGTTTTGTATTTTCCTGAGGGTAACAGGAGAAATTGGACCCCAAAACTTGTTGCCCAATTTGTCCTGAGTGCGATGATACACCATATGTGGGGGGAACCACTGTTTGGGTACATGGGAGGGCTCAGAAGGGAAGGAGTGCCATTTGAATGCAGACTTAGATGGAATGGTCTGCAGGTGTCACATTGCGTTTGCAGAGCCCCTAATGTACCTAAACAGTAGAAACCCCCCACAAGTGACACCATTTTGGAAAGTAGACCCCCTTAGGAACTTATCTAGATGTGTGCTGAGCGCTTTGACCCACCAAGGGCTTCACAGAAGTTTATAATGGAGAGCCGTAAAAATAAAACAAAAATTTTTTCCCACAAAAATTATTTTTTAGCCCCCAGTTTTGTATTTTCCCGAGGGTAAAAGGAGAAATTCGACCCCACAATTTGTTGTCCAATTTGTCCTGAGTGCGCTGATACCCCATATGTGGGGGGGAACCACTGTTTGGGCGCATGGGAGGGCTCGGAAGGGAAGGAGCTCCATTTGGAATGAGGACTTAGATGGAATGGTCTGCAGGTGTCACATTGCATTTGCAGAGCCCCTAATGTACCTAAACAGTAGAAACCTCCCACAAGTGACACCATTTTGGAAACTAGACCCCCTAAGGAACTCATCTAGATGTGTTGTGATAGCTTTGAACCCCCAAGTGTTTCACTACAGTTTGTAACGCAGAGCCGTGAAAATTAAAAAAAAAAATCTTTCCCCCCAAAATTATTTTTTAGCCCCCAGTTTTGTATTTTCCCGAGGGTAAGAGGAGAAATTCGACCCCAAAAGTTGTTGTCCAATTTGTCCTGAGTACGCTGATACCCCGTATGTTGGGGGAAACCAACGTTTGAGCGCATGGCAGAGCTCGGAAGGGAAGGAGCGCCATTTGGAATGCAGACTAAGATGGAATGGTCTGCAGACGTCACATTGCGTTTGCAGAACCCCTAATGTACCTAAACAGTAGAAACCCCCCACAAGTGACCCCATATTGGAAACTAGACCCCCCAGGGAACTAATCTAGATGTGTTGTGAGAACTTTGAACCCCCAAGTGTTTCACTACAGTTTATAACGCAGAGCCGTGAAAATAAAAAATCTTTTTTTTTCCCACAAAAAATATGTTTTAGCCCCGAGTTTTGTATTTTCCCAAGGGTAGCAGGAGAAATTGGACCCCAAAAGTTGTTGTCCTATTTGTCCTGAGTACGCTGATACCCCATATGTTGGGGTAAACCCCTGTTTGGGCACACGGGAGAGCTCGGAAGGGAAGAAGCACTGTTTTACTTTTTCAACGCAGAATTGGCTGGAATTGAGATCGGACGCCATGTCGCGTTTGGAGAGCCCCTGATGTGCCTAAACAGTGGAAACCCCCCAGTTATAACTGAAACCCTAATCCAAACACATCCCTAACCCTAATCCCAACAGTAACCCTAACCACACCTCTAACCCTGACACACCCCTAACCCTAATCCCAACCCTATTCCCAACCGTAAATGTAATCTAAACCCTAACTGTAACTTTAGCCCCAACCCAAACTGTAGCCCTAGCCCTAACCCTAGCCCTAACCCTAATCCTAACCCTAGCCCTAACCCTAGCCCTAACCCTAGCCCTAACCCTAGCCCTAACCCTAGCCCTAACCCTAACCCTAGCCCTAACCCTAGCCCTAACCCTAACCCTAGCCCTAGCCCTAACCCTAGCCCTAGCCCTAACCCTAGCCCTAACCCTAGCCCTAACCCTAGCCCTAACTCTAACCCTAGCCCTAATGGGAAAATGGAAATAAATACATTTTTTTAATTTTTCCCTAACTAAGGGGGTGATGAAGGGGGGTTTGATTTACTTTTATAGCGGGTTTTTTAGCGGATTTTTATGATTGGCAGCCGTCACACACTGAAAGACGCTTTTTATTGCAAAAAATATTTTTTGCGTTACCACATTTTGAGAGCTATAATTTTTCTATATTCTGGTCCACAGAGTCATGTGAGGTCTTGGTTTTTGCGGGACGAGTTGATGTTTTTATTGGTAACATTTTCGGGCACGTGACATTTTTTGATCGCTTTTTATTCCGATTTTTGTGAGGCAGAATGACCAAAAACCAGCTATTCATGAATTTCTTTTGGGGGAGGCGTTTATACCGTTCCGCGTTTGGTAAAATTGATGAAGCAGTTTTATTCTTCGGGTCAGTACGATTACAGCGACACCTCATTTATATCTTTTTTTATGTTTTGGCGCTTTTATACGATAAAAACTATTTTATAGAAAAAATAATTATTTTTGCATCGCTTTATTCTCAGGACTATAACTTTTTTATTTTTTTGCTGATGATGCTGTATGGCGGCTCGTTTTTTGCGGGACAAGATGACGTTTTCAGCGGTACCATAGTTATTTATATCTGTCTTTTTGATCGCGTGTTATTCCACTTTTTGTTCGGCGGTATGATAATAAAGCGTTGTTTTTTGCCTCGTTTTTTTTTTTTTTTTCTTACGGTGTTTACTGAAGGGGTTAACTAGTGGGCCAGTTTTATAGGTCGGGCCATTACGGACGCGGCGATACTAAATATGTGTACTTTTATTGTTTTTTTTTTTATTTAGATAAAGAAATGTATTTATGGGAATAATATTTTTATTTTTTTTTTCATTATTTTGGAATATTTTTTTTTATTTTTTTTTTACACATTTGAAATTTTTTTTTTTTACTTTTTTACTTTGTCCCAGGGGGGGACATCACAGATCAGTGATCTGACAGTTTGCACAGCACTCTGTCAGATCACTGATCTGATAGGAGTGCAGGCTGCTTCACAGTGCCTGCTCTGAGCAGGTTCTGTGAAGCCACCTCCCTCCCTGCAGGACCCGGATCCGCGGCCATCTTGGATCCGGGGCTGGAGGGAGCAGGGAGGGAGGTGAGACCCTCGCAGCAACGCGATCACATCGCGTTGCTGCGGGGGGCTCAGGGAAGCCCGCAGGGAGCCCCCTCCCTGCGCGGTGCTTCCCTGTACCGCCGACACATCGCGATCATCTTTGATCGCGGTGTGCCGGGGGTTAATGTGCCGGGGGCGGTCCGTGACTGCTCCTGGCACATAGTGCCGGATGTCAGCTGCGATAAACAGCTGACACCCGGCCGCGATCGGCGGCGCTCCCCCCGTGAGCGCTGCCGATCGCATATGACGTACTATTGCGTCCTTGGGAAGTAAAGCCCACCCCACATGGACGCAATAGTACGTCTAATGGCAGAAAGGGGTTAACTAGAGCTGCCGTCAAGCAGCCGTAAATACTTGCATCGCTGACCCCGTCACGTGATCAGGCATCAGCGCTGCCATAACAACCTGAGGTATGCTCTAGACCTCTGTGGTTGTTGATGCCAGATTGCTATAAGTGCCACCGTGTGCAATGCTGTAATTCTACTACATAGGGGCGATCTATGCATCACCTCTATGTAGCAGAGCCGATCAGACTATGCCAGCTTCTAGCCTCCTATGGAGGCTACTGAAGCATGTCAAAAGTTTAAAAAAAAAGTGTTTAAAAATAAAAAAAAATAAAAAAAACATAAAAAAGTTTAAAATCACCCCCCTTTCATCCAAATCAAAATGAAAAATAAAAATCAAACCTACACATATTTGGCAACGCTGTGTTCAGTATCACCCGATCTATCAATAAAAAAGAAAAATGAATTAACCTGATCGCTAAACAGCATAGTGGAAAAAAAAAATCAAAACACCAGAATTACTTTTTATGGTCGCCGCGACATTGCATTAAAATGCAATAATGGGCGATAAAAAGATCGTATCTGCACAAAAGTGGTATCACTAAAAACGTCGGCTTGGCACGCAAAAAAATAAGCCCTCACCCAACCCGAGATCACGAAAAATGGAGACGCTACAGGTCTCAGAAAATGGCGCAATTTTTTTTTTTTAACAAACTTTGTACGTTTTTTTTCACCACTTAGATAAAAGAGAACCTAGACATGTTAGGTGTCTATGGACTCGTAATGACCTAGAGAATCATAATGGCAGGTCAGATTTAGCCTTTAGTGAACCTAGCAAAAAAGCCAAACCAAAAACAAGGGTGGGATTGCACTTCTTTTGCAATTTCACCACACATGGACTTTCCCCCCCCCCCCCGTTTTCGAGTACACAATATGGTAAAACCAATGGTGTCGTTCAAATGTACAACTAGTTCTGCAAAAAAATAAGCCCTCACATGGCCATAGTGATGGAAAAATAAAAAAGTTATTGCTTTGGGAAGAAGGGGAGTGGAAAACGAAAAAAGCTGCAGTCATGAAGGGGTTAATATAATCAAACAAGTCCCATTGTATTGATAAAGGAGATTCTTAGACTTGTAGTTCCACTAACTGCTGAGACCCGTCCTCTTTTTGAGGGGGGAAATGGGACACATCAGAGGTGGAGAGCTGCACATAACTGTAAACCACCAGATGTAGCAGAGCTGAAGCGGTCATGTTGCCCTGTATGTGCTGGGTATTAGACCAGCAGCCCCCGGGGTTATGTCAGAACATCACAGGGAACATGATGGGACATTAGTACAAGACGTAATGTGAGTAGAGGCACCTGATGCCCAATAAATGTCGTATATAAGAAACCACAATACGATTCCCCCAGATAACACACGACTCCCTCAGCTCTGCTACATCCATACTGATGCCGCCGCTGTCCGATCTCCTAGTAACAATTTTTCACAAGTCTTGACACCTGGCGATCAGTCACATTGTGCAGTAATTCTGTGTTACATTTAGTAAGGACATAGGCTTCTCACTAGATTTTTAATGCACAGAGCCGATTTGCACCATCCACTAAGCTGCGGCTCTGCAGTATGTGCTGGGACCTGTAGTTCCACTCTAGCTGCACAGCTAGTAAGTAACCTCTACCCCAAAGACTGGGGGCTGCATATCCCACCTGTAGCTTCTGAAACTCCCAGCACAAAGTCTGCCTCCCATTCTCCACGCAATAAGTAAAACAACTGCAGTCCGCCCTCCTTCCCCCACACCAGCTGCAGTGAGCGGAGTCACGGACTGAGGAGTCAGACCGGACACACAGCACTGACCTGCTGGAGGTCACTCAGCAGAGCAGGGAGCCTGGCTGCATCTGCAGTGAACCGGAGAATAACTAGGAAGTTCGGAACCACAGGCAGGTCACATGACTCGTCCCTGCAACATCTCCGCTCTGAAGACTCAGACTGACTGAGGTGGGTGGGCGGGTGGGCGGGCGGGCCGACGCCAGACTAAGAACCCGCACTAAAATAAAAAAAAAAACAAAAAAAAACAAAAAACACCTTGCTCGGGTGCCGCCCCCCCAGCATGCCATCGCCCCAGGCACGTGCCCTCAAGTGCCTAGTGGCAAATACGGCCCTGCAGACAATGTAACTAAAAGTCTCAAACTCACCAAATGCTCACACAACCACAGAGGAAACACAGAGAAGGGAAGAGAAGGAATAAACTAGGAAGGAAAACAGGTTAAACATGCAACCAAAACAGCAGACACCAATCTCTGTAAATAAACCTCCAACACCAACACTACGCTTCTTCAACCTCCAAGCCAGGCAGTAGAACTGATCACTGACAATAGCTGAAGTCAGGACTGGGTCTATATAGAGGAACAGATTACAAAATCCACTTCAGCTGAGAGAGACCCAGCTCTCAGCAACTCAGCAATAAGGTTAACTCCTGTACTGCTGGCACAAAGCAGCCAGGTCAGAATATAGGTGAAGAGCTTCTGTTCTGTGTGTGAACGAGGCCTAGAGCGCTGCGGTTCTCTGGAACCTCTCTGTCGCGGTAGCCCCGTGACAGTTTCCTTTATGTCCTCTTGGGAACTTTTCACGATACCTCATCAATATTGAGTTTATAAATCTAATTTCTAATTCTCAAAGGGTTTCTTGTAATCTGTAATGTATTGAACATCTTATTTGAAGACCATTGCTCTAGAAAAAGATTTTTCAATGCAATTTTGGGTGGACATCTCAGAGAAGAGAGGGACCACTGTGCCTGGTATTAGACTCAGCACCTTCATTGGCGAGATATAGTCCTCAAGGGAACCTATCAGTGTTCAGAGCCTGGTTCTTGTTAGAAGAACCTAGTAAAATATTCATCTTGATGGTTCCCATATACATTTGTCAGGAGATATCACCACCGACATGACAGTACGTGTCCCACCAGCAAATCTTCTTGTCCTCTCTCTGTCAAAAAGAATTTGTTCACAGCTCCAACAGGAGGAAATTAAACTTGTATGGTAAAGAATAAAAGGACCTATAAGTGCCAGGTGTAGCTGGATATGATGAACAGTGATGGTGACAAGCACAACAAACTAATAAATGATGAACTAGAAGAGAGGAACCTTATAAATGTTTCAATCGACTCTTTTACCTTGGCGAATTTCACAAGCTCTCAGGATCCGTCAGACAACAAAAACACCATTGTCAGAGCCGAGTGCGGTGATTAAATATGGAGCAGATTACATCTCAGTGAAAAGGAGACATTAATAAATCTGTTTGGGAACATCTAGGTGCGAGCCATGCTGTGATGATTGCCGAGAATGAGAAAAAAGACGTACAGTATCTGAGCAATTGCCAGTGAGAAGACTTCTTTACGAGTAGTTAAGGCACCACTTCAGTAGTTTTTGTTATATTCCAGTACTGGGGTGGTGCCACTAATCTAGGATTCCTACCTCTAGTATCATAATTACCAGTCGCTGACATCATGTTTTATCAATTCAACACCGCTTCAGTCGTTCTCCAGCAGTTTGTGACCTGGTACATCGCTTCAGTGTCTGCTGTGCGAGCCAGAAGTCACACCTCAATGCAAGGTTATGAGAGCTAGAACGAGGCCAGTACAAATCTGTTGTCTGCTTACACTGAGACCTTGTGACTAGAGATGAGACAACCCAAATTTAAAAGTTTGGGGTTTGTGCCAGACAGTTAGTGTTTGGCTTTAAACAGCTAACATGGACTTCTCCTGGTAGTCCGTTGCAATGGTTGGTGTTCTGGGGAAAGTAGAGAGAAAGAGCTTTTTTCAGCTACAAAGTTAAGGTACATATTGTTTTCAATAGGATTCATGTTTTGGAACAAGGTCACGTACAGTTCTGGTACCCGAACCAAACAAACTTTGGAATAAAGTTCTGGTTGGGTTATAGAATCTGAACTTCCACCGATCCGGTCATCCCTACTTGTGGCCATTACCTATGACTTCTGGTCTGTCAGAAGTTGTGGTCATAAGATGACTACGCGGGACTGGAGCAGTACCGGGAACAACTGAAGAAGGCGGGTGATAAATATAATACTAGTGTCAAGGAACTTAAATTAACCCCTTTCTGACATTAGACGTACTATCCCGTCGAGGTGGTATGGGCCTGTATGACCACCGACGGGATAGTACGTCTAACGCAATCAGCCGCACTCACGGGGGGAGCGCGGTCGATCGTGGCCAGGTGTCAGCTGACTATCACAGCTGACATCCGGCACTATGTGCCAGGAGCGGTCACGGACCGCTCCTGGCACATTAACCCCTGTAAAACTGCAATCAATCATGATCGCAGCATTTTGGCAGCATAGGGAAGCATAGCGCAGGGAGTGGGCTTCCTGCGTGCTTCCGTGAGATCCTCGGAGCAACGCGATGTGATCGCGTTGCTCCGAGCATCTCCTCCGTTCTTCTCCCTGCAGGCCCCTGATCCAATATGGCCGCGGGGCTCCTTCCAGGTCCTGCATGGAGGTGGCTTGTAAGCGCCTGCTCAAATCAGGCGCCGGCAAGCCTCCTGCAGTGCCTGTCAGATCGCTGATATGATAGAGTGCATTGCAAAGTGTCAGATCAGTGATCTGACACTATAACATGATGTCCCACACTGGGACAAAGTAAAAAAGTAAAAAAAAATATTTACATGTGTAAAAAAAAAAAACCCACATATGGGGTATCAGCGTACTCAGGACAAATTGTACAACAACTTTTGGGGTCCAATTTCTCCTGTTACCCTTGGGAAAATAAAAAATTGGAGGCGAAAAATCATTTTTGAGAAAAAAATAAGATTTTTTATTTTTACGGCTCTACATTATAAACTTCTGTGAAGCACTTGAGGATTCAACGTGCTCACCACACATCTAGATAAGTTCCTTAGGAGTCTACTTTCCAAAATGGTGTCACTTGTGGGGGATTTCAATGTTTAGGCACATCAGGGGCTCTCCAAACGAGACATGGCGTCCTATCTCAATTCCAGCCAATTTTGCATTGAAAAGTCAAATGGCGCTTCTTCCCTTCTGAGCTCTGCCATGTGCCCAAACAGTGGTTTACCCCCACATATGGGGTATCAGCGTACTCAGGACAAGTTTCACAACAACGTTTGGGGTCCAATTCCTCTTGTTACCCTTGGGAAAATAAAAAATTGCGGGCAAAAAATCATTTTTGTGAAAAAAATAAGATTTTTTTATATTTACGGCTCTACATTATAAACTTCTGTGAAGCACTTAGGGGCTCAAAGTGCTCACCACACATCTAGATAAGTTCCTTAGGGGGTCTACTTTCCAAAATGGGGTCACATTAAGTAATGTAATAGATAAACCATTATTTCTTATTTTTAGGGACTCTATAGCGACAGGGTCTGTTCCGCAGGATTGGCGCATAGCAAATGTGGTGCCAATATTCAAAAAGGGCTCTAAAAGTGAACCTGGAAATTATAGGCCAGTAAGTCTAACCTCTATTGTTGGTAAAATATTTGAAGGGTTTCTGAGGGATGTTATTCTGGATTATCTCAATGAGAATAACTGTTTAACTCCATATCAGCATGGGTTTATGAGAAATCGCTCCTGTCAAACCAATCTAATCAGTTTTTATGAAGAGGTAAGCTATAGGCTGGACCACGGTGAGTCATTGGACGTGGTATATCTCGATTTTTCCAAAGCGTTTGATACCGTGCCGCACAAGAGGTTGGTACACAAAATGAGAATGCTTGGTCTGGGGGAAAATGTGTGTAAATGGGTTAGTAACTGGCTTAGTGATAGAAAGCAGAGGGTGGTTATAAATGGTATAGTCTCTAACTGGGTCGCTGTGACCAGTGGGGTACCGCAGGGGTCGGTATTGGGACCTGTTCTCTTCAACATATTCATTAATGATCTGGTAGAAGGTTTACACAGTAAAATATCGATATTTGCAGATGATACAAAACTATGTAAAGCAGTTAATACAAGAGAAGATAGTATTCTGCTAAAGATGGATCTGGATAGGTTGGAAACTTGGGCTGAAAGGTGGCAGATGAGGTTTAACAATGATAAATGTAAGGTTATACACATGGGAAGAAGGAATCAATGTCACCATTACACACTGAATGGGAAACCACTGGGTAAATCTGACAGGGAGAAGGACTTGGGGATCCTAGTTAATGATAAACTTACCTGGAGCAGCCAGTGCCAGGCAGCAGCTGCCAAGGCAAACAGGATCATGGGGTGCATTAAAAGAGGTCTGGATACACATGATGAGAGCATTATACTGCCTCTGTACAAATCCCTAGTTAGACCGCACATGGAGTACTGTGTCCAGTTTTGGGCACCGGTGCTCAGGAAGGATATAATGGAACTAGAGAGAGTACAAAGGAGGGCAACAAAATTAATAAAGGGGATGGGAGAACTACAATACCCAGATAGATTAGCGAAATTAGGATTATTTAGTCTAGAAAAAAGACGACTGAGGGGCGATCTAATAACCATGTATAAGTATATAAGGGGACAATAAAAATATCTCGCTGAGGATCTGTTTATACCAAGGAAGGTGACGGGCACAAGGGGGCATTCTTTGCGTCTGGAGGAGAGAAGGTTTTTCCACCAACATAGAAGAGGATTCTTTACTGTTAGGGCAGTGAGAATCTGGAATTGCTTGCCTGAGGAGGTGGTGATGGCGAACTCAGTCGAGGGGTTCAAGAGAGGCCTGGATGTCTTCCTGGAGCAGAACAATATTGTATCATACAATTATTAGGTTCTGTAGAAGGACGTAGATCTGGGTATTTATTATGATGGAATATAGGCTGAACTGGATGGACAAATGTCTTTTTTCGGCC
Organism: Ranitomeya imitator; assembly: GCF_032444005.1. Taxonomy (NCBI): domain Eukaryota; kingdom Metazoa; phylum Chordata; class Amphibia; order Anura; family Dendrobatidae; genus Ranitomeya; species Ranitomeya imitator. Next base: position 26,237,023 of record NC_091290.1, read on the forward strand.
TTACTAACTATGTTACTATGTTATGTTACTTTTGTGGGGTTCCACTGTTTAGGTGCATCAAGGGCTCTCCAAACGCGACATGGCGTCCTATCTCAATTTCAGCTAATTTTGCATTGAAAAGTCAAATGGAGCTCCTTCCCTTCCAAGCTCTGCCATGCGCCCAAACAGTGGTTTACCCCCACATATGGGGTATCCGCATACTCAGGACAAATTGTACAACAAGTTTTGGGGTCCAATTTCTCCTGTTGCCCTTGATAAAATAAAACAAATTGGATCAGAGATACATTTTTTGTGAAAAAAAAAGTTAAATGTTCATTTTTTTTTTTAAACATTCCAAAAATTCCTGTGAAACACCTGAAGGGTTAATAAACTTCTTGAATGTGGTTTTGAGCACCTTGAGGGGTGCAGTTTTTAGAATGGTGTCACACTTGGGTATTTTCTGTCATATACAGGTCCTTCTCAAAAAATTAGCATATAGTGTTAAATTTCATTATTTACCATAATGTAATGATTACAATTAAACTTTCATATATTATAGATTCATTATCCACCAACTGAAATTTGTCAGGTCTTTTATTGTTTTAATACTGATGATTTTGGCATACAACTCCTGATAACCCAAAAAACCTGTCTCAATAAATTAGCATATTTCACCCATCCAATCAAATAAAAGTGTTTTTTAATAACAAACAAAAAAACCATCAAATAATAATGTTCAGTTATGCACTCAATACTTGGTCGGGAATCCTTTGGCAGAAATGACTGCTTCAATGCGGCGTGGCATGGAGGCAATCAGCCTGTGACACTGCTGAGATGTTATGGAGGCCCAGGATGCTTCAATAGCGGCCTTAAGCTCATCCAGAGTGTTGGGTCTTGCGTCTCTCAACTTTCTCTTCACAATATCCCACAGATTCTCTATGGGGTTCAGGTCAGGAGAGTTGGCAGGCCAATTGAGCACAGTAATACCATGGTCAGTAAACCATTTACCAGTGGTTTTGGCACTGTGAGCAGGTGCCAGGTCGTGGTGAAAAATGAAATCTTCATCTCCATAAAGCATTTCAGCCGATGGAAGCATGAAGTGCTCCAAAATCTCCTGATAGCTAGCTGCATTGACCCTGCCCTTGATGAAACACAGTGGACCAACACCAGCAGCTGACATGGCACCCCACACCATCACTGACTGTGGGTACTGGACACTGGACTTCAGGCATTTTGGCATTTCCTTCTCCCCAGTCTTCCTCCAGACTCTGGCACCTTGATTTCCGAATGACATGCAAAATTTGCTTTCATCAGAAAAAAGTACTTGGGACCACTTAGCAACAGTCCAGTGCAGCTTCTCTGTAGCCCAGGTCAGGCGCCTCTGCCGCTGTTTATGGTTCAAAAGTGGCTTTACCTGGGGAATGCGGCACCTGTAGCCCATTTCCTGCACACGCCTGTGCACGGTGGCCCCGGGATGTTTCCACACCAGACTCAGTCCACTGCTTCCTCAGGTTCCCCAAGGTCTGGAATCGGTCCTTCTCCACAATCTTCCTCAGGGTCCGGTCTCCTCTTCTCGTTGTACAGCGTTTTCTGCCACATTGTTTCCTTCCAACAGACTTACCATTGAGGTGCCTTGATACAGCACTCTGGGAACAGCCTATTTGTTGAGAAATTTCTTTCTGGGTCTTACCCTCTTGCTTGAGGGTGTCAATGATGGCCTTCTTGACATCTGTCAGGTCGCTAGTCTTACCCATGATGGGGGTTTTGAGTAATGAACCAGGCAGGGAGTTTATAAAAGCCTCAGGTATCTTTTGCATGTGTTTAGAGTTAATTAGTTGATTCAGAAGATTAGGGTAATAGGTCGTTTAGAGAACCTTTTCTTGATATGCTAATTTATTGAGACAGGTTTTTTGGGTTATCAGGAGTTGTATGCCAAAATCATCAGTATTAAAACAATAAAAGACCTGACAAATTTCAGTTGGTGGATAATGAATCTATAATATATGAAAGTTTAATTGTAATCATTACATTATGGTAAATAATGAAATTTAACACTACATGCTAATTTTTTGAGAAGGACCTGTAGACCCCTCAAAGTGATTTCAAATGTGATGTGGTCCCTAAAATAAAATGGTGTTGTTAAAAGGAGAAATTGCTTGTCAACTTTTAAACTTTTAACCCTTATAACTCCCTAACAAAAAAAGTTGGTTCCAAAATTGTGCTGATGTAAAGTAGACATGTGGGAAATGTTACTTATTAAGTATTTTGTGTGACATGTCTCTGTGATTTAAGGGCATGAAAATTCAAAGTTGGAAAATTGCAAAATTTTCAAAATTTTCACCAAATTTCCATTTTTTTCACAAATAAACTCAAGTAATGACAAGGAAATTTTACCACTAACATGAAGTACAAAATGTCATGAGAAAACAACATCAGAATCACAGGATCCATTGAAGCGTTCCCGAGTTATAATCTCATAAAGGGACAGTGGTCAGAATTGTAAAAATTGGCCCGGTCATTAACATGCAAACCACCCTTGGGGACAAAGGGGTTAATAGCATAACTCAAGCGCTGAAAATGGAAAAAACTTCTACAGTGGCGTTTTAATATATTAAATGTAAGGGAAAATTTCCATTGTCTGTAAATAATAATCTATAATCTATGTCTGTATTCAATAGTTCTGGCAAATGAATGCAAGGATTATATGGAGGTATTATGTAGAGATGAGCAGCATTGCATAGATGCCACTCATCTCCCCAGGCATAAAAGGGCAGCAGAGCAAGAAGGGAAGAAAGAGAAGTTAACTAGTTAAAAGGCTGCATTAGTGGTTTCCATGAAAGTGAGTTTACAGATGGAGACGTCCAGTGTCAGCATGGGCCAACACAATGCTTGAGATGAATAATGTTATGGCACAGAGTGCCGCGCCATAGCATAACCAGGGAGGAAGGAACTAATGACTGGGCAGGAAGGAGGAAGTAGAAAACATTCTATTTCTAGAGAGATTTGCTGTTGCTGTAGACACAACAGGCCTGATTTCAGCTGCTGTAACCCAACCTTGTTAGGGGTCTTGGAACCAACATTAAGGCAAATCCTCATAACAGTAAAATGCAAGTGGACGATTGGGGCAAAGAGGACTATTTCAAGTACTGTGCAGTACAATAACTCCCCTTTATGTGTTTGTGTCAGAAGCTGATTGCTGCTTTCGAGATAGAAGTGGGCCTCCTTACCTTTTGGACCCGTGTGCCTGCATAGGTTGCGCCAATGGTACTGTCACATACAGTGCGGGAAAGACTAAGTGCAACAGGAAGGGATGAGGAGAAGGGAGCCCATCACTAGGGAAGGGGGGAGCGAGGACCTCTAGGCAGATCTAACATCATCCTGTCTGCTCTAAACATCCCTATATAGGTTCTGCACCTATCGCTGAGCAGGAACCTAAGTCCTGCCTGACCCTGGTGATAAGCCCTGCTTAGGGATGGACGGGATTAGCACTAACTAATCCTCACTACAACTAAAGACAGATAGAGATAGAGGAACAAGGGGAACACTTATCTTGAGTAGACTCAGAGATGTATCACAGAAGTCCACCAGTAACACCAAAGAGAAAGGTAGCTGACTGCTATAGCTCCAAGCCTCAACAATGGAAAATGGAAATATCATTGTCAACTCGCCGGAGAGCGAGTTGAGCCGGAGAAAGGTTGCCACTGGGTTAAAGAGTCAGAAAAAATGCAGAGACCTTCTGCAGCTAGATGCAGTGCGACTGTCTGCAGCTTCTGACATACCCGTGACAGGTACATCAGCCCATGAGTATTACTCCACCTGCTCAAGTATTGGAGTCAAGTTTACAAGAGTTAATATTAGGATTCTGCAAATAGTTTTGATACCCCTTCACATATTGACTACAGAGTTGCCAACTGTCCAGAAATTTCTGGACAGTCTGTATAGAGTACTTTTATTCCCTGACCATACAAAAAATGATGAGACCGTAATTATTTTGAGGCTGAAGAAACATATACAATATTTTTTACTGTAATTATCATTATTTTAAAGTTTACAGTGAAATGCAGCTAATGTCTTCATATCAGAATTATGGGCAGTAGGCATGTATAATTTACTAGATGGTGGCCCGATTCTAACGCATCGGGTATTCTAGAATATCTATGTATGTATGTATATAGCAGCCACATAGTATATAGCACAGGCCATGTAGTATATAGCAGACAAATACTACGTGGCCTGTTCTATATACTATGTGGCTGCTATATACACACATATTGCAGAATACCCGATGTGTTAATACAGGCCACGCAGTATATAACTGTGGTCACGCAGTATATAACACAGGTGACGCAGTATATATCACAGCCCAAACAGTATATAACACAGCCCGCACAGTATATAACACAGCCCACGTACTATATAACACAGCCCACGCAGTATATAGCAGCCACGCAGTATATAACACAGGCGACGCAGTATATAACACAGGCCAAACAGTATATAACACTGGCCATGTAATATATAGCACAGGCCACGCAGTATATAACACAGGCCACGCAGTATATAACACAGCCCACGCAGTATATAACACTGCCCACGTACTATATAACACAGCCCACGCAGTATATAGCAGCCACATAGTATATAACACAGGCACGTAATATATAACACAGGCCACGCAGTATATAACACTGGCCACGTAATATATAGCACAGCGCAAACAGTATATAACACTGGCCACGTAATATATAGCACAACCCACACAGTATGTAACACAGCCCAAATAGTATCTAACACTGGCCAGGTAGTATATAGCAGCCACGCGGTATACAACACAGCCCATGTAGTATATAGCAGTGTGGGCACCATATCCCTGTTAAAAAAATTAATTAAAATAAAAAATAGTTCTATACTCACCCGCCGGGATCCAACGAAGCTGTGCCGATGCCATCTTCCATTCCCAGGATGCATTGCGAAATTACCCAGATGACTTAGCGCTAAGTCTTCTGGGTAATTTCGCAATGCATATCTGGGAACGGAAGCTGGCGGCAGCCGCGTGCGCCTCGGCGGACTACGGAAGGTGAGAATAGCAGGTTTTTTGTTTTTTCATTATTTTTAACATTACATCTTTTTACTATTGATGCAATAGTAAAAGGTTGGGGACACACAGGGTTAATAGCAGCGTTAACGGAGTGCGTTACCCGCGGCATAACGCGGTCCGTTAACGCTGGCATAACCCTGCGTGAGCGCTGACTGGGGGGGGGGGGGGGGAGTATGGAGCGGGCGCCGGGCACTGACTGGACTGAAGTAGGGAGGGACTAATCGGACTGTGCCCATCGCTGATTGGTCGCGGCAGCCAGGACAGGCAGCTGGCGAGACCAATCAGCGACGTGGGATTTCCGGGACAGACAGAAAGACAGACAGACGGAAGTACCACTTAGACAATTATATAGTAGATAATCCTAATGATTTATTATGGCTTTCCAATGTGTACATAAATAATATTGTTGGTCCGTGCATTTTGATAAGCTGTCCAGAAAAAATAAAAATAAAAATTGGCAACCCTTATTAACTATGAAAGGACCCTCCACATATTTAAGTCTTGATTTCTATTTTTATGAATACTGGTTGGTGGCTACAGAAACCAGTTGGCTTATGCTACATATAACTGTAAAGCTTCTCTACATGTAGCCATATGATTTAGCTCATAGGGAGAAACCCAAACACTTCAATACGGAGAAAATAATAACCCGTGACAGAAAAAGAGATATAATTTTCAACTGGTTTGAAAAGGCTGATAACATAACGCGTTATCATTAAATATTAATTTATTAAATATTAAAATGAAATATACAGCACAGCAGCTGAAAGTGAGAACATAGATCTAAGATGTCATGTCTTTTTAAGAAGATGGGTAATTTGCTTGCTTTTTTTTTTATAATCTGTAGGAAATTGCTTGAACGACTGCCTCAAAGAAACGACGGATTCACAAATATATGCAAAAAATAGAACAGCTTTTATTTCTAGATTTGGGATTTAATCTGAAGGAATTTAAGACATGAGCTGCTCACCTGATAAACAAGAGCAGCACGATCGTAGGAAAGTTTCAAGTCTCAAGATAAATCAACTTTACTTCCAGTAGAATAAAGCAGCGCGATAACGAGGAGTTTGTTTGCCAAAATAGAATCTTTAATTTAGCGGAATGTAGGAGGCACGCTGCGTCCTTGGATGGCTCGTTACCATAACAATGCGTGCAACGTAATTAATCATACTAATTCCAAGGTACAAAATACAAAGAGTGTCTCCTACAAGGACACTGGTAACTCAAGAACAAATTAGTAAAACTATGTATCATTAGTTGAGAACGAGAAGAGCTGCAAAATCACACTGCCCACAATTACGTTTTCCTGGTGCGTCCTCCATTAGAAGAGCGGCTGCTGCTTTGTTCTAGAAAGTAAAAATCTAATTATAGGGAAAAAGAAAAGCTATAGCCAAAAAAAAAAAAAACCTTAGGAAATAGCGACCACAATATTGTGCAGTTTCACCTGTCTTTCACTAGGGGGACTTGTCAGGGAGTCACAAAAACATTGAACTTTAGGAAGGCAAAGTTTGAACAGCTTAGAGATGCCCTTAATCTGGTAGACTGGGACAATATCCTCAGAAATGAGAATACAGATAATAAATGGGAAATGTTTAAGAACATCCTAAATAGGCAGTGTAAGCGGTTTATACCTTGTGGGAATAAAAGGACTAGAAATAGGAAAAACCCAATGTGGCTAAACAAAGAAGTAAGACAGGCAATTAACAGTAAAAAGAAAGCATTTGCACTACTAAAGCAGGATGGCACCATTGAAGCTCTAAAAAACTATAGGGAGAAAAATACTTTATCTAAAAAACTAATTAAAGCTGCCAAAAAGGAAACAGAGAAGCACATTGCTAAGGAGAGTAAAACTAATCCCAAACTGTTCTTCAACTATATCAATAGTAAAAGAATAAAAACTGAAAATGTAGGCCCCTTAAAAAATAGTGAGGAAAGAATGGTTGTAGATGACGAGGAAAAAGCTAACATATTAAACACCTTCTTCTCCACGGTATTCACGGTGGAAAATGAAATGCTAGGTGAAATCCCAAGAAACAATGAAAACCCTATATTAAGGGTCACCAATCTAACCCAAGAAGAGGTGCGAAACCGGCTAAATAAGATTAAAATAGATAAATCTCCGGGTCCGGATGGCATACACCCACGAGTACTAAGAGAACTAAGTAATGTAATAGATAAACCATTATTTCTTATTTTTAGTGACTCTATAGCGACAGGGTCTGTTCCGCAGGACTGGCGCATAGCAAATGTGGTGCCAATATTCAAAAAGGGCTCTAAAAGTGAACCTGGAAATTATAGGCCAGTAAGTCTAACCTCTATTGTTGGTAAAATATTTGAAGGGTTTCTGAGGGATGTTATTCTGGATTATCTCAATGAGAATAACTGTTTAACTCCATATCAGCATGGGTTTATGAGAAATCGCTCCTGTCAAACCAATCTAATCAGTTTTTATGAAGAGGTAAGCTATAGGCTGGACCAAGGTGAGTCATTGGACGTGGTATATCTCGATTTTTCCAAAGCGTTTGATACCGTGCCGCACAAGAGGTTGGTACACAAAATGAGAATGCTTGGTCTGGGGGAAAATGTGTGTAAATGGGTTAGTAACTGGCTTAGTGATAGAAAGCAGAGGGTGGTTATAAATGGTATAGTCTCTAACTGGGTCGCTGTGACCAGTGGGGTACCGCAGGGGTCAGTATTGGGACCTGTTCTCTTCAACATATTCATTAATGATCTGGTAGAAGGTTTACACAGTAAAATATCGATATTTGCAGATGATACAAAACTATGTAAAGCAGTTAATACAAGAGAAGATAGTATTCTGCTACAGATGGATCTGGATAAGTTGGAAACTTGGGCTGAAAGGTGGCAGATGAGGTTTAACAATGATAAATGTAAGGTTATACACATGGGAAGAGGGAATCAATATCACCATTACACACTGAACGGGAAACCACTGGGTAAATCTGACAGGGAGAAGGACTTGGGGATCCTAGTTAATGATAAACTTACCTGGAGCAGCCAGTGCCAGGCAGCAGCTGCCAAGGCAAACAGGATCATGGGGTGCATTAAAAGAGGTCTGGATACACATGATGAGAGCATTATACTGCCTCTGTACAAATCCCTAGTTAGACCGCACATGGAGTACTGTGTCCAGTTTTGGGCACCGGTGCTCAGGAAGGATATAATGGAACTAGAGAGAGTACAAAGGAGGGCAACAAAATTAATAAAGGGGATGGGAGAACTACAATACCCAGATAGATTAGCGAAATTAGGATTATTTAGTCTAGAAAAAAGACGACTGAGGGGCGATCTAATAACCATGCATAAGTATATAAGGGGACAATACAAATATCTCGCTGAGGATCTGTTTATACCAAGGAAGGTGACGGGCACAAGGGGGCATTCTTTGCGTCTGGAGGAGAGAAGGTTTTTCCACCAACATAGAAGAGGATTCTTTACTGTTAGGGCAGTGAGAATCTGGAATTGCTTGCCTGAGGAGGTGGTGATGGCGAACTCAGTCGAGGGGTTCAAGAGAGGCCTGGATGTCTTCCTGGAGCAGAACAATATTGTATCATACAATTATTAGGTTCTGTAGAAGGACGTAGATCTGGGTATTTATTATAATGGAATATAGGCTGAACTGGATGGACAAATGTCTTTTTTCGGCCTTACTAACTATGTTACTATGTTACTATGTTACCTCCGTGACCTTCACTCAAAGCAAAAGTAGTAGAATGTGCTGGAATTATAATATGTAACTAAAAAGAAAAGAAATCACCTCTGAAGAGTCTACGAGTACGACCATTAAATATCAGATACATAAAATTAGATATAATAAAACTTGTACAGGGAAAACATATGTGGAAGTAAGAAGATCTACTGCCTGCGTAAATTCTTGACTATAGGCTGTAGCAGTATAGTGAAGACTTTCTTTACATAGGAGCAGTATTATAGTAGTTATATTCTTTTTATAGGAGCAGTATTATAGTAGTTATATTCTTTTTATAGGAGCAGTATTATAGTAGTTATATTCTTGTACATAGGAGCAGTATTATAGTAGTTATATTCTTATAAATAGGAGCCGTATTATAGTAGTTATATTCTTGTACATAGGGGGCAGTATTATAGTAGATATATTCTTGTACATAGAGGGCAGTATTATAGTAGATATATTCTTTTTATAGGAGCAGTATTATTGTAGCCATATTCTTGTACATAGGAGCAGTATTATAGTAGTTATATTCTTATAAATAGGAGCCGTATTATAGTAGTTATATTCTTGTACATAGGGGCAGTATTATAGTAGTTATATTCTTGTACATAGGGGGCAGTATTATAGTAGATATATTCTTGTACATAGAGGGCAGTATTATAGTAGATATATTCTTTTTATAGGAGCAGTATTATTGTAGCCATATTCTTGTACATAGGAGCAGTATTATAGTAGTTATATTCTTATAAATAGGAGCCGTATTATAGTAGTTATATTCTTGTACATAGGGGCAGTATTATAGTAGTTATATTCTTGTACATAGAGAGCAGTATTATAGTAGTTATATTCTTGTACATAGGGAGCAGTATTATAGTAGTTATATTCTTGTACATAGGGACAGTATTATAGTAGTTATATTCTTGTACATAGGGGCAGTATTATAGTAGTTATATTCTTGTACATAGGGAGCAGTATTATAGTAGTTATATTCTTGTACATAGGAGCAGTATTATAGTAGTTATATTCTTGTACATAGGGGCAGTATTATAGTAGTTATATTCTTATAAATAGGAGCCGTATTATAGTAGTTATATTCTTGTACATAGCAGCAGTATTATCTACTATATAATTGTCTAAGGGTCACTTCCGTCTGTCCTTCTGTCTGTCTGTCTGTCACGGATATTCATTGGTTGCGGCCTCTGTCTGTCATGGAAATTCAAGTAGCTGATTGGTCGTGGCAAAACGCCCACGACAATTGCCACGACCAATAAGCGATGGGCCCAGTCTGGCGGCAAAATAGCCGCTCCTTACTCCCCACAGTCAGTGCCCGCTCCATACTCCTTCCCAGTCAGCCCTCACACAGGGTTAATGGCAGCGTTACTGGATCGCGTTATGCCGCGGTGTAACGCACTCCATTAACGCAGCTATTAACCCTGTGTGGCCAACTTTTTACTATTGATGATGCGTATGCAGCATCAATAGTAAAAAGATCTAATGTTACAAATAATAATAATAAAAAAAGGTTATTCTCACCCTCCGACGTGGCGCGGTGTCCTCGGCAGTGCAAGCGGCAGGTTCCAGTGCCAAGGATGCTATGCGAGAAGGACCTTCCATGACATCACGGTCATGTGACCGCGATGGCACCACAGGTCCTGCGCTCATACCAACCCTGGGACCGGAAGCTGCCGCGTGCACCGCACACAGGCGCCAGGACTTCAATTGGCCTTCGGAAGGTGAGTATATGTTTATTTTTTATTTTAAGTCTTTTATAACCACGCATATAGTGCCCACATTGCTATATACTACGTGGGCTGTGTTACATACTGCGTGGGCTGCGTTATATACTACATGGCTGCTATGTACTACGTGGGCAGTGTTATATACTATGTGGGCAATGTTATATACTGCGTGGGCTGCGTTATATACTACATGGCTGCTATATACTATGTGGGCAGTGTTATATACTATGTGGGCAATGTTATATACTGCGTGGGCTGCGTTATATACTACATGGCTGCTATATACTATGTGGGCAGTGTTATATACTGTGTGGGCTGCGTTATATACTGCATGGCTGCTATATACTACGTGGCCAGTGTTATATACTATGTGGGCAATATTATATACTGCGTGGGCTGTGTTATATACTGTTTGGCCTGTGATATATACTGCGTGGCCACTGTTATATACTGCGTGGCCTGTATTAATGCATCGGGTATTCAAGAATATGTCGTGGCCTGTGCTATATACTATGTGGCTGCTATATACATACATATTCTAGAATACCCGATGCGTTAGAATCGGGCCACCATCTAGTAGTAGTTATATTCCTGTACATAGGGGGCAGTATTATAGTAGTTATATTCTTGCACATAGGGGCAGGATTATAGTAGTTACACTAACGTTCCAAAGTTTAGGGTCACTTAGAAATTTCCTTATTTTTGAAAGAAAAGCACAGTTTCTTCCAATGAAGCTAACATTAAATGATTCAGAAATACACTCTATACATTGTTAATGTGGTAAATGACTATTCTAGCTGCAAATGTCTAATCTGTAATGCAATATCTTCATAGGTGTATAGAGGAGCATTTCCAACAACCATCACTCCAGTGTTCTTATGGTACTTTGTGTTTGCTGTGTAAGGAGGCTAATGGATGGTTAGAATACACTTGAAAACCCTTGTGCAAGTATGTTAGCACAGCTGAAAACAGTTTGGCTGATTAGAGAACCTATAAACCTGACCTTCCTTTGCGCTAGTTGAGAATCTGGAGCATTACATTTGTTGGTTCCATTAAACTCTCAAAATGGCCAGAAAAAAAGAATTTTCATGTGAAACTTGATAGTCTATTCTTGTGCTTAGAAATGAAGGCTATTCCATGTGAGAAGTTGCCAAGAAACTGAAGATTTCCTACAAAAGTGTGTACTACTCCCTTCATAGGAGAGCACAAACAGGCTCTAACCAGAGTAGAAAGAGAAGTGGGAGGCCCCGCTGCACAACTGAGCAACAACACAAGTACTTTAGAGTCTGTAGTTTGAGAAATCGACGCCTCACAGGTCCTCAACTGGCAGCTTCATTAAATAGTACACGCAAAACGCCAGTGTCAACATCTACAGTGAAGAGGTGACTCTGGGATGCTGGCCTTCAGGGCAGAGTGGCAAAGAAAAAGCCATATCTGTGACTGGCTAATAAAAGGAAAAGATTAATATGGGCAAAAGAACACATACATTGGAACGAGGAAGATTGGAAAAAAAGTGTTATGGACAGACGAATCCAAGTTTGAGGTGTTTGGATCACACAGAAGAACATTTGTGAGACGCAGAACAACTGAAAAGATGCTGGAAGAGTGTCTGATGCCATCTGTCAAGCATGGTGGAGGTAATGTGATGGTCTGGGGTTGCTTTGGTGCTGGTAAAGTGGGAGATTTGTACAAGGTAAAAGGGTTAGTGAATAAGGAAGGCTTTTACTCCATTTTGCAACGCCATGCCATACCCTGTGGACAGCGCTTGATTGGAGCCAATTTCATCCTACAACAGGACAATGACCCAAAGCACACCTCCAAATTATGCAAAGACTATTTAGGAAAGAAGCAGCCAGCTGGTATTCTATCTGTAATGGAGCGGCCAGCGTAGTCACCAGATCTCAACCCCCATCAAGCTGTTGTGGGGGCAGCTTGACCGTGTGGTGCAAAAAGTGCCCATCAAGCCAAACCAACTTGTGGGAGGGCTTCTGGAAGCATGGGGGGAATTTCTCCAGATTACCTCAGCAAATTAACTCCTAGAATGCCAAGGGTCTGCAATGCTGTAATTGCTGCAAAGGGAGCATTCTGTGAGGAAAGCAAAGTTTGAAGCAGAAAACTATTATTTCAAATAAAAATCTTTTTTCGAACCTTGTCAATGTCTGGACTAGATTTTAAATTTATTTGGCAACTCATTTGATTAATCAAAGTATGAGTTTTCATGGAAAACACAAAATTGTCTGGGTGACTCTAAACTTTTGAACGGTAGTGTATATTCTTGTACATAGGAAACAGCATTATAGTAGTTATATTCTTGTACATAGGGGCGGTATTATAGTAGTTATATTCTTGTACATAGGAGCAGTATTATAGTAGTTATATTCCTGTACATAGGGGCAGTATTATAGTAGTTATATTCTTGTACATAGGAGCAGTATTATAGTAGTTATATTCTTGTACATAGGGACAGTATTATAGTAGTTATATTCTTTTACATAGGGGCGGTATTATAGTAGTTATATTCTTGTACATATGGGCAGTATTATAGTAGTTATATTCTTGTACATAGAAGCAGCATTCTAGTAGTTATATTCCTGTAGATGGGAGCAGCATTATAGTAGTTATATTCCTGTACATAGGAGGCAGCATTCTATAGTAGTTATATTCGTGTATATAGGGGCAGTATTATAGTAGTTATATTCTTGTACATAGGGGCAGTATTATAGTAGTTATATTCTTGTACATAGGGGCAGTATTATAGTTGTTATATTCTTGTACATAGGGACAGTATTATAGTAGTTATATTCTTGTACATAGGAGTAGTATTATCTATATATATAATTGTCTAAGGGTCACTTCCGTTTGTTTGTCTGTCTGTAACGGAAATCCCGCGTCCAATCAGCGACGGGCACAGTCCTGCCGCGAATTTGCCCTTCCCTACTCCCCTCCAGTCAGAGCCCCCTCCCTACTCCCTACCAGTCAGTGCCCCATAGCGGTTTAGCAGTCCGTTAAATGGACCGCGTTACACCGCGGCATAATGCGGTGTAACGCAGTCTAACGCTGCTATTAACACTGTGTGACCATCATTTTACTATTGATGCTGCCTATACAGCATCAATAGTAAAAAGATCTAATGCTAAAAAAAATAAAAAAATCATTATATTCTCACCCTCCGGCGCCTTTCCCGCTCTTCGCGACGCTTCGGTCCTAAGAATGCATTGCGGCAATGACCGGAGATGACGTATCGGTCTCGCGAGACCGCTGCGTCATCACGTGTTATTGCAGAAATGCATGGGCTGGATCCAGGGGCCTCTGGAAGGTGAGTATATAACTATTTTTTATTTTAATTCTTTTTTTAACGGGTATGGTGCCCAAATTGCTATATACTACGTGGGCTGTGTTAGATACTACGTGGGTTGTGCTATATACTACGTGGCTGTGCAATATACTATGTGGCTGTGTTATATACTGCATGGGCTGTGTTATATACTGCGTGGCCTGTGTTATATAGTACGACTCTTGTCCTATATACTACGTGGGCTCTGCTATTTACTAGATGGGCTGTGCTATATACTACGTGGCTGTGTTATATACTATGTGGCTGTGCTATATACTACTTGGCTGTGCTATATACTATGTGGGACTACAAGGCTGTGTTATATACTGCATGGGCTGTGTTATATACTGCGTGGCCTGTGTTATATACTACGTCTCTGTGCTATATTCTATGTGAGCTGTGCAATATACTACGTGGCTGGGCAATATACTACGTGGCTGTGTTATATACTACGTGGGATGTTATATACTGCGTGGGCTGTTATATACTGCGTGGGCTGTGTTATATACTGCGTGGGCTGTGTTATGTACTATGTGGGCTGTGTTATATACTACGTGGGCTGTGTTATATACTACGTGGGCTGTGTTGTATACTACGTGGGCTATGCTATATACTATGTGAGCTGTGTTATATACTGCATAGGCTGTGCTATATACTACTATAAATATTCTAGAATACCCGATGCGTTAGAATCGGGCCACCATCTAGTAGTAGTCATATTCTTGTACATAGGAGCAGCATTATAGTAGTTATATTCTTGTACATATGGACACTATTACAGTAGTTATATTTTGTTGCACTTGTAAAATTAGGGTTTACATGTTGTATGGTTTTGCAGTTACATAATGAAAGGCTTTTAAATAAGAAAATAGTGTGCAAAAAAGAGAAACTTTGGCATGAAAGTGTTGGATAATTCCTGACAGAGAGTATGTTCTCTCCAGATTTGCAGTAATACGGAATCTTCACTTATTACATCTCAGATTTAACAATGTTTCTGTTTCATCCTGATCCTTTAAAATCCTCCTTAAATGTGGCTTCATCCTGATGTGATGCGTCTCCTCCTTATTCTTGTATCTCTATGTTTTCATGTGTCATTAATAGACAGCGTTTCTCATTCTCTTCTCAGTGAGAAATCAAACCCTGGTACTTGGGGGTTAATGCTCCATGAATAGGAAATATAACAACATATAACCAAATGTAAATGCCATCACAGATAACAACCTTAAAGAGCCATATCCTTAAAATATAAGTTGACCTGAGAATATCAGCCTTGAGTCCGCCCAATTGCTTGAATTTATTTATGATTCCATCTCCTTCAGAGACAATACGTTATAGGTGACGATCAGTAACACTGGCAATGCATTGCATGTAGGCAGGGCTGCCACTAGGAATTTCGGGGCCCCATACTGGCAAAATTTTTCCCCCATGTCTCTCCATATTGTCCCCATAGTCATCCATAATAGTTTAGTTTAATGTACCCCATAGTCATATACAATAGTATAATGCACCCCCATAGTAATATAATGTACCCCATAGTCATATATAGTAAAATGCACCCCCATAGAAGTATAATGCACCCCCATAGAGGTATGTTGCACCCCCAAAGTGGTATAATGCGCCCCTATTGCAGTATAATGCACCCCAAAAGTAGTATAATGCTCCCTCATAGCAGTATAATGCACCCCTATAGCAGTATAATGCACCTCCATAGCAGCATAATGCATCACCATAGTAGTATAATGCACCATCATAGCAGTATAATGCACCCTATAGTACTATAATGCACTCCATAGTATAATGCACCCCATAGTATAATGCAGCCCCATAGTAGTATAAGGCACCCCATAGCAGTATAATGCACCCGCATAGTACTATAATGCACCCCATAGCAGTATAATGCACCCTGAATTGTATGCAGTGTTTGACCCACAAGGTTCAAACACAAAAGTCTCTTTAATGTGTTACTTCACACATAAAGGTGCATAGCATTTTATAGTACACGTCATCAAAGTTCAATGCACACAGTTGCATCTCGTCTCAGTGCCCGTTTCATAGCACTACACATCATATGGCTTTTAGATTGCAGTCCCTAAACACGCCGGACCTCTCCTTGTCCAGTATCCGTGGGGCGACCGCACGCCATATTACAGTCACCAAACACAGCTTCACATGTTGCAGACACTACACACGCCAGTCCTCCTCTGACTAGTTCCCATGGGTGTCCTGCACCACTGTATCACAGACTCTTTATTCACACAGCCGTACAGCTCAGGATATCCTCCGGATAGCAGCCAGGCACCATATCCACCTGTTTGCAATCGTTACACATGCTAGTCCTCTTTCGGGCACAGGATACCCACCTCCGGTAAGCCTCTGGCCACAGGACTGTCCACATCCAACTCTTTTGAGCACAGGACATTCCCCTCCGGACACAGGACTGTCCACATCCGAGACCAGTTACCATGGATGACTTGCATCGCTGTATACGCTGCAGGTGCCAGGCTATTCAGCTGCCATAGCATCTGGTTCCGCAGGCCTGTGCTGCTTCACACACACAGCCAGCGCTCTGCAGGCCTCTGCTCTGCACAACAGCACACACTGACACTAGCATTGCACCTGAGACCTGAAACACCCATACCCCTTATTGCAGGATTTTTAAGAAACAAACCTGTGGCTTTCAGCCACATGGAAAACCCGGACCGGAAATCCATGACTGCCATGGCACACCTTTGGACTTCATCCATCTCCATGCACCACCTGGTGAGAACACACAGCGACCCCTACCTGTGACACGAGTCATTGCCTCACAACCCCCATAGTATAATGCACTCCTATAGTAGTATAATGCACCCCCATAGTATAATACAGCCCCATAGCAGTATACACTGTGTTCCAAATTATTATGCAGATGACATTTTTCTCGGATTTTCCTAAATGGTCGGTGCAAATGATAGTCAGTCTAATAAAAGTCATTACCCGTTAGAGTATACATCGAATTTTGTTGAAGAAACCTCCCAATGATAACAGTATAATCTCCAAAATGAATAAAAACTCAAAATGCACTGCTCCAAGTTATTAGGCACAGTAGAATTTCTAAACATTTGATATGTTTTAAAGAACTGAAAATGCTCATTTGTGGAAGTTGCAGCATTAGGCGGTCACATTCACTGAACAAAAAAGCTATTTAACTCCAAAACATCCTAACAGGCCAAGTTACATGTTAACATAGGAACCCGTCTTTGATATCACCTTCACAATTCTTGCATTCTTGAGTTTTTGGAGAGTTTCTGCTTGTACGTCTTTGCATGAAGTCAGAATAGGCTCCCAGAGCTGCTGTTTTGATGTGAACGGCCTCCCACCCTCCAAAGGTTCTCTATAGGGTTGAGGTCAGGGGAAGATGGTGGCCACACCATGAGTTTATCTCCTTTTATGCCTATAGCAGCCAATGACTCAGAGGTATTATTTGCAGCATGAGATGGGGCATTGTCATGCATGGAGATTATTTTGCTCCTGAAGGCACATCTCTGCTTTTAGACCATGGAAGAAAGTTGTCAGTCAGAAACACTATTTAATTTACAGACGTAATTTTCACATCTTCAGGAACCTTAAAGGGCCCCACCAGCTGTTTCCCCATGATTCCGTCCCAAAACATGATTTCTCCACCTCCTTGCTGATGTCGCAGCCTTGTTGCGACATGGTGGCTATCCACCAACCATCCACTACTCCATCCATCTGGACCATCCAGGGTTGCTCGACACTCATCAGTAAACAAGACTGTTTGAAAATTAGTCTTCATGTATGTCTGGGCCCACTGCAACCGTTTCTGCTCATGAACACTGTTTAGGGGTGGAAGGCTTCAGCATCCACAATCCAGAGCACAGATCACAGGGCAGGCAGAATCCGGACGGTTTGGAGGCAAATCCAGAGTCCCCTTATCCAGGTGGAAATCAGTAGCCTTCCTCTAGCGCCTTGGTGTTGTGGTACCTTACTGCTAAGCCTCTCATAAAGTTCTCACAACTGTTGTAGATTTTGCAGATGTTATGTCTCTCTCTCTGTCCCCCAGATGGATAGGGCAAACCCATATGACCGGTGGCGTGAGGCTTTTTACAGGGACTGTATCATGCCCCAGCCTCTCGTGGGTGCCACCTTGCCTCCTGGGTATAGGGCGGATCAGTAACATGAAATTAGCTGTCCTGCCGGTCTCTGGAGCAAGGCATAAAGGACTGTTGCTCTCTCGGTGTTCCGGCTACCGGGATCCTGCGCCTCAGAAGGGGGCAGCCTGTGCAGGGCAGAACTCCTTCTGGTATCCACTCCTTTTGCTATGACTTCTTCTCACTCTCTACAATACAGTTCTCTGCTCGTGTCCTTTCTTAGGAACTGACGCACGTGGGGCAGGCGCAGCTCCGTGACCTTCCGTCTAGGCCTCTGACAGGCTCCCACCCCTGTCAGGGACCAACTACCTGAGCGAAGCTCAGACAGCAACTGCCTAACTTCCGCTCCAGGCCACCAGTTTTACCTAAGTGTGAAGAGTGCCTTAATAAATAGGAGCATTGCTCCCCCTGGTGGACTGGAGTATGTTTGTATGTTTGTGTTACCTGGTAAAGAGATCTTTATTGCCTCCAAACGTAACATCACTCCCCCCTAGTGGAGAATGATATTACTGCAACGACCAGGACCCTGGGGCGCTGCACTAACTCTTGCCATGCAGGAGAAATCTCCTGCACGGCAACAGATATTAACTGATCGTGCGTTGGAGGATGCACAATCAATTTCTGAAGCAGCAGGATCCTACTGCTCTCGCCCAGGGAGCAGAATAGAGCAGGCCCAGTGTGGGCCCACCCAGCGGATTGGGCCCCATACGCCATTAAGGGCAGTAATGCCTTAATGGTGACCCTGCATGCAGAAGTGGTGATTCTGCTTTCCCCAGAGCCTGAGATGAATATCTTATTTTTACACCTACCAGCTAAGACACTTGGTTTATTATTGGTGACAACGGCACCTGTCAAAGGGTAGGTTATATTAGGAAACAAGTGAACTGTTATCCTTGAAGCTGAAGAGAAAAAATAAGCATGCATAAGGGTTTGAATAAGGCTACGTTCACATTAGCGTTCCGCTAATGTGCGTCGCTGTTGCGTCGGCGACGCAGCGGCGACGCGCCCCTATGTTTAACATGGGGGACGCGTGCGTTTTTTTGTTGCGTTTTCCGACACGTGTGTCGTTTTCGACGCTAGCGTCGGACGCAAGAAAATGCAACAAGTTGCATTTTTCGTGCGTCCGATTTTCATCAAAAAACGACGCACGCGTCGCAAAACGCAGCGTTTTTGCGTGCGTTTGCGCGCGTTTTTTGTGCGTCGTGCGTTGCAACGCTAATGTGAACGTAGCCTAACTTTGACATTGACCAAATTGTGATGACTTGATGAATGGGTCACAACATCTCCAAAATGGCAGGACTTATGGAGAGTTCCTGGTGTGCAATGGTTAGTACCTACAGAAGGTTTTTCAAGACATGACAACTGGTGATCTCTTTAGGGTCATTTATGCACAAGTCACATTGATACTCTGGGGAGCAGTTTAAAAAAGGCTTCGAAAATTCAAGACTAAATGGATTCATACATGATTTTTAAATGGCATAATACAATTTACTCAAATGTTAATGAGAAACACATGCAGGAGAATATATTGAAAAAAAAACATACAAAAAGGGAAAGATGTATATCAAAAGAAATTATCAAGAACTAACCAGACAAGAAATGAATGACAATATGCACAATAGCAATGAACATGTATTACACTCAGCCGTCCCCCTAATCTACAATCCAAGGATTCACATGGACAGGAGCCGACTTTTCCACTAGAAATCTTGCAATTACATTTGGACTCTACTGTTCCTTGCCTTACTTAACATACCTTTGTGACATTATGACATCTGTCTTGTTTAGAAGCCTGGGTCTAAACAATGGACCAGTCTTATCAGTCTGAGAAGACCGGAGCTCAGCACTTTTTATCTTGGAAGCGCCTATGTAGCTCGCACTTCCTTTTACCAAAAAGCTGAAACACAGCTAGAACTAAGATTATGGACGTTCGAATCAAATTAACCAAACGATAAACTATATGGGTCTCCATTGCCACAGACTAGTCAGAGTGCCCATGACCCTTGTCCATCTCTGAGCACCTACACTTGGCATATGGGCATCAGAAGTTGGCCTGATTCGTTCCATTTAATGTTCCATCATCTGGATGGCCCGATGCATGTGTATTGCTTACCTGGGTAAGGGATGACACCAGAAGGCACTATAGCAAAAAGACAAGTCAGGAGAGGCAGAGAGAGATGAGCAAATCCCTTATATCTGTTTCTTGGTTATTATTGTGGTCAGTGGAGGACACAGACAGAAAAGGACCCCTATGCAAGAACATTACATGGGCCCTTTATGCTTGAATAATGTGTCTAACAGAGGTTGATTGCTGCTTTGGAGGTGGTAGTGCCCCCCTTACCTCTTGGACTCCTGTGCACCTGCATAGGATGTACCAATGGTATGCCCACCACTGAATGTAGGGAAAAGGCCTCTAATCTTTGGATCGCCTAGTCATAAACTTATGTAGGTTGGTCCCCTTTACTTCAAAGGAAGAGCTTTTTCTGTTGAGAAAGAATGAGGGATTATTTTGAAAGGTGTTATGGACCCATTCCCTTTTAACTTCCATGTGAACTTGACCAAAGAGTTATTTCAATCTGAGTTGGTGCCACTACAAAAGAAAGGAAAGTTCTATTAAAATAGCAGGAATCATATTTCCCAGACAACAATTCGGCAAAGTCATGTCAAACTCACTGCAAGACTGACGGAACAAAGTAATCACTAATGAGAAAAGTTGTAAACTATCCGGACTTGTATGGGCCCAGGGAGAAGATTATTTTGTAACCCCTTAATAGAAAAATAAATTACAGCCGGGAAAAAGAAGGTTTTATTAAACAGTCAAATATAAAGCTGCCCATAAATATTTATAAACAGCTAGTGAGCAGATTGTGGGATTAGCATCCAAAACAGCCCTGACGGCTGCCGACAAAAATGGAATAAATTACTGTGTACGCCTTATAGTCAGCAGGTGGAGGCGGCCTCAGAACAGAATGTAATCCAAGTTATTACCCTAGTGTTCATGAGCTACCCACTACAAACATTCATTGCCAAGCATGGTCATGGAATGCAGGACATGGTAAATCGCCCAGGGGCACCCCAATTCCTATTTTGTCCATCGCTATGAATTCATGGTAAATATGTCACACCTATACAGTATTGAAATTAAGTCATCATATAAAGCATTAATACTCCTGCTAGAAATTTAGTTGTCCCTGTTGACCCAGAGTGGTAAGAGGTTAGTATCAGCATCCCTGGTGGTCTAGGGCAGAAAAGGGTTAGTATCAGCATCCATGGTGGTGCAGGGCAGTAAAGGGTTAGTATTACCATCGCTGGTGGTCTAGATCAGTAAAAGGTTGGTGTCAGCATCTCTGGTGGTCTAGGGTAGTAAAGGGCTAGTATCAGCATCCCTGGAGGTCTAGAGTAGTAAGGGTTTAGTGTCAGCATCCCTAGTCGTTTAGCTCAAGAGGTTATTGCCAGCATGTCTGGTGATTTAGCGCCATAAGAGGTTGGTATCCTCTTCCCTGGTGATCTAGGGTGACAATGAGTTAGTGGTGCCCTAGGTTAATAAAAAGTTAGTGTCAATATCCCTGGTAGTCAAGGGCATTAAGGGTTAGTGTCACCATCCCTAGTCAACTTCAGAAGTAATGCGTACGAGTCAGCATCCCTAGAGAAATAGAGTTAGTATCAACATCTCTTGTGGTCTAAGGCAGTAAATAGTTACTATCAGCATTACTTATGCTCTAGGGAAGAAATGGGTTAGTAATAGCATCCACAGCAGTTTACAGTGGTAAGGGGTTAGTGTCATAATCCCTCTTTATCTAGTGTCCACTTCCATAATCACTTGGGTAATTTGGGTAGTAAGGGGTTAATGTGGAGCGCCCCAACCAGGGCAGCGCGGTACTTGGTACTGGGTCTGGTCTTAAAGGGGATGTCATGGTGGCTGTGACCCAGTCCGTGGCCCTGGGCATCCAATTGAAGGGAAAGGTCTTAAGGGGATTTGCAATGTCTATGTTTGTGATGCCACCTGTGGTGTTCGGTCAGTAGGGACCGACGCTGCTTAAAGGGGTCCTCTGGGGTGATATTGTTGCAGCAGGATGGTAACGCTTCCCACAGGTGAATCGGGGTCCCCAGGGCTTCCCAGGTGTATGGCAAGATGGTGTAAGCACAAAGAACGAGGACACAGGTTTGCAAGTCTTTACCTGGTTTACTGATGGTAGTAGTAGTCCTCAGTCCAGGGTACCAAGTACAGGGTAGCTGTGGTCCGGCCGACTTGGAGGCAATAAGACATCCCTTTATCAGGTGAGGTCTGGAAGCCTTTCCTGCTAGTGCCGTTTAGTTAATTAGGTCCCTGCTGCTTGAAGCTCAGTGCAAGTCCCCTCTCTCCGGTCCTAAGACAGATGTCTGTACGATAGGCAGTTTGAGCCTGTTTATAAGATCTCTTCGATGACCTGGCTCTCACGGTCACTGCTTCACCTCAGACTTGTTACGGGCAATTGACATATAGTGCTTTGCCCTCCGGTTCTGTCACGCGTCCTGGAGAACAACACGACCTCGGGCTCCCGGTACCCGGCTTCTGCGCTCTGACTCTGAGGGTGTCCTTCCGCTGTTCCCCTCCTGAGCCCTTTCCTCCTCTGTGCTTCTTTCTTCTAAGCTCCTCCTCAATTGAACTCCTCCAAATTCTCTTTCCAGGGGTAGCAGCTCCCTCGTGGCTCCTCGGCCCTCACGTCTGCTCCAGATGTCTTTCAGTTACTGGAGACCAACTGTCTCCTGTCATGATCCCAATGGCAGGGGATCACCAAAGGACAAGCACAGATACAAACAAGCTCTAGGGCGATGGAACCTGAGCTGACCGCGACCCTGAACCTAACACACAAATAAAAGTAGCCGGGGAACGTGCCTACGATGATCCTAGACGTCTCGCTCCAGCCGAAGATCTAACTTCCCCTATTAGTAGAAACACAGACCTCTCTTGCCTCCAGAGAAATCCCCCACAGAAATAGCAGCCCCCCACATATAATGACGGTGAAATGAGAGGAAAGCACATACGCAGTATGAAAACAGTTTCAGCAAAATGAGGCCCGCTAAAGCTAGATAGCAGAGGATATAAAAGTGAACTGCGCGGTCAGCGAAAAACCCTTCAAAAAACCATCCTGAAATTACTTGAACTCATGTGCCAACTCATGGTACATGAGGAGCAATTTCAGCCCACTAGAGCAACCAGCAGCAAGAATCACATATCTGCAGGCTGGACTAAAAACCAAATAAAGCAAAACACCAAAACAGGAAAATCCAAACTTAGCTTGACCAGAAGGTTCTAGGAGCAGGGAGCAGAGGTAACAAGACACACTGGATACATTGATAACCGGCGAGGAAATGCCAGCAAAGCCAGGTTAAATAGGAAACTCCCATATGCTGATGGATCAGGTGGAACCCAGAAACCCAGGAAAGACAAGTCACCCAGTACCATCAGTAACCACCAGAGGGAGCCCAAAAACAGAACTCACAACAGTACCCCCCCCCTTGAGGAGGGGTCACCGAACCCTCACGAGAACCACCAGGGCAACCAGGATGAGCCCTATGAAAAGCGCGAACCAAATCATCAGCATGAACATCCGAGGCAACCACCCAAGAATTATCCTCCTGACCATAACCCTTCCACTTGACCAAATACTGGAGTTTCCGTCTGGAAACACGAGAATCCAAGATCTTCTCCACAACATACTCCAATTCTACCTCCACCAGCACTGGAGCAGGAGGCTCAAGCGAAGGAACAACAGGTACCTCATACTTCCGCAACAACGACCGATGGAACACATTATGAATAGCAAACGATGCCGGGAGATCCAAACGAAATGACACAGGGTTAAGAATTTCCAAGATCCTATAGGGACCGATGAACCGAGGCTTGAACTTAGGAGAAGAGACCTTCATAGGAACAAAACGAGAAGACAACCACACCAAGTCACCAACAAGAAGTCGAGGACCCACGCGGCGACGGCGATTAGCAAACTGCTGAGCCTTCTCCTGGGACAACTTCAATTTGTCCACCACATGACTCCAAATCCGGTGCAACCTATCCACCACCATGTCCACTCCAGGACAATCAGAAGATTCCACCTGACCAGAGGAAAAACGAGGATGAAACCCCGAATTACAAAAGAAAGGAGAAACCAAGGTAGCAGAACTAGCCCGATTATTAAGGGCAAACTCGGCCAGCGGCAAAAAGGTAACCCAGTCATCCTGATCAGCAGAAACAAAACACCTTAAATAAGTTTCCAAGGTCTGATTAGTTCGTTCAGTCTGGCCATTCGTCTGAGGATGGAATGCAGACGAAAAGGACAAATCAATGCCCATCTTAGCACAGAACGTCCGCCAAAATCTAGACACAAACTGGGATCCCCTGTCAGAAACGATGTTCTCAGGAATCCCATGCAAACGAACCACATTCTGAAAAAACAGAGGGACCAACTCAGAGGAGGAAGGCAACTTAGGCAAGGGTACCAGATGAACCATTTTAGAAAAGCGATCACACACAACCCAGATGACGGACATTTTTTGAGAGACAGGGAGATCCGAAATAAAGTCCATGGAAATGTGCGTCCAAGGCCTCTTCGGGATAGGCAAAGGTGACAACAATCCACTGGCCCGAGAACAGCAAGGCTTAGCCCGAGCACAAACCTCACAAGACTGCACAAAAGAACGCACATCCCTCGACAAGGAAGGCCACCAAAAAGACCTGGCCACCAAGTCTCTAGTACCAAATATTCCAGGATGACCTGCCAACGCAGAAGAATGGACCTCGGAGATGACTCTACTGGTCCAATTATCCGGAACAAACAGTCTCTCAGGCGGACAACGATCAGGTTTACCCGCCTGAAACTCCTGCAAAGCACGTCGCAAGTCTGGGGAGACAGCAGACACAATCACCCCATCCCTAAGGATACCAGAGGGCTCAGAATTTCCAAGGGAGTCAGGCACAAAACTCCTAGAAAGAGCATCCGCCTTCACATTCTTTGAACCTGGCAGGTATGAAACCACAAAATTGAAACGAGAGAAAAACAGTGACCAACGAGCCTGTCTAGGATTCAGACGCCTGGCAGACTCAAGGTAAATCAAATTTTTGTGATCAGTCAAGACCACCACACGATGTCTAGCACCCTCTAGCCAATGACGCCACTCCTCAAATGCCCACTTCATGGCCAAAAGTTCCCGATTACCAACATCATAATTCCGCTCAGCCGGCGAAAACTTTCTAGAAAAAAAACGCGCATGGCTTCATCACTGAGCCATCGGAGCTTCTCTGTGACAAAACCGCCCCCGCTCCAATCTCGGAAGCATCAACCTCAACCTGAAAAGGGAGCGAAACATCTGGCTGACGCAACACAGGAGCAGAAGAAAACCGGCGCTTAAGTTCCTGAAAGGCCTCCACAGCCGCAGGAGACCAATTAGCAACATCAGCACCCTTCTTAGTCAAATCCGTCAAAGGCTTAACAACACTAGAAAAATTAGTTATAAAACGACGATAGAAATTAGCAAAGCCCAAGAACTTCTGTAGACTCTTAAGAGATGTAGGCTGCGTCCAGTCACAAATAGCCTGAACCTTGACGGGATCCATCTCAATAGTAGGAGGGGAAAAAAATATACCCCAAGAAAGAAATCTTCTGGACTCCAAAGAGACACTTTGAGCCTTTTACAAACAAGGAATTGGCCCGCAGGACATGAAACACCTTCCTGACCTGCTGAACATGAGACTCCCAGTCATCAGAAAAAACCAAAATATCATCCAAATACACAATCATAAATTTATCCAGATATTCACGGAAAATATCGTGCATAAAGGACTGGAAGACTGAAGGAGCATTAGAAAGTCCAAAAGGCATTACCAAATACTCAAAATGGCCCTCAGGCGTATTAAATGCGGTTTTCCACTCATCACCTTGCTTTATTCGTATAAGATTATACGCACCCCGAAGATCAATCTTAGTGAACCATTTAGCCCCCTTAATGCGAGCAAACAAATCAGTCAACAATGGCAAAGGATACTGATATTTTACGGTAATCTTATTCAAAAGACGATAATCTATACAAGGCCTCAAGGAACCATCTTTTTTGGCCACGAAAAAAAAACCTGCTCCCAAAGGGGACAAAGATGGACGAATATGTCCCTTTTCCAAGGACTCCTTAACATAATCCCGCATAGCAGTATGCTCTGGCACTGACAGATTGAACAAACGACCTTTAGGAAATTTACTGCCTGGAATTAAATTTATAGCACAATCGCAATCCCTGTGAGGAGGAAGCGAACTGAGCTTAGGCTCCTCAAAAACATCCCGATAGTCAGACAAAAACACAGGAATCTCAGAAGGAGTAGATGAAGCGATAGAAATCGGAGGTGCATCATCATGAACCCCCTGACAACCCCAGCTTAACACAGACATTTTTTTACAGTCAAGGACTGGATTATGAGTTTGTAACCATGGCAGACCAAGTACTAGAACATCATGCAAATTATACAGTACCAGGAAGCGAATCACCTCCTGATGAACGGGAGTCATACGCA
The DNA here is from genome assembly GCF_032444005.1 of Ranitomeya imitator. Taxonomy (NCBI): domain Eukaryota; kingdom Metazoa; phylum Chordata; class Amphibia; order Anura; family Dendrobatidae; genus Ranitomeya; species Ranitomeya imitator. Next base: position 26,263,575 of record NC_091290.1, read on the forward strand.
TGGTCACTTGTGTCCAGTACTGAGGTTTATTCATAGCCAAAGGTGTAGAGTCAATTCCCTTCAAAGGAATAGGGACTTCCAGAGGCTCCAGACTAAACCCACAGCGATTGGCAAATGACCAATCCATAAGACTCAGGGCAGCGCCTGAATCCACATAGGCATCGACGGAAATGGATGATAATGAACAAATCAGAGTCACAGACAGAATGAACTTAGACTGTAAAGTACTAATGGCAACAGACTTATCAACCTTTTTTGTGCGTTTAGAGCATGCTGATATAACATGAGCTGAATCACCACAATAAAAGCACAACCCTTTTTTCCGCCTATACTTTTGCCGTTCACTTCTGGACTGAATTCTATCACATTGCATTATCTCAGGTGACGGTTCAGACGACACCGCCAAATGATGCACAGGTTTGCGCTCCCGTAAACGCCGATCAATCTGAACAGCCATAGTCATAGACTCATTCAGACCAGCAGGCGCAGGGAACCCCACCATAACATCTTTAATGGCCTCAGAAAGGCCATCTCTGAACTTTGCAGCCAGAGCGCACTCATTCCACTGAGTAAGCACCGACCACTTCCGAAATTTTTGACAATAAATTTCTGCTTCATCTTGCCCCTGAGAGAGGGCCAACAAAGCTTTTTCAGCCTGAATCTCTTGGTTAGGTTCCTCATAGAGCAAACCCAATGCCAGAAAAAACGCATCCGCATTAAGCAACGCAGGGTCCCCTGGTGCCAATGCAAATGCCTAATCCTGAGGGTCACCCCGCAGGAAAGATATAATTATCTTGACTTGCTGAGCAGGGTCTCCAGAGGAGCGAGATTTCAGAGAAAGAAACAACTTGCAATTGTTCCTAAAATTCAGAAAACGAGATCTATCTCCAGAAAAAAACTCTGGGACAGGAATTTTAGGTTCAGACATAGGAGCATGTACAACAAAATCCTGTATATTTTGAACCTTAGTGGCAAGATTATTCAGGCTGGAAGCCAAACTCTGGACGTCCATGATAAACAGCTGGGATCAGAGCCATTCAAAGATTAAGAGGAGGAGGAAGTAGCCAGGCTGCAATAAGGCTAGGCAGCAAACTGAGGGAAAGAGAAGGAAAAAAAAAAAAACTTCCTCAGACTACTTATCCTCCTACTTCAGCCAATACAATTAACACTTTGTGGGCCGGTTATACTGTCATGATCCCAATGGCAGGGGATCACCAAAGGACAAGCACAGATACAAACAAGCTCTAGGGCGATGGAACCTGAGCTGACCGCGACCCTGAACCTAACACACAAATAAAAGTAGCCGGGGAACGTGCCTACGATGATCCTAGACGTCTCGCTCCAGCCGAAGATCTAACTTCCCCTATTAGTAGAAACACAGACCTCTCTTGCCTCCAGAGAAATCCCCCACAGAAATAGCAGCCCCCCACATATAATGACGGTGAAATGAGAGGAAAGCACATACGCAGTATGAAAACAGTTTCAGCAAAATGAGGCCCGCTAAAGCTAGATAGCAGAGGATACAAAAGTGAACTGCGCGGTCAGCGAAAAACCCTTCAAAAAACCATCCTGAAATTACTTGAACTCATGTGCCAACTCATGGTACATGAGGAGCAATTTCAGCCCACTAGAGCAACCAGCAGCAAGAATCACATATCTGCAGGCTGGACTAAAAACCAAATAAAGCAAAACACCAAAACAGGAAAATCCAAACTTAGCTTGACCAGAAGGTTCTAGGAGCAGGGAGCAGAGGTAACAAGACACACTGGATACATTGATAACCGGCGAGGAAATGCCAGCAAAGCCAGGTTAAATAGGAAACTCCCATATGCTGATGGATCAGGTGGAACCCAGAAACCCAGGAAAGACAAGTCACCCAGTACCATCAGTAACCACCAGAGGGAGCCCAAAAACAGAACTCACAACAGTCTCCCTCCACTCTCTCTCTCAGACTCCCTGAGACTGACTGGCTCCTCCTCCAGACCAGGATACATAAAGTGTAAGGGAGCTCCCCTGAATCCGGGTCCTGAACTCCCCTTCCTGGCCTAGATTCAGATTGTGTTGAATGCAAGTGCCTTACCTGATAGATAGGATCCCCTTTGCCTCCAAGCATGACATCACCCTCACCGAAGGGAAGGCAACATCACTGCAGCAACTGGTTACCTGGGGGTTGCTGCAAATGTCAGCATTCCTGATGATCTATGGTGGTTATGTATTAGCGGCAGTATCCCTGTTGGTCTAGGGTAGTAAGTGTTAGTGGCAGCATTTCTAGTAATCTTGGAAAGTAACATGCTAATGTCATCATCCCAAGCATTTTAGAGTAGTAAGGGGTTCGTGTTAGCATCCCTGGTGGTCTAGGGAAGTAAGAGTTACTGTAAGCATCCCTAATCATCTTGGGTAGTATGGGTTAATATTAGCATCCCGGGTGGTCTATTGCACTAAAGTGTTACTCACTGGTTAGGTGATAACCTCATATCTGAATAAGTAGACTTGACTTCTAGAAGACCTAGATGCCTGACACACTGACTTGCAGTAAGCTCTTAAGCCCTCCTAATGGTTGTGCATTTAGACATATTGTCATGGCATTGTTGCAGGACATCCTGGGGCTAGGGGCTCAGTCCCTTTCCCTAAAGCTAGGGATGCCTTAGATATCCTTACTCCACAGATTACTTCTGATGGTGAAGATACTGGGGAACGTGCCTTGCTGAGCTCCTAAATTTTCCCTTATCTGCCCCCTCCCCTACCCAGGGAAGTGGGGTGTTGTAGTGTATACGAATACACAAACCAGACTAACAAGGGAAGACGTACATGGATAAATTAAAATACAAATAACACAAATATGCACTAACAGACAACAGAGAGGAGAGGAACACTGGGAAGTAAAGGACTGAAAAAACAAATAGGAGAGGATGACGATATGCACACAGACAAATCACCAAGCAACAGTCTTCAATACAATACTCTAAATGCCTCTTCAAACAACCAACACCTCCAGGTTCAGAACCAGGCAGTATGAAACTAACACTGGCAATCCCTGATTACCAGAGGCAAGCATATATAGCTTGAAGGGAGTGGCCTACACTGAACAGCTGAGACCATCAAAGCAAGAAAGCTCCATTGTCCAGGGGACAATACAAATATCTCGCTGAGGATCTGTTTATACCAAGGAAGGTGACGGGCACAAGGGGGCATTCTTTGCGTCTGGAGGAGAGAAGGTTTTTCCACCAACATAGAAGAGGATTCTTTACTGTTAGGGCAGTGAGAATCTGGAATTGCTTGCCTGAGGAGGTGGTGATGGTGAACTCAGTCGAGGGGTTCAAGAGAGGCCTGGATGTCTTCCTGGAGCAGAACAATATTGTATCATACAATTATTAGGTTCTGTAGAAGGACGTAGATCTGGGTATTTATTATGATGGAATATAGGCTGAACTGGATGGACAAATGTCTTTTTTCGGCCTTACTAACTATGTTACTATGTTACTATGAGCTCTCAACTGAACAGATTAACCCCTGCACTGCTAGTGGAAACCTGCACTGTTTAAAATGATTGCAAAATGCTTGTAATTGGTGCAGGAGTACGTGAAATCAGACACCACAGTCTTCTGGACCCTCTCTGTCGAGGCAAACCCCTGACACATATATTCTGTATTAGACAAAAAAAGGCTTTAGCACCTTTAAATATATATTTAAAAATTATTCTTCACAAAACATTGGACACAAATTGGCATGATAATAAAAAATGGACAATCACTTTAAATGAAAATAGCAATTTTTCCATTTCAAGAACGTGTTGTACTGATTGTGCTTCAGCCCACAGCTAGTTATATTAGTTGTTCTGACTCATGTATATAACAATATAACATGTTCTTCTGTTCTGCAGGGATATATAATTAGTATTTATCATTTGTTCCATCCATTTATCCGTCTCTCAGTTTCTGATGACTCCTACCGGCTTCTTGTTGGATGCGGGTACAGATCTCATTTTGGTTCCAAGAGCATCTGGATAGGATTAATGGTGCAAGTCAGTTCTGATAAACGACTACTGGTGACAAAGTGTTTTGTATCCATAACTTTCCTGGAGCAAAGTCAAAAAGTTGAGGAACATGAAAAGCAATGAAATGTATCAGAGAAAAGTGACTTCTGCTCCTGTGTCAACATCGCAGAAGTGTAAATAAAGTTTGTCAGAGAGCTGCAAAGTAACGACCTGACAAATAGTTTTATCTGTGAAGTTTGAGAACATTTTGTAACAGATTATCCAGAAACTGAGGATTTCATCACCACCTCCCACAGAGACATGTGATGAAAGTAGGAGATGCTATGTTTAGATCTGGACACAGAAGGAATAGCTAAGAACACCTGTTTATGTCTGAATCCTGCAGAGCTTTATATATCTGCCAATGACAAATGACTTCTGCAAAACTTTATGTTCATTAGCACAAGGAAAAAAAAAATCTTTCTTTCCTTAATTTTAGACAGTAGATATAAGATATTAAAGGGAACCTGTCACCCCGTTTTTTGAGATTGAGCTATAAATACTGTTAAATAGGGCCTGCGCTGTGTGTTCCTATAGTGTATGTAGTGTACCCCGATTCCCCATGTATGCTGAGAAATAACTTACCAAAGTCGCCGTTTTCGTCTGTCAATCAGGCTGGTCAGGTCGGGAGGGCGTGGTGACATCGCTGGTTCTTCCTCAGCTTTACGTTGGTGGCGTAGTGGCGTAGTGGTGAAGACACAGCGCGCGATCTGCGCTGTCATCCCTTTCGTCGGTGGGGGCGGCCATCTTCCTGGGGCCGCGCGTGCGCAGATCGAGTTCTCTGCTGCACGGGGCTTCAGGAAAATGGCCGCGGGATGCCGCGCGTGCGCATTAGAGATCGCGGCGGCCATTTTCCCAAAGCCGAGTTTGCATCTCGGCTTTGGGAAAATGGCCGCCGCGATCTCTAATGCGCACGCGCGGCATCCCGCGGCCATTTTCCTGAAGCCCCGTGCAGCAGAGCACTCGATCTGCGCACGCGCGGCCCCAGGAAGATGGCCGCCCCCACCGACGAAAGGGATGACAGCGCAGATCGCGCGCTGTGTCTTCACCACTACGCCATTACGCCACCAACGTAAAGCTGAGGAAGAACCAGCGATGTCACCACGCCCTCCCGACCTGACCAGCCTGATTGACAGGCGAAAACGGCGACTTTGGTAAGTTATTTCTCAGCATACATGGGGAATCGGGGTACACTACAGGAACACACAGCGCAGGCCCTATTTAACAGTATTTATAGCTCAATCTCAAAAAACGGGGTGACAGGTTCCCTTTAAAACTTAAAAAAAAAATCTCTTCAATCGTATACTTTTGCAACCATAGTTTTAGTTGCTCTAGTAAATCAACAATACAGAAATTGATCCTTTAAGCACTGGGTGGTTTTTCATTTTTGTGTTTCTGTTTTTTTCCTCCTTTTCTTCCAAGAGTCACAAGTTTTTTTTATTTTTCTGCTGACATAGCCACGTGAGGACCGAATTGCACTTTTGAATGACCCATCCGTTTTACAATGCAATGTACTGAAAAACGGAAATAAAATTCCAACTGCAATAAAATTGACATAAACCAATTCTGTGATATTTTTTATTTTTATTTTTACATTCTTTGTGCAGTAAAAATTACCTGAAAATAGGATTCTCCAGGTCAGTATGATTTGCTCATGTTGCCATTTTCCAAGCGCCACCATGATAGGACAAGGGGTCTTCAGCAGATATATGGCTTTCATTAAAATCCATTGGCACCCCTCGACCGTGTCTTGTGGGGGCTAATGGTGGCTTAGAATGGCAGACCCCTGAGCTGCGTACTGTAAATGCTGCTGTCCGAGATTATCCGCAGCGGGCGGACCTCACCCCAACCTGCGACTGATAGAGGCAGATGATGGGTAAAAAAAACACAGCCAAGCACTGTTCATGTACAGCACTCGTCAAAAAGGGGTTAATCAGTCTCGTTAATAGTGTTAAATGAAAAATTTCTATAGTTTCATGTATACAATTCCTAAGCAGTTGTATATGTCTCCATGGTTACAGACTACAAACAAACTGTGTAATCAGATCTTGCAGTAATGTAGGGTCCATTTATGCTGGGGTACTAAACAATCACTTGTTTGTATAACATTTGTATTGATACCTGCCCCTTCTGTTTCTGCTTTTGTCACAGGATGACAAAACGGCACTTCTTTAAATTATGGGACTTGCACCGGCATCACGTGTCACAACAACAGACCGCAAGAGATGACACTGGTGCCAGCTCGGAAGGCTTTATTATTTTATGGTGACCAAGCATTTGGATCAAGAAGGGGTTGTCCTAGTAGTGCACAACCCCTTTAAGTCCCGGGTGTGGGCCCTCTTGTTCTAGTGATTATTCCTGTTTCAGAGATTGGCTCAATTTTTGACTATTTTTCTGCCTGACGATTTGTCCTTTATCTATACCTCCTATTTCTGACCATTCCTGCAAACCTGCTCCACCAGCCAGCAACTACTCATTGGACTCAACCTAGGGTGCATGTGTTAGTCCACTTGCCTGTTCAAGGTTTAAAGGGTGAAGACAAGATAGACGGAGTATCTAGCACAACGCCTGTTTATGGAGGCCCTATTTAAAGCTGCCAGGCGAACATGAACAGAGGCACTTTACAGTTTGCTAATTAGTGGCAGTATAAGATCCTGTTCACACAGATGTGCCCTGAATGATCTGTAACAGATCATTTAGTGCATATATACTGCCAGGGCCAGACTAGCCATCGGACAATACTAGCAAATGCCAGAAGGGCTGGTGGCAGTCGTGGGTCGCTCGCCAGCGCCGACTACCCAAAACTCACTACCCCGCTGCTGCCGACTCATCCCCCCCGCCAGCGCCGCTGCATTCAACTATACCTGCGTCTATGACACCGATACAGTTGAATGCAATGATGGAGGAGAGAGCGTCTGCTGTCTCTGCTGTCACTCCCTCTCCCATCATTCCCCACTCTGCCTGGTGCTGACACTGCGGGTGCGTGATGACGTCATATGATCGCGCACCTGCTGTGTCGGCGGGAAGACTGCAGCGGCTGAGACCACAGCCAGGAGCAGCGTGGGGCACGAGGAGACGTGAGTGGTTTTTTTTTGTTTTGTTTATTAAATATATCACTGAGTGATAACTGGATTGTGGGGCTATGGGGGGGGGGCTGCATTACATTCTATGGGGGCTGTGCTGCATTACCTTTTATGGGGGCTGGCTTCATTACCTTCTATGGGGGCTGTGCTGCAATACATTCTATGGGGGCTGTGCTGCATTACATTCTATGGGGGCTGTGCTGTATTACATTCTAGGGGGCTGTGCTGTATTACATTCTATGGGGGCTTGCTGTATTACATTCTATGGGGCTGTGCTGTATTACATTCTATGGGGGCTGTGCTGCATTACATTCTATGGGGGGTTACATTATACTCAGGGGGCTACAATATATTCTGTGGGGTGGCTGCATTATACTCTGGGGTGGCATCATTATACTATATGTGGGCTGCATTATACTGTATCGAGGACTATGGGGAATACATTATACTATATGAAGAACTATGGGGTGCATTATACTATAGGAAGTGAATTGTACTACATGGATGACAATGGTGGGGCATTATACTATATGGAGCACTATGAGGAATGTATTATACTATTTGGAGGACTGAGGAATGCATTATACTATTTGGAGGACTGAGGAGTGTATTATACTATATGGAGGAATTGCAGTGTATTTTAATATATGGAGGTCTATGAGGAGTGTATTATACTATATGGAGGACTGTTGTGAATTCTGTTATCGAACTCCCTCCTGTGGTCATGAATGGTACTTCGGCGAGTTCTGTCCATGGACTCCCTCTGGTGGCTGTGAGTGGAGCTGCTGCTTCTGAGGTTCCTTCCACAGGTGACTTAGTTTATTCTTTGGCTGGCTGCTCTATTTAACTCCACTCAGATCGTTACTCTATGCCAGCTGTCAATGTTCTTGTACTGGTTCAGTTCGGTCTTGGATCTTTCTTGTGACCTGTCTACTCCAGCAGAAGCTAAGTCCCTGCTAGTTTATTATTTGTTCATTGTTTTCTTGTCCAGCTTGCTATCATGATTTTGCCTTGCTAGCTGAAAGCTCTGGGATGCAGAGTGGCACCTCCGCACCGTGAGTCGGTGCGGAGGTCTTTTTGCACACTCTGCGTGGTCTTTTTGTAGTTTTTTGTGCTGACCGCAAAGATACCTTTCCTATCCTCAGTCTGTTTAGTAAGTCTGGCCTCCCTTTGCTGAAACCTGTTTCATTTCTGTGTTTGTGACTTTCATCTTTACTCACAGTCAATATATGTGGGGGGCTTCCTTTACCTTTGGGGAATTTCTCTGAGGCAAGGTAGGCTTTATTTTCTATCTCTAGGGCTAGTTAGCTCTTAGGCTGTGAAGAGGCATCTAGGGAGAGTCAGGAACGCTCCACGGCTATTTCTAGTGTGTGTGATAGGATTAGGGGTTGCGGTCAGCAGAGCTCCCACTTCCCAGAGCTTGTCCTTTGTTAGTTTAACCATCAGGTCTTTTCGGGTGCTCCTAACCACCAGGTCCATAACAGAGGACTATGTGAAGTGTATAATACTATATGGAGGACTGAGGAGTGTATTATAATATATGGAGGACTGAGGAGTGTATTATACTATATGGAGGACTATGTGGAGTGTATTATACTATATGAAGGACTGAGGTGAACATTATAATATATGGAGGACTGAGGAGTGTATTATACTATATGGAGGACTATGTGGAGTGTATTATACTATATGAAGGACTGAGGTGAACATTATAATATATGGAGGACTGAGGAGTGTATTATACTATATGGAGGACTGAGGAGTGTATTATACTATATGGAGGACTGAGGAGTGTATTATACTATATGGAGGACTGAGGTGCACATTATAATATATGGAGGACTATGGGGTGTATTACACTAAACAAGCAAAATGTTGCCTATTCATCGAGTGATTGGATTGTTTATGTGGGAACAGAAATCCTTGTTCTCAGCAGCACATCGCCGGTGTAAACTGTAGATGTGCTGCTGATAACATGATATTGTACGGGGACAGATTGATCTAATTGTGATTGTTCTGTTCCCTTCATTCTTTCTCAGTTGGTGTAAAGAGGCCGGGAAACCAGCGAACGACTTCACTATTGTCGATCACACTCGTTTAGCGGCCTGAGATCAGCGCATGTAAATACAGCAGAAATGCTTTGCACCAGGCAAGGATGATGACAGTTGTAGTTAGCACCGGGCGCCTTTGAATAGCGCTAACTCTACTGCTTTTCCCAGCCGGCAGAGCATTTAATTCTGGTATGTGTAATGATTTTTAGGGTTGATGTCAACTGCGTAATGTCGGCTGCTATCAATCCCTGGTGTAAATAATGGAGAGGTGTCTATCAGACACCCCCACTACTAGCCCCGACCTGGCGGGACCCAGCGACTCTGAAGAGCAGTGACGGTAGTAACAGTACCGCTCTTCACAGTCACCGAGCTCAGCGCAAGACCTGGAATATCTGAAGAGCAGTGACATTACTGATGTTACCACTCTCCAGAGTCACCGGGTCTCGTGCTGCGCAGCGGAACCAAAAGTGGCTGTAGGCAAAGTTTATGGAGCATCAGAATGAGGTTCCATAGCCTTTGGTCGTCTCAATACCTTAATTATCTACGAGATCCAGTTATGTAGGTAAAGTAGCGGCTTTTCTTGGTACTGCAACTAAAATCCATAAATAGGACTGAGCTGTAATGCTGGATACAGCTGTGATTATATGTTATATCGTCGTGTTACACTCCACTCACTTCTTGTAACCTACAAGTGTACAAAGATATTATACAGTCACCATGTGACAAGTGGGCCTGGGTACCTTCAAATGCCAGGGCTGAATTTTAGTCCCAGTCCGGCCCTGTATAGTGCTATAATTCTCAGCAGTGTAGGTTACACAGGATGATGTGATGCCAAGAATATTGATCTTTTGTGCAGTGCAAAAGAGCAATTCACCCAAAAAGCGTTTTGCTCGTTTGTTGGATGATTGTTGGTCTGTTCACATGGCAAGATTCTCATGAAACAACTTGCCGCGACTTTTACAATTCCATTATCTTTGCCAGCCCTAGATTATCAAAATGAAAAAGCAGTGAGACATAAGACATAAATGTAAAATAAGACTAAGCTGTTTGTTTACAGTCTGCAACAATGGAGACTCAATGGCCTGTACAGGAACGATAGATAGAAGTTTGATTTTTAATTAACACCTTGTAATTTATCGGGAAGAGTAAGGGCCAGTTCACAGTGTTTTTTCCTACGTTCAGTAGCTTAGTCAAGACTTACACCCAAACCCCCATACACCCCTCCCCCTACAAAACAGGATTTGAGTATATGCGCCAACGGGGCCATTAATTATTATGATACAGATGGAGTCACCGCGTGCTCTGTCATGCATCATTTTCGGCCATATATGTCTATTGGAGGCTACAAGACGTGGCATAGAATTTTTTTAGCATTTTTATTACGCCACAAAACACAAAGCCGCAATCGCTAGGTATCTTATACTCATACTATGATGAAACAGCTCCCCTTCTGGACAAATATATAAGTGCTGTCATATTTTTTTGATGTGGAATATTATACTTCTATTACTATTGTGTGAATTTTACATCTATTTTTCTGCAGGTTTGTGTGAAGACAAATGTGTAGTTCTTATGGTGTCAGTGAATGGCAGCAGCAGCTGGGATGTCTTGTTAGTTAATCCGCACCTGGCCGTTCTTCACTCCTATAAGCCGTGTCATTCTCAAGCAAAAAAAAGCAACAAGACAAAGAGGCTGAAGGCTCAGGGTCCATGATATGCCCAGAACCTGTCAGCAATGCTGGATGTCTGTGTTCCTGAAAAGGCGATTCCCTCCAGTAACTGCTCAGTAAATCCGCTTTAATCCCACTGTTCTTGAAGATGGTATAGAAGCACCGACAGGGGGACAGGTGTACGAGCACATCTCAGATCAAGTACAAAGTTAAACTATTATTAATGGGTGGAAGGAGCAATGAAAAAGTAATTAACTGGTAACTAGAAGGATTATCCACATTGAAATTGTATTACTATTACACTATCCTTATAGTGGAAAAGCATACTAATCAGTCATTTATAAGTAAGGACTACTAACTAGTACTTTATCCTAGCTATCTACTACTGAGTGATATGCTAACTCTCTATGAAGTAGGACTACTCCATAGTTCTCCATCTCACTTATTAACTGATAAGATAACTAGTATGCTTATCCAATATAAATGAGGAGTACTAACTAGTAATTGACCCTGCTTACAAAAGGGTTTGACACATCTCCTTTCCCTAGGAGTGCAACGCTCCTCTTCTTCCAGGTTTTCTGCTTGTCAGAAACAGTGTACTCCTGGAGGCTGACAGTTCAGATCAGAGACATACCTGAGCCACTGGTCCAAGCTGAGCTTTCTCCCACTCTGCTACGGTAGTAACAGCACAGGCACCGAGGAAACAGCTAGTTTCTAAAGCAGAATAGTGAATGCAGCCCTGTAGTATAATACAGGATGTAACTCAGGATCAGTAATGTATGTACACAGTGACTGCACCAGCAGAATAGTGAGTGCAGCTCTGGAGTATAATACAGGAGGTAACTCAGGATCAGTAATGTAATGTATGTACACAGTGACTGCACCAGCAGAATAGTGAGTGCAGCTCTGGAGTATAATACAGGATGTAACTCAGGATCAGTAATGTAATGTATGTACACAGTGACTGCACCAGCAGAATAGTGAGTACAGCTCTGGGGTATAATACAGGATGTAACTCAGGATCAGTAATGTAATGTATGCACACAGTGACTGCACCAGCAGAATAGTGAGTGCAGCTCTGGAGTATAATACAGGATGTAACTCAGGATCAGTAATGTAATGTATGTACACAGTGACTGCACCAGCAGAATAGTGAGTGCAGCTTTGGAGTATAATACAGGATGTAACTCAGGATCAGTACAGGATCAGTAATGTATGTACACAGTGACTGCACCAGCAGAATAGAGAGTGCAGCTCCGGAGTATAATACAGGATGTAACTCAGGATCAGTAATGTAATGTATGTACACAGTGACTGCACCAGCAGAATAGCGAGTGCAGCTCTAGAGTATAATACAGGATATAACTCAGGATCAGTACAGGATCAGTAATGTAATGTATGTACACAGTGACTGCATCAGCAGAATAGTGAGTGCAGCTCCGGAGTATAATACAGGATGTAACTCAGGATCAGTAATGTAATGTATGTACACAGTGACTGCACCAGCAGAATAGTGAGTGCAGCTCTGGAGTACAATACAGGATGTAACTAAGGATCAGTACAGGAGCAGTAATGTAATGTATGTACACAGTGACTGCACCAGCAGAATAGTGAGCGCAGCTCTGGAGTATAATACAGGATGTAACTCAGGATCAGTAATGTAATGTATGTACACAGTGACTGCACCAGCAGAATAGTGAGTGCAGCTCTGGAGTATAATACAGGATGTAACTCAGGATCAGTAATGTAATGTGTGTACACAGTGACTGCACGAGCAGAATAGTGATTTCAACTATGGCATATAATACAGGATGTAACTAATTTTTGCAATTTTACTGTTACAAAATCTTCTATTTCTTTAGAGTAAAGTTTTCCATCCCTCCATTCCCTCCTAACTTCAATAATTTTTAAGTCTGGAGTCATTCAGAAAGTAATCGCTTGATTTCACTATTGATGACTGTCGCTTGTGTGATGAAACCAAAAGGCAGCAAATTATATCTGGCTCGGGTACCTTCTCGCTCGTTTAGTGTCCCAGCACAATGTAGGATTAGTGCCAACCGAGCGTTCTGGCTCCATTATACCAGCAATATGGCTGTTCTGCCTTATTATTATCTAGTAATGGAAACTGCACAGTCCATGTATTCCCGTTTCCTACCAAGTTCATTGCTAATTCACATTTCTCCCCGTAGACTATTCGAAGGCTTTGCCAATCACACTTACATAATACAATCTCTGAGGGGCGATCTGTGCGCAGGCGTTTACAAAATATTATTGTCTCTTGTCGGGGGAACCAGCAGCAATTGATATGAACGTGGGTTATTTCTCCATTTGTGGCTCAGCTCTGCAGATATCGCGGCCAAAAGGCCTGATGCACAGTTCTCATCTCTTAGCTAACAATAGAAGGACGTTTCCATTCCCATTGAAGCAGATATGAAATTCAATCTATCACCTGGTAATGATATCATAAACCGCGCATGACGAGCTCGAGAGACGCTCAAATTTGCCGTAAATTAACCAGCAATTAAATTCTATTAGGTCGTAGATCACGCTCCGAACAATAGATCACACGGAATTGAGGGTGGTGAATGTAAGAAAGAAGTTTGCAGCATGTCTGCTCTTAATTATCAGACAGTCGTATTATATTGTCCTCGTAAGAATGCGCGCGGACTGCAAGATGGATGAAATTCTCACTCGGGATCAGAAAACTGATAAAACAATGAACTGCGTAGTTTTTCTGGGGATTCGTCTGAGTGGGAAGTTCTCCAAACTTATAATTGCCTGTAAACTTTTACAGGACTGAGTCAGAAAAATAAATTATAATTCCTTCAGGACACAGCCAGTTCTGACCCTGAAGAAAATCTCCACCTTTTATTAGACATAAAGTTACATGACAATGTACATGATATTCTTTCTGCCTGTAACAACTGTATTCACATATAGAGTAGATGTATGCAGCAAGCTCCTCAGCTCCCTCTAATGGTGGCAGCAAGCAGTAAAATTGTATCATGTAACTGAGGCTGTGTGAAGGAAATCTGGGTTTTAGGCTATGTGCACACAGTGCGTTTTTTATGCGTTTTTTTGCACATGGAAATGGGCCAAAAACACTATGGAATCCTTATGCAAGCTTATTCAATGACAATCCTGAAGTGTTGTGCACATGATCAGTAATTTTCCTTAAGTATTTGCAGCGTGTTTTTTCTGCATCATGTCAATTCTTTTTGAGTTTCTACACAATGGGTGACTTCAATTGAGTCAGCGATATCCGCAGGAAAAAGGCAGGTATAAAAATGTTTGCGGATTTGCTGAGTTTTTGTTTTGCGTTTTACTGACTACCTATGGTGTTTCACACGCTGTCATCTGTGTGATAGCGTGGGAAACACTGGCGCGGTGGTTCTTATCGGCGGTAACACTACCGTTGGTAAGACCGTTGGTCAGAGCGCTGCGAGATCATACTGTCAGATGTCAGCGTGGCCCCGCAGCTGTGACTCTCACCTGCAGTAATGCTACCGCTGGTAATGTCGGCCACAGCGCTGCGGGATCATGCTGAATTATTTTTTCAGCCCACATTTATTAATTAGGGGTAACATAATGATCTATTGTCTAACATGCAATTATGAGATTTCTTACTTAGTATAATTTTGCCTACACTTGGTTACCTTACCTAATTATAGCCACTTTGGCTTTATCATGTGGGTAATTATCTATTTTCATTTGGCAATATGTATTTATTACAATTGACACACTGAATGTATTCTATTTCATATTATGAACCATTAGTCCACTTCACACAGTTGTAATCTACCTCAATAATCCTATAGAGAGTGTCTCTGAGATCATTTACCGTATCTTTATTTGTTTATATATTGTATGTAGTGGCTATTTTGAATTATCCTGCAACACTTCTTTTCCTGTTCGTGGTACTAGTTTTGTCGCCTGCCCCTTTTCTATTGTGTCTTTTTTATTGTATATTATTATTGTGTTTGATAACTTTTTAGAGTAATTCTAATAAAATTTCTAATATTTTTAGCTCCAGTGTCCATTTCTTGTTTTGGGTTTTCTGTATTTTGCTATGGCGGAGCCTATACTTTGTCAGCCCCGTTAGTCGATTTACTTACTATTCCCCCAGGATCTGGAGTTGCGCAGATCCATGGTGGGGCGGTGCAGCAACTGGGCCCACTAAAAGTTCCTCAGCTACCGGGGCAGGGTGGTTGTTCCTACCTGCCGCTGCGGTGTCTCCGGTGCCGGCCTCCTACGTTGGTGTCGGGGGCTGCTGAACGAGATGAGGTTCTTGCAGCTCTTTCACTGGCGCTGCCTTGCACGTGGTCCTGGCGTCCAGTTGCATCCGCAGGAGCTGGTCGATTAAATCCTCCACTTCGGTCTGCTTCAGGTACGGCAGGTCCTGGCTCGATGCGGCTTCCTTCCAGGTGGCTGGGGGAGTCCTCCCCTTCCACCCCACGCTCTGGTTCCAGGCTGCTTGTCATCCTCCGCGTTGCTCGCTGCGTCCGGGTCTCTCTCCCGCTCTCTCCTTTGGGGGCGGAACTTCTTTCTCTTCCGTCCGCCATTCAGGATCAGGAGGTGGATCTCTGTAGCTGATGGACGTGTCCGCATCGTACAGTAATACTTGGATTGGGCGGCCCTTATTTTTGCGCCACACAGTTAGTTCCCGCCCATGATGGCGCACTTGTCTTTTCCAGCGCTCCTCGTGGCACTATAATGGTGGCACTTTTGGCAGC
Source organism: Ranitomeya imitator (assembly GCF_032444005.1). Taxonomy (NCBI): domain Eukaryota; kingdom Metazoa; phylum Chordata; class Amphibia; order Anura; family Dendrobatidae; genus Ranitomeya; species Ranitomeya imitator. Next base: position 26,279,144 of record NC_091290.1, read on the forward strand.
AATTCACAATGAACAGTCTCTTAGGCACAAATGACCCGATTCTCAGGGTCGGTCCATCCTGTTCGTGACCCCAAGATGAGTCGACCACCAGGCCCGTGGGGTACCCAGCACCGGGACCGGTGTTCACGGGGATTATCACGGTGGTGACCCGGTCTGTGGCCCTGGGCGCCCATGTTAAAGGGGAAATTGAATAAAGTTTATTTTCGTGAGTCGTGATGCCACCTGTGGTATTCGGTCAGTGGGGACGGACGCTGCTTTAAGGGGTCCACTGGGGTGATGTTATGGCAGCTAGATGGGATAACTTCCCGCAGGTGAAGTATTTCCCCAGGGCTTCCGGTGTGTAGATGGAAGATGGTGAATGGTGCAGTAATGAACAAGGACACAGGTTTGCAGTCTCTTTACCTGGTTTACTGAAGACTTCAAGCAGCCACAGTCCAGGCTACCAGATCACAGGGTAGGCAGGGTCCGGCTGGCTTGGAAGCGAATCCAGAGTCCCCTTTACCAGGTTGAGATAAAAGCCTTCCTCTAGCGCGGTGGTGTTGTAGTCCCTTACTGCCTATGGCTTCAGATAAGGTCCTCATAGTTCTTCTCTCTGTCCCCCATATAGGATAGGACATAACCCGTATGACTGGTAACTTGAGCCTTTTTACAGGGACTCTAGCACGCCCCAGGCTCTATAGGTGTCACCGTGCTTCCTGGTTATTAAGGCGGACAGGTAACTTGCAGTTCAGCTGTCCTGCCGGTTTCTGTTGTAAGTCGTAGAGTACTTACAACCTCGGTGGTCCGGCTACCGGTTATCTGCGCTGTAATGTATAAGAATTAGATCTGTCTCTTTAAGAAAGCGAGGGCGGGAGTTGAGAGTAGTTTCAGTTTCAGTTCTGGCCTGAGGAGGAAAATGTTATGCTGCTGTTATGCTGTGTGCTGGAGGAAATGAGAAGAATAAACTACAGTTAAAACTTACTCTCTCTTAAATTCCTTACACCGTGTGGACATTACAACTGGCGACGAGGATCGGATAGAATCACCTGCTTCTGTGAGTACTGACCCCTGCTTTACTGCTTCACACGCCAGCGCCACTGAGAGACTCCATCATGGCTGAATACTTGCACATGTTCCCACAGTTTGATATGACTGATGTCACTAATCTCTCTCATAACTGGAGAAAATGGTTAAATCGATTTGAGAATTTCCTGGAAGCAATAGATATAAAAGAGGAGAACAGAAAAAAAGCCGTGTTCCTGCATTGTGCGGGCACAGGAGTCTATGACATATATAGCACATTACCAGCAGCGGAGACAGACACGTACAGCAAATGCTCCAAAGCTCTCACTGACTACTTCAACCCTAAACAAAACATCAGATATGAAAGATACAAGTTCAGGATTGCTAAGCAGCTTCCAGAAGAATCCATAGACACCTATGTTACCCGGCTAAAAGAACTAGCACATGGCTGTGCATTTACTGACGTAGATGATGAAATCCTAACTCAAGTAATTGTCACCTGCTCGTCTAATACCATAAGGCGTAAAGCTCTGCAGCAGGATCTCTCTCTGCATGATTTACTCAAGATGGCCCGTGCTATAGAGATAGCAGATCATCAGGCAACTGCAATGGAGAGTGGGGATCATTTACATGTGCATAATCTCAAACATAACAGTGCACAAGGCAAGCAGGCCCCGCAACAGAAGAAATGTTATAGATGTGGACAAGATTTCCCTCACCACATGAACAAATGTCCAGCTATAGGACAAACTTGCAGTAAATGTGGAAAAGGGAACCATTTTGCAGTTGTCTGCAAATCAGCGCCCAACAAGTCTCCTCTGTCAATTACAAAGCCTGCAAATATAAAAATGGTAAATCAGGATATAGGAGAAGTGTCTGTGGCTGAGAACTATGTGTTCACGACGTCTGCCACTGGCTCAGTGCAGGCTCCATGTATTACACTCACCATCTGCAACACGGATATCACCTTTACAATAGATACAGGAGCTTCGGTAGATATCATAGACAGCAATACTTATGAACAGTTGAAAACAAAGCCAGCCTTACAGCAAGTGCATACTAAAATCTTCCCATATGGATCTAAAACACCTCTAGTTACAATGGGACAATTTGATGCTGAACTTAGCTATAAAGAAAATAGGCAGAAAACCACTTTTCACACATTACAAGGATCCGGAGGCTGTCTTCTCAGCTATCACACTGCCTTGAAGCTAGGACTCATCCAGATTGTTCATACCATAACCGACCCTGCGGACCTGGATGTACAAGCCATGGTGAATAGTTTTCCCTCCCTATTTAGTGGATTAGGAAAATTAAAGGACTCTCAAGTGCATCTTCATGTGGATGACAGTGTCCGTCCAGTAGCCCAGGCTCACAGGCGTATTCCATTTCACCTGAGAAAGAAGGTAGAAAAGGAACTCCAATTACTCATGGATGATGATGTCATTGAAACTGTTTCTGGTCCCACTCCGTGGGTCTCTCCACTTGTGGTAGTTCCAAAACCAAAGACTCCAGAGCAGGTAAGACTGTGTGTTGACATGCGCCTGCCCAACACTGCTATTCAAAGGGAAAGACACATCTCACCCACAATTGATGACATTATTAATTTATTAAATGGAGCAACTGTTTTTTCAAAGCTCGACCTCAATAAGGGCTATCATCAATTAGAATTGAGTCCAGAATCCAGATACTTAACAACATTTTCCACCCATGTGGGTCTCAGAAGATACAAAAGATTGACGTTTGGGGTCTGCTCAGCAGCAGAAATTTTTCAAGATACGATAAGGAGCGTCATTCAACATATTCCAAATGCCTTTAATTACAGTGATGACATACTGGTTTTTGGGAAAACTCAAGCTGAACATAATCGTGCTCTATATGTTATCTTTGAATGTCTGCTCTCTGCTGGACTCACTTTAAACAAAGAAAAATGCGAATTTGATAAAAATTCATTGGAGTTTTATGGTCACATTTTCTCGGCGGAAGGAGTACGACCTGATCCCAAGAAAGTGGAATCCATCAGAGCAGCTTCAATTCCACAGGATGCCAGTGAAGTGCGCTCTTTTCTTGGAATGGCAAGTTACTGTGCTAGATATATTCCAAATTTTTCGACAATCAGCACTCCATTAAGGGAACTTACGAAACAAAATTGCGTTTTTCAATGGTCCCAAGACTGTCAGGCCTCTTTTGAAACAATCAAAAAGGAACTCTGCTCAACAACCACCATGGCCTATTTTGATCCAGCTCTTCGAACCGAACTGATTGTGGATGCTAGTCCCGTGGGACTGGGTGCAATTTTAGCACAATACAAGGATGACAATCAAAGTCCCCACATCATTTCTTATGCAAGTAAAAGCTTAACAAGCACTGAAAGAAAGTATTCACAACCTGAAAAAGAAAGCTTGGCAGTCGTCTGGGGATGTGAACACTTTCACTTATTTCTCTATGGCGCTCCCTTCACCATTGTCACAGATCATCAAGCTCTCCTTACAATTTTTGGAAATCCCCGAGCTAAAATGCCAGCACGGATTGAACGATGGGGTCTACGTCTACAGGACTATAATTACAAAATTGTTCACAAACCTGGAAAATACAGCAATCCGGCTGATTATCTCTCAAGACATCCCACGAATGATGATTTACCTGTGCATTCCTCCATTGAAGAATACATCCACTTTGTTGCAGCTCACGCCGTGCCAAAAGCACTTTCTGTTGATCAGTTTGTGAATACGACAACAAGTGACAAGATACTCTGTGCCTTAATACAAATTATTCAAAATAGAAGGTGGCATGAAATTCAAAAGAAAAAATTTCCTGAAGATGGGATTGATCTGAAAGAGTTAAAACTATTTTCAAATGTACGTGAGGAATTATCAGTCACTGAAGATCAACTCATCCTTCGTGGTACCAAACTGGTTGTACCTAAGGCCTTGCGCAACCTAGTCATACAGATAGCACACGAAGGTCATCTAGGAATTGTTGGCACAAAAAAGTTACTCAGAGAAAAAGTGTGGTTCCCAAATATGGATAAATTGGTGGAAGAGAAGATTGGACATTGCTCCACTTGTCAATTAATTACTCCATCATCAACTCTAGAGCCATTACAAATGTCTCCGTTACCCACTGCTGTATTGGAGGAAGTGGCAGTCGACATATATGGACCATTACCAAATGGCCAATACATTCTAGTAACAATTGATGAATATTCTAGATACCCTGTCATTTCATTCATCTCTTCAACGTCTGCTAATAGTGTCATACCAGAACTGGACGACATATTCTCTGCATATGGTATTCCAAGAGTGGTCAAAACAGATAATGGACCTCCATTCAATGGACATGTGTTTGCACAGTTTTCTGAATACTTGGGGTTCGGCCACAGAAAAATCACACCTTGCTGGCCGCAAGCTAATGGAATCGTAGAACGTTTCATGCGCACCATGGGGAAACGAATCAAGGCAGCTAGCCTGGAGCACACCCCACTTAAACAGTCACTATACAAATTCCTGCGCAATTACCGAAACACGCCACATTCCACCACTAATGCTGCGCCATCTCATCTAATGTTCAGCAGAACTCTTCGTACACGGATCCCTGATGTGACCAGTCATCCCTTACCAAATGACTCTTCAGTGCGATCAACGGATTTCTTTAACAAGCAAGCCATGAAACATTATGCAGACAGAAGGCGACGGGCACAGCCATGTGCCATCAAAAGAGGTGATATGGTTGTTGTGCGTCAAAAATCAACCAACAAAACCTCAGCTGTATATAGTCCTGCAAAATATAATGTTACTGAGAGAAAAGGCAGTATGGTCACGGCTGAGCGAGGCGGACACTCCATCACTCGAAATTCCTCACATTTTAAAATCATACCGCAGAACAATGGTAATGAACTCCCACCAGTGGAAGATTTGATACCCGACGGTGGAGAGGACCAACAAGAGGTGACTGATCCGTCAGCACTGGACACCGCCAATGAACGCAGACATTACCCTACACGGGAAAGAAGGGCTCCATCGAGACTTATTGAAGAGATATAGTTTAAAAAAAAGGGAATAAGACAATACAGACATATGGTTATTCTTGGACATTTTTGTGTTGTTACATTGTCAATATTTGTTTTAGGTTGCTAATATATGTATATAAAAAAATAAAAAAAAGGGGGATGATGTAATGTATAAGAATTAGATCTGTCTCTTTAAGAAAGCGAGGGCGGGAGTTGAGAGTAGTTTCAGTTTCAGTTCTGGCCTGAGGAGGAAAATGTTATGCTGCTGTTATGCTGTGTGCTGGAGGAAATGAGAAGAATAAACTACAGTTAAAACTTACTCTCTCTTAAATTCCTTACACCGTGTGGACATTACATGCGCCTCAGAGGGAGGCAGCCTGCTCTTAGCTGGTCTCCCCTGGTATCACTCTCCTGTGCTTCGCTCTCCTGCATGCTCACTGAACAATGTTCGGCTCTCTTTTTTTCTCTTTCCAGGAGCTGAGGTACTTCAGACCACACGGCCCCTTCAGACCTTCTGACCCTCTAGGTCAGTCTGCTCCTTTCTGTCTCTCTGACAATCTGATCTTGAAACTGAAACTAACTTTCCTTCCAAACCACTATATATATGCATATGCAGGGGAGTCACCTAGAAATAGGATCAAAAGCTCCCCCTTGTGGCCTGGAGTGTGAACATGTTGTGTGTATGGTGGTTACCTGATAAGAGTTATCCTTCATCGCTTCCAAACGCAACATCACTCTCCCCGTCAGGAAAGCAACGCTACTGTGACGACCAGGACCCTGGGGCGCCACAGATGCCTTCAAATAAGAGGCTGTTCACAGGACTCCAGACCATCGGTCATGGATTGCTCCCATCTCTACGTAAGAAGTTTAAAGTTTTATGGAAATAAAGTCTAAGTTTACAACTTTCTTATAGATTTATGTTTCAGCTTTTGTAGTGGTTGCATTATCTTTTGTTGGCTTGCATGTCATTGTTTCAATAAAATTAGTGTTTTAGCAGCAGGAGACTATTAGTAGAGGACCATGTGTCTCCTGCCTCCTAGTCCACCACGGCATCCACTATGGATTCTGAGCTCTGCTCTATCTGCAGCAGTGAAAACAGGGATTTTATCACAACTGCTGCACCCAGTAATCTAAGTGATACATTTGATACATTGCTGGAATCAGGGACTCTTGCCAATGGCAAGGGTTGCCTCTATGTTATCTGCATCTTTGTTTGGAGTGCACATATTTTGCTATGGTACAAAGGTCGGGTCCTGCTGGCAGTTTCTATAACCTTACTATTATTATGGTCATGTAATTTTTCCTAGTATTTTGCATATTTGCTATTTTGCTGCTCTTACAGTTTGACATAACTGTGATCCGGCTTCTGCTACCTCCAGGGTGTCCCTTGGGTGCACCTCGTAAGCATATTTAATTTTAAAAACTTTTCTTTGAACGCACATTCTCTACGCCGTGCCGGTGGGGACGTGGCCAATCAGCTTGTCAATTAAGTTCTATTGACTGAACATTTTTTGCTTTTTCCACTCATTGCAGCACAAATCTGAGGAAACAAATTTGCCCACAAGGGGATGAAGAAAACGGCATAACATCAATTATTCAGAAATTGTGCTTTCAAAAATGGATTCAAACAAATATTCATTTAACCAGTGGGAAATACAGTGATTCATTATCCTGCTCAAATCCATCACTGACAGTTCTATATACAGAGCCCATTGCAACAGAGGAAATGCAGCGCACCACAGCAGTAATGTATCTCTATCTAGGTGGGTGACGCAGCGGAAGAAACAACATCTGTGATAAACATTGGATGCAGTGGATATAAATATTTTAAGTGCACTAAACTTTTCTGTGTCTCTGACCCTTAATATGTGGTCACTGTGTGCAAAGTGAAGTCTTTTCTTGCTGTGTAGTTGCTGTGTGCAGTCTTTTTGTTGTGTAGTTGCTGTGTGCAGTCTCTTCTTGCTGTGTAGTTGCTGCGTGCAGTCTCTTCTTGCTGTGTAGTTGCTGCGTGCAGTCTCTTCTTGCTGTGTAGTTGCTGTGTGCAGTCTCTTCTTGCTGTGTAGTTGCTGTGTGCAGTCTCTTCTTGCTGTGTAGTTGCTGTGTGCAGTCTCTTCTTGCTGTGTAGTTGCTGTGTGCAGTCTTCTTGCTGTGTAGTTGCTGTGTGCAGTCTTTTTGTTGTGTAGTTGCTGTGTGCAGTCTCTTCTTGCTGTGTAGTTGCTGCGTGCAGTCTCTTCTTGCTGTGTAGTTGCTGCGTGCAGTCTCTTCTTGCTGTGTAGTTGCTGTGTGCAGTCTCTTCTTGCTGTGTAGTTGCTGTGTGCAGTCTCTTCTTGCTGTGTAGTTGCTGTGTGCAGTCTCTTCTTGCTGTGTAGTTGCTGTGTGCAGTCTTCTTGCTGTGTAGTTGCTGTGTGCAGTCTCTTCTTGCTGGGTAGTTTCTGTGTGCAGTCTTCTTGCTGTGTAGTTGCTGTGTGCAGTCTTCTTGCTGGGTAGTTACTGTGCGCAGTCTTCTTGCTGGGTAGTTGCTGTGTGCAGTCTCTTCTTGCTGGGTAGTTGCTGTGTGCAGTCTCTTTTTGCTGGGTAGTTGCTGTGTGCAGTCTTCTTGCTGGGTAGTTGCTGTGTGCAGTCTTTTTGTTGTGTAGTTGCTGTGTGCATCTCTTTTTGCTGAGTAGTTGCTGTGTGCAGTCTTTTTGTTGTGTAGTTGCTTTCTGCAGTCTCTTCTTGCTGGGTAGTTGCTGTGTGCAGTCTTTTTGTTGTGTAGTTGCTGTGTGCAGTCTCTTCTTGCTGGGTAGTTGCTGTGTGCTGTCTTTTTGTTGTGTAGTTGCTGTGTGCAGTCTCTTCTTGCTGGGTAGTTGCTGTGTGCAGTCTTCTTGCTGTGTAGTTGCTGTGTGCAGTCTCTTCTTGCTGGGTAGTTGCTGTGTGCAGTCTCTTCTTGTTGGGTAGTTGCTGTGTGCAGTCTCTTCTTGCTGGGTAGTTGATGTGTGCAGTGTTATGACCTGGTGGTCAGGACAATAATGGACCTGGTGGTTAAGAGCGCACGGAATGACCTGATAGTTACTGATAATTAAGGACGAGCTCTGGGACGTGGGAACTCTGCTGACCGCAATCCCTAATCCTATCACACACACTAGAAATAGCCGTGGATTGCTCCTAACGCTCCCTATGCAACTCGGCACAGCCTAAGGAACTAGCTAGCCCTGAAGATAGAAGAATAAAGCCTACCTTGCCTCAGAGAAATTCCCCAAAGGAAAAGGCAGCCCCCCACATATAATGACTGTGAGTAAAGATGAAAATACAAACACAGAGATGAAATAGATTTAGCAAAGTGAGGCCCGACTTACTGAACAGACTGAGGATAGGAAAGGTTGCTTTGCGGTCAGCACAAAAACCTACAAAAAGACCACGCAGAGGGCGCAAAAAGACCCTCCGCACTGACTCACGGTGCGGAGGCGCTCCCTCTGCGTCCCAGAGCTTCCAGCAAGCAAGACAACAATAAAAATAGCAAGCTGGACAGAAAAATAGCAAACCAAAGAAAAACAAGCAAGAACTTAGCTTCTGCTGGGAAGACAGGTCACAAGAACGATCCAGGAGTGAACTAGACCAATACTGGAACATTGACAGGTGGCATGGAGCAAAGATCTAAGTGGAGTTTAATAGAGCAGCCAGCTAACGAATTAACCTCGTCACCTGTGAAAGGAAATCCATGGACAGAACCAGCCGAAGTACCATTCATGACCACAGGAGGGAGACCGACAACAGAATTCACAACAGTACCCCCCCATTGAGGAGAGGTCACCGATCCCTCACCAGAGCACCCAGGCCGACCAGGATGAGCCAAATGAAAGGCACGAACCAGATCAGCAGCATCAACATCAGAGGCAAAAACCCAGGAATTATCTTCCTGACCATAACCCTTCCACTTGACCAGGTGCTGGAGTTTCCGTCTCAAAATACGAGAATCCAAAATCTTCTCCACCACATACTCCAACTCCCCCTCAACCAACACCGGGGCAGGAGGATCAACGGATGGAGCCACAGGCGTCACGTATCTCCGCAATAACGACCTATGGAACACATTATGGATGGCAAAAGAAGCAGGAAGGGCCAAACGAAATGACACAGGATTGATAACCTCAGAAATCTTATACGGACCAATGAAACGAGGCTTAAACTTAGGAGAGGAAACCTTCATAGGAACATAACGAGACGACAACCAAACCAAATCCCCAACACGAAGTCGGGGACCCACACAGCGCCGGCGGTTAGCGAAACGTTGAGCCTTCTCCTGGGACAATGTCAAATTGTCCACTACATGAGTCCAAATCTGCTGCAACCTATCCACCACAGTATCTACACCAGGACAGTCCGAAGACTCAACCTGCCCTGAAGAGAAACAAGGATGGAAACCAGAATTGCAGAAAAACGGCGAAACCAAAGTAGCCGAGCTGGCCCGATTATTAAGGGCGAACTCAGCCAACGGCAAAAAGGACACCCAATCATCCTGATCAGCAGAAACAAAGCATCTCTGATATGTTTCCAAAGTTTGATTAGTTCGTTCGGTTTGGCCATTTGTCTGAGGATGGAAAGCCGAGGAAAAAGACAAATCAATGCCCATCCTAGCACAAAAGGATCGCCAAAACCTCGAAACAAACTGGGAACCTCTGTCAGAAACAATGTTCTCCGGGATACCATGTAAACGAACCACATGCTGGAAAAACAATGGCACCAAATCAGAGGAGGAAGGCAATTTAGACAAAGGTACCAAATGGACCATCTTAGAAAAGCGATCACAAACCACCCAAATGACCAACATCTTTTGAGAGACGGGGAGATCCGAAATAAAATCCATAGAAATATGCGTCCAGGGCCTCTTCGGGACCGGCAAGGGCAAAAGCAACCCACTGGCACGAGAACAGCAGGGCTTAGCCCGAGCACAAGTCCCACAGGACTGCACAAAAGAACGCACATCCCGTGACAAAGACGGCCACCAAAAGGATCTAGCCACCAAATCTCTGGTACCAAAGATTCCAGGATGCCCAGCCAACACTGAACAATGAATCTCAGAGATAACTCTACTAGTCCATCTATCAGGGACAAACAGTTTCTCCGCTGGGCAACGGTCAGGTCTATCAGCCTGAAATTTTTGCAGCACCCGCCGCAAATCACAGGAGATGGCAGACAAAATTACCCCCTCTTTGAGAATACCCGCCGGCTCAGGAACACCCGGAGAATCAGGCACAAAACTCCTTGACAGGGCATCAGCCTTCACATTCTTAGAGCCCGGAAGGTACGAAACCACAAAATCAAAACGGGAGAAAAATAACGACCATCGAGCCTGTCTCGGATTCAACCGTTTGGCAGACTCAAGAGAAGTCAAATTCTTGTGATCTGTCAAGACCACCACGCGATGCTTGGCTCCTTCAAGCCAATGACGCCACTCCTCGAATGCCCACTTCATGGCCAACAACTCTCGATTACCAACATCATAATTACGCTCTGCAGGCGAAAACTTTCTAGAAAAGAAAGCACATGGCTTCATCACCGAGCCATCAGAACTTCTTTGCGACAAAACAGCCGCTGCTCCAATCTCAGAAGCATCAACCTCAACCTGAAACGGGAGCGAAACATCTAGCTGGCACAACACAGGGGAAGAAGAAAAACGACGCTTCAACTCCTGAAAAGCCTCTACAGCTGCAGAAGACCAATTGACCACATCAGCACCCTTCTTGGTCAAATCAGTCAACGGTTTAGCAACACTAGAAAAATTAGCGATGAAGCGCCGATAAAAATTAGCAAAGCCCAGGAACTTTTGCAGGCTCTTCACAGATGTCGGCTGAGTCCAATCGTAAATGGCCTGGAATTTAACAGGGTCCATCTCGATAGTAGAAGGGGAAAAAATGAACCCCAAAAATGAAACCTTCTGAACTCCAAAGAGACACTTTGACCCCTTCACAAAGAAGGAATTCGCACGAAGGACCTGGAACACCATTCTGACCTGCTTCACATGAGACTCCCAATCATCGGAAAAGACCAAAATATCATCCAAATACACAATCAGGAATTTATCCAGGTACTCTCGGAAGATGTCATGCATAAAGGACTGAAATACTGATGGAGCATTGGAAAGCCCGAATGGCATAACCAGGTACTCAAAATGGCCCTCGGGCGTATTAAATGCTGTTTTCCATTCATCGCCTTGTTTAATACGCACAAGATTATATGCCCCTCGAAGATCTATCTTGGTGAACCAACTAGCCCCTTTAATACGAGCAAACAAATCAGACAGCAACGGCAAAGGATACTGAAATTTGACTGTAATTTTATTAAGAAGGCGGTAATCAATACAAGGTCTCAAAGAACCATCCTTCTTGGCCACAAAAAAGAACCCTGCTCCTAACGGTGATGACGACGGGCGAATATGGCCTTTCTCCAAGGATTCCTTTATATAACTCCGCATAGCGGCGTGTTCTGGCACGGATAAATTGAACAATCGGCCCTTAGGAAACTTACTACCAGGAATCAAATTAATTGCACAATCGCAATCCCTATGAGGAGGTAGGGCACTGGCTTTGGGCTCATCAAATACATCCCGGTAATCCGACAAAAACTCTGGAACTTCAGAAGGAGTGGAAGACGAAATAGACAAAAATGGAACATCACCATGTACCCCCCCTGGCAACCCCAGCTGGACACAGACATAGATTTCCAGTCCAATACTGGATTATGAACCTGTAGCCATGGCAACCCCAAAACGACCACATCATGCAGATTATCCAACACCAGAAAGCGGATATCCTCCTGATGTGCAGGAGCCATGCACATGGTCAATTGGGTCCAGTACTGAGGCTTATTCTTGGCCAAAGGCGTAGCATCAATTCCTCTCAATGGAATAGGATACTGCAAGGGCTCCAAGAAAAAACCACAGCGCCTAGCATACTCCAAGTCCATCAAATTCAGGGCAGCGCCTGAATCCACAAATGCCATAACAGAATAGGATGACAAAGAGCAAATCAGAGTAACGGACAATAGAAATTTAGACTGTACCGTACCAATGGTGTCAGACCTAGCGAACCGCTTAGTGCGCTTAGGACAATCGGAGATAGCATGAGTGGAATCACCACAGTAAAAACATAGCCCATTCCAACGTCTGTGTTCTTGCCGTTCAGCTCTGGTCAAAGTCCTATCACATTGCATAGGCTCAGGCCCATGCTCAGATAGTACCGCCAAATGGTGAACAGCTTTACGCTCACGCAAGCGTCGATCGATCTGAATGACCAAAGACATAGACTCATTCAGACCAGCAGGCATGGGAAATCCCTCCATGACATCCTTAAGGGCTTCAGAGAGACCCTTTCTGAAGATTGCTGCCAGGGCACATTCATTCCACTGAGTGAGCACAGACCACTTTCTAAACTTCTGACAATATATCTCCGCTACATCCTGACCCTGACACAGAGCCAGCAAGATTTTCTCTGCCTGATCCACTGAATTAGGTTCGTCATAAAGCAATCCAAGCGCCAGGAAAAACGCATCAACATCACGCAATGCCGGATCTCCTGGCGCAAGGGAAAATGCCCAGTCTTGAGGGTCACCACGTAATAAAGAAATAATGATCTTTACTTGTTGAACAGGGTCACCTGAGGAGCGAGGTTTCAAGGCAAGAAACAATTTACAATTATTTTTGAAATTCAAGAACTTAGATCTATCACCAAAAAACAAATCAGGAATTGGAATCCTAGGCTCTGACATCGGATTCTGAACCACAAAATCTTGAATGTTTTGTACCCTTGTAGTGAGATTATCCATCCAAGAGGACAGACCTTGAATGTCCATGTTTACACCTGTGTCCTGAACCACCCAGAGGTAAAGGGGAAAAGAGAGACAAAACACACTGCAAAGAAAAAAAAATGGTCTCAGAACTTCTCTTATCCCTCTATTGAGATGCATTAGTACTTTGGGCCACCTGTACTGTTATGACCTGGTGGTCAGGACAATAATGGACCTGGTGGTTAAGAGCACACGGAATGACCTGATAGTTACTGATAATTAAGGACGAGCTCTGGGATGTGGGAACTCTGCTGACCGCAATCCCTAATCCTATCACACACACTAGAAATAGCCGTGGATTGCTCCTAACGCTCCCTATGCAACTCGGCACAGCCTAAGGAACTAGCTAGCCCTGAAGATAGAAGAATAAAGCCTACCTTGCCTCAGAGAAATTCCCCAAAGGAAAAGGCAGCCCCCCACATATAATGACTGTGAGTAAAGATGAAAATACAAACACAGAGATGAAATAGATTTAGCAAAGTGAGGCCCGACTTACTGAACAGACTGAGGATAGGAACGGTTGCTTTGCAGTCAGCACTAAAACCTACAAAAAAACCACGCAGAGGGCGCAAAAAGACCCTCCGCACCGACTCACGGTGCGGAGGCGCTCCCTCTGCGTCCCAGAGCTTCCAGCAAGCAAGACAATAAAAATAGCAAGCTGGACAGAAAAATAGCAAACCAAAGAAAAACAAGCAGGAACTTAGCTTCTGCTGGGAAGACAGGTCACAAGAACGATCCAGGAGTGAACTAGACCAATACTGGAACATTGACAGGTGGCATGGAGCAAAGATCTAAGTGGAGTTAAATAGAGCAGCCAGCTAACGAATTAACCTCGTCACCTGTGGAAGGAAACTCAGAAACACCCACCAGAGGAATTCCATGGACAGAACCAGCCGAAGTACCATTCATGACCACAGGAGGGAGCCCGACAACAGAATTCACAACAGTGCAGTCTTCTTGCTGTGTAGTTGCTGTGTGCAGTATCTTCTTGTTGGGTAGTTGCTGTGTGCAGTCTCTTCTTTCTGGGTAGTTGCTGTGTGCAGTCTCTTATTGCTGGCTAGTTGCTGTGTGCAGTCTTCTTGCTGGGTAGTTGCTATGTGCAGTCTTCTTGCTGGGTAGTTACTCAGGCAACACAGGTGAGGGTAAAACAGTGTGGCAATGCTTTATTAAACCACAAAACAGGCAGATAACACATAGAACAGTTCCAGCAAAATTCCCCAAGATGGTGCACATTACAGAGTCTCACCCTTCCGCTGACCTGCTGGGATACTGGCAGATGTTATGTCAGAGCTCCCAGGGTCGACTACCCTACCTGTAGTACAGACACACAGAGAGGAGGTAATGACAAGCGTAGGAAGATGACAGTCCATTGAGTCCATACAAGGTACAAGACCAGTTGACAGAGAGTCACAACCTGGCTTATTCGGACATTTCCATGGAGCCAGGCGACCAGCGGGTCCCAATTCTGGCTTTCTCAAAATGTATCCATGGTCCAGCGATGGTCACTGGAGTAGATCTGCATTCTTCCAACCAGAGCCGAAATACCCCTAGGTTTCCTGTAGAATGATAGATCTGTGTCCCTCGTGATAGTGCCATGATATTGGCTGCTGTCATGTCTCTGGTTCTTTGAATGTCTATGTCTTGGCAGAATCTCTGGTTGTCTCTCTCACCGTCTCTGAGTCTCTTTATATAGAGGCATGTAATCTATTTTTAGATTTACCCAGTGTCCTTCAGTCCAGCATCAAGATAAAGGGAAGAATGGTAATGAGATCAAGTAGCATTACTCGATTATTTAATCTATTTGCATAGTTTTTCCCTCTCTGCTTTCAGAGTCAACAAACTGACTCCACCACACAATGCATAATTAGCATATCAGCAAACATCAAAACTCATCAAAGATAAAAGCACATGATGTTACCGTATTTTGCGGTTTATAGGACGCACCGGATTATAAGACGCATCCCAAATTTTGAGGAGAAAAATAGGAAAAAAAACTGTTTATAATAAAATGGTGGCACTTCTTACAATCCAGGCATCTTATTGCTTACTGGGGGTGGTGGCTGCAGTGAAGCGGGGTCCCAAGGTCTTGGCTGGTGTTTGGTGGTGCAGGCTGCAGTTGAGCAGGGTGTTCGGTGGTGCATGTGCTCCACCAACATTTTGTGAAAGCCCAGAGCCCCTGCACTGTTTAATATGCGGTGGACTCCGAGAAAATGGCTGCCGAGGTGGCACATGCGCAGATGGAGATCTTGACGCAGAGATCTCATCTCCCGAGATCTTGTTGCTGAGATCTCCATCTGCACCTGTAACGCATCCGCGGCCATTTTCCTGGAGACATCGCATGTTATGACCTGGTGGTTAGGAGCACCCGGAATGACCTGATAGTTAAACCTCACACAGGACGAGCTCTGGGATGTGGGAGCTCTGCTGACCGCAAGCCCTAATCCTATCACACGCACTAGAAATAGCCGTGGAGCGCTCCTAACCAGACCTAGGCGCCTCGTCACAGCCTAAGAACTATCTAGCCCTAGAGATAGAAAATAAAGCCTACCTTGCCTCAGAGAAATTCCCCAAAGGTAAAGGAAGCCCCCCACATATATTGACTGTGAGTAAAGATGAAAGTCACAAACGCAGAAATGAAACAGGTTTCAGCAAAGGGAGGCCAGACTTACTAAATAGACAGAGGATAGGAAAGGTAACTTTGCGATCAGCACAAAAACCTACAAAAGACCACGCAGAGTGTGCAAAAAAGATCTCCGCACCGACTCACGGTGCGGAGGGGCCACTCTGCATCCCAGAGCTTCCAGCTAGCAAGACAAAATCATGAAAACCAGCTGGACAAGAAAACAATGAACAAATAATGACTATCAGGAACTTAGCTTCTGCAGGAGAAGGCAGGTCACCAGAGAGATCCAGGAGCGAACTGAACAAATGCAAAAACATTGACAGCTGGCATGGAGTAACGATCTGAGAGGAGTTAAATAGAGCAGTCAACCAAAGGATAAACCACGTCACCTGTGTAAGGAACCTCAGAAGCAGCAGCTTCACTCACAGCCACCAGAGGGAGCCCATAGACAGAACTCGCCGAAGTACCACTCACGACCACAGGAGGGAGTTCGACAACAGAATTCACAACAATCGCGTAGAGCAGGGGTGGGGATCCTCAGGCCCTAGGGCCGCTTACGACCCTCGATGACCTTTTATCAGGCCGAGCAGTTTCTCAGGGTCCACATTCTTGGGCAGGGAGGTGTATTTTGATTGCAACCAGCTCATTAATTTCTTCTTGCTCTGTTGGCACACACATGCAGTGTTCACTACTGAACACTGAAGGGAATGCAATGAAAGATTACGTCCTGAAACCAGTGCCAGAGTCAGGATGTACAATGTGGGCGGAGTTTGTACGGCCCCCGAAAGATGGTATAAATATCCAAATGGCCCTTGGCAGAAAAAAGATTCCCCACCCCTGGCGTAGAGGCAAGCACGGATGGAGATCTCGGCTTTCCTCCATCTGGAATCCTGAAGTCGAACACCTGACCTCGGAAGGAGAATGGCAGCTGCCATATGCCGCAACACAGGGCTACTGCTCACCGCCATACCACTACTGCTCACCACTGTACCACAACCGCAGAACCATCGGTCGCTGCCGTACCACCACCGCACACCGCAGGACCACCGCAACACCCTCAGCTCTGGGCCCGCAGCATCAGTAAGAACAGTGTTCGGTTTATGGGGCACACCCCCACTTCCCCCCTAATTTTGGGGATCAAAAAAGTGCGTGTTATAATCCGAAAATATGGTATATGAAATATCAGCTTACAAGTCAATATTTCAGGTTTGCACAAGCAAAAGTATAGTTAACAGCATATTCTTCTTGGTTTGTTAAAAGTAGTCGTCTGGGTAATTAAGATATAATCCGGTTTCTTCACAGGCCCATATATTGTTCCTGCTCAACAGCCTTCTGACTGCATCCACTCCAGGTCCAGGCATAGGCACCACCAGGGCTGCCACTAGAAATTTCGGGGCCCCATACTGGCAAAATTTTCGGGGCCCCCTTGAGACTCCGCCCAGGCTCCACCCCAGCCCCGCCTCCGGGCTCCACCCCTCGAACTGTCCACAGTCCCACCGCTCTCTCTTGGAAAAACTCCACTTCTCACCAATCACACATTGACAGTTCCCATCACCAGATCACATACATAGCAGGCAGCTTTTGTTTTGGCCAAAAGATTTTTTAAGCCGCCACCATAACACGGTAGACACTTTTGGCCGGGCCCTACTCTACTGTAACCTATTAAATATTTGTTAAAATATGCAATACAATTTAGGTATATTTTTATTTATTTTTCAATTTTTAAAATGCCCAATAATATCACATACAAGGAACAAATACCACCGCACCATGTCAAGACCGCATATTACCACCACATAGTGACTGAATACTACAATTCTGATCAGTAATTTAAAAAAAAGCACCATACTATCACCATAAGTGCCATTATACACAGGAGATCTGTACTTAGTATGCAGTGTCTGTGTACAGATAATATAGTGATCACTAGTGAAATTATACACAGGAGCTCTGTATACAGTGTATAGTGTCAGTGTATAGGTAACACACTGACTCACCAGTGACGTATCTAGGTGAAGTCCTTCATCTTTCATCCAGCACAGACCGCCATCATTTCATCCAGCCAGGACTTCTCTCTGCAGGAAATAACACAGTTATCTCGAGCTCCGCTTGCAGAACACATTACTTAAGTTTTCACAACTTCTACATTACACCACATGAAGAAGGCGACATAGTATCACTCTATACAGTAACAGGACCGCCCCCCATTTAAAACAGTATACTCAAAAAATAAAATAAATACATCACTGCAGTAATAATATCCCTAAATTAGCCCCTATGGTATTAATAATATCCCCCAGCCTGGCCCCGTGTGTCTCATTCCTGGCGTCAGCCAGATGTTCTCCCATCCTGCCCTCATGAGTATCCATTCTGCCCCATATGATCTCCCCATCCTGCCCCATATGATCGCCCCATGTGATCTCTCCATCCTGCCCCATCTGTCTCCATCATATCCATCCTGCCCCATGATCCTGCACGATCTGTCTCCAATTCTGCCCCCAGTGTCTCCAATCATGCCCCATGTCTCCATTCTGCCCCCTATGTCTCCAACCATGCCCCCATGTCTGCAATCCTGACACTTGTCTCCAATCATGCCCCCTGTGTCTCCATTCTGCCCCATCTGTCTCCAATCCTGCCCCATCTGTCTCCAGTCATGCCCCCTTTCATCCTGCCCCGTGTCTCCAATCATGCCCCGTATCTCCATTCTGCCCCGTGTCTCGCATTCTGCCCCAATGTCCAGCATTCTGCCCCTGGGTCTCACAGTCTGCCCCTGTGTCCAGCATTCTGCCCCTGTCACTGTGTCCAGCATTTCTGCCCCTGTCACCGTGTCCAGCATTTCTGCCCCACTGTGTCCAGCATTCTGCCCCACTGTGTCCAACATTCTGCCCCACTGTGTCCAACATTCTGCCCCACTGTGTCCAACATTTCTGCCCCTGTGTATCCACCATTCTGCCCCACTGTGTCCACCATTCTGCCCCACTATGTCCAGCATTTCTGCCCCTGTGTGTCCAGCATTCTGCCCCACTGTGTCCAGCATTTCTGCCCCTGTGTGTCCAGCATTCTGCCCCACTGTGTCCAGCATTCTGCCCCACTGTGTCCAGCATTTCTGCCCCTGCGTGTCCACCATTCTGCCCCACTGTGTCCAGCATTTCTGCCCCTGTCACTGTCTCCAGCATTCTGCCCCACTGTCTCCAGCATTCTGCCCCACTGTCTCCAGCATTCTGCCCCACTGTCTCCAGCATTTCTGCCCCTGTGTGTCCACCATTCTGTCCCACTGTGTCCAGCATTTCTGCCCCTGTGTCCACCATTCTGCCCCACTGTGTCCAGCATTTCTGCCCCACTGTGTCCAGCATTCTGCCCCACTGTGTCCACTATTCTGTCCCACTGTGTCCAGCATTTCTGCCCCTGTGTGTCCAGCATTCTGCCCCACTGTGTCCAGCATTTCTGCCCCACTGTGTCCGGCATTCTGCCGCACTGTGTCCGGCATTCTGCCCCACTGTGTCCGGCATTTCTGCCCCACTGTGTCCAGCATTCTGCCCCACTGTGTCCACCATTCTGCCCCACTGTGTCCATCATTCTGCCCCACTGTGTCCATCATTCTGCCCCACTGTGTCCAGCATTTCTGCCCCTGTGTGTCCACCATTCTGTCCCACTGAGTCCAGCATTTCTGCCCCTGTGTGTCCACCATTCTGCCCCACTGTTTCCAGCATTTCTGCCCCACTGTGTCCACCATTCTGTCCCACTGTGTCCACCATTCTGTCCCACTGTGTCCAGCATTTCTGCCCCTCTGTGTCCAGCATTCTGTCCCATTGTGTCCAGCATTTCTGCCCCACTGTGTCCAGCATTCTGCCCCACTGTGTCCAGCATTCTGCCCCTGTGTGTGTCCACCATTCTGCCCCACTGTGTCCAGCATTCTGCCCCTGTGTGTGTCCACCATTCTGTCCCACTGAGTCCAGCATTTCTGCCCCTGTGTGTCCACCATTCTGCCCCACTGTGTCCAGCATTCTGCTCCACTGTGTCCAGCATTCTGCCCCACTGTGTCCACCATTCTGCCCCACTGTGTCCACCATTCTGCCCCACTGTGTCCACCATTCTGCCCCACTGTGTCCACCATTCTGCCCCACTGTGTCCACCATTCTGCCCCACTGTGTCCACCATTCTGCCCCACTGTGTCCACCATTCTGCCCCACTGTGTCCACCATTCTGCCCCACTGTGTCCACCATTCTGCCCCACTGTGTCCAGCATTCTAGTCCCCCGCTGCCGTCTGCTCCTCCGCCGGGTCCCTCGTCGTCCGGTGGTCCCCTCCCCCGCCTGCCTCTTCTCCTCCGCCGTCTGACTGGTCCCCCGCCGGTCCCCCGCCCGCCGGTGCTTGCCTCTTCTGGCCCCGGGCCCCGCTGCCGCCGGGCCGGCGCTTGCCTCTGCCCTCTCCTCTGCCGGTCCCCCGCTGCAGCCGCCTGCCTCTTCTCCTCCGCCGGGTCCCTCGTCGTCCGGTGGTCCCCCGCTGCCTCTTCTCTGCTCCCTCCGCCGTCCACGTGGTGTCACACCGCCGCACGCTGCTCTGCTCTGGTCCCGGAAGTGGAGCAGGGCAGCGTGTGACGTCACTAACTTGCGGCGGGCGGGCCCATGATGCACCGCGGGCCCGGCCGCCTTAAAGGTACAAGGCACATTTAGGGACAGCAGGCACAGCACAGTGGCACTGGCAGCCGCAGCCGCAATAAAAATGTCAGGGGGGGCCCGAGCAGAGAGCGGACCGGACCGGCTGCCAGCGTGCTCGCTCGGGCCCCCCTTTTTGCTCCTCATCACCGGGCCCCATACGGCAGTGATGCCTGTAATGCCCTGATGGCGGCCCTGGGCACCACCAACAAAATTAACTTCATCCGGTCAATAGAGGTATGTTGCCAAAGATCAATGTATAAAAAGTGAATATTTTCTATAGATTACCGTTTGGGAGTCTTTTAAAGGAGGCAGAGAGGGGTAGACAGTAAAAGATTACTCTCTATACAAAATGGCAACAAACGAGTCACTTATAAATGGGTGAATGTTAGAACAAGTCACGAGGAATTCATAAGAGACGTTATCTCCTTATAAATAGCGCACTGACCTAATGTCATTATAGAGCTGAATCAGCACAAACTTTAAATGCGGAAAGTGATATATTTTCAGTGAAGCTGTAATCATAGCCGAGCAACTGTGTAATATCTATAAATCAAAGGAAACATCTCAGATAAAAGCAGGTCATTTATACCAGTGCAAATGTGACAAAACCAAAAACAAATCTGCGGAATTGGGAAGGAAGTCACAGCTCTTTGAATGGCCAGGGAGAAGTTCTTGTGAAATATATGGGATTTCTTTGGGCAAGAGCTCGAAATTTAAAGCAAATTGTATGACTTGGCTACAGTTTAGCAATCCATAATCATAGGGTAATGTGGTCAAGGACTGGTAATTCAGCCATGATTTGCTAGTTCCACCGCCTACATGCCTCTATCATGCCCCCCTGGATGTGCCTTAGATTGCCAGGGCCAGGTCTGATGATGGAGCATCCCAGCAATACAAACAAGGAGACTTCTCGGAGAACTAACTTCAGGAAGGTTATAGCAGTCTGAGCAGTTACCACTTTTTCTAGGAATATCCCGGATGGGTTGACAAGTGTGACCATAACATTGTAGCAACCTATTATATCAAGCCACATTGTAGAAAATGCAGCCAAGATATTGTAGCTTACATATAATTAAATTAGTATGGTAGCCATCATCTAATCAATAAAGTCATGATCATTCAGGCTAAAGATAATTTGTTAGGAAGTTTTTGCAATCTGAGAGCAGCATAATGTAGTGGCAGAGACTCTGATTCCAGCGCTGTGTCCATTATTATTATGTGTGTTGCTGTTTAAAAAAAAAAAAATCAGTGCTTCATCAGCAGGAGATTATCACTACAGGATTGGGTTCCTCGTGCCTCCAAGTCCAACCAGGCCCCCATCACAGATTAGCAGATTTCTGATAAGTGTGCACAGAAAACTGCCAATCAGGGGTTTGGGCGGGGTTATATAAGGCTCAGCATTCTGAGCTCTGCTAGATTTACAGCAAAGAAAACAGGGATTGCTGGAAAGAGGGATGGACACTGACAGCTTGGGGCCCCTGTGAAAGAAATGTGCCTGGGCCCCACTCCAGGCCTGGTACACTGCTTATAATGAGGGCAGTCTGGCAATGGGACCCCTGGAGCCTTTGGTTCTGAGAAACAAGCCAGATTGCACCTGGCTGGAATCAGGGACTCTGTCCTTACATTATGCAGTTCTCAGATGAGGTAGCCAAATGATTCACTGACCGCCGCCATCTTTGTACAGGAGGAGCGCATGCACAGTTTTAATGTGACCGCCGCTATCTGAACAAAGATGGCGGCGGTCTGATTTACTGCGACTGCACGAATTCCGCGCATGTTCAGTGAATCATTCGGCTGATCCCAGCGGCAGATGCGCGACGTGTCTACAGGCAGAGGAAGTCGGTCACATTAAATGGATTTTCCCACGAACGAAAGTTCATTTTAAAAATTGTCTGTCTGACCGTGCACGGAGCATACCACATCTCCTGGGCAGGGGAGGAAGCAAAAGACAATACTGACATTACAGCAGGGGATCACAGAGGATTTCTTTTGTCAGGTAAAATATTTCACTGACTGTTTATAAATAATATTTTACCTCACAAAATGTATCCTCTGTGATCGCCTGCTGTAATGACAGTATTGTCTTTTGCTTCCTCCCCTGCCCAGGAGCTGCGGTATGTTCTGTACACGGTCAGACACAGATAATTTTTAAACTTTCGCTCGTGGGAAAACCCCTTTAAAAAGCAAATATCAACGCCAACATGGCTCCTCCTAAAAAGTACGCCAATGACAATGAAAGGAAAGCAGCAAAGGCACAACACAGCAGACAAGGGGGATAGCACATGGGGTAGACGGGACAAAGAAGAGAGCACAGACTGGAGAAGTCAGCACATGGGGTAAGAGAGAGTGGATAGGTGGGTGAGCACATGGGGGGAGAGATTCTCAACGCTGCAAAGCCTGCCCCCATCGTGATATTAGTGCCCTCCCGATGCAAGAGCATCGGGCCTCTATCTAGTATATTATATATTAACTGAAATAATATTTCTGCCTCCATATGGTAAAGGTAACTACAATCTTGTAGTCACTGTGTGCGGTAGTCAATGCACACATGATACTGTAGCCGCCGTATTGTCATATAGTCAATGCAGGCATTATATTGTAAAAAAAAAACACCAGAATACAGGCAGAGATGCTTACCTGTTCAAGGCCTCCAACAATTGCACTAACCAAGGTGCACCAGGCCCAAGTAAAGATAGCAAAATACACAGGTGCAAATAATACCACTAATGCAGCCAACCTACAATCAGGAATTGGCCGCTTGGAGCACCCGTGCAAAAAAATAGTCTGTATGTGGCATATTCACACAGAAATGCAAAGTATATGGTGCAAAGCCTATTAATGACACCATATCTATAGCGGGTTAACCATGATGCATCCTGTGTGAACAGAGCCCACAGTGTACAGAGCCATCTAGGGCCCAGCCGCACCCTGGAAAAATATACAGTGCACCAAAAACATAACACTCTTATGGCGTTTTTTTAGATTAGGACTGCCAATATACAAGGACCCTTGACGTGGGTTGGCAGCTTAAATATTGTGGCCATAATGTCAACCAATACCTTGCATATATTGTTATGTTTTTGGTGCACTGTATATTTTTCCAGGGTGCGGCTGGGCCCTAGATGGCTCTGTACAACTGTGGCCTCTGTTCACACAGGATGCATCATGGTTAGCCCGCTATAGATATGGCGTCATTAATAGGCTTTGCACCATATACTTTGCATTTCTGTGTGAATATGCCACATACAGACTATTTTTTTGCACGGGTGCTCCAAGCGGCCAATTCCTGATTGTAGGTTGGCTGCATTAGTGGTATTATTTGCACCTGTGTATTTTGCTATCTTTACTTGGGCCTGGTGCACCTTGGTTAGTGCAATTGTTGGAGGCCTTGAACAGGTAAGCATCTCTGCCTGTATTCTGGTGTTTTTTTTTTTTGCTGTTTAGTATAGTGGAGGTTTTTCCTCTTATGGTGTTTTTTTGGCATTATATTGTAGCCGCCATATTGTCAATGCTGTCTGACTATATGCCAATGTAATACATTCTCTCAGACAGCTTCCAGTCTCCCCTGGTTAGTTGCTATCTCCCCCTGTGTTGCCTGTAAGAAAGTTATCTTTGTTCTTAGTCTGAAAACTGGATTTTCATAATTTAATATAAATCTCGTCCCGGAGAACAAGCTCTAAACATCCTGAACTTTGTTTACAAAGCCTCTTGCAGATGATTGATGAGCTGGAGGAACCAGGTCCGTGTCCTCATTTTGGGAGTTTCTTTAGCAGAACACTGGCTGTTAAAAACCCGCTTTCATTTCAGGCCAGGCTCGGGACATGTTTAGAATTGGAAATGGAGAACAAGGCAATCAAGATGAGACGGCGGCAGCCGGTGTGGGAAGATGTTTTATTTATCTTATATTATTCTCTTCTGCAATGTGTCTTAGACCCAGATTGGTTGCCGACATTCTTCTGCCCATGAAAAAAAAAACAATATCTGTATGGGTGCAATGTGTAAAGGTCTTTATGATTTATAGGCTCGCAGCACTCGTCGTGAAATACTGCACCGTGAATACCCGCAATAAGGTTTTTCATTATCACTTACGCTCACTCCATATATCTGAACCTGGAACAACAATATAAATTCCTCTGTGGTAGTGTTACTTCTCACCTAAGGGCTCATTTCCACTTGAGAGAAAAAAAAGGTCTGATTTACGGACCGAAAAAAACGGAGGTAAATCATGCGAGTGTCATGCGATTTTTTTTTTTTTTTTTTTTTTTATCGCAACATCCGTATGCAATCCGTGTACAATGCGATTTTAACATGAGCTTTTACATACAGCAGTTCTGACATTTACACATTGTTTTACAATGAAATATTCTTCAAAACACACATATATATTTATATCTACTATATAATTGTCTAAGGGTCACTTCCGTCTGTCCTTCTTTCTTTCTGTCACGGATATTCATTTGCTGATTGGTCTCGGCAGCTGCCTGTCATGGCTGCCACGACCAATCAGCGACGGCCACAGTCCGATTAGTCCCTCCCCACTCCCCTGCAGTCGGCGCCTGCTCCATACTCCCAGCAGTCACCGCTCACACAGGGTTAATGCCAGCGGTAACGGACAGCGTTATGCCTCGGGTAACTCACTCCGTTACCGCCGCAATTAACCCTGTGTGACCAAGTTTTTACTGTTGATGCTGCCTATGCAGCGTCAATAGTAAAAGGATCTAATGTTAAAAAGAATAAAAAATTATTATATACTCACCTTTCCCGCTCCTCGTGACGCTCCGGTGACCCCTCCATGCAAGCGGCAGGTTCCGGTGCCAATGATGGCATGGGAGAAGGACCTGCCATGACGTCACGGTCATGTGACCGCGACGTCATCACAGGCCCTGCGCGAGAAGGACCTGCCATGATGTCACGGTCATGTGACCGCGACGTCATCACAGGCCCTGCGCGAGAAGGACCTGCCATGATGTCACGGTCATGTGACTGGGACGTCATGGCAGGTCCTTCTCGTGCAGGCACGAAGAAGCTGCGGTACCATGGGACAGGCAGGGACAGCGTCAGGAGCGCCAGGAGCAGGTGAGTATTTCATATTCACCTGTCCAAATTCCATCCGCCGGGCGCCGCTCCGTCTTCCCGTCCTCTTGCAGTGACTGTGCAGGTCAGAGGGCGCGATGACGTATTAGTGTGCACACCGCCCTCTGTCTGAACAGTCAGTGCGGAGAGACGAGACACTGAGGAGCAGCGACGAGAGGTGAGTATGTGATTTTTTTTTTTCTTTATTGCAGCAGCAGCAGCATTACATGTGGCACAATGCTGTATGGAGCAGAGGCGTAGCTAGAGCTTTTGCCGCCCGGGGCTGTTCCCGAGTTTGGCACACCCCCCCCCCCCCGGGCTCAATACACACAAAGGTTACCAAAAATAGTAAGGACAACAGAGCAGAGCCCCACGTATACGGCAGAAGGCGCAGAGCCCCGCGTATATGGCAGAAGGCGCAGAGCCCCACGTATACGGCAGAAGGCGCAGAGCCCCGCACATACGGCAGAAGGCGCAGAGCCCCGCACATACGGCAGAAGGCGCAGAGCCCCACGTATATGGCAGAAGGCGCAGAGCCCCGCGTATATGGCAGAAGGCGCAGAGCCCCGCACATACGGCAGAAGGCGCAGAGCCCTGCACATATGGCAGAAGGCGCAGAGCCCCGCGTATACGGCAGAAGGCGCAGAGCCCCGCGTATACGGCAGAAGGCGCAGAGCCCCGCGTATACGGCAGAAGGCGCAGAGCCCCGCGTATACGGCAGAAGGCGCAGAGCCCCGCGTATACGGCAGAAGGCGCAGAGCCCCGCGTATACGGCAGAAGGCGCAGAGCCCCGCGTATACGGCAGAAGGCGCAGAGCCCCGCGTATACGGCAGAAGGCGCAGAGCCCCGCGTATATGGCAGAGACCCGCGTATACGGCAGAAGGCGCAAAGCTCCGCGTATACGGCAGACGGCGCAGAGCCCCAGTGACAGACGGCGCAGAGCCCAGTCACTGGGCTCTGCGCCGTCTGCCGTATACACTGGGCTGCCCCAGTGTATACGGCAGACGGCGCAGAGCCCAGTCAGTGTATACGGCAGAAGGCGCAGAGCCCAGTCAGTGTATACGGCAGAAGGTGCAGAGCCCAGTCAGTGTATACGGCAGAAGGTGCAGAGCCCAGTCAGTGTATACGGCAGAAGGTGCAGAGCCCAGTCAGTGTATACGGCAGACGGCGCAGAGCCCAGTGTATACGGCAGAAGGTGCAGAGCACAGTGTATACGGCAGAAGGTGCAGAGCCCAGTCAGTGTATACGGCAGAAGGTGCAGAGCCCAGTCAGTGTATACGGCAGAAGGTGCAGAGCCCATTGTATACGGCAGAAGGTGCAGAGCCCAGTGTATACGGCAGAAGGTGCAGAGCCAGCCCAGTGTATACGGCAGAAGGTGCAGAGCAAGGTGGTTTCCCTATAACAAACACCTAGCCGATCTTCTTACCAGAACATTCTCATGTACTGTACACTCATACTGTACATACATCGGTACAACTACATACTGTAACTGCGCACTACATAACCCTGCCTTACCCTCATACAGCACACACGCAGTTAGTACACAGCACAGCGAGCACACTGAGCACACACAGCTCAGCCTAGTGTGACTCCTCCCACACACGTGACTGATCACAGGTATGAACGTCAGGAAAGGTCTTTTGGCTCAGTCGGACAGTCCATCCTGACCAGGGGGGGGTTACAGTGTCCTGGGCTATGGAGATGTGTGCGCGCACTGTGTTGAGGAGCATGCACGCCGCGGCCAGCCCCACAAGACTTTCCACTCTTTAAAGACACCATACTCCGCCCCTTTTCATCTGCAACGTCTCATTGATGCAGATTGCAGAAACGACTCCGAGCACTAGTGGTGATGGAGTCGGAGGAGCGTCACAGCTTTGGACTACGATACGCCGCCCCCCGCATTGTGCCGCCCGGGGTGGACCGCCCCCCCGCCCCCCCCCCCTTCCTACGCCAGTGGTATGGAGCGTCTATGGGGCCATAAAGAACTGCATGGAGCGTCTATGGGGCCATAACTGCATGGAGCATTATATAGAGCATCTATGGGGCCATAACTGCATGGAGCATTATATAGAGCATCTATGGGGCCATAACTGCATGGAGCATTATATGGGGCATCTATGGGGCCATAACTGCATGGAGTATTATATGGGGCATCTACGGGACCATAACTGCATGGATCATTATATGGGGCATCTACAGGGCCATAACTGCATGGAGCATTATATGGGGCATCTATGGGGCCATAACTGCATGGAGCATTATTATTATTATTATTATTATACATTTTTATAGCGCCATTTATTCCATGGCGCCTTACATGTGAATACGGGGCAAATATAGACAAATACATTAAACATGAGCAGATAACAAGGCACACGAGTACATAAGGAGGGAGGACCCTGCCCCCGAGGGCTCACAGTCTGCAGGGGGTGGGTGAGGATACACTAGGAGAGGGAAGAGCTGGCTGTGCGGCTGTTCAGTATATTATTATATGGGGCATCTATGGGGCCATAACTGCATGGAGCATTATACTACGTGAAAGGGCAATATACTACGAGGACATGCATATTCTAGAATACCCGATGCGTTAGAATCGGGCCACCATCTAGTGTGTGTATATATATATATATATATATATATATATATATATATATATATATATATATATATATATATATATATATATATTGTAGCATGGCTAAAGGGTTTGTGGTCGATGGGAGGTATGTGCCACATAAGTGCCTGATTGCTGTAATGTAGCCCGGAGTATTCCTTTCTTGCACATAATCTTGTATATGTGTTTCAGGACCTGTGGTAATGTCAGACCACATGGCTAATCATGTGATGGGTTACTGGGTGGGGTTAGCTCTTTATAAGACTGGCTAATCCTTTACACAGCAGAGATGTGTGGAGGTGAAACCCTCCTGAGTGTGTTACGGCTTCAGGACTGAGCCGGATGAACTGGACACTTGCTTTTCTTTGCCTGAACCAAAGGCCCATTTTGCTTTCTGTTATTTGCCACATGGTTTATGAAGCAATAAACCCAGTGAACTTTAAAGGAACACGTCTCCTGAGTGTCAGCCGTCGCAGCTGAGTGAGTGAAATCCTTACAATTGGTGGAGAATGCGGGCAGCGTTCCCAGCGGAGACGTGAGTTTATTTTGAATGTCCTGGGTCAAGGCTGTTGCAAGCCAGCAAGCATTGCCGGAGAAAATGGAGGACCTGCTGAAACACTTGGTCCAGATGCAGTCACAGCAGGAGAAAAGGCAGAGCCAGCAGGAGCAAAGGCAGCAAGAGACCAACAGGCTGTTGATGCAGCAGATACAACAGAGCCAGCAGGAGCAACGGCAGAGTCAGCAGGAGCAACGGCAGCAGATGCAGCAGAGCCAGCAGGAGCATCAGCAGCAGATGCAGCTTCTGGCAACCGCCATCCAGGGCAAGGCGAGCACCCCAACCCCAGGTTTGGCTGATGACACCCACGTCCGGAAGACGGTAAGACGCGCATTGCAGAAAATGACTCCCGGGGATGATGTTGAGGCCTTCCTGACGGTGTTTGAGAGGGTCGCTGAGAGGGAAAAACTTGCCACAAGCCAGGACATATAGCTGCCCGTTGTTCCCAAACCACTGAGCAGATGGACTGCAGCATGGGACGCCGTTGTTCATACTATGCGTATCCAGCCTGTAGTGTGAACTCTCCATCCAACGAGGGACCTCAAGCGTGTCCCGTAAAGGTGAACGGTCGAGCAGTAACGGCACTGTTAGACTCGGGGAGCCTAGTGACCCTGGTGAGGGCCACTTTTCCTCTCCACCTGCTCCCGGGAAAGAAGGTCGGAGTGCGGTGCATACATGGTGATGCAAAGGACTACCCTATGGCCAGGGTGGACATTGAAACGGCATGTGGCACTGAGTCCCACATAGTCGGCGTGGTTCAGGACTTGTTGCACCCTATAATTATTGGCCGGGATTTCTGTTTGTTTTGGGATTTGTGGGGAAATGGTTCTGAGCTCCCTGGCAGGGAACCAGTGAACCCTGGAAGGGTATCGCCACACCCAGAGGCAGACAGTTTTCCTTTTTGTGTTCTGGTTGGGGATGAGGAGGAAGTATCCCCTACATCTGACATTCTGGAGTTAGAAGTTACCGATGAAAATTTTGGGACTGCCCAACATAGGGACCCCACTCTGAGGGAAGCCTTTAATAATGTCACAGTTATTGACGGGGTGGTACAGGAGCCGGGGGCAGACACAAGATTTCCCCATTTTCTGTTGAGGGGGGAGTTGTTGTACCGTGTCACGAAAATACGGGAGGAGTTGGTAGAGCAGTTGATAGTGCCGGGTCCGTATAGACGGAAAGTGTTGGACATGGCCCATTCACACATCTTGGGTGGACACCTGGGGGTGGAAAAAACGCAGGAACGGGTTGTGCAGAGGTTCTATTGGCCTGGGTGTCACCGGGAAATAGTGAACTATTGCAGGTCCTGCCCTACATGTCAGCTAACTGCTCCTACTCCTCATTTCCGGAACCCCCTTGTGCCACTGCCCATTATTGAGGTACCGTTCGAGAGAATTGCCATGGACTTGGTCGGTCCCTTAGTTAAATCAGCTCGGGGCCATCAGTATATATTAGTCATCCTGGACTATGCCACACGCTATCCTGAGGCAATTCCCTTGAGAAATTCTTCCTCAAAAAGCATAGCCCGCGAGTTGGTCCATGTCTTTTCCCGGACAGGTCTGCCAAAGGAGATCCTGACTGACCAGGGTACACCTTTCATGAGCAAGGTGATGAGGGAGTTATGCAAAGCCCTGAAGATCTCCCAGTTGAGGACCTCGGTGTACCATCCCCAGTCAGATGGCCTTGTTGAGAGGTTTAACAAGACTCTAAAGAGCATGCTGAGAAAAGCTATAGAGAAAGACGGTAGAGACTGGGATTGTCTCTTACCCTATCTGATGTTTTCCATTCGTGAAGTTCCACAGGCCTCCACAGGGTTCTCACCGTTTGAGCTTCTATATGGCCGACATCCACGAGGACTCCTGGATATAGCCAAGGAAACCTGGGAGGCCGAAGTCACACCCCACAGAAGCGTCATTGAGCATGTGGCCCTGATGCAGCAGAGGATTGCAAAGGTGATGCCTATCGTGAAAGAACACCTTCTCCAAGCACAAGAAGCTCAAGCCATGGTCTACAACCGGTCTGCAAGAGTGAGGCAGTTCAATCCGGGAGACCGAGTTCTGGTGTTAGTTCCAACGGTGGAAAGCAAGTTCTTGGCCAAATGGCAAGGGCCATATGAGGTTGTCGAGAAACTTGGTGAGGTAAATTATAAAATTCACCAACCAGGAAGACGGAAACCATTCCAAGTTTACCATGTCAACCTCATCAAGCCATGGCAAGATAGAGAGCCGACAGCAACTCCATCATTGTTAAGCAACCCAGAAGGTGAGGTTGGAGCGGTTACTATAGCAGAGACGCTATCAAAGACCCAGAAACAGCAGTGCCGGGAGTTACTCCAGAAAAACAGGGACCTGTTTTCAGAATTGCCAGGATACACGAAGGTCATAGAGCACGAGGTCCTAACAGAGCCACATGTGCGGGTGAATGTGAAACCTTATCGTATTCCTGAGGCTCGTCGAGAAGTTATCTCCAAGGAAGTGGAGCGTATGTTGAGGCTTGGGGTCATTGAGGAATCCAAGAGCGGTTGGTCGAGCCCAATTGTCCTGGTCCCAAAACCTGATGGAGAGTGGAGGTTTTGCAACGACTATCGGAAGTTGAATGAGGTCTCCAAGTTCGACGCTTATCCCATGCCCCGTATTGATGAGCTCATCGAAAGGCTTGGGCACGCCAGATATATATCCACCTTGGATTTGACAAAGGGGTATTGGCAGATCCCCATGGCACAGGAAGCCAAGGAGAAGACGGCCTTTTCGACACCTGATGGATGCTTCCAATATGCCCGGATGCCGTTTGGCCTACAGGGAGCTCCGGCGACCTTCCAGAGGGCTATGGATAGAGTCCTTGCACCCCATAAGGCCTACGCTGCTGCGTACCTAGATGATATCGTCATCTTTAGCCCGGACTGGGAGAGTGATCTGGAGAAAGTCCAAGCGGTGTTGGATGCTATAAGAGAGGCCGGATTTACTATAAACCCGAAGAAGTGCGCCTTGGGTAAAGAAGAAGCTAAGTACCTTGGATACATAGTGGGTCATGGAGAAATAAAACCCCAAATCAATAAAGTGGAGGCAATCCAAACATGGCCAAAACCAGTTTCCAAGAAACAAGTTAAAGCCTTCCTGGGAATCGTGGGATATTACAGGAGGTTCATCCCAAACTTCGCCACGATGGCTGCACCTCTGACTGACCTGCTAAAAGGGACAAAATCAGTAATGGTTAAGTGGTCCGAAGAAACAGAGTCAGCCTTCCAAGAAATGAAAAACGCTTTGTGTAAGCAACCCGTTCTGATGGCCCCAAACTTCAAGAAAGAGTTTATTCTTCAGACAGATGCCTCAGATGTTGGGGTGGGAGCAGTCCTTTCCCAAGAACTACATGGGGAGGAGCATCCTGTTCTCTATCTGAGTAGGAAGCTGTCCTCATCTGAAAAGAACTACTCAATCGTTGAGAAGGAGTGCTTGGCCATAAAATGGGCAGTGGACACATTGCGGTACTATCTGCTGGGACGTAAATTTAGACTGGTATCTGACCATGCCCCGCTTAGGTGGATGAGAGAAACGAAAGGAAGAAATGCTAGAGTCACCCGTTGGTTCTTAGCCCTGCAGGACTTCAGTTTCCATGTGGAACATAGGGCCGGAAAGCTGCACGGTAATGCGGATGCCCTATCGAGAATCCCTTGTTTAGTGGGGGAAAGTGCCAAGCCCCACGGCTTTAGGCAGAGGGGGGAGGTATGTAGCATGGCTAAAGGGTTTGTGGTCGATGGGAGGTATGTGCCACATAAGTGCCTGATTGCTGTAATGTAGCCCGGAGTATTCCTTTCTTGCACATAATCTTGTATATGTGTTTCAGGACCTGTGGTAATGTCAGACCACATGGCTAATCATGTGATGGGTTACTGGGTGGGGTTAGCTCTTTATAAGACTGGCTAATCCTTTACACAGCAGATATGTGTGGAGGTGAAACCCTCCTGAGTGTGTTACGGCTTCAGGACTGAGCCGGATGAACTGGACACTTGCTTTTCTTTGCCTGAACCAAAGGCCCATTTTGCTTTCTGTTATTTGCCACATGGTTTATGAAGCAATAAACCCAGTGAACTTTAAAGGAACACGTCTCCTGAGTGTCAGCCGTCGCAGCTGAGTGAGTGAAATCCTTACAATATATATATATATATATACAGTGGGGCAAAAAAGTATTTAGTCAGTCAGCAATAGTGCAAGTTCCACCACTTAAAAAGATGAGAGGCGTCTGTAATTTACATCATAGGTAGACCTCAACTATGGGAGACAAACTGAGAAAAAAAAATCCAGAAAATCACATTGTCTGTTTTTTTAACATTTTATTTGCATATTATGGTGGAAAATAAGTATTTGGTCAGAAACAAACAATCAAGTTTTCTGGCTCTCACAGACCTGTAACTTCTTCTTTAAGAGTCTCCTCTTTCCTCCACTCATTACCTGTAGTAATGGCACCTGTTTAAACTTGTTATCAGTATAAAAAGACACCTGTGCACACCCTCAAACAGTCTGACTCCAAACTCCACTATGGTGAAGACCAAAGAGCTGTCAAAGGACACCAGAAACAAAATTGTAGCCCTGCACCAGGCTGGGAAGACTGAATCTGCAATAGCCAACCAGCTTGGAGTGAAGAAATCAACAGTGGGAGCAATAATTAGAAAATGGAAGACATACAAGACCACTGATAATCTCCCTCGATCTGGGGCTCCACGCAAAATCCCACCCCGTGGGGTCAGAATGATCACAAGAACGGTGAGCAAAACTCCCAGAACCACGCGGGGGGACCTAGTGAATGAACTGCAGAGAGCTGGGACCAATGTAACAAGGCCTACCATAAGTAACACACTACGCCACCATGGACTCAGATCCTGCAGTGCCAGACGTGTCCCACTGCTTAAGCCAGTACATGTCCGGGCCCGTCTGAAGTTTGCTAGAGAGCATTTGGATGATCCAGAGGAGTTTTGGGAGAATGTCCCATGGTCTGATGAAACCAAACTGGAACTGTTTGGTAGAAACACAACTTGTCGTGTTTGGAGGAAAAAGAATACTGAGTTGCATCCATCAAACACCATACCTACTGTAAAGCATGGTGGTGGAAACATCATGCTTTGGGGCTGTTTCTCTGCAAAGGGGCCAGGACGACTGATCCGGGTACATGAAAGAATGAATGGGGCCATGTATCGTGAGATTTTGAGTGCAAACCTCCTTCCATCAGCAAGGGCATTGAAGATGAAACGTGGCTGGGTCTTTCAACATGACAATGATCCAAAGCACACCGCCAGGGCAATGAAGGAGTGGCTTAGTAAGAAGCATTTCAAGGTCCTGGAGTGGCCTAGCCAGTCTCCAGATCTCAACCCTATAGAGAACCTTTGGAGGGAGTTGAAAGTCCGTGTTGCCAAGCGAAAAGCCAAAAACATCACTGCTCTAGAGGAGATCTGCATGGAGGAATGGGCCAACATACCAACAACAGTGTGTGGCAACCTTGTGAAGACTTACAGAAAACGTTTGACCTCTGTCATTGCCAACAAAGGATATATTACAAAGTATTGAGATGAAATTTTGTTTCTGACCAAATACTTATTTTCCACCATAATATGCAAATAAAATGTTAAAAAAACAGACAATGTGATTTTCTGGATTTTTTTTTCTGAGTTTGTCTCCCATAGTTGAGGTCTACCTATGATGTAAATTACAGACGCCTCTCATCTTTTTAAGTGGTGGAACTTGCACTATTGCTGACTGACTAAATACTTTTTTGCCCCACTGTATATATGTCAGTGAGACACATATATATATATTTAATACAGAGATAGATAGCAGAAAAGCCGGTAATTCAGTTGCCGACTTTTGCTATCTACTTCCAAAACCCGACAGGATTTGAGACATGGTTTACATACAGTAAACCATTTTATATCCCTTCTTTTTTTTACATATTCCTCACTACTAATCTAAGAAGTGTCTGTGTGTAAAATTTTGTGGCTCTAGATGTTCAAATAAAGGGTTAAATCACGGGAAAAACTGGCGTGGGCTCTGGCGCAATTTTCTCCGCCAGAGTGGGAAAGCC
This sequence comes from Ranitomeya imitator, assembly GCF_032444005.1. Classification (NCBI taxonomy): domain Eukaryota; kingdom Metazoa; phylum Chordata; class Amphibia; order Anura; family Dendrobatidae; genus Ranitomeya; species Ranitomeya imitator. Next base: position 26,313,565 of record NC_091290.1, read on the forward strand.
AGTGACTAAGGGCAGATATTATTAATAGCCTAGAGAGGGACCATGGATTTTGCCCCCCCCCCCCCCTTCCTCCGGCTAAAAACATCTGCCCCCAGGCACCCCAAAAAAGGCACATCTGTAAGATGCGCCTATTCTGGCACTTGGCCACTCTCTTCCCACTCCCGTGTAGCGGTGGGAAATGGGGTAATGAAGGGTTAATGTCACCTTGCTATTATAAGGTGACATTAAGCCAGATTAATAATGGAGAGGCGTCAATTATGACACCTATCCATTATTAATCCAATACTAATAAAGGGTTAAAAAAAACACACACATTAGGAAAAAAGTATTTTAATGAAATAAATACACATGGTGTTGAAATAGTTTATTATACGCTCAATCCAATTGAAGACCCTTGTCACCTGAAACAAAGTTAAAATAAAAAAAAAACACGATATCCCATACCTCTCCGGCATTAGAGTCAAGTCCCATGATGTAAACCCATCTGATGGGGTTAAATAATTTTACAGGCAGGAGCCTGCTAATGCAGCTGTGCTCCTGCCTGTAAAAAGTGGGGAATGAATGGAAAGCAGGGAAACGTAGCTACCTAGACTTGTGGTGCTGTGCCCCCTGCTGGCATAACCTCATATGAACTGTAGTGTGGGAATTTTTCTGAATATTTTCTCGCGCTCGAGTTCATATGAGGTTATGCCAGCAGGGGGCGCAGCACCGCAAGTCTACGATGCTACCTTCCCCCGCATTTCTTTCATTCCACTTTTTACAGGCAGGAGCACAGCTGTATTAGCAGGCTCCTGCTTGTAAAATTATTTAACCCCAGATGGATTTACATTGTGGGACATGACTGAGCATTGGAGAGGTATGGGATATTGTTGCTTTTTTATTTTAACTTTTTTTCAGGTGACAAGGGTCATCATTTGGATTGAGCGTGTAATAAACTATTACAACACCCTGTGTCTTTATTTCATTAAAATACTTTTTACCTAATGTGTATGTGTATTATTAACTCTTTATTACTATAGGATTAATAATGGATAGGTGTCTTATTGACGCCTCTCCATTATTAACCTGGCTTAATGTCACCTTACAATAGCAAGGTGACATTAACCCTTTATTACCCCATATCCCACCGCTACACGGAAGTGGGAAGAGAGTGGCCAAGTGCCAGAATAGGCGCATCTTACAGATGTGCCTTTTCTGGGGTGGCTGGGGTCAGATATTTTTATCCGGTGGGGGGGGGGGGGGGGAAATCCATGGTCACTCTGGGCTATTAATATCCGCCCTCAGTCACTGGCTTTCCCCCTCTGGCGGAGAAAATGGCGCGGGAGCCCACGCTAATTTTATCCGTGAATTAACCCTTTATTTTAACACCTAGAGCCCCCAAATTTTACACACAGACACTTCTTACATTAGTAATGAGTAATATGTAAAACATAAGGGATATGAAATGGTTTACTGTATGTAAACCATGTCTCATATCCTGTCGGGTTTGATAAGGAGATAGCAAAAGCCGGCAATTGAATTACCGGCTTTTCTGCTATCTAGCGCTGCATTTAATATACCGTATATACTCGAGTATAAGCCGACCCGAGCATAAGCCAACCCCCCTACTTTTGCCACAAAAAACTGGGAAAACTTATTGACTCAAGTATAAGCCTAGGGTAGGAAATGCAGCAGCTACTGGTGAATTTCAAAAATAAAAATAGATGCTCCATACCGTTCATTATTGCCCCATAAGATGCTCCATATAAAGCTGTGCCACATATAATGCTGCATACCGTTCATTATTGCCCCATAGATGCTCTGTATAAAGCTGTGCCACATATAATGCTGCATACCGTTCATTATTGCCCCATAGATGCTCCATATAAAGCTGTGCCACATATATGCTCTGCACCGTTCATTATTGCCCCATAGATGTGCCATATAAAGCTGTGCCATATAGTGCTCTGCACCGTTCATTATTGCCCCATAGATGCTCCATATAAAGCTGTGCCACATATATGCTCTGCACCGTTCATTATTGCCCCATAGATGTGCCATATAAAGCTCTGCCATATAGTGCTCTGCACCGTTCATTTGTGCCCCATAGATGCGCCTTATAAAGCTCTGCCATATAGTGCTCTGCACCGTTCATTATTGCCCCATAGATGCTCCTTATAAAGCTCTGCCATATAGTGCTCTGCACCGTTCATTATTGCCCCATAGATGCTCCTTATAAAGCTCTGCCATATGGTGCTCTGCACCGTTCATTTGTGCCCCATAGATGCTCCTTATAAAGCTGTGCTACCGGTATATATAATGCTGCCTGCGGCTGCTGCAGTAACGAAAAAAAATGCCATACTCACCTCTCTTGCTTGCAGCTCCTCAGCGTCCCGTCCCGGCGTCTCTCCGCACTGACTGATCAGGCAGAGGGCGGCGCGCACACTGATTTTATATATATATATATATATATATATATATATATATATATATATATATACTGTATCTACCTATACTATGTGTAGACATTTATTTTATCTATTCTATTCTAACCTAACCTGTCAGTGTGATTTTATTGTACACCGCACTGATCGGACGCATGGTCCGAGTGCTTTGCGATTTTTTTTTTTTTTTTTTTTTTTTTTTTTTTTTTTTTTTCTCGCACCCATTGACTTACATTGGCAAGTCTCGTCCGAGAATCGCAGCAATACGCAGCATGCTGCGATTTTTTTTTTTTTTTTTCTCAGTCCGATTTCAGCTGAGAAAAAAAATCGCAAATGAAATGTCATCTATTGAATAACATTGGTCCGAGTGCAATCCGATGTTTTATCGGATTGCACTCATCCGTTTTTCTCGCAAGTGGAAATGAGCCCTAAGGTTTAATTCCTGAACCAATGTTAACCAGAAAATCATCAAACTTCCTCACTTGGATGCCCATAAATCTTGCAGTGCATTTAATACAGCGCAATGAAATGTAGATCACATAGCATCACTTAGAAAACATCTAATGTTAACGTTCAACTTTCTGCATTCACAAACCTCTATGCTGGTTAGTTTATTAATATATCTTGTTAGTGGTTGGATCTGAGCATCAATGATACAGAGTCAGACTCGGACTGGCCCACCGGAGAACCGGAGGAATCTCCGGTGGGCCCAGGCACTGACACCTGCTGGCAAAATGGCCAGCAGCTGCCTAGGGCCCCCACTGCTCCACAGGCCACCAGACAGTGGCTATGGGGCCCCTGAGTCAAGAGGGCCCGCCCTGTGCCACTAGCAGCAGCTGGAAACAAGATCCTTTCCCCGCTGCTAAAGGAAAATGAATATTCACGCTTCCACACGCCCGTATGGGCGTGGAGAGGTGTGAATACGATTTCTCTTTTTAATAGCGGGCAGCGTTAGCCGCAGGCTGCAGCTAACACTGCCTGCATGTAAAGCCGCACCACCACACGCGCACACATATACACACACACAGCACCCCACACATACACACACATTCAGGCATACAGACTCACACAGAGCAGCTCACCTCCCGGCATCCTGCTTCCTGTCTGAGGCAGCCCAGCTGGATGATGTCATCATCCAGAATGCTGCTGTCTCAGTCAGAAAGCTTCCAGTGAGGAAGAGGCTGGATGAGCTGCTGCTGTGGGGAAGTGAGCTGTGCTGTGTGCCTGTGTGTTTATGCCTGTGTGTGTATGTGAGAGTGTGTGTGTGTGTGCCTGCATGTGTGTTTGCCTGTGTGTGTGAGAGTGTGTGTGACTGCGTTTGTGTGTGTGTGTGTGTGTGTGATGAGCTGCTGCTGCTGCAGTGAGGTGTGTGTTTGTGTGTGTGGTGGTGAAGGACAATGATATTGGTGGGGGGAGACAATGATGGAGGTGATGGGCAATGATGGTGGAGGAGACAATGATGGAGGTGATGGGCAATGATGGTGGGGGGAAGACAATGATGGAGGTGATGGGCAATGATAGTAGTGGTGGGGAGGCAATGATGGAGGTGAGGGGGGCAATGATGCAAGTGATGGGCAATGATGGAGGTGATGGTCAATGATGGTGAGGAAGGGAATGATGGAGGTGATGGGCAATGATGGAGGTGATGGGCAATGATGGAGGTGATGGGCAATGATGGAGGTGATGGGCAATGATGGAGGTGAGAGGCAGGGCCGCCATCAGGGCATGACAGCCGTGACTGGCGTATGGGGCCCGGTGAGCAGAGGGGGCCCGCATCGGGCCCCGTCTCATCTGGTCACCGGGCCCCCCCTGCAGGCGCTGCGGCAGCGGCACACTATTGACGTGCGCCCGCACGTCAATAGTTAACAGCCGCCAGCCAGTCTGAGGCTGGCGGCTGAATAGGGCCGCAGTGCGCACTCGCCGCCGCCGGCGTCTGACGTCATTGTCAGCTGCCGGGCCTGGCGGCGAGTGCATCTGTGTGGAGCCTGGAGAGGGAGCTTCACCCGGCGCTGGAGCTTGGCCAGGTAAGAAGTTGTGTTTTTTTTTTTTTCTTTGAGAGCTGCTGCGATCCAGGGGGGCCCGGGGGGCAGGATGATGGACACACAGGGGCAGAAATGCTGGACACACAGGGGCAGAATGGTGGACACACAGGGGCAGAATGGTGGACACACAGGGGCAGAAATGCTGGACACACAGGGGCAGAATGGTGGACACACAGGGGCAGAAATGCTGGACACAGTGGGGCAGAATGGTGGACACACAGGGGCAGAATGGTGGACACACAGGGGCAGAATGGTGGACACAGTGGGGCAGAATGGTGGACACACAGGGGCAGAAATGCTGGACACAGTGGGGCAGAAATGCTGGACACACAGGGGCAGAATGGTGGACACACAGGGGCAGAATGGTGGACACACAGGGGCAGAATGGTGGACACACAGGGGCAGAATGCTGGACACAGTGGGGCAGAATGCTGGACACACTGGGGCAGAATGCTGGACACACTGGGGCAGAATGCTGGACACAGTGGGGCAGAAATGCTGGACACAGTGGGGCAGAAATGCTGGACACAGTGGGGCAGAAATGCTGGACACAGTGGGACAGAATGGTGGACACACAGGGGCAGAATGGTGGACACAGTGGGGCAGAATGCTGGACACAGTGACACAGGGGCAGAAATGCCGGACACAGTGGGGCAGAATGGTGGACACAGTGGGGCAGAATGCTGGACACAGTGGGGCAGAAATGTGGACACACAGGGGCAGAAATGCTGGACACAGTGGGGCAGAAATGCTGGACACAGTGGGGCAGAAATGCTGGACACAGTGGGGCAGAAATGCTGGACACAGTGGGGCAGAAATGCTGGACACAATGGGGGCAGGATGCTGGACACAGTGGGGCAGAAATGCTGGACACAGTGGGGCAGAAATGCTGGACACAGGGGCAGAAATGCTGGACACAGTGGGACAGAATGGTGGACACACACAGGGGCAGAAATGCTGGACACACAGTGGGGCAGAAATGCTGGACACAGTGGGGCAGAATGCTGGACACACAGGGGCAGAAATGCTGGACACACAGTGGGGCAGAAATGCTGGACACAGTGGGGCAGAATGCTGGACACAGTGGGGCAGAAATGCTGGACACAGGGGCAGAAATGCTGGACACAGTGGGACAGAATGGTGGACACACACAGGGGCAGAAATGCTGGACACACAGTGGGGCAGAATGCTGGACACAGTGGGGCAGAATGCTGGACACAGTGGGGCAGAAATGCTGGACACACAGGGGCAGAAATGCTGGACACACAGGGGCAGAAATGCTGGACACGGGCAGAAATGCTGGACACAGTGGGGCAGAATGCTGGACACACAGTGGGGCAGAATGCTGGAGACAGGGGCAGAAATGCTGGACACAGGGGCAGAAATGCTGGACACAGTGGGGCAGAAATGCTGGACACAGGGGCAGAAATGCTGGACACAGTGGGACAGAATGGTGGACACACACAGGGGCAGAAATGCTGGACACAGTGGGGCAGAAATGCTGGACACAGTGGGGCAGAAATGCTGGACACACAGTGGGGCAGAATGCTGGACACACAGTGGGGCAGAATGCTGGACACACAGTGGGGCAGAATGCTGGACACACAGTGGGGCAGAATGCTGGACACACAGTGGGGCAGAATGCTGGACACACAGTGGGGCAGAATGCTGGACACACAGTGGGGCAGAATGCTGGACACACAGTGGGGCAGAATGCTGGACACACAGTGGGGCAGAATGCTGGACACAGTGACAGGGGCAGAATGCTGGACATTGGGGCAGAATGCTGGACACAGTGGGGCAGAAATGCTGGACACAGTGACAGGGGCAGAATGCTGGACACAGTGACAGGTGCAGAATGCTGGACACAGGGGCAGACTGTGAGACCCAGGGGCAGAATGCGAGACACGGGGCAGAATGGAGATACGGGGCATGATTGGAGACACGGGGCAGGATGAAAGACATGGGGGCATGACTGGAGACAGATGGGGCAGAATGGAGACACAGGGGGCATGATTGGAGACAAGTGTCAGGATTGCAGACATGGGGGCATGGTTGGAGACATAGGGGGCAGAATGGAGACATGGGGCATGATTGGAGACACTGGGGGCAGAATTGGAGACAGATCGTGCAGGATCATGGGGCAGGATGGATATGATGGAGACAGATGGGGCAGGATGGAGAGATCACATGGGGCGATCATATGGGGCAGGATAAGGAGATCATATGGGGCAGAATGGATACTCATGAGGGCAGGATGGGAGAATATCTGGCTGACGCCAGGAATGAGACACACGGGGCCAGGCTGGGTGATATTATTAATACCATAGGGGCTAATTTAGGGATATTATTACTGCAGTGATGTATTTATTTTATTTTTTGAGTATACTGTTTTAAATGGGGGGGCGGTCCTGTTACTGTATAGAGTGATACTATGTCGCCTTCTTCATGTGGTGTAATGTAGAAGTTGTGAAAAATTAAGTAATGTGTTCTGCAAGCGGAGCTCGTGATAACTGTGTTATTTCCTGCAGAGAGAAGTCCTGGCTGGATGAAATGATGGCGGTCTGTGCTGGATGAAAGATGAAGGACTTCACCTAGAGACGTCACTGGTGAGTCAGTGTGTTACCTATACACTGACACTATACACTGTATACAGAGCTCCTGTGTATAATTTCACTAGTGATCACTATATTATCTGTACACAGACACTGCATACTAAGTACAGATCTCCTGTGTATAATGGCACTTATGGTGATAGTATGGTGCTTTTTTAAAAATTACTGATCAGAATTGTAGTATTCAGTCACTATGTGGTGGTAATATGTGGTCTGGACATGGTGTTGTGGTATTTGTTCCTTGTATGTGATATTATTCGATCACTGTGGTGGTAATATGTCATCTGGTCATGGTGTTGTGGTATTTGTTCCTTCTATGTGATATTATTGGGCATTTTAAAAATTGAAAAATAAATAAAAATATACCTAAATTGTATTGCATATTTTAACAAATATTTAATAGGTTACAGCAGAGTAGGGCCCGGCCAAAAGTGTCTACCGTGTTATGGTGGCGGCTTAAAAAAATCTTTTGGCCAAAACAAAAGCTGCCTGCTATATGTGTGATCTGGTGATGGGAACTGTTAATGTGTGATTGGTGAGAAGTGGAGTTTTTCCAAGAGAGAGCGGTGGGACTGTGGACAGTTCGAGGGGTGGAGCCTGGAGGCGGGGCTGGGGTGGAGCCTGGGCGGAGTCTCAAGGGGGCCCCGAAAACTTTGCCAGTATGGGGCCCCGAAATTTCTAGTGGCAGCCCTGGTGAGAGGCAATGATGGTGGGGAGGCAATGATGGAGATGATGGGCAATGGTGGTGGGGGAGGCAATGATGGAGGTGATGGCCAATGATGGAGGTGACAGGCAATGGAGGTGATAGGCAATGATGGTGGGGAGGCAATGATGGAGATGATGGGCAATGATGGAGGTGATAGGCAATGGAGGTGATAGGCAATGATGGTGGGGAGGCAATGATGGAAGTGATAGGCAATGGTGGTGGTGGGAGGCAATGATGGAGGTGATGAAATGAGCAATGATGGCGGTGGGGGGAAGCAATGATGCAGGTGGTGGAATGGGCAGTGATGGAGGTTATGGGGGAGAATGATAGGGGTGGAGGGGGAGAAGGCAATGATGGAGGTGGTGATGAGGACAATGATGAGTGTGGAGAGGGGCTGCATTATAATTTATGAATGGGCTACATTATATTCTGTGGGGGGGACTGCATTATTCTCAGGGGACTACATTATATTCTGGGGGCTACATCATACTATGTGAGGGGGCTACAGTATACTCTATGGGGCGGCTGCATTATATTCTGTGGTGGGGCTGCATTCTCTCGGGACTACATTATATTCTGTGGTGGGCTGCATTATACTATATGAGGGGGGCTGCATTATTCCCTATGAGGGTGCTACTTTGTATTTTATGATGGTGACTGCATTATACCTGAGGGGGTTGCATTATATTTTGTGGGGTGCTGCATTATATTCTATGAGAGGGGACTGCATTATATTTTATGAGGGGGCTACATTATATTCTGTGAGGGGGCTACCCCAACCCTTGCTACATAATTAAGATGTGAACTATTTTATATTATACCCTGATATTAATGCTTTTTACCGCACAATTGGTGGTCTTGTATCTATTTCTATGTAGCTACATAGTGGGACCCAAGAATGATTTTCTCTGGTGGGCCCAAGGTGCTCCAGTCCGACTCTGTACAGAGTTCTTAATCCCCAGCAAAGACAGGTATAAATGATAAATTTCATCCCCCCTGTTCCAACCACTAGGGGGAGCTCATGAGTTTTGGGAAAGAAGATAGATTTTTTTGAATGGAGCTGTATGCAGTGAGCTCACCTTTGCGGTGGCTGTATAAATCTGTATGCAGTGAGCTCCCCCTAGTGGTGGCTGTATATCTATGCACCGAGCTCCCACTAGTAGTCTGTATAAATATGTGTGCAGTGACCTTTCGCCTACACGTTGCGTGCACACCAACTTATTCCAGTTCATCTCTTTAAGTTTTTGTTTCAGTTTTTTTTGCTTACTGTGCAAATAATGGTGTGGCCTGCTTTTTCCTTGAGCTGGACATTACATTCCTATAGTTCCCCCATGGTGTGAATTGGATGGGTTGTCACCGATGGACATCTGGTGAGAATTTCATGTCACTAGCACCTTTAGAAATATATTTACTTAGAAAACTGGTGAAGTGTTCAAAATGTACTTCACCTTCTGCATAGATAAGATAAAGGATACATCGGATGTGTGCTGTCCAATTTTTGATCGGATTGCACACAGACAGCACACTGACCTATGATATTCAATAATGCTGTTCACATTAACAACTTTTCTCTTGGTCCGACCGTCATTGAGAAAAAAAGAAATCACAGCATGCATTTCTTTATTGCATATATCAAATGAGACTCACTCATTCAAGTCTATAGGCGAGTAAAAAAAAAAAGTTATTGATACATTTCTATTATTAACCTAGGAAACTGTATTTGATCATGTATATTTTTTAATGTAACTGTATGAAAACAGAAGATCGCACACGGACATCACACATGTAAAAAACGGACACAGAGATGGCTCAATGATGAAAATTCAGATAAAAGTTAAATGAAAATGTGTCCACATTTTCAGGATGAAACTCAAATGATTTTTTCATACACTCGTCTGCGACCGGCCAGAGAGAAAAAAAAGGGAGAACAGAAAGAAAAAGGAAAATAAGAAACAAAAGTAAAGAAAGAAAGAAAAGAGAAAGAAAAAAGAAAGAAAATAAATAAAGGAGAAGAAAGAAAGAAAGAAAGAAAAAAACAAAACAAGAAAAATCTCAAAGCAAGTCATTATGAAATGTCATATCAATGGGCTAAATTAATATCCACTTTTCCTTTTCCTAGATTTGCTGCTTTCTTTTGTGAACTAGTTAGATGGATAGAAGCAGAAATCTTGGAAAAAATGAAGAATGGAAACACATTTTATTGTACCAGGATTTATAGTCATTTATATCAAATCAGAATCCTCGTTCAATCTTCCCTAACAATATAAGGCGATATAAATACAACTTTGTTTTCTATCATTTAAATATATGAAATTAAACAGAAATCCCCGACCAGACTAATTCTAAAATTTTTCTCCATTTGGTGCTTGTAATTACTATGTGTGGCTTAGGGGAATGTGTCCGTGTAATGTATGAGAGCTGCTGGAGTGTAAAGATGCTTATTTACAACTGAACGGGACATGTAATTCCTCTGACATCCCGGATAATAACTCCAAATCCATAAACTGCGGCAGATGAAGCAAATTGGTGCAATTACCGTGATATGTGAGTGCAGGGCGGTGGATTCGAGCCAGGTATAAACATGCAGATTTCATTTGGTTCTTCTGTGAAAGGATTTAAAAGCTTGAGGGTATGTGCAGACTATCAGGAATTGGCAGCCCTTTGGACGCAGAGCATGTCCGCTGCGTCCAAAGTGCTACCACCTGTTGATCGCAGGTGAATCCGCATGTGTTCACTGAACTGTGCAGAATCACCGTGTCTCCAATACATTGTATTGGTGAAATTGACATGCTGGGGTCTGAAAAGACGTGGCGCATGTCCGTCTCTGCGGGTGACCTGCGGGTGTCTCTGGACGCATAGTGGACATGGGATTTCTTTAAATTCCATCCAGTATGCTGTAACATCTGAACGCTGCGGGTTGGACGCTGCAGAAGTATGCAGCGTCCAACTCGCAGTGTTTCGCCTTCCTCCACGTATAATGATGCTGTGTGGATTCAAGCATACAGATAAACCTTTCATCCACTTCTCAGTAAACAGACTGTATGGATACTTAAGTCTATATTTATTGAGATGATAACAGATGATAATGGATGACAATCGTAGTGGATGGTACTGATAATGATATTGATGGATGATAGTGAAAAGAACCTGAAGACCCACCTCTTCAGACAAGCCTACAACCTGCAGCTACCACCGATCGACCAAACCGCTGCATGACCATCTCTACCCTCACCTACTGTATTCTCACCCATCCCTTGTAGATTGTGAGCCCTCGCGGGCAGGGTCCTCATTCCTCCTGTACCAGTTATGACTTGTATTGTTTAAGATTATTGTACTTGTTTTCATTATGTATACCCCTCCTCACATGTAAAGCGCCATGGAATAAATGGCGCTATAACAATAAATAATAATTAATAATAGTGGATGACAATGGTAAAAACTGCAAAGAATAAACAGCGTATCAGTACTGGCACATTACAACTACAGCATGATACAGGGTAATTAGCATCAGTAACTAGGGCATTACAGCAACTGTACGGTAGCAGTGTAATACAGCTATCTAAGGCAAAGTTCATGCAGCTAGCACTACTCTGTTCTATTCAGAAATGGATCTATCTGTATGCAGTGCAAAGAACATTATAAGGATACAGAGCACAATATACACTACACGGTGGTTGCCAGGTATGGACTGGGACTAAAATTCAGTCCTGGCATTTGCAATCACACAGGCCCATGTTGTTCACGTTTCCGAGCAACAGATGGGGATATATTCCTAACATTATCGTGGATGGAGGAAAGCAAGATTTACTACAAGACCAATATTTCTAATGATACCTGTGGTTGCTGGGGTGAGTGACGGAGTCAGTGACTTTTTCCTCCATCACAACTCTTAACAGTATGGGTGTCCTGAGATCACTGATTCTGCAAACAACGTAGCAGACAAGGCAGCCCATGACCAGACAGGCCCTTCTGGCATTTGCCAGAATTGCCCAATGGCCAGTCTGGCCCTGGTGGCTGCATAATGGCTAGCATGTACAGATTCTAACCCAAACCATAAATGCATTAGAATCTCACTGGGAACCACTGGTAAGGGGGGTGATTGTAGTGAAGAGAGAGAGCCAGGACACACGTGTATCTCTTCAGAAAGCCAAGGAAAACATGTCTGCAAAACTCTTTCAACTTGGTGAGCTAAGAGGGCAGTTCTAACCAGAATACACTGCTTACTTAAAGGGAATCAGTCACCTCATTTTTCGCATATAAGCTGCGGCCACCGCCATTAGAGGCTTATCTACAGCATTCTATAAAGCGTTTGATACCGTGCCGCACAAGAGGTTGGTACACAAAATGAGAATGCTTGGTCTGGGGGAAAATGTGTGTAAATGGGTAAGTAACTGGCTTAGTGATAGAAAGTAGAGGGTGGTTATAAATGGTATAGTCTCTAACTGGGTCGCTGTGACCAGTGGGGTACCGCAGGGGTCGGTATTGGGACCTGTTCTCTTCAACATATTCATTAATGATCTGGTAGAAGGTTTACACAGTAAAATATCGATATTTGCAGATGATACAAAACTATGTAAAGCAGTTAATACAAGAGAAGATAGTATTCTGCTACAGATGGATCTGGATAGGTTGGAAACGTGGGCTGAAAGGTGGTAGATGAGGTTTAACAATGATAAATGTAAGGTTATACACATGGGAAGAAGGAATCAATATCACCATTACACACTGAATGGGAAACCACTGGGTAAATCTGACAGGGAGAAGGACTTGGGGATCCTAGTTAATGATAAACTTACCTGGAGCAGCCAGTGCCAGGCAGCAGCTGCCAAGGCAAACAGGATCATGGGGTGCATTAAGAGAGGTCTGGATACACATGATGAGAGCATTATACTGCCTCTGTACAAATCCCTAGTTAGACCGCACATGGAGTACTGTCATGATCCCAATGGCAGGGGATCACAAAAGGACAAGCACACAAAAAAACAGAACAAGCTCTAGGGTGATGGAAACTGAGCTGACCGCGATCCTGAACCTAATTCACAACACTAGCAGTAGCCGGGGAACGTGCCTACGATGATTCTAGACGTCTCGCGCCAGCCGAAGGACTAGCTTCCCCTATTAGAAGAAACAAAGACCTCTCTTGCCTCCAGAGAAACACCCCACAGAAATAGCAGCCCCCCACATGTAATGACGGTGAAATGAGAGGAAAGCACATACGTAGTAATGAAAACAGATTCAGCAAAATGAGGCCCGCTAAAACTAGATAGCAGAGGATACAAAAGTGAACTGCGCGGTCAGCGAAAAACCCTACAAAAAACCATCCTGAAATTACCTGAACTCATGTGCCAACTCATGGAACATGAGGAGTAATATCAGCCCACTAGAGCAACCAGCAACAAGGAATCACATAACTGCAAGCTGGACTAAAACAAAAATAAAGCAAAACGTGGAACAGGAAAATCAAAAACTTAGCTTGTCCTGAAGATTACTGAAGCGGAAAGCAGAGGTAACAAGACACACTGATTACATTGATCGCCGGCGAGGAAATGACAAGAAAGCCAGGTTAAATAGGAAACTCCCATATCCTGATAGAACAGGTGGACACCAGAGACCGCAGAGAACACAAGTCACCCAGTACCATCTGTAACCACCAGAGGGAGCCCAAAAACAGAATCCACAACAGAGTACTGTGTCCAGTTTTGGGCACCGGTGCTCAGGAAGGATATAATGGAACTAGAGAGAGTACAAAGGAGGGCAACAAAATTAATAAAGGGGATGGGAGAACTACAATACCCAGATAGATTAGCGAAATTAGGATTATTTAGTCTAGAAAAAAGACGACTGAGGGGCGATCTAATAACCATGTATAAGTATATAAGGGGACAATACAAATATCTCGCTGAGGATCTGTTTATACCAAGGAAGGTGACGGGCACAAGGGGGCATTCTTTGCGTCTGGAGGAGAGAAGGTTTTTCCACCAACATAGAAGAGGCTTCTTTACTGTTAGGGCAGTGAGAATCTGGAATTGCTTGCCTGAGGAGGTGGTGATGGCGAACTCAGTCGAGGGGTTCAAGAGAGGCCTGGATGTCTTCCTGGAGCAGAGCAATATTGTATCATACAATTATTAGGTTCTGTAGAAGGACGTAGATCTGGGGATTTATTATGATGGAATATAGGCTGAACTGGATGGACAAATGTCTTTTTTCAGCCTTACTAACTATGTTACTATGTTACTAATGTAACCTGAAACATAAGAAAAACCAGTTAGATTATACTCACCCAGGGGCGGTCTGGGTCCGATGGGCTTCACAGGTCTGGGTCCGGCGCCTCCCATCTTCATACGATGTCATCATCCTCCTTGCTTCCCTGTTGCGGCTCCTGCGCAGGCGTACTGATTTGCCCTGTTGAGGGCAGAGTAAAGTACAGCAGTGCGCAGGCGCTGGGCCTCTCCGAGCTTTCCCGGTGCCTGCACACTGCAGTACTTCGATCTGCCCTCGACAGAGCAGAGAATTGCGCCTGCGCATGAGCCGCGACAGAAGCAAGTAAGAGGACATCATCGCATAAAGATGGGAGGCGCTGGACCCAGACCTGCAATGCCCATCGGACCCGGACCGCCTCTGGGTGAGTATAATCCAATTTATTATTCTTATCTTTCAGGTTACATCGGGGAAGGGGGGCTTATCTACAGCATTACAGAATGCTGTAGATGAGCCCCTAATGGTGGTGGCCGCAGCTTATATGCGAAAAATGAGGTGACGCATTCCCTTTAAAGCAGAAAACACTTGTGTATGTAGAAACAGGATAAATGGCTAACTAATGACCTCTAAGGGTTGTAACTGGTACTACGCAATGAATTTATCTTTTTACTCATGAATGGGCACAAACACACAGCATTTACTGATCGTCTGCACATACCCTTAAGCTTCCATCTTTAAAAGGGTATTTCCATCTCCAAGATCCTATCCCAATATGTAGTAGATGTAATAATAATAAGGTTAACAAATACCTGCAAGTAGAAATGTGGTATAGGTCTGATTCTCCATGTCTGTTACCCCATGTGCATGGCATTGCAGTAGCTTAGATATCCATGGATACAACCACTAACTAACCCTCTACTATATGAGTGGTTGTAACCATGGATACCTAAGATACTGCAATGTCCTGCATATGGGGTAAGCAACATAGTGAATCAGAAGAACTACGCTACATTTCTAATTGTAGGTATTTTCTAGTATTATTATTATTACACCTACTATTGTTATAGGATCTTGGAGATGGGAATACCCCCTTTTTTTTCTTTTTTCTTCAGCTGAGCGAACCTATTGAGGTTTTCAAGAGGAGGGCACTTCAGGAAATGCTTATGAAGCATCTTTTTTAGCTGTGTTAGGCCGGTTTCACACGTCCAGATTATTCCAGTACCGTACAAAAACGGTACTGGAGTTATCCGTGTCCGTGTGCACACGTGGCACATCAGTGTGGCACACGTGCGGCACACGTGTGCCGCCCGTGTGCCCACTGGGTACCACACGGAGCATGCCGGAGACAGCGCTAAAGTTTAGCGCTGTCCCCGGCATCGTGCTGGATCCCCATTCATATGTTCCCTGCAGCAGCGTTTGCTGCAGGGAAGATATGAATATTAGTGTTTAAAATGCTGATCCAGCTCGTGATAAGAAAACAAATACTGGCCATTTTCCATTTTTTTTATGTGCATGTAACACAAAACCCTGATTTAAACAATAGGTCATTTTCTGATGGCACACTCGCTTTAAAGAGACCTTCAAGAAGATCAGCCTCATGAATATGCATAAGGAATGTGAAAAACATTTTTTATATATTTTACTTCTGGCCTGAGATATGATCCCTACAAGTTACAGGTTCAAAGCCTGAAGCTGCACTACTAATTTTAATGACAACAGCAGCAGCTTTAGGTGTGAATGTGATATTATTGGTTCTGTTTTCCATGACAACACTGCATCTAATAGAAAGGATCAGTGGAAAATATCAGTATTTCAGGCTCAGACTTTCGGCCTGTAACTTCAAAAGATTATAAGTTGGTATGAATGTAAGATATTTACTAGTGATGAACGCAACTGCTCGTTACTCGAGTATCGCGGGTGCTCAAGTCACATGTTCAAGTCCCCGCAGCAACATGTGTTGTGGCTGTTAGTTACAAAACATGTAGGGATTGCCTGATAAACACGAGCACTGTTTAGGCACATCATTGGCTCTCCAACTGCAACATGGCATCCACTAATTATTCCAGCAAATTTTACATTCAAAAAGGCAAACGGCGCTTCTTCCCTTCCGAGCCCTGCCGTGCGCCCAAACTGTAGATTCCCCCCACACATAAAGTATCGGAATGCTCAATAAAGATTGCACAATATATTTTGAGGTCCATTTTCTCCTGTTACCCTTGTGAAAACAAAAAACTTTAAGTCTAAAGTATATTTTTTGTGAAAAAAATAAAATGCAATTTTTTTCCTTCCACATTGATTCAGTTCCTATGAAGCACCTGAAGGGTTAATAAACTTCTTGAATGTGGTTTTGAGTACTTTGAGGGGTGCAGTTATTTCGAGTGGTGTCACCTTTCTGTACTTTCTGTCACATAAACCCCTCAAATTTACTTCACATGTAATGTGGTCCCTAAAAAAAAAATGATTTTGTTGGAAAAATGAGAAATCGCTGGTCAACTTTTGACCCTTCTAACTCCCTAACAAAAAACAAACAAATTATTTAAAAAAATTGTACTGATGTAAAGTACACATATGAAAAAATGTCATTTATGAACTATTTTGTGTGACGTGATTTAAAGGCATAGAAATTAAAGTTTGAAAAATGCTAAATTTTCGCCAAACTTCCGTTTGTTTTCACAAATAAAGGCAAGTCATACTGAAGAAATTTTACCACTATCATGAAGTACAGTATCTCACAAAAAACAATCTCAGAATCACCAGGATCCATTGAAGCGTAACAGAGTTATGATCTCATTAAGTGACTGTGGTCAGAATTGTAAAAATTGGCCTGGTCATTAACGTGCAAACCACCTTTGGGGGTGAAGGGGTTAAGATCAAAATTGGCTCGGTCACTGAGGGGTTAACAAACTAGCCCAGACAGTTTGCCGAAACCGCTGCCTGTACTTACTCCTAATGCAACCCTAATATATATATATATATATATATATATATATATATATATATATATATATATATATATATATATATATATATATATATATATATATATATATATATATATATATATATATATATATATATACACACACATATATATATATATACAGTGGGGCAAAAAAGTATTTAGTCAGTCAGCAATAGTGCAAGTCCCACCACTTAAAAAGATGAGAGGCGTCTGTAATTTACATCATAGGTAGACCTCAACTATGGGAGACAAACTGAGAAAAAAAAATCCAGAAAATCACATTGTCTGTTTTTTTAACATTTTATTTGCATATTATGGTGGAAAATAAGTATTTGGTCAGAAACAAACAATCAAGATTTCTGGCTCTCACAGACCTGTAACTTCTTTAAGAGTCTCCTCTTTCCTCCACTCATTACCTGTAGTAATGGCACCTGTTTAAACTTGTTATCAGTATAAAAAGACACCTGTGCACACCCTCAAACAGTCTGACTCCAAACTCCACTATGGTGAAGACCAAAGAGCTGTCAAAGGACACCAGAAACAAAATTGTAGCCCTGCACCAGGCTGGGAAGACTGAATCTGCAATAGCCAACCAGCTTGGAGTGAAGAAATCAACAGTGGGAGCAATAATTAGAAAATGGAAGACATACAAGACCACTGATAATCTCCCTCGATCTGGGGCTCCACGCAAAATCCCACCCCGTGGGGTCAGAATGATCACAAGAACGGTGAGCAAAAATCCCAGAACCACGCGGGGGGACCTAGTAAATGAACTGCAGAGAGCTGGGACCAATGTAACAAGGCCTACCATAAGTAACACACTACGCCACCATGGACTCAGATCCTGCAGTGCCAGACGTGTCCCACTGCTTAAGCCAGTACATGTCCGGGCCCGTCTGAAGTTTGCTAGAGAGCATTTGGATGATCCAGAGGAGTTTTGGGAGAATGTCCTATGGTCTGATGAAACCAAACTGGAACTGTTTGGTAGAAACACAACTTGTCGTGTTTGGAGGAAAAAGAATACTGAGTTGCATCCATCAAACACCATACCTACTGTAAAGCATGGTGGTGGAAACATCATGCTTTGGGGCTGTTTCTCTGCAAAGGGGCCAGGACGACTGATCCGGGTACATGAAAGAATGAATGGGGCCATGTATCGTGAGATTTTGAGTGCAAACCTCCTTCCATCAGCAAGGGCATTGAAGATGAAACGTGGCTGGGTCTTTCAACATGACAATGATCCAAAGCACACCGCCAGGGCAACGAAGGAGTGGCTTCGTAAGAAGCATTTCAAGGTCCTGGAGTGGCCTAGCCAGTCTCCAGATCTCAACCCTATAGAAAACCTTTGGAGGGAGTTGAAAGTCCGTGTTGCCAAGCGAAAAGCCAAAAACATCACTGCTCTAGAGGAGATCTGCAAGGAGGAATGGGCCAACATACCAACAACAGTGTGTGGCAACCTTGTGAAGACTTACAGAAAACGTTTGACCTCTGTCATTGCCAACAAAGGATATATTACAAAGTATTGAGATGAAATTTTGTTTCTGACCAAATACTTATTTTCCACCATAATATGCAAATAAAATGTTAAAAAAACAGACAATGTGATTTTCTGGATTTTTTTTTCTCAGTTTGTCTCCCATAGTTGAGGTCTACCTATGATGTAAATTACAGACGCCTCTCATCTTTTTAAGTGGTGGAACTTGCACTATTGCTGACTGACTAAATACTTTTTTGCCCCACTGTATATACAGCTCTGGCAAAAATTAAGATACCACCACATCAAAACCCTGTCATGGGCAGCCCAATCTGCTGACCTGTACCCCATTGAAAACCTCTGTTTTTCAGGAGGCTGATGAAAGTCTGGTGGAAAGCATACCAAGACGCATGACAGCTGTGATTAAAAATCATAGTTATTCGACAAAATATTGATTTCTGAACTCTTCCTGAGTTAAAACATTAGTATTGTTCTTTCTAAATTACGATGAACTTGTTTTCTTTGCATTATTTGAGGTCTGAAAGCCCTGTGTTTTTTTTTTATTTTGACCATTTTTCTTTGTCAGAAAAAAATACAAAATTTATTGCTTGGAAATTTGGAGACATGTTGTCAGAAGTTTATAGAATTAAAGAACAATTTACATTTTACTCAAAAATATACCTATAAAGAGAAAAATCAGACAAACTGAACATTTTGCAGTGGTCTCTTAATTTTTGCCAGAGCTGTATATATACCAGCTATTAAACCCATTTCTTTGTATCAGTCTTTCTCTCTCTCTCTCTCTCTCAAAGCTGCTTCTCCAGCCGATGCCCTGGAGATAATGGTAGTACGGCATGCGCTGAGTAACACTGCGCAGGCACTGGAGACTCCGGACAGAAGGACCTATTGTTGATTACATTATAGATATATATAATAATAATCTTTCTTTTTATATAGCGCTAACATATTCCGCAGCGCTTTACATTTTGCACACATTATCATATACATACATATATATATTAATAATTAAAAAACAAAAAGCAGCACAAAATTACAATAGGGTGCAAAAGCCTTCCAGGCATGTACCAAACCTTTACAATAGATCCAAAAAATGATGAAGGCAGCACACCAATAGCTGAAATTTCACGTGTGATTTATTGATCCATGTGCAACGTTTCGGTCCCAAGCCCTTGCTTGAGAAAGGTCCACACTTGGGACCGAAATGTTGCATATGGGCCAATGAACCGCACGTGAAATTTCAGCCATTGGTGTGCTGCCTTCATCATTTTTTGCATATACATTTATAGATATACAGTTGTGGCCAAAAGTATTGACACCCCTTCAATTCTGTCAGATAATACTCAGTTTCTGCCTGAAAATGATTGCAATCACATATTCTTTGGTATTATTATCTTCATTTAATTTGTCTTAAATGAAAAAACACAAAAGAGAATGAAGCAAAAAGCAAAACATTGATCATTTCACACAAAACTCCAAAAAACAGACAAAAGTATTGGCACCCTCAGCCTAAGGCCGGCGTCACACTGGGTGCGAGTGAGACAACGCACATCACTTGGATATCATCCAAATATCATCCAAATATCATCCAAATACATTTCTCCGCTTCCTCCGCAGCTGTGCTCCGATCCTCCCTGTGTGAGAGAATCGGAGCACAGACGCATGACACTCGGCAGCAGGAGCCGAGTGTCATTAGCATATCTCATCGGATGATCTCGCATCAGATGCAATACAGTGTGATGCCGGCCTAATACTTGGTTGCACAAACTTTAGCCAAAATAACTGCGACCAACCGCTTCCAGTAACCATCAATGAGTTTCTTACAATGCTCTGCTAGAATTTTAGACCATTCTTCTTTGGCAAACTGCTCCAGGTCCCTGATATTTGAAGGGTGCCTTCTCCAAACTGCCATTTTTAGATCTCTCCACAGGTGTTCTATGGGATTCAGGTCTGGACTCATTGCTGGCCACCTTAGAACTCTCCAGTGCTTTCTCTCAAACCATTTTCTAGTGCTTTTTGAAGTGTGTTTTGGGTCATTGTCCTGCTGGAAGACCCATGACCTCTGAGAGAGACCCAGCTTTCTCACACTGGGCCCTACATTATGCTGCAAAATTTGTTGTTAGTCTTCAGACTTCATAATGCCATGCACACGGTCAAGCAGTCCAGTGCCAGAGGCAGCAAAGCAACCCCAAAACATCAGGGAACCTCCGCCATGTTTGACTGTAGGGACAGTGCGCTTTTCTTTGAATGCCTCTTTTTTTCTCCTGTAAACTCTATGTTGATGCCTTTGCCCAAAAAGCTCTACTTTTGTCTCATCTGACCAGATAACATTCTTCCAAAACGTTTTAGGCTTTTTCAGGTTAGTTTTGGCAAACTCCAGCCTGGCTTTTTTATGTCTCGGGGTAAGAAGTGGGGTCTTCCTGGGTCTCCTACCATACAGTCCCTTTTCATTCAGATGCCGACGGATAGTACGGGTTGATACTGTTGTACCCTCGGACTGCAGGGCAGCTAGAACTTGTTTGGATGTTAGTCGAGGTTCTTTATCCAACATCCGCACAATCTTGCGTTGAAATCTCTTGTCAATTTTTCTTTTCCGTCGACATCTAGGGAGGTTAGCCACAGCGCCATGGGCTTTAAACTTCTTGATGACACTGCACACGGTAGACACAGGAACATTCAGGTCTTTGGAGATGGACTTGTAGCCTTGAGATTGCTCATGCTTCCTCACAATTTGGTTTCTCAGGTCCTCAGACAGTTCTTTGGTCTTCTTTCTTTTCTCCATGCTCAATGTGGTACACACAAGGACACAGGACAGAGGTTGAGTCAACTTTATTCCATGTCAACTGGCTGCAAGTGTGATTTAGTTATTGCCAATGCCTGTTAGGGGCCACAGGTAAGTTACAGGTGCTGTTAATTACACAAATTAGAGAAGCATCACATGATTTTTCGAACAGTGCCAATACTTTTGTCCACCCCCTTTTTCATGTTTGGTGTGGAATTATATCCAATTTGGCTTTAGGACAATTCTTTTTGTGTTTTTTCATTTAAAACAAATTAAATGAAGATAATAATAACAAAGAATTTGTGTTTGCAATCATTTTCAGGAAGAAACTGAGTATTATCTGACAGAATTGCAGGGGTGTCAATACTTTTGGCCCCAATTGTACACAAGTATAATAGAAGTAATGTAAGAACTACATACTTATTAGAAGACCACACGACCATCTCCCTGAATTCAGTAAATGCAGCCATGTTGTTTCGCTGATGTGCTTCTTCAGGGGTCGCTTTCACATCAATTTGCAGGGGTTTCTCCTTTTCCTCTCCTGGACGTCTGCAATACACAATGTTTAAACATGTAAATGTCTATTTTTTAGGCACTGTGGACAGTTCCTGTGTTACACCATTTTCACACCAAACCATGTACAGTGTTTTTTTTTCTACTGAAACTGAAAGGTCTAGAAATTGTCCGTCAGAACTGTTGTGTGTTTCTATGAATAATCCTGTATGTACATCAACTTGTACCATGACAATACACCATGACATACTCGCACACTTCACTACTAACCTCCACAGAGAACAAGTGACCGGCAGGAAGGAGACAAAGACTTCAGTCATTTCTCACACTGCTGAGGTAAAAGGAAAGCTGAGCTCTGATTGGGTTCTCTGATAAAGAACTGCGTTCTGATTGGTTGTCGTGGGCAAAACTGAGTATTGACTGGTTGCTCTGGTAAAATGAAAGCTGAGCGCTGATTGGTTGCTAAGGACAGTGTTACTGTGAGGCGTCTCTGATAATGGAGGCCCGGTATATATTTGTAAGGACTAGGCCCCATGTTTGGATGCTGTGCTCCTCTGCTAGTGTGAAGGGGTTAATATAATATTCAGCAGTGGAAGGACATAAGGTTTATGGGGTGTGTAAGTCAGCGAGAGGTCTCCCTAGCGTTAAATTAAAAGAACTTTATCCAGAAAGCGGATTTATTCTAAAATCAATAATTATTTAGAAGAGCGAGGTGAGATAAGGCTTCTCTCAGAGCTGAGACACGCTCCGCTTGTATCGCAGCGTGTGCTGACACACTGTTACTAGCACCTTCATAGTGGACATGACGGTGACTGTCCAATTGGGCTCTAACGCTCAGGGGCCCCTGTAAATAAGTGATCCATTGAACAAAAATATCATTTAAATTAAAGGGGGTTAAAAAATGTGGCTGATTTGTATCAGAAACAGCGCCACACCTGTGTACAGGTAATGTGCGGCATTGCAGTCAGCTCTATTTATGTCAGGTTAAAATACATAAAGGGCCACAACGTCATATTGTACCTTCCAAAGCGCCGACGGGATGGAACGGCAACAGGTTTATGTGGGATGTTTGGCAAGAATTCCAATTTTTTTTTTTCCTCCTTGACAGCCAAGAGCTGTGACCAGGGGTATAGCTATAAAAAAAATCCATGGGTTGCAATCGCACCCGGGTCCTGAAGCCTGAGGGTATGTGCACACGTATTTTGGAGCTCTGTGGATATTTCTGCAGCGGATTTTAGAAATCCGCAGGTAAAAAGCATTGCGTTTTAAAAAAAAGCTTAAAAAACGCATACATTAAGCATCCCATCATTTTTAATGGTTTCTGCAATTTTTGTGCACATGTTGCGTTTTTGTCCGCAAAAGAAAGCATGCGGAAAAATACGCAGCATGTTCATTAATTTTGCGGATTTTAAGCGGATTTCCCACTATACTATTGCATTGGGAACCTCCGGAAAAAAAGGTGAAAAATCCGCACAAAAAACTCGATAAAAACGCGACAAAAACGCATGCAGAATTCCTGCGGAAAACCTCATGATTTTCTCAGGAAATTTCTGCATACTTTCCGGACGTGTGCACATACCCTCACCGCGGTTTTTATGCGGATTTTGTGCGGATTCCACCTGCGGTTTACACTTGCGGATTCATATTGTGGAGCAGGTGTAAACCGCAGTGGAATCCGCACAAAGAATTGACATGCTGTGGAATGTAACCCGCAGCGTTTCCACGCGTTTTTTTCCGCAGCATGAGCACTGTGGATTGCGTTTTCCATAGGTTTACATTGTACTGTAAATGCATGGAAAGCTGCTGCGGACCCGCTGAGGATCCGCAGCAAAATACGCAACGTGTGCACAAGCCTTTGGAGCCCAAAATGTCACTTGGCCCATATGAAAACCCATTACGATTAAAGATTTGCAATAATTGGGGGCCCCATTAGAGATTTTTCATTGGGGCCCACATGCTTCTTGTTCTACCACTGGCTGTGACAGTAATATTTTTCAGTCATTAGAGATATTTCATGGTCTCATTTTTTGCGATACGAGCTGTAGTTGTTATCCTCTCCATTTTGGGGTCCATATGACTTCCTAATCTTCTTTAATTCCATTATATTAGAATGTGAAATGAAGAAAAAACAGTGATTCAGCCACTTAGATTTATTTTCGTTTTTGGCGTTCATCATGAAATATTTTATTAGATTGAACAGTTATACACATGGTGGTAACAAATATGGTATTTTTATTTATTTTAGATTTTAATTATTTATTGATCTATTTTTTATTTTTGAAAAATATTTTCTCTTTTTTTTCTTCTTTTTAGTCCTCCTAGGAGACTTGAACCAATGATCATTTCATTGCTTGTACAATACCATGAAATACTTGCTAATTGAAGTCTATTGTAAAATAGATATAAACACATGGTAGACGCAGGAGGCCCCCAGCTGCCATGACAATCTGTAAGGAGATGGACATACTGCTCACATTCCCCCTTTAAGACACATGTATTGTTGCAGTGTATCCTAATGTTATGTGTATTGTGACATACGTTATTGGTGATAGTGTTGTGTTCTACCCAACAGTAGGGAGAGTTAATAATTGGAACTAGCCCAGAGTGGGAGAGGACAAAATGCAGGGACAGAGACAGTTTCCTGTCAGGAAGTAGAAAAGGTGGAGTGCGTGTCTGAAGCACACCTGGGGTCTGGGTGATGGGCAGTGCCGCATGACATGGCTGTCCTGAAGTGAGGAGAGACCAAGACGGTGGTTACCATGAACCAGAGTAAAGAGAAAAGGAAAATGGACAGAAGGGACAGGACTCCTAGAAATACGGCTCAGAGTTTGTCACTCAGAGGTGATGAACTAAGATGGGACAGAGAACATAGGACAAAGAGAGTGCCCTGTGAGTTCCAAGTAGTTAATAGCAAAGAAGTTAAGGACCGGCCATACTATCAACATAGTTCCCTGAAGGGAACCGCGGATTGAGAATAGGACTCTTGCTAACTGGACTGTGGTACTGAGTTGTGGTGAAGGAGAGTGAAACAGTAGAGCTAGAGACTAAACGAGCAGCGAGAAAGGAATTGAGACTTTGTGTGAAAATGCTCTGTATTGTGAAGGAAACATTCATGAAGTTGTGTACCAACTACCTTCTATACATAATTCTCACAAAGTTATCGTTCAGTAAAATACTTATTTTCGACTGGTGGTCTCCCTCATTGAAGTCCTCAACATCTGTTCCTGGACAACCAAAGTCATCGGAAACATGCAGCCTGCAAGGGTGTAGCGTCCCTACAGCACAAGTGCACACACACCCAACCTTCAGGTAACTTGAAACTTTGGCAGGGTTCTAGAATTTACCTGAGGTGGCCAGGTTTTGGCGTTGGCCCTGAGTGTATGTCCACCCACATTTGCGTAAGCCCAGCCTTAACATTCTTAAATTCTAATTATCCAAGGAAGGGAGAGAGATGGTGGTTTGGTTCAGCGCTGCTATGAGTAATGAGGTGATATACCACTGGGGTAATTTTATAAAAAATTATTCATTGCTATGCATTTTGGGGTCGGTGTCACCTGCCTGATGAAGGAGCTAAACTGGTTCCGAGACTCGTAGCAACGATTAAAGTTTTTATACAGTTACCCCAGTGGTATATCACCTCATTACCCACGGCAGGGAAGAACCAAACCACCATCTCTCTCCCTTCCTTGCGATTTCTATCTGGACTTCAAAGGAGTCCAGCAGGTGGAGCAGCAGCCATTCAGATTGACCTCATTATTCCTGAGCATTGTGCCTGCTCTTGTACAACAGGTGCTGGTAAGAACCTCCAACACTGAGACTCGGGTTTTCCTAGTATGATCTGCACAAGGTGCTCTTTCCTTTCTCTTTCATAAATTCTAATGATGGCCTTTCCTGATCATCTTCTGAGGTGCTATGACTTCATAAAACATGTTGCATCTCTTAAGGATCAAACAGACCCAGCACCCTTCGATCAATCTGCAGCCGGAGAGGTCACCATAAAAATCGCGAGCCGCACATTAGCTTTCGGCCTGAGACTGAAGCACAAAGCAACATTCAGATGCAATTAAGATCTTGGAGAGTTTTAATAGGATCCCGCAGAAGTTTGAGATAACATCGAGCAGCGCTCGTTACTTTGATTTTACATAAGGAGGAAATCGTGTTAGCAGACATCCAAGATGGCAGTTTAATTAAGGAGAACCACAGATTGAAGGTTACGATACAAACTCCAATGAGGGTGACGAGAAGGTCATGGTAAAGAAGTCCAATATTTGTAATGGTCTATTTAAAGTGGCCAATGGTCAAGTTAGGCTGCCGTCACACTAGCAGTATTTGGTCAGTATTTTACATCAGTATTTGTAAGCCAAAACCAGGAGTGGAGCAATTAGAGGAAAAGTATAATAGAAACATATACACCACTTCTGCATTTATCACCCACTCCTGGTTTTGGCTGAGAAATACTGATGTAAAATACTGACCAAATACTGCTAGTGTGACGGCAGCCTTAGTGTGTAGTCAATGCTCTGCAGATCTGTCGTAGTGCAATAGTCTGTAGAATATCTGTCGGTAGAAGGGGCAGAGCAGTGTTCTACTGATCTTGAGAAAGGACAGTGGTGTAATAATCTGCAGTATATATAAATGAGCGATAACCTGAATGTATGAGCGATGCTCTGTAGGACATTATTTGGGTCCTTGTGACCACATCTTCCAGGTGCTGTGGTCAGGGATGCGGTTTACTGCATAATTTGCAGTTTCTGCGGTCACGGGGGTATAGGAATAATTAAGGATTCGGCAGAGGAATGCATCTACTTGCTTAGGTAATTTCTATGTAAATGAGCTAATTAAGCAGCTAGGATTGGATCGGAGAGTCATTTTATCTCCACATTTGCACTTTGATTTCTTATCTTATATTTTTGTTGTATTATTAATAGATCTCACCCAAATGCTAAGATGACACGGGCCCCTCCCCGGAGCAGAGACCTAATGCTCCACGCAAATGAAAGGATCTGAGCCAAGAAATAGCTTCTACAGGTGATAGACGCCATTCTCATGCAACAATTTATGTTTAGTCCCCATGGATGAGACCCCAATTGCATGACACTTAAAGGGTATATATATTTTTGCTTGTTTCCACCTCCACATGACTAAAGATAATCTGCCCAGTCAGACATAGAAATATCTAAATTTACATACATCAACGCCGGCATAAAAAGATTACTGGAGATATGTGGTGGTGTTTTACATTTATCTCCACCATTATATAGCTTGGAAAAAATGTTATGACACCTACAGATAAGTGAATAAATGACATGTCTCCAATACAGATTCTTGAATTACCAGAGAAATTAGTCCCCAATCAATCTAATGATGATTAATGGTTGGACCAAGAAAACATAGGAATTACGAAAGGAAATTGGAATTAAGGGTTAATGAATGAAGCATAGGGACACATTTGGGGAGAAGCTACTAAAGTCTATGGCATATCTTGTTCCTGTAACCTATTCCACTTTCAGGACCAAACACTGGCAGCTGGGCTTATTTCATCTTGTATGTGTCAGGTTGCCACAGCAACCTTATGCATTCTAATAACGTTATCATCCCTGATAGTTTTTAAACACGGCTCAGGCGGCAGGACACCGCAGGAGTATTCAGGTAGATGGCATTCTCCCACTATAACGTGCTGAACTTCTTCAAACATGTTGGTTCCTTTTGTGCTACATTAATGTTCTAGCACTGCTATTTAAACTCCATTGCTACAGTTCTGCTGCATTGCTGTTCCAGAATTTGCTGGGCCAGTTCTGTTAAGTCAGCCACTTCGGGGTCAGCTGTGCTGCTTCAGTCGGGCTTGGCTAAATCAGTAATATCTGGAAAATCTCTGCTACAGCAGTCATTGATTGGCCAGTTGTGCTGCTTCAGCCTTTAATGCACCAGCTTAGCTACATCAGTTACTGATTAACTAGCCCTACTACTGCATCAGTCACTGATGGGCCAGGTGTGCTGCTTCAGCTAACGAAGCTCCAGTTTAGCTAAATTAGTAATTTCTGGGAAAACTCTGCTGCATCAGTCACTGATGGGCCAGTTGTGCTGCTTCAGCCAACGATGCACCAGCTTAGCTACATCAGTCACTGATGGACTAGCGCTACTACATCAGTCACTGATGACAAAGCTCTGCTACATCATTCATTGCTGGACCAGCTCTGTTTCATCAGCCACCGGTGTTGCAGCTCTGCTCCATCTCTCATCGCTTTTCCAGCTCTGCTACATCAGTCATCACTGTATGTAGGAATATACTTACAGTATCATTCTATCTCATATCTATGTGTCTTTCTATCTATTTTGCTTGTCACTCTTTATATTTTAGCTGAAGGTTTCTTTATGTTTTGAAATATAAATGCATGATTATGTGACCGCCAGGCATTGTGTGATATAAGTCTCCCTGTCACATTGTTCTCCTTACTATGTTGATAGGAGGTCACAGCAATCAGTTCGTGGTCAACATAAATTATATTTCACATTACAGTCTCAACTAAACGATCTTGACCTAATTCATCTCTAAGTTCGCTTAATTACACAGCTAATTGCATCAATCTGGATTAATTTATTAATAATAGAAGACTTTGCTCTGAAGATACATCATATCGAAATCTGACGGCCAAGTGCAGAAAATGCCAGACTGCCGGCACTGACCCAAATGTAATTCGAAAATGGAGAAAGACAGATCCACAGAACGGCGGTAAAATAATCAGAATTAATATAATTGTTTATGTAGCCCCAGTATGTATAAATTATAAAAAGACTGCAGAAGAGGAAGATATACAGGTCCTTCTCAAAAAATTAGCATATAGTGTTAAATTTCATTATTTACCATAATGTAATGATTACAATTAAACTTTCATATATTATAGATTCATTATCCACCAACTGAAATTTGTCAGGTCTTTTATTGTTTTAATACTGATGATTTTGGCATACAACTCCTGATAACCCAAAAAACCTGTCTCAATAAATTAGCATATCAAGAAAAGGTTCTCTAAACGACCTATTACCCTAATCTTCTGAATCAACTAATTAACTCTAAACACATGCAAAAGATACCTGAGGCTTTTATAAACTCCCTGCCTGGTTCATTACTCAAAACCCCCATCATGGGTAAGACTAGCGACCTGACAGATGTCAAGAAGGCCATCATTGACACCCTCAAGCAAGAGGGTAAGACCCAGAAAGAAATTTCTCAACAAATAGGCTGTTCCCAGAGTGCTGTATCAAGGCACCTCAATGGTAAGTCTGTTGGAAGGAAACAATGTGGCAGAAAACGCTGTACAACGAGAAGAGGAGACCGGACCCTGAGGAAGATTGTGGAGAAGGACCGATTCCAGACCTTGGGGAACCTGAGGAAGCAGTGGACTGAGTCTGGTGTGGAAACATCCAGAGCCACCGTGCACAGGCGTGTGCAGGAAATGGGCTACAGGTGCCGCATTCCCCAGGTAAAGCCACTTTTGAACCATAAACAGCGGCAGAGGCGCCTGACCTGGGCTACAGAGAAGCAGCACTGGACTGTTGCTAAGTGGTCCCAAGTACTTTTTTCTGATGAAAGCAAATTTTGCATGTCATTCGGAAATCAAGGTGCCAGAGTCTGGAGGAAGACTGGGGAGAAGGAAATGCCAAAATGCCTGAAGTCCAGTGTCAAGTACCGACAGTCAGTGATGGTGTGGGGTGCCATGTCAGCTGCTGGTGTTGGTCCACTGTGTTTCATCAAGGGCAGGGTCAATGCAGCTAGCTATCAGGAGATTTTGGAGCACTTCATGCTTCCATCGGCTGAAATGCTTTATGGAGATGAAGATTTCATTTTTCAGCACGACCTGGCACCTGCTCACAGTGCCAAAACCACTGGTAAATGGTTTACTGACCATGGTATTACTGTGCTCAATTGGCCTGCCAACTCTCCTGACCTGAACCCCATAGAGAATCTGTGGGATATTGTGAAGAGAAAGTTGAGAGACGCAAGACCCAACACTCTGGATGAGCTTAAGGCCGCTATTGAAGCATCCTGGGCCTCCATAACATCTCAGCAGTGTCACAGGCTGATTGCCTCCATGCCACGCCGCATTGAAGCAGTCATTTCTGCCAAAGGATTCCCGACCAAGTATTGAGTGCATAACTGAACATTATTATTTGTTGTTTTTTTTTGTTTGTTATTAAAAAACACTTTTATTTTATTGGATGGGTGAAATATGCTAATTTATTGAGACAGGTTTTTTGGGTTATCAGGAGTTGTATGCCAAAATCATCAGTATTAAAACAATAAAAGACCTGACAAATTTCAGTTGGTGGATAATGAATCTATAATATATGAAAGTTTAATTGTAATAATTACATTATGGTAAATAATGAAATTTAACACTATATGCTAATTTTTTGAGAAGGACCTGTACACTCCGAAAGTAGAGTCCAAAGGAAAGGGTGGTGTATTATACTAGTTATTTTATATATACGGGCAATATTATAGTAGTTATATTCTTGTACATAGGGACAGTATTATAGTAGTTATAATTTTGTACATAGAAGCAGTATTATAGTAGTTATATTCTTGTACATAGGGGCAGTATTATAGTAGTTATATTCTTGTACATAGGGGCAGTATTATAGTAGTTATATTCTTGTACATAGGGGGCAGTATTATAGTAGTTATATTCTTATACATAGGGGCAGTATTATAGTAGTTATATTCTTGTACATAGGAGCAGTATGATAGTAGTTATATTCCTGTACAAAGGTGCAGTATTATAGTAGTTATATTCTTGTATATAGGGGCAGTATTATAGTATTTATAATTTTGTACATTGGAGCAGTATTATAGTAGTTATATTCTTGTACATAGGTGCAGTATTATAGTAGTAATATTCTTGTATATAGGGGCAGTATTATAGTAGTTATATTCTTGTACATAGGAGCAGTATTATAGCAGTTATATTCTTGTACATAGGAGCAGTATTATAGTAGTTATAGTCTTGTACATATGAGCAGTATTATAGTAGTTATAATCTTGTACATAGGAGCAGTATTATAGTAGTTATAATCTTGTATATAGGAGCAGTATTATAGTAGTTATATTCTTGTACATAGGAGCAGTATTATAGTAGTTATATTCTTGTACATAGGGGCAGTATTATAGCTGTTATATTCTTGTACACAGGAGCAGTATTATAGTAGTTATATTCTTGTACATAGGAGCAGTATTATAGTAGTTATATTCTTGTACATATTGGCAGTATTATAGTTGTTATATTCTTGTACATAGGAGCAGTATTATAGTAGTTATTTTCTTGTACATAGTGGCAGTATTATAGTAGTTATATTCTTGTACATAGGGGCAGTATTATAGTAGTTATATTCTTGTACACAGGAGCAGTATTATAGTAGTTATATTCTTGTACATAGGAGCAGTATTATAGTAGTTATATTCTTGTACATATTGGCAGTATTATAGTAGTTATATTCTTGTACATAGGAGCAGTATTATAGTAGTTATATTCTTGTACACAGGAGCAGTATTATAGTAGTTATATTCTTGTACATAGGAGCAGTATTATAGTAGTTATATTCTTGTACATATTGGCAGTATTATAGTTGTTATATTCTTGTACATAGGAGCAGTATTATAGTAGTTATTTTCTTGTACATAGGAGCAGTATTATAGTAGTTATATTCTTGTACATTGAGGGCAGTATTATAGTCGTTACTTTCCTCTTACTTAACTCTCAAATTGTTAAAACTGATGTA
Source organism: Ranitomeya imitator (assembly GCF_032444005.1). Classification (NCBI taxonomy): domain Eukaryota; kingdom Metazoa; phylum Chordata; class Amphibia; order Anura; family Dendrobatidae; genus Ranitomeya; species Ranitomeya imitator. Next base: position 26,345,075 of record NC_091290.1, read on the forward strand.
GAGGAGAGCAGTCACTCTCTAAAAGAATTTTACATCAAGAGCCATTGCTAGATCATTCTGTAGGTAAGGGCTTAGGATGTGTTAGCTTGCTGTTCTCTGTGATCTCTTTGCAGACATCTCTATGGAAATGGTGCGCTGCTTCCAGTGTGAGATCTTAAGGAAACAAAGCCTGGTACACAGTCAACTGCATTCCTTGCAAATGGTGGCAAAATGTCATTGTTGATGATAGATCCTCAGAACAGACACGTCAGGGGCTTGTTTCATGTCACCCTTAGCTACGAGTGATCTACTCCGAGTGTCTGGAAAACAAGAGGAATGTGACCGCTAATATTCCGCCAGCATCTTAAATAGAAATAAGTCCCTGGCATTTGCTATAAAAGCTTTAAATAAAAGCCAAAACATAAAAATCAGACACAACAGTCAAACAAATCAACGGCAAGAATATGCTGAGCAATGCATCGCAGGATAGAGGTGAGAATAAGCGAGGATTGTTGCATTTAGACAAGTGACAGTAAATCCGGTGTCCAGAAGAACTCCATTAAACTGGGAAGAAAAGCAATAATGTAAAGGAAACTTGAGCTTACTGATATTAGACATCAGGTGTAAACAGAGTCCAGTGGTGGTGACTTTACACCACTCCATCCGACGCTCAGCATTGTTCTTGGTGATGTACGACTGCATGGCGGCTGTTCTGCCATAAAGCTCATGGCGGGGCGCAGTGTTTGTGCTTATGCTAATAATGTAATGTTATGGGGTCTCCACTTCATGGTTGAGTTGCTGCAATTTTTTACTCTTCTCAATAATATCAGTCACAGATGATGGGGGAAAATTTAGGAGGAAGAAATGCCATGAACAGACTTGTTACCACGGTGACACCTATTACAGGACCGCACTGGTATCAGTGAGATGTTAGTAAAGGCAGATGGCATGGCGGGGGGCCGGATGTCATATACTGGGAGGTGAGGGGCTGGAGATTATATACTGGGAACAGATGTGATACACAGAGGGCAATGGAGCCAGATGTCATACACCATTGGGGTGGGGGACAGAGGGGCTGGATGTTATACACAAGGAGGCTACTATGGTGCTGGATGTTATACACTGGAGGGTCAAGGGGCCGATTGTTATACACCAGGGAGGTGATGGGCTGGGTGTTATACACCAGGGAGGTGATGGGCCGGGTGTTATACACCAGGGAGGTGATGGGCTGGGTGTTATACACCAGGGAGGTGATGGGCTGGGTGTTATAAACCAGGGAGGTGATGGGCTGGGTGTTATACACCAGGGAGGTGATGGGCTGGGTGTTATACACCAGGGAGGTGATGGGCTGGGTATTATACACCAGGGAGGTGATGAGCCGGGTGTTATACACCAGGAGGCGATGGGCTGGGTGTTATACACCAGGAGGCGATGGGCTGGGTGTTATACACCAGGGAGGTGATGGGCTGGGTGTTATACACCAGGGAGGTGATGGGCTGGGTGTTATAAACCAGGGAGGTGATGGGCTGGGTGTTATACACCAGGGAGGTGATGGGCTGGGTATTATACACCAGGGAGGTGATGAGCCGGGTGTTATACACCAGGAGGCGATGGGCTGGGTGTTATACACCAGGGAGGTGATGGGCTGGGTGTTATACACCAGGGAGGTGATGGGCTGGGTGTTATACACCAGGGAGGTGATGGGCCGGGTGTTATACACCAGGGAGGTGATGGGCTGGGTGTTATACACCAGGGAGGTGATGGGCTGGGTGTTATAAACCAGGGAGGTGATGGGCTGGGTGTTATACACCAGGGAGGTGATGGGCTGGGTGTTATACAGCAGGGAGGTGATGGGCTGGGTGTTATACACCAGGGAGGTGATGGGCCGGGTGTTATACACCAGGGAGGTGATGGGCTTGGTGTTATACACCAGGGAGGTGATGGGCTGGGTGTTATAAACCAGGGAGGTGATGGGCTGGGTGTTATACACCAGGGAGGTGATGGGCTGGGTGTTATACAGCAGGGAGGTGATGGGCTGGGTGTTATACACCAGGGGGCCAAGGAGATGAATGCTATACACCCGAATGACTGGACTGAATGAAAAACGTGAATTCAGTGATTAAGGTTAGCGTCTCCCAAAATTCTATTTAAACTACTTATACAGTCATGCAGGGGACATAGCCCCTATAAAATCAAGTTTTGCCACAATTTTCCCCAAAATTTCCAGTTCTACCGCAACCATGGTTTAAAAAAATTGGCAGCCTAATGCTGTTCTCAGTCTTCTGGCATGACACTATGTTCGCATAAGCGTAATGAAAAATCGGCCGATTTTCACCCACAAAAAACAAATGTTGTTCCATCTGTATTGTCATTGAGATGGCGCCACACCTGTGCAAGGGTTGTGAGTGATATTGCAGCCCTGTCCCATTCACATCAATGGGGCTGAACTGTAAAAACTGTAATAATACCTGACACAGCCCAATGGTCCGACCTGGCACTGTTACTAGAATAAAGCTGCCATCCAGATTTTTCAAAACTTGTATAACACCTTTAAGGAGAAAAAAAAAAAATAAAGATTATTTAGGAGGAAAAAAAAAATGAAGGTAAACATGTCAGACTGACTCTGCGCCATTCTGCGTCTGACGACTTGTGTCATATCCAATGTGTTTGATGCATTAGAACTTTAGAGCTCGTGTGACACTTTGTTTCTCTGTGTAGAACTGTGCTGTCACCAAGTGAGATTTTCTATTTTTTTTCAAGGGGAAAGGGAGGTATGAAATACGAGGTGACACAAACAAGAATGAATCCACATTACCTCATTACGCCTGACATCGTCCATTATAAACTGACACGTAAGAGAGAGCGATCTATTTCTAGAAAATCAGCGGCATCAATAAGAAGGGTCTGTATACTAAGTATACTAATCCTTGATGATCAATTACTGCGCAATCCAATCCGCAATGTTCCAGATAATAATAATAATCTTTATTTTTATATAGCGCTAACATATTCCGCAGCGCTTTACAGTTTGCACACATTATCACCACTGTCCCCGTTGGGGCTCACAATCTAAATGCATGTGTTGCAAACAAAATCCCTCTCAATGGGTCTTTACAGAAGTACAGGAATAGAAAGTGTAAGAAACCTGAAGAGGATCAGTCACTTGTCATAAAAGGGTCATTTATTTTATCTGGCGTGAATGCCACATTTCTTCTGAATTTGGTGTTCTATTCACTTTTTTTCTTGCGCCTCTCCATTGCCGAGATATGAATTAATCTTCCCAGTATAGAAATTTAGATTTTAACCAAGTAGGAGGGGTCCTCAACTGTTCTTTGTGGGTGTTTTCTGACTGACCAAGCCCCCTTGGCTTACAAGACTAGATTTATATACAATGAAGCCGAGGCCATCCATCAGGAACGGAGAGGAGCAGGAACAAAAGGAAAACCTCTCCGGATTCAGGAGAACGGCGGCATTTACACCAGGTAAAAAAAAAACATATTTAGGGTACGTGACTTCTTTAAGGTAATCACTGATGATTGTATAGATTTCTTTCAATTGGAGCTATAAATTCAGCCTTTTTTTGGCAATCCAAATCCGGTAGAAAAAGATCTGCTTGCAGTTGGCAGGCACCTTATTTATCTGTAATACTTTCCTTGTTGTCCCCATGTTTTTGCATCCTTGTTCTAACCTAAGTGAAGCAATATAGTTTTTGGTCCCTAAATCCCGAAACGTCAGTTTTTTGTTCTATAGCTACTTTTGCATGAACCATTTGAAAAAAAAAAAAAAAAAAAATCTTAAAGTATTACTAAACTTTAGTACAATTTTTTTATATTTGGCAGGCACATAAATGACATGTACATTGGTGAGATTCTGGGTCCTAAGAACCCCACCAATAACTCAAAAGACCACTTCAATGTGAACAGCTCAAGGTCAGAAATGCACCGCCCCTGCCTAAAGCCGATCACTTTCTAATGAATGTGTACTGCGCTCTGCGCATGCTCGGGCGGGAGCTGTGCACCTAAGAGTGGTCTTTTGAGCAATCATTTGGGGTCTCTGGAATATAAGTCAATACAATTTAAGGTCCTACAAAATGTAAGAAAAATGTATCGTACGGATAGGGAATAACTTGTTTTCTTGGGAATTAAGTATTATTCTGCCATGTATGTATCATCCCTGCAGGACACCGAGGACACTTACTTGATGGGTTTCAACCGTTTTTTTGTTCCTTCGCGTTGAGTTATGCCGGGATTTGTCACATAATGTAGGTCTATACTATAATATGCTTTTTTATATGTCTATGGGGGATATTGACTCTGGGTAAGAAAACAAGCTGCAGGCTGATGCTCGGTCATCGAAACGCGTTAATTGCCTTAAGAAACCGTTATTAGGCCTCTGACACATACAACTCTGCCACGGCCATCTTCCATCTTATGGCATACATTCCAGTTTAAGCACCAATTACTCGTGCCTGCAGCGATGGAAGATATGTTTTTGTAGGGCAATAAGACCTTGTTTCTCCTTCCTTCTCTACGCATTGTCGTCCCGCTGAGATTAACGAGTTTCCATCCTGTTACATTACAGGACTGAATTACCCGCTGCCACTAGATGAAGGTAGAACAACCATCATTATTCTAGGCTGCAAAAATTGGGTTGTGTGTCCCTTGGACGACTCCTTGATATTGAGCAGGACCCCAGGCAATTAGGCCAAGAATCCCCTTGGCATCCTATAATCAGTAAGGCCAATCCAGAGCTCTTCCAATAGAAAAGGAAGGGGATTTTGCAGAAATGATAATGATTGCAGGTTTAAACTGAAGATGGCTTACTAGGGAATGATTATCTTCTACTGGACAGCAGAAGACCCTCTGCAAAAACCGTATATAGTCCCATTGGTAGTGGTACAACACGGCACTCGTACTATCATGCGAGTTAGGTGCTCAAATAGGGCATCCAGCCCAAAGCAATCCAGACAATAGAGAAACTTGGCACTCAAAAATACTTTAGCGTGGATAGTTATTTATTCAATGTGCATCCATAGAGACAAAAGTCGAACGTTTTCAGTTGGCGCAACTCACCACGCGACTTCCGTCGCCCTCCATGTGCGCGACACACTCAGAATTCCTATTTGCATCCAGGCTTCTTTGAAAACTCTGTTGGAACCAGTTTTGACAGGATATGCGTATTTCCCAGTATACCAGTATAATTGTTCTGATGAAGGTCCGGATGTTGACCGAAAACGTTCAAATTTTGTCTCTATGTATGAACATAGAATAAATAACTATCCACGCTAAAGTATTTTTGAGTGCCAAGTTTCTCTATTGTCTATAGTCCCACTGGTCTCATACAGCGCAGCAGACAGCTACCCCTCTCCAAAAATCTACCAGTGATTGTGAACTAGTAGTGGCTTAATCCATAGCATGCAATACAATAGATAGGGTTAGAGTCTTTGTGATGTGGCTGTGGACCCCATTAAAAGGGTTATTTTGGCACCACGCACTTCTGCAAACGGAGGTAAACGGCACCAATAATAACATGTTTTCAGATATCTGCCGATTCAGGATGCGGGCAAAACCAGCAGGTATCACACACATGTCCTAATCTGATAGATACCTGCTGGTCGTGCACATGTCCTAATCTGATAGATACCTGCTGGTAGCGCACATGTCCTAATCTGATAGATACCTGCTGGTCGTGCACATGTCCTAATCTGATAGATACCTGCTGGTAGCGCACATGTCCTAATCTGATAGATACTTGCTGGTCGTGCACATGTCCTGGTTGGTACCTGTAGAGGAGATGTGTGCCATTGTTGTGTTAAGCTCTCAGAGCAGGGGTGGACATATCATCATTGGAAAAGGTAAATGGGTCATTTTCACCTCCAAAGCAGGTGGAATTATGCATTGTGAAGAACTATTGGACTTCAAAGGGTCCATATATTGTTCTTGCACAGGGGCCTCTTCTGTGCCACCAATATCACAGAGAATTATGACTCTAGAGACTTTCAGGCTCCAGATATAAAGTACTAGCTATTGAACCCGTTCTACGCCCGGGTGGCGAGCATTTATATTGGTATATGATCTCCATCCTGGTATGTGCTGCTCCATCGTGTGTCCCCATCCTGTCATGAGCTGCTCCATCCTGCGTCTCCATCCTGTCATGTGCTGCTCCATCCTGAGTCCCCATCCTGTCATGTGCTGCTCCATCCTGCGTCCCCATCCTGTCATGTGCTGCTCCATCCTGCGCCCCCATCCTCATCCTGTCATGTGCTGCACCATCCTGCGTCCCCATCCTGTCATGTGCTGCTCCATCCTGCATCCCCATCCTGTCATGTGCTGCTCCATCCTGCGTCCCCATCCTGGCATGTGCTGCTCCAACCTGAGTCCCCATCCTGTCATGTGCTGCTCCATCCTGCGTCCCCATCCTATCATGTGCTGCTCCATCCTGCGTCCCCATCCTGTCATGTGCTGCTCCATCCTGCGTCCCCATCCTGGCATGTGCTGCTCCATCCTGAGTCCCCATCCTGTCATGTGCTGCTCCATCCTGCGTCCCCATCCTGTCATGTGCTGCTCCATCCTGCGTCCCCATCCTGTCATGTGCTGCTTCCATCCTGCGTCCCCATCCTGGTATGTGCTGCACCCATCCTGCGTCCCCATCCTGTCATGTGCTGCTCCATCCTGCGTCCCCATCCTGGCATGTGCTGCTCCATCCTGAGTCCCCATCCTGTCATGTGCTGCTCCATCCTGCGTCCCCATCCTGTCATGTGCTGCTCCATCCTGCGTCCCCATCCTGTCATGTGCTGCTTCCATCCTGCGTCCCCCTTTCTGTCATGTGCGGATCCTGTGCACATGCTACCTGATTCCTTTCCCCCGCCATTTTCTTGGTTCTTCTGCTGCCTGAATCGGGGCCTGCGCAGTCCGCGCTTTCCGGCGCCATTTTCTTGAAGACACACTGCCGATTCCGGCAGCAGGAGGACGAAGAAAATGGCGGCGGAAAGTAATGGCGTAAGTAACAAATTGCTGTGGCATGAAGTGCCACAGCATAATAAGGGCGCAAATATGTGCACGGTGTCCCCCTGCTCCCGACCCCCTGCTCCCGGCAGTCCGCGCCTTCCGGCGCCATTTTTTTTCCTGACACTCTATAATGTAACACTAGGAGCGTCGCACCTGCACAGTCTATAAAGGCTTCGGACAGAGTGACGCTCCCAGCGTTATATTATAGATGCTCCCATTCACTGACTGCAAGCCGAGATCTTGGATGTGCAGCGCCCCAGAGATCTGGTAGTTGCAGTATGACACTCTGCCGCTAAGGGGAGTGATGGTACGTCTGATGGCACTGAAGGAATTCTACTGACCAGGTATCACCAGCACACATTACACTTCACACTCCGGCCACTAGGGGGAGAAAAAGGCTTTATTTATTTATTGGGCCACTCCTCACACTGGTAAAACTAGGGGTTGGGTAGGAAGTTAGTCAGAAGCTGACTGGGTTGGATTCAGGCAACATCCGGTGGCAGGGGGTGTTGCAGGGAGAAGACACAGGGGGGTCCCTGTCGGGCGTGGGAACCTGGCAGGTACCTAGCGAAGAGAGCAGAACATTACGGAACCGCGCCTGCACTACCTTGTGGCGGTATCCTAAGAAGGAGACACGAAGCGAAGGGTATTGTGGAACAGTGAGAAACGAGATCAAGCACAAAGGAGAGCCAGTAGGAGTCGTGCCGTGAGACCGAGGCAACATCCTACTGAGGCGTGTAGCCGGTGGCCGGAACACCGTGGAAGTAACTGACTCTAGGCCTTACTTCGAACTCCGCAGGACAGTTAATTATAGGTTGGCTGTCTACCTTAAATTTCCTACGAAGACATAGGGGGCAAAGCGTGGAGAGGGGCGTCTCTAGGGTCCCGGAAGAGCTCCGAGCCTTCCCGTCATACGGGTGCGTCCTAGCCATAACATACCTGGGGGACGAGAAACTAGTAACATCTGGAACAAGAGAGAGTGAGAAAGAATTAGAGAGAACTAGAAAGAACGAACGAACGAGAACAGAAGTTGTGAGGACTATTCCGAATGCTCAGCAGGGTAGCACTACAACACACAGGCGCTATTGGTAGGCAACGATTTCCACCTGCAAAGGGAACTCTGGATGTGCCCATCGGACCGGCCGGTCTCAGAAAGCCCTGTTAAACGTGCTCTGGATTGCGGATCCTGAAGTCTTCAGTAAAGAGGTAAAGAGACTGCAACCTTGTGTCCTCGTTATTGTCTGCACCTCACACCATCGCCATCTATATCACTGGGATGCCCTGGGGACATACTTCACCTGTGGGAAGGTATACCATCTAGCTGCCATTCCATCACCCCAGCGGACCCCAAGCAGCGTCGGCCATCCTGACCGAACACCACAGGTGGCGTCACGAAACCTTGACAGACTCCTATCACCTTTTATTGGACGCCCCTTAGCAGTGTCACGGACCGGGTCCAGCCACTGTGACAACCCCAGAACTAAGACAGAAAGGACCGGTACCGAGTGACCTGTGGCCCTGTGTCTGGGGGCGATCCAACTGTTATGTGGAACAGCAACATAGATAGAAAAATGTATTATTAGTTGTACTCCAAAACACTGGTATGAAAAAGTTGCACTTTTTGGCAACTCCTACTTTATGCCGCTCTTACCAACTTTCTGTGGAGTAATGTCAAGCAGGAAAGGGTCTGAAAGTGGTGTAAACTGCAGCACTCCTGCGATGACGGAGCTATAAGTCCCAGTGGTCACGTACTTATTACATAGTAATTAGTTGCAGCTCCATACCTGTTGTGCACGTGGATCAGGCTGCCACCCTCAGTTTATCAATCAAGCTTTTCCCGGTCACATAATGTTAAAACAAATCTTTTCATTTTACCATCAAAAGAAAGTTACTCTGGCATCCATCAGTACGCAGAACGCTGTTCAGCCCATTTTAGCCCTTCTACAGTACAACTGCTAAAAACTCCATTCTGTTGGCACGATCAGGTGACATTACACGTTTGCTAGCGCACGTTGCCATCATGAGGGCCGGGAAAAGCTTGAATATGATATTGTTATGTCACGTGACTGCTGCAGCCAATGAGAAGACACTAATCGTCTGCAGCTTTTACTATTTTGCTTTGATTGAAAAGCTGCAACCAATCAGTGGCTGCAGTAATCACATGATATAACAATATCACATGATCCGATAGTAGGTGAGTTTTTTTTTATTTTTTCTTATTTTATTGGGCTATCTGCAGGTGTATAAAACCTTTAGGACTGGTGAATAGAACATTAGTTGCAAAAACTTTTTATTATGCCCTGATTAAGTTATATAGAAGCAAAGCCACTAGCAGTTTATGGATTGTCCATCTACATAGCGGTGGCGGACATACTGCCGCTGCAGCCACTGCACTAAAGCCCGAAGGCGGATGAGGGCCCTTGTAGGGCAGTAATAATTAGGTAAATCTGGCAGAGTCCGAGGCTCCGCGAGGGGGTGTCGGTGCAAGATTGCGTCAGACGGGGAAGTGTGCCCAGACACATTTCTTGCACAGGGACCCAAAGCTGTCGGTGTCCACCCGTAGGTCCCAACGCACCTTATTACATGATGATATAAAGCAAGCCTTCAGATTAGAGTTCACCTCCTCGTCCCCCAAGCTCGCTCTTCTACAGTCACACCTAAATCTGCGTTTAACAAGTCTTTTTTTTATTCCAGCAGTTGCAGCGATAAAACTGCTAGAAGTTGGACAATGGCATATATTCAGAAGTGAAGTGATGGCGACGTCTGTGTGCGCTGTCAGCGAGTGATCACCATGGACTTCAGAGACACTCGTTCCTCAATTAGACCCAAGAAATATATTAGGGGTGTCATAAATTCCATAAAGCACTTGATAAATATCACCGGCGCTTGAGGTGACAATTAGCGGACGCAGGGAGGAAGAAATATCCTCTGTTGTGGCGCGGCGGTATTATATTTACTGAAGGCGCCGTGCATTAAATCGTAGGAACATCCAGATGAACCTTGTGAAGACACTGTACAGTCCCCACCGGTGGCATCTCGCACTCCCATATCTTCGGCTGTAAGAGTGCAGTTCTGGACTAAGTCATAAAGAGTTTATTCAAAGATGTAATGAGTCGCTTGTGGCTCGTTACCGAAACATCCCCTCATTGCCAAAGGTGGCCACTTACCCTCACTGCCAGATGTCGGTTGCCGGTTCTGCAGAACATTACAACCCTCTCGCTTTATCAGCCACAAACTGGACAATAATTTAAAATAAATGTCGATCGTAAATAAGTGACTGCAATGAACAGTGGCGTAATAATCTGCAGTACCTGGTGGTAGTACGGGCAGCAAGGGCAGACATATGATTGGTGCAACCTGTGGCCAAGAGGCACAGGGGCCACTTCTACCTCCAAAGAAGGTGGAAATGGGTATAATTATCAGCCGTTGGATGGCAAAGGGTACATGCACTGTTCTTCGGTCTGTGTCCGCCACTGATGGGCACAGTAATATTCTGCAGATCTATAGAGAGGTCAGTGGGGTAATAATCATCGAGATACATCACTATATATCTGTTAGGAGGTAAAGGGGATATAGCGGTAAGATGGACAGTGAGATACCTAACTGTGCCCCCCGGAGTCCGGCACAGTAACCACGTCCCCTACAGGACACCTCAGAAAGCCGGACTCTAAAAATGGCTTATTTTATTTGTGGGACTTCACTACCAATACAGTGTATTGTCTCTCCACCTTTCCTGGGGCACCCACCTGGGTTGGATATGGTAGCTACTTTAAGTGGCACTGGCTTGCACACTCTCGACTCTACTCTTCCGGACTTTGGCTTTTACAGATACTTCAGGCAGTATGCATTCTGTGACACTTTGTAGCATGGTAGTCTGTTCCTTCTCTCCATTATGGGTGGACAGTCTCCGATGCCAGGGTCAGTCACAGAGGTAACCATGCTGCAGCCCCAGTGTCTCCTATCTGATGATTATACAGTAGTCTGTGCCTCCCATGTGATGAATATGCTGCAGCCCTAGTGTCTCCTATCTGATGATTATGCAGAATTCTGTGTCTCCTGTGTGATGAATATGCTGCAGTTCTAGTGTCTCCTATCTGATGATTATACAGTAGTCTGTGTCTCCCATGTGATGTATATTCTGCAGCCCCAGTGTCTCCTATGTGATGTATATACAGTAGTCTGTGTCTCCTATGTGATGTATATTCTGCAGCCCCAGTGGCTTCTATCTGATGATTATGCAGCATTCTGTGTCTCCTGTGTGATGAATTTGCTGCAGCCCCAGTGTCTCCTATCTGATGATTATACAGTAGTCTGTGTCTCCTGTGTGATGAATTTGCTGCAGCCCCAGTGTCTCCTATCTGATGATTATACAGAAGTCTGTGTCTCCCATGTGATGAATATGCTGCAGCCCCAGTGGCTCCTATCTGATGATTATACAGTAGTCTGTGTCTCCTATGTGATGTATATTCTGCAGCCCCAGTGTCTCCTATGTGATGTATATACAGTAGCCTGAAGATCTCCCACTGCTGGAGTTCTATAAATGTAACATGAGCAGTGATATCCCCATGTGAGGAGCCATGCAGTGTAATATACCGTACATCTGTCTTTAGACCTTACTGCTGCGAGTTCTTTTCAAAATTCATCACAAAGAGTCGCATACGCTCCAGACGGACGCAAATCTGGGAAAGGAGTTGTAAGTAACAACATCATCAATACCACCTAACATCACATATGCCCCTGACAGCAAAAAGGTCCCCATCCCTGTGTTAGAGGGTAGCAGTGACATAGAAACCATCTGCAAGGATGTCGGTGTGATCGTCTGCAGCAAACACTTTCCCATTTATCCCCCACTTTTGAGCTGAAGGTTTATACGAGGTCGCACGGCCCCCTACTGACACTTCCACAGCAGTGGAGGAGTCCCTGCTGCTGCCGCATATGTAAAGTGGAGTAAAGTAATGAAGTATCTGTTTTTTATGAGAAGATTGACAGGACGACATCAGATTTTAAAACGGTAAATCTCACTCATAAATTTTAATCTTCACCGTGAATGCAAATGAGGACGTCTCAAGAACATGTCAGCTTCTTCCAGGAACCTCATAAACACAATATTGCTGAGCAGAATTTCAGATTATTATTTATATCAAATCGTTTTCATGGGTCTCTGACGATCCATGTGCCATCAGTGATCAGAGACGATCCTGCAGATCTGTTCATCCTGGGCCTCCTGGTTCATATTGGGAAATCCAGAATCATGGAGAAAACTGATAAATTTACACAATGAGAGCTTCTGGACAAGGGGATATAAACCCATAATGTGTGATACGGCCTGCTTAGTTGCTGTATCTAATCCAATCATATGTGGTACTCTCTGTTCATCTACTGTATCTAACCTTATCCTGTGTAATACTGGTAATACTGTCTGCTTTTCTGCTGTATCTAAGCCTATTGTGTACCATACTATGTGCTGAGCTGCTATATATTATCCACTGTCTGCTGAGCTGTGTATCTAAACCCAATCATGTGCAATACTGTCTGATTACGTGCTGTATCTAATGCTATCCTGCAAAATCGTCTGCTGAATTGCTGTATCTAATCCAATCATGTGATGTTTGTAATCCAATCATGTGCTGTACCTAATCCAATCATGTGCAATACTGTGTGCTAAGATGCTGTATCTAATCCTATCAAGTGTAATACTATCTGCTGGGCTGCTGTATCTAATCCAATCATGTGCTGTCCCTAATCCAGTTGTGTGCGATACTGACTGCTTAGCTGCTGTACCTAATCATATAATCGTGACACTGTCTGATGAGCTGCTGTATCTAAGCCAACTATCTACTGTATCTAATCCAATCATGTGCGATACCAAGGCTGCCGTCACACTTGCAGTATTTGGTCAGTATTTTACATCAGTATTTGTAGCCAAAACCAGGAGTGGAGCAATTAGAGGAAAAGTATAATAGAAACATAAGCACCACTTCTGTATTTATCACCCACTCCTGGTTTTGGCTACAAATACTGATGTAAAATACTGACCAGATACCGCTAGTGTGACGGCAGCCTAACACTGCTGAGCTGTTGTATACAATTCTAGACCATCTACTTAGCTACTCTTTTAATTTCCACCATGTGTGTTATTGTCTGCTAAATTGTATCTAATCACATCATCTGTGATATTTTCTACTGAGCTAGTTTATCTAAGCCTTTAGTGTGTGATACTGTCTGCCGTTCTACGTATCTACGCCTATGAAAATGTGATTCAATGCTTGGCTGCTGTATCTAATCCTATCATGTGCGGTACTGTCTCCTAAGCTGATGTACTCCTATCCTGTGTGATGGTGACTGCTGAGCTGCTGTATCTAATCCTATCATGTGCGGTACTGTCTTCTCAGCTGCTGTACTCCTATCCTGTGTGATGGTGACTGCTGAGCTGCTGTATCTAATCCTATCTTGTGCGCTGTGTTCTCAGCCGCTGTACTCCTACCCTGTGGGAAGGTGACTGATGACCAACTGTATCTAATATCATCATGTGCGGTAGTGTCTTCTCAGCTGCTGTACTCCTATCCTGTGTGATGGTGACTGCTGAGCTGCTGTATCTAATCCTATCATGTGCGGTACTGTCTTCTCAGCTGCTGTACTCCTATCCTGTGTGATGGTGACTGCTGAGCTGCTGTATCTAATTCATCATGTGTGGTACTGTCTCCTCAGCTGCTGTACTCCTATCCTGTGTGATAGTGACTCCTGAGCTGCTGTATCTAATCCTATCATGTGCGGTACTGTCTCCTAAGCTGGTGTACTCCTATCCTATGGGATACTGACTGCTGAGCTGCTGTATCTAATCCTATCATGTGTGGTACTGTCTCCTAAGCTGCTGTACTTCTGTCCTGTGTGATGGTGACTGCTGAGCTGCTGTATCTAATCCTATCATGTGCGATACTGTCTTCTAAGCTGCAGTACTCCTATCCTGTGTGATGGTGACTGCTGAGCTGCTGTATCTAATCCTATCATGTGCGGTACTGTCTTCTCAGCTGCTGTACTCCTATCCTGTGTGATGGTGACTGCTGAGATGCTGTAATTAATCCTATCATGTGTGGTACTGTCTCCTAAGCTGCTGTGCTTCTGTCCTGTGTGATGGTGACTGCTGAGCTGCTGTATCTAATCCTATCATGTGCGATACTGTCTTCTAAGCTGCAGTACTCCTATCCTGTGTGATGGTGACTGCTGAGCTGCTGTATCTAATCCTATCATGTGCGTTACTGTCTTCTCAGCTGCTGTACTCCTATCCTGTGTGATGGTGACTGCTGAGATGCTGTAATTAATCCTATCATGTGTGGTACTGTCTCCTAAGCTGCTGTGCTTCTGTCCTGTGTGATGGTGACTGCTGAGCTGCTGTATCTAATCCTTTCATGTGCAATAATGTCTTCTAAGCTGCTGTACTTGCGGTGCCCCAGGGCTACGTTTGGAGTTAAAGAAGGATAACTGCATCCAGGTATCACAAACATGCAACACATTTCACACTACAGGCCACCAGGGGGAGCTCCTGACCCTATTTATTAGGTCACTCCCCATAGATATATAGCTGGTAGTCTGTAGGGAAAGTGAGTCAGTTCCAGACAGGAGTCAGTTCCTGACAGAGCTCCAGACAGGAGGTCTGTGAGTTCCAGACAGTAGTCTGAGGTGGACAGAGGGTCCAAAGGAGCTGTGCATGCCCTCAGAGCTGCAGCTCCCAAAAAGAGACATTGAAAGGCAGAACTGTATTGCAGCAAGCGTGAAGGGAGTCACAGCAAAGGAGAGGATACCAGAAGAGGACCAGCCCTGCACAGGCTGCTCCTTCTGAGGCGCAGAAGCCCAGTAGCCGGAACACCGAGGGAGTAAGGACCCTTATGCTTTGCTCCAGAGACCGGCAGGACAGCTAATTGCAAGTTACCTGTCCACCCTACACCCAGGAGGCACGGTGACAACCCATGGAGGCCGGGGTGTGCTAGAGTCCCTATAAACAGCCTCAAGCCACCAGTCATATGGGTTTGTCCTATCCGACTACGGGGGACAGAGAGAAAGACATTACGTCTGTGAGACCCTTATGTGAAGCCATAGGCAGTAAGGGACTACACCACTGCAGCGCAAGGGAAGGCTACTGATTTCCACCTGGACAAGGGGACTCTGGACTTGCCTCTGAACCGACCGGACTCTGCCTGCCCTGTGATCTGGTGCCCTGGACTGAGGATGCTGAAGCCTTCAGTAAAGGTAAAGAGACTGCAACCCTTGTGTCCTCGTTCTTCACTGCGCCTCTCACCATCCACCATCTACACACCGGGAGCCCTGGGGACACACTTCACCTGTGGGAAGGTCTAGCTGCCATAACATCACCCCAGCGGACCCCTTAAAGCAGCGTCGGTCACCCTGACAGAATACCACAGTTTGGCGTCACGAACACAAACTATATCCCTTTAACGACCTTTCCCTTTTACACGGACGTCCCAGGGCCACAGACCGGGTCAGCCACCGTGACATCCCCCTGTGAACCGCAGGACCCGGTACCGAGTACCCCATGGCCGCATGGGGGCGCTCCATACTTCTATCCTGTGTGATACTGACTGCTGAGCTGCTGTATCTAATCCTATCATGTACGGTACTGTCTCCTTAGCTGCTGTACTACTTTTCTGTGTGATGGTGACTGCTGAGCTGCTGTAACTAATCCTGTCATGTGCGGTACTGTCTCCTCATCTGCTGTACTCCTATCCTATGGGATACTGACTGCTGAGCTGCTGTATCTAATCCTATCATGTGTGGTACTGTCTCCTTAGCTGCTGTACTCCTATCCTATGGGATACTGACTGATGAGCTGCTGTATCTAATCCTATCATGTGCGGTACTGTCTCCTCATCTGCTGTACTCCTTTCCTGTGTGATGGTGACTGCTGAGCTGCTGTATCTAATCCTATCATGTACGATACTGTCTCCTTAGCTGCTGTACTACTTTCCTGTGTGATGGTGACTGCTGAGCTGCTGTATCTAATCCTATCATGTGCGGTACTGTCTCCTCATCTGCTGTACTCCTTTCCTGTGTGATGGTGACTGCTGAGCTGCTGTATCTAATCCCATGCTGTTTCTAGGACCCGCGATTACTACTTCTCCCATCATGTAACATTGCTGAAGTGTATTCATTCCCTTTGATGCACATCCCTGTGATCTGTCATCCTCCCGCGGGGGCTGGCCGGTTGTCTCCCCCCATGTTCCCATTTTTGGGGTGCAGCGTTCTACATGAAAGGAACCATTAACTGTAATTGATGAGATTGCTAGGTCTCTCCGCTGTCAGAGACATCGCTTTATCCCCTGAAATCTCTGGGGACCTGGCATTTAATTGCAGAAATTGTAAAAATTAAGCGGTGTACATCTGTTCTCTGCCACAAATCTATAGGGATGTGTTATTCAAAAACGCCGATGGATTATGCCAGGTCCGGGGGACGAGCTCCTCATCAGAGGACAGCTAACATTCAGCAGAGGCTTCCGACACACTGCTGCAATGTCACCCGTGGATATGACATCCAGGACAGAGACTGCGGCCCTTGCACTGTCTCCAGTCACATCAGGAGCTGCATTCATAATTCTGCACCACTACAGCACTTCACATCTCCACTGATAAAGTGCCTGGTGTGCTGTGCTGCATTGTTGGATTGAGTGCACATTGTGTGCAGTAAATGATGCCACCTCTGACCTACGCTTGAGTCTCTGGGGAGACAACCATGCGGCACTGTTATTGGGGGCACTGTAAGTGGCACCACCATCTTAATCTTAGCTTGAGGGCCCCATTACATTTCTAAATACTGGTACCTCTGTGTCTTTATTGTTTTTGTATGTCTCTTGCTAAAATTTGCGACCCTTATTCCTATTGGGGGATAGGACTTAGAAATGTTACTTGAGTAAGAATTACAATATTTGGAAGTACACTGACAAGAAAAAGCCGGAGTCACACTAGCAAGAAAAACGGACAAGTGCTGCGCGATAAAAAATCGCATAGCACTCTGACCAATGTTAATCTATGGGGCAGCTCCCATCAGCCGTTGTTTTCTCGGCTGTATTATATGTGCAGAGGAAATTGCAGCATGCTGCGATTGTCACCATTAGGGTTGAGCGACTTTTACTTTTTTAGGGTCGAGTCAGGTTTCGCGAAACCCGACTATCTCAAAAGTTGAGTCGAGTGAAATCGGCCGATTATGGCGAAAAGTCGGGGATCGACCGAAACCCAATGCAAAGTCAATGGGAAATCTATTTTTTTTTCTTCTCTCTCTCTCTCTCTCTCTCCCCTCCATCCCTGAACAGAAAATCTAGTTTTACACATTGCAAATCGCTACAGCGCACAAGCGAGAAGATGGCAAGAGGCGTCCACGCCCCTAAGACCTATGTCATCACTCTGCCCACGCCCCATCATTGGCTGAAAAAATGGCGCCAAACGCGTCATACGAAACGCGACTTTGGTGCGAAGATCGCCGACCGCATGGCCGATCGCACACTAGGGTCAGGTTTCATGAAACCCGACTTTGCCAAAAGTCAGCGACTTTTGAATTTGTCCGATCCGTTTCGCTCAAGCCTAGTCACCATATTACGCCTGAAATACGCTAATGAAGGTCAAAGGGTGCCAGAAAAACTTGCACACCACACAGACCCACAGTGTGTCTTGCGAGAAATACGCACCGGTGTCCCACAGAAAAGCCGGCAATTCAGTGCGGTGTAATGTAAAATCACACTGACAGGTTACAATAGAATAGATAAAATAAATGTCTACACATAGTATAGGGAGATATATATATATATATATATATACTAGATGGTAAATTGTACATTCACACTGAAGGCATCAAAACTATGAATTAACACATGTGGAAATATATACTGTAGATTATATATATATATATATATATATATATATATATATATACAGTTAGGTCCATATATATTTGGACAGAGACAACATTTTTCTAATTTTGGTTATAGACATTACCACAATGAATTTTAAACAAAACAATTCAGATTCAGTTGAAGTTCAGACTTTCAGCTTTCATTTGAGGGTATCCACATTAAAATTGGATGAAGGGTTTAGGAGTTTCAGCTCCTTAACATGTGCCACCCTGTTTTTAAAGGGACCAAAAGTAATTGGACAGATTCAATCATTTTAAATAAAACGTTCATTTTTAGTACTTGGTTGAAAACCTTTTGTTGGCAATGACTGCCTGAAATCTTGAACTCATGGACATCACCAGACGCTGTGATTCATAGTAACATACATAGTAACATAGTTAGTAAGGCCGAAAAAAGACATTTGTCCATCCAGTTCAGCCTATATTCCATCATAATAAATACCCAGATCTACGTCCTTCTACAGAACCTAATAATTGTATGATACAATATTGTTCTGCTCCAGGAAGACATCCAGGCCTCTCTTGAACCCCTCAACTGAGTTCGCCATCACCACCTCCTCAGGCAAGCAATTTCAGATTCTCACTGCCCTAACAGTAAAGAATCCTCTTCTATGTTGGTGGAAAAACCTTCTCTCCTCCAGACGCAAAGAATGCCCCCTTGTGCCCGTCACCTTCCTTGGTATAAACAGATCCTCAGCGAGATATTTGTATTCCTCCTTTTTGACGCTCTGTCAGGCCTTCACTGCGGTGGTTCTCAGTTGCTGTTTGTTTGTGGGCCTTTCTGTCTGAAGTTTAGTCTTTAACAAGTGAAATGCTGCTCAATTGGGTTGAGATCAGGTGACTGACTTGGCCATTCAAGAATATTCCACTTCTTTGCTTTAATAAACTCCTGGGTTGCTTTGGCTTTATGTTTTGGGTCATTGTCCATCTGTAGTATGAAACGACGACCAATCAGTTTGGCTGCATTTGGCTGGATCTGAGCACACAGTATGGCGGCTCTGAAGACCTCAGAATTCATTCGGCTGCTTCTGTCCTGTGTCACATCATCAATAAACACTAGTGACCCAGTGCCACTGGCAGCCATGCATGCCCGCGCCATCACACTGCCTCCGCCGGGTGTTACAGATGATGTGGTATGCTTTGGATCATGAGCTGTACCACGCTTTCCCCATACTTTTCTCTTTCCATCATTCTGGTAGAGGTTGATCTTGGTTTCATCTGTCCAAAGAATGTTCTTCCAGAACTGTGCTGGCTTTTTTAGATGTTTTTTAGCATAGTCCAGTCTAGCCTTTTTACTCTTGATGCTTATGAGTGGCCGCACCGTGCAGTGAACCCTCTGTAGTTACTTTCATGCAGTCTTCTCTTTATGGTAGATTTGGATATTGATGCGCCGACCTCCTGGAGAGTGTTGGTCACTTGGTTGGCTGTTGTGAAGGGGTTTCTCTTCACCACGGAGATTATTCTGCGATCATCCACCACTGTTGTCTTCTGTGGCCGCCCAGGTCTTTTTGCATTGATGAGTTCACCAGTGCTTTCTTTCTTTCTCAGGATGTACCATGCAAACCAGGGATTCAAGCTTCAGGAGGCTAATTTGCATATTCCAGGTGCCTTCTGGGAGAAGCGAAGTCTCCCTAAGCTAGAAGATCGTTGGGTACAGCCGGGACCAGCTGCTTCGAAAGCATCACCAAACCAGGGATTCAAGCTTCAGGAGGCTAATTTGCATATTCCAGGTGCCTTCTGGGAGAAGCGAAGTCTCCCTAAGCTAGAAGATCGTTGGGTACAGCCGGGACCAGCTGCTTCGAAAGCATCACCAAACCAGGGATTCAAGCTTCAGGAGGCTAATTTGCATATTCCAGGTGCCTTCTGGGAGAAGCGAAGTCTCCCTAAGCTAGAAGATCGTTGGGTACAGCCGGGACCAGCTGCTTCGAAAGCATCACCAAACCAGGGATTCAAGCTTCAGGAGGCTAATTTGCATATTCCAGGTGCCTTCTGGGAGAAGCGAAGTCTCCCTAAGCTAGAAGATCGTTGGGTACAGCCGGGACCAGCTGCTTCGAAAGCATCACCAAACCAGGGATTCAAGCTTCAGGAGGCTAATTTGCATATTCCAGGTGCCTTCTGGGAGAAGCGAAGTCTCCCTAAGCTAGAAGATCGTTGGGTACAGCCGGGACCAGCTGCTTCGAAAGCATCACCAAACCAGGGATTCAAGCTTCAGGAGGCTAATTTGCATATTCCAGGTGCCTTCTGGGAGAAGCGAAGTCTCCCTAAGCTAGAAGATCGTTGGGTACAGCCGGGACCAGCTGCTTCGAAAGCATCACCAAACCAGGGATTCAAGCTTCAGGAGGCTAATTTGCATATTCCAGGTGCCTTCTGGGAGAAGCGAAGTCTCCCTAAGCTAGAAGATCGTTGGGTACAGCCGGGACCAGCTGCTTCGAAAGCATCACCAAACCAGGGATTCAAGCTTCAGGAGGCTAATTTGCATATTCCAGGTGCCTTCTGGGAGAAGCGAAGTCTCCCTAAGCTAGAAGATCGTTGGGTACAGCCGGGACCAGCTGCTTCGAAAGCATCACCAAACCAGGGATTCAAGCTTCAGGAGGCTAATTTGCATATTCCAGGTGCCTTCTGGGAGAAGCGAAGTCTCCCTAAGCTAGAAGATCGTTGGGTACAGCCGGGACCAGCTGCTTCGAAAGCATCACCAAACCAGGGATTCAAGCTTCAGGAGGCTAATTTGCATATTCCAGGTGCCTTCTGGGAGAAGCGAAGTCTCCCTAAGCTAGAAGATCGTTGGGTACAGCCGGGACCAGCTGCTTCGAAAGCATCACCAAACCAGGGATTCAAGCTTCAGGAGGCTAATTTGCATATTCCAGGTGCCTTCTGGGAGAAGCGAAGTCTCCCTAAGCTAGAAGATCGTTGGGTACAGCCGGGACCAGCTGCTTCGAAAGCATCACCAAACCAGGGATTCAAGCTTCAGGAGGCTAATTTGCATATTCCAGGTGCCTTCTGGGAGAAGCGAAGTCTCCCTAAGCTAGAAGATCGTTGGGTACAGCCGGGACCAGCTGCTTCGAAAGCATCACCAAACCAGGGATTCAAGCTTCAGGAGGCTAATTTGCATATTCCAGGTGCCTTCTGGGAGAAGCGAAGTCTCCCTAAGCTAGAAGATCGTTGGGTACAGCCGGGACCAGCTGCTTCGAAAGCATCACCAAACCAGGGATTCAAGCTTCAGGAGGCTAATTTGCATATTCCAGGTGCCTTCTGGGAGAAGCGAAGTCTCCCTAAGCTAGAAGATCGTTGGGTACAGCCGGGACCAGCTGCTTCGAAAGCATCACCAAACCAGGGATTCAAGCTTCAGGAGGCTAATTTGCATATTCCAGGTGCCTTCTGGGAGAAGCGAAGTCTCCCTAAGCTAGAAGATCGTTGGGTACAGCCGGGACCAGCTGCTTCGAAAGCATCACCAAACCAGGGATTCAAGCTTCAGGAGGCTAATTTGCATATTCCAGGTGCCTTCTGGGAGAAGCGAAGTCTCCCTAAGCTAGAAGATCGTTGGGTACAGCCGGGACCAGCTGCTTCGAAAGCATCACCAAACCAGGGATTCAAGCTTCAGGAGGCTAATTTGCATATTCCAGGTGCCTTCTGGGAGAAGCGAAGTCTCCCTAAGCTAGAAGATCGTTGGGTACAGCCGGGACCAGCTGCTTCGAAAGCATCACCAAACCAGGGATTCAAGCTTCAGGAGGCTAATTTGCATATTCCAGGTGCCTTCTGGGAGAAGCGAAGTCTCCCTAAGCTAGAAGATCGTTGGGTACAGCCGGGACCAGCTGCTTCGAAAGCATCACCAAACCAGGGATTCAAGCTTCAGGAGGCTAATTTGCATATTCCAGGTGCCTTCTGGGAGAAGCGAAGTCTCCCTAAGCTAGAAGATCGTTGGGTACAGCCGGGACCAGCTGCTTCGAAAGCATCACCAAACCAGGGATTCAAGCTTCAGGAGGCTAATTTGCATATTCCAGGTGCCTTCTGGGAGAAGCGAAGTCTCCCTAAGCTAGAAGATCGTTGGGTACAGCCGGGACCAGCTGCTTCGAAAGCATCACCAAACCAGGGATTCAAGCTTCAGGAGGCTAATTTGCATATTCCAGGTGCCTTCTGGGAGAAGCGAAGTCTCCCTAAGCTAGAAGATCGTTGGGTACAGCCGGGACCAGCTGCTTCGAAAGCATCACCAAACCAGGGATTCAAGCTTCAGGAGGCTAATTTGCATATTCCAGGTGCCTTCTGGGAGAAGCGAAGTCTCCCTAAGCTAGAAGATCGTTGGGTACAGCCGGGACCAGCTGCTTCGAAAGCATCACCAAACCAGGGATTCAAGCTTCAGGAGGCTAATTTGCATATTCCAGGTGCCTTCTGGGAGAAGCGAAGTCTCCCTAAGCTAGAAGATCGTTGGGTACAGCCGGGACCAGCTGCTTCGAAAGCATCACCAAACCAGGGATTCAAGCTTCAGGAGGCTAATTTGCATATTCCAGGTGCCTTCTGGGAGAAGCGAAGTCTCCCTAAGCTAGAAGATCGTTGGGTACAGCCGGGACCAGCTGCTTCGAAAGCATCACCAAACCAGGGATTCAAGCTTCAGGAGGCTAATTTGCATATTCCAGGTGCCTTCTGGGAGAAGCGAAGTCTCCCTAAGCTAGAAGATCGTTGGGTACAGCCGGGACCAGCTGCTTCGAAAGCATCACCAAACCGCGCGCCTTATGGCGCGCGAATTTTTGCCTGTAGGACATTATTGCAAGAGAGCTTGGCTGAGTAGATTACACAAGAAGGAAAACACACAGCAAGTCAGCAGGATCTAGGAGCAACATGGCAGATGTGACAACCTACATGGTGAGCTGCAGCATGTGCTACATGTTCACAGATCGACCAGAAGAAGAATCCAATTTCACCTGTCAGAAGTGTAGACTAGTGGCCCTTTTAGAAGAAAAGGTGCGGGGTCTGGAAGAAAGAATAGCAACTTTGAAACTCATCAAAGAGAATGAAGACTTTCTAGACAGAACAGAAGCATCTCTACTGGTCACAGAAGGTGCAAAAAGTGTCAGAGAACCTCCAAAAGCAGATGAGTGGAAGCATGTGACCAAAAGAAGCAAGAAGACCATGGAGAAATCACCAACCACACAACTGAAGAACCGATATCAAATCTTTGTAGAGGATGAAGATGGCACACCTAAGAATGAAGCAATACCAGCAAGCAAAAAAGAAAAGGGCACACAGCAACAAGTGACAGCAAAAAGTACAGCCAAGAAGCAACGAAGAGTGGTGGTGGTGGGAGACTCACTACTGAGAGGCACCGAAGCAGCCATCTGCAGACCGGACATAACTGCAAGAGAAGTATGCTGCCTTCCAGGTGCGATGATCAAGGATGTGACCGATAGGATACCAAAGCTCTTCAGCTCCAAGGACGTCCACCCATTTCTTCTGATACATGTTGGCACCAATGACACGGCAAGGAAGGACCTACTGACAATCTGCAAGGACTTTGAAGAGTTGGGGAAGAAAGTAAAGGAACTGGATGCACAGGTAGTTTTTTCTTCTATCCTTCCAGTAGACGGGCATGGCACCAGGAGATGGAACAGGATCCTTGATGCAAACAACTGGCTAAGACGATGGTGCAGACAACAAGGATTTGGATTCCTGGACCACGGTGTGAATTACTGGTATGATGGACTCCTCGCCAGAGACGGACTACACCTCAACAAACCTGGGAAACACACATTCGCCAGAAGACTCGCTACACTCATCAGGAGGGCGTTAAACTAGAAGAAGAGGGGACGGGAAGAAAAACATTAGACTCGAACAAAGACGACCCAGGAAAACATACTCAGAAGGGAGGTAAGAACATTTCTAAAACAATCCACAGTGAGGAGATTGGAACAAAACAAAATCCTCTAAACTGCATGCTCGCAAACGCCAGAAGCCTGACAAACAAGATGGAAGAACTAGAAGCAGAAATATCTACAGGTAACTTTGACATAGTGGGAATAACCGAGACATGGTTAGATGAAAGCTATGACTGGGCAGTTAACTTACAGGGTTACAGTCTGTTTAGAAAGGATCGTAAAAATCGGAGAGGAGGAGGGGTTTGTCTCTATGTAAAGTCTTGTCTAAAGTCCACTTTAAGGGAGGATATTAGCGAAGGGAATGAGGATGTCGAGTCCATATGGGTTGAAATTCATGGAGGGAAAAATGGTAACAAAATTCTCATTGGGGTCTGTTACAAACCCCCAAATATAACAGAAAGCATGGAAAGTCTACTTCTAAAGCAGATAGATGAAGCTGCAACCCATAATGAGGTCCTGGTTATGGGGGACTTTAACTACCCGGATATTAACTGGGAAACAGAAACCTGTGAAACCCATAAAGGCAACAGGTTTCTGCTAATAACCAAGAAAAATTATCTTTCACAATTGGTGCAGAATCCAACCAGAGGAGCAGCACTTTTAGACCTAATACTATCTAATAGACCTGACAGAATAACAAATCTGCAGGTGGTTGGGCATTTAGGAAATAGCGACCACAATATTGTGCAGTTTCACCTGTCTTTCACTAGGGGGACTTGTCAGGGAGTCACAAAAACATTGAACTTTAGGAAGGCAAAGTTTGAACAGCTTAGAGATGCCCTTAATCTGGTAGACTGGGACAATATCCTCAGAAATGAGAATACAGATAATAAATGGGAAATGTTTAAGAACATCCTAAATAGGCAGTGTAAGCGGTTTATACCTTGTGGGAATAAAAGGACTAGAAATAGGAAAAACCCAATGTGGCTAAACAAAGAAGTAAGACAGGCAATTAACAGTAAAAAGAAAGCATTTGCACTACTAAAGCAGGATGGCACCATTGAAGCTCTAAAAAACTATAGGGAGAAAAATACTTTATCTAAAAAACTAATTAAAGCTGCCAAAAAGGAAACAGAGAAGCACATTGCTAAGGAGAGTAAAACTAATCCCAAACGGTTCTTCAACTATATCAATAGTAAAAGAATAAAAACTGAAAATGTAGGCCCCTTAAAAAATAGTGAGGAAAGAATGGTTGTAGATGACGAGGAAAAAGCTAACATATTAAACACCTTCTTCTCCACGGTATTCACGGTGGAAAATGAAATGCTAGGTGAAATCCCAAGAAACAATGAAAACCCTATATTAAGGGTCACCAATCTAACCCAAGAAGAGGTGCGAAACCGGCTAAATAAGATTAAAATAGATAAATCTCCGGGTCCGGATGGCATACACCCACGAGTACTAAGAGAACTAAGTAATGTAATAGATAAACCATTATTTCTTATTTTTAGTGACTCTATAGCGACAGGGTCTGTTCCGCAGGACTGGCGCATAGCAAATGTGGTGCCAATATTCAAAAAGGGCTCTAAAAGTGAACCTGGAAATTATAGGCCAGTAAGTCTAACCTCTATTGTTGGTAAAATATTTGAAGGGTTTCTGAGGGATGTTATTCTGGATTATCTCAATGAGAATAACTGTTTAACTCCATATCAGCATGGGTTTATGAGAAATCGCTCCTGTCAAACCAATCTAATCAGTTTTTATGAAGAGGTAAGCTATAGACTGGACCACGGTGAGTCATTGGACGTGGTATATCTCGATTTTTCCAAAGCGTTTGATACCGTGCCGCACAAGAGGTTGGTACACAAAATGAGAATGCTTGGTCTGGGGGAAAATGTGTGTAAATGGGTTAGTAACTGGCTTAGTGATAGAAAGCAGAGGGTGGTTATAAATGGTATAGTCTCTAACTGGGTCGCTGTGACCAGTGGGGTACCGCAGGGGTCAGTATTGGGACCTGTTCTCTTCAACATATTCATTAATGATCTGGTAGAAGGTTTACACAGTAAAATATCGATATTTGCAGATGATACAAAACTATGTAAAGCAGTTAATACAAGAGAAGATAGTATTCTGCTACAGATGGATCTGGATAAGTTGGAAACTTGGGCTGAAAGGTGGCAGATGAGGTTTAACAATGATAAATGTAAGGTTATACACATGGGAAGAGGGAATCAATATCACCATTACACACTGAACGGGAAACCACTGGGTAAATCTGACAGGGAGAAGGACTTGGGGATCCTAGTTAATGATAAACTTACCTGGAGCAGCCAGTGCCAGGCAGCAGCTGCCAAGGCAAACAGGATCATGGGGTGCATTAAAAGAGGTCTGGATACACATGATGAGAGCATTATACTGCCTCTGTACAAATCCCTAGTTAGACCGCACATGGAGTACTGTGTCCAGTTTTGGGCACCGGTGCTCAGGAAGGATATAATGGAACTAGAGAGAGTACAAAGGAGGGCAACAAAATTAATAAAGGGGATGGGAGAACTACAATACCCAGATAGATTAGCGAAATTAGGATTATTTAGTCTAGAAAAAAGACGACTGAGGGGCGATCTAATAACCATGTATAAGTATATAAGGGGACAATACAAATATCTCGCTGAGGATCTGTTTATACCAAGGAAGGTGACGGGCACAAGGGGGCATTCTTTGCGTCTGGAGGAGAGAAGGTTTTTCCACCAACATAGAAGAGGATTCTTTACTGTTAGGGCAGTGAGAATCTGGAATTGCTTGCCTGAGGAGGTGGTGATGGCGAACTCAGTCGAGGGGTTCAAGAGAGGCCTGGATGTCTTCCTGGAGCAGAACAATATTGTATCATACAATTATTAGGTTCTGTAGAAGGACGTAGATCTGGGTATTTATTATGATGGAATATAGGCTGAACTGGATGGACAAATGTCTTTTTTCGGCCTTACTAACTATGTTACTATGTTACCAAACTGTAGATTTTGCCACTCCTAATATTGTAGCAATTTCTCAGATGGGTTTTTTCTGTTTTCGCAGCTTAAGGATGGCTTGTTTCACCTGCATGGAGAGCTCTTTTGACCGCATGTTTACTTCACAGCAAAACCTTCCAAATGCAGCACCACACCTCAAATCAACTCCAGGCCTTTTATCTGCTTAATTGAGAATGACATAACGAAGGGATTGCCCACACCTTTCCATGAAATAGCCTTGGAGTCAATTGTCCAATTACTTTTGGTCCCTTTAAAAACAGGGTGGCACATGTTAAGGAGCTGAAACTCCTAAACCCTTCATCGAATTTTAATGTGGATACCCTCAAAAGAAAGCTGAAAGTCTGAACTTCAACTGCATCTGATTTGTTTTGTTTAAAATTCATTGTGGTAATGTCTATAACCAAAATTAAAAAAATGTTGTCTCTGTCCAAATATATATGGACCTAACTGTATATATATATAGATATATAAAAAACTCAAGGCACGGTACACATAAACGAATTATGTAAAGGAGGGAACCATCACCACCAATGTGCACCAATAGGATATATACTGGACAAATCGGAACTCAATCAGAAAACACAAAGAAAAATACGAAACAAAGTCCAATGTAAAGAATATATAACAACGTTTATTAAAATATATGGTAGAGTGGTACGATGGAAAGAATACCAGAAAAAAGCACTACACCAGGGACATATAGATAGCAATCATAAATGGAAAATGTAGCCACAGTGGGAATTCAACATATATGTGCATACCTATGTATATATGCCATGAAAATGTGATTAGCAGCAATACCAAAACTATATAATAAAGTGCATGTGCATAATTAATAAAGTGGCAGCAGAACCTAATAGCAAAAAGACCGGCACTAAATAAGGCCAATGTGTAACATTGCGAACATAGTGTAGCCAGTGTAATATCAAGTGATGTGCTGGCGAGAAACCAACTAAAAGCAAAGAAAAAGCCACCTGGTATTTACCTGCTGTGTAGGGCAATAGTCCCTGGGATGTGCCAAGCCCCGACGTGCGTTTCGGCGTCTGGACTGTATATATGTTTTTACGAATATTGGAGCCCATATGGATGCCATACGTATGTCACACGGATGTCACACGGATGCTTACATGTAAGAAAATCGCATCCTCGCACTGCACACGGATGACATATGGATCACTGTTCAGGGAACATTTCGGTGATTCTCGTCCATATAAAACAAACCTTTTTAAAAGGTTGTGTGTGACTCCAGCCTTATTCTGTACTCTGCAGCCAAGTGTCACTAAAATGCACAGTAACATCCATCGAACCTGTTAACCTGGACCCAAGGTCTCCTGTCTTGTTTGTATCCGGATCCAGTCCCATGGACAAAGAAGTAACGAGGACTCTTGAAGTAAAAGTGAGAAGAGAACCAACTCCATCACACAGCACACTCCACTATCCCTCCTGTTTATAAGAGGGGTTGCAGGGCAATCAGAACTCAGTTCCTGCGTACAGCAGACGCCGACACGCATGCCCCGGCCCCGCTTCACGAACACGGCAGTGGATGTGGCTTGTATGCTTCGTAGCAGTGAGATCACAGACGTCCATGCACGCATCGTGTGATGCACATTACACTAGTCTGGAATGGAAGCCCGAAAAAAGGTGAAGAATCCTCAACTTCAATACTGTCATAAGAAGCGTCGGATTAAGTTTGCAAAAAAGAAAGAAAGTGGACAGCAGAAAATTGGAAAAGAGTGATTTTTGAGTGATGAGACAAAAGTCTATAGCCTAGGCTCTGATCGGTGCAAACGGGTCTGGAAGAAACAAGGATAAGGGGCTAATGGACTGAGAAATTGAAGGAACTGTCAAGTTCGGTGGAGGAAGCCTGATGATATGAAGTTGTTTCACAGCCAAAGGCGTTGGATACTTGACCAGGATTGATGGTAGTCTCAATGCTGAGCTCTATGCCTACAGGATGAGTTACTGCATACACTTGAGTACTATGGGTATGAAAAGGACGATATAGTGTTCCAGCAGGACAATGAGCCGAAGCATACTGAGAGATTGGTGAAGAAACGGGTCAATGACAATGAAGGAGAGGTGCTGGATTGTCCCCCATAGTCCACAGACCTCAACCCAATCCAACACTTGTGGGCAGAGTTGAAGAAAATGCTGTATCCATACCCAAGTGAGGCGACCAGTATGCACCAACATTGGGAAAGTGTAGAAGAGACCTGGGATCAGAATTCGGTGGAGAGGGACATGTTTCAATCTGATAGAGATCAGCCCAGAAGGATTCAGGCAGTGCTGAAAGGCAAAATGCAGAGTTTCAAAATACTAACAAAATACTAAAAATTAAGATTTAGGTTTTTAGGAGTAAAACAGTTTTCAATGCAGTGACATGACAAGAATCTGCATAACTAATCATATGCTAAATAGCTGCAAGTCACATTTATGAATGAGATATCCAAGATGATTGTCTATAAAATGATGGCGGTCTCATGTTTTAAGTAGTAGTGGATAATGAGATATGGAGCCTAAGGCCGGCGTCACACTCAGCGTATAAAAATACGGTCCGTATTTTACGGCCGTAATACGCAGAAAAGTCCCCAAAATAGTGGTCCGTATCTCATCCGTAGGCAGGGTGTGTCAGCGTATTTTGCGCATGGCATCCTCCGTATGTAATCCGTATGGCATCCGTACTGCGAGATTTTCTCGCAGGCTTGCAAAACCGACATACAGACATACAATGGATCCATGTTCTCAAAAAAAATCGTAAAGACATATACTGTATATATATATATATATATATATATATAAATGTGTGTCAGTGAGACACATATATGTATATTAATATTTTATACAGCGCTAGAGAGCTTAATTCAATTGCCGGCTTTTCCTATCTCCTTCTCAAACCCGACATGATATGAGACATGGTTTACATACAGTAAACCATCTCATATCCCTTTTTTTGCAGATTCCACACTACTAATGTTAGTAGTGTGTATGAGCAAAATTTGGGCGCTCTAGCTATTAATTTAAAGGGTTAAATCACGGAAAAAATTGGCGTGGGCTCCCGCGCAATTTTCTCCGCCAGAATGGTAAAGCCAGTGACTGAGGGCAGATATTAATAGCCTGGAGAGGCTC
Source organism: Ranitomeya imitator (assembly GCF_032444005.1). Lineage (NCBI taxonomy): Eukaryota > Metazoa > Chordata > Amphibia > Anura > Dendrobatidae > Ranitomeya > Ranitomeya imitator. The sequence continues at coordinate 26,374,932 of NC_091290.1, forward strand.
CATTTTTATTGCCCCCCCCCCTTCCCTGGCTAAAAACATCTGCCCCCAGCCACCCCAGAAAAGGCACATCTGAAAGATGCGCCTATTCTGGCACTTGGCCACTCTCTTCCCATTCCCGTGTAGCGGTGGGATATGGGGCAATGAAGGGTTAATGTCACCTTGCTATTGTAAGGTGACATTAAGCCAGATTAATAATGGAGAGGCGTCAATTATGACACCTTTCCATTATTAATCCAATAGTATGAAATGGTTAAAAAACACACACACATTATTACAAAGTCTTTTAATGAAATAAATACACAGGTTGTTGGAATAGTTTATTATACTGGTAATCCACCTGAAGACCCTTGCTCTGTAAAAAAAGGTAAAATACAAAAAACAACAATATCCCATACCTTCCGATGATCTGTCAAGTCCCACTATGTAAATCCATCTGAAGGGGTTATGTCACGGAGTTACCGCGACAGAGCAGTACCAGAAGACCACGGCGTCTGATGGCTTCTGCTTCATCGCTGAGAAGAAGCGCTTCTCCTGTGTATTAAGTGTTTTGTTTTCTTTCAGCAGGACAGGGGTTAATAGGCTTGTGGAAATTCCTGCTGTCAGCTGTGCTCGGTTAGCCACTCCTCTCTCCTATAAAAGCTAGGCCTTCTGGTTAGATCCTTGTCTGAGATAGCACTTGCTTGAAAGACCTGGAGTAGTGAGGAGCTGGTGTTTGGAGAGCTGGAGGAATTTATTGTGCGACAGTTGTATGGTTTGTACGCTTGGAAAATTCCTCATCCTTATCTGCTTTATTTACCCTCTCCGTCCTTCACACCCTGGGGAATACCTCTGTTATTTGTGAGAGCATATTTTGTGTGAGTGGAGTTTTCTTTTTACCCTTGTCTTTGTTACCCTGCTTGTCGGGTTGGTGTACAGTTGTACACAGTAGCGCCTCTCTTCCCCGGGTGGGGGAGGGGGACAGACGCAGGGCAGCAGTCAGGAGACAGGGCGAGGGTGGAGGCCCCGGCATCCTCGCCATCTGAGGTATCCCGGGGAACAGGGCGAGTTAGGGCGCCCCCTAGAGCTAGGGCCAGGAAAGGTGCCCCTGGTCCCAGTTTACTCGCCAGTCCAAATCGTGACAACACCTATCGTTAATCCAATAGTAGGAAAGGGTTAAAAACACACACACATTAAAGGGAACCAGTCCCCCCCAGGTGTTTGTAACTAAAAGAGCCACCTTGTGCAGTACTAATGCTGCATTCTGATAAGGTGGAAGCATTATTCAATCGTCCCGGCGCCTGCGCTGTCATATTAGGCCTTGGACATGCGCAGTTAGCGCTGCCCGTCCACTGACATCACTTGATGTCTTGCTAACTGCACCTGCGTGCACGCGCGGCCCGAGATCCCACCCCGCAGTCTCTTATGATTTCTTCACACTGTGGGGCTATATTTTCTGTGAATTAACCCCTTAATTTAACACCTACAGCTCCCAAATTTTACACACAAACACTTCTAACATTATTTGTGAGGGATATATAAAAATCCAACGGATATGAAATGGTTTACTGTATGTAAACAATGTCTCATATCCTGTCGGGTTCGGTAAGGATTTAGCAAAAGCAGACAATTGAATTACCGGCTTTTCTGCTATCTAGCTCTGTATTAAATATATAAATATATATATATATATATATATATATATATATATATATATGTGTCTCACTGACATATACTGTATATTCTGTATATATATATATATATATATATATATATATATATATATATATATACTCTGCTCAAAAAAATAAAAGGAACACTCAAGTAACACATTCTAGATCTGAATGAATGAAATATCCTCATTGAATACTTTGTTCTGTACAAAGTTGAATGTGCTAACAACAAAATCACACAAAAATCATCAATGGAAATCAAATTTATTAACCAATGGAGGCCTGGATTTGGAACGATACTCGAAATCAAAGTGGAAAATCAAATTACAGGCTGACCCAACTTCAGTGGAAATGCCTCAAAACAAGGAAATTATGCTCAATAGTGTGTGTGGCCTAAACATGCCTGTATGACCTCCCGCCTGGGCATGCTCCTGATGAGGCAGCGGATGGTCTCCTGAGGGATCTCCTCCCAGACCTGGACTAAAGCATTCGCCATCTCCAGGACAGTCTGTGGTGCAGCGTTGGTGGGAGACATGATGTCCCAGATGTGCTCAATAGGATTCAGGTCTGGGGAACGGGCCGGCCAGTCCATAGCTTCAATGCCTTCATCTTGCAGGAACTGCTGACACACTCCAGCCACATGAGGTCTGGCATTGTCCTGCATTAGCAGGAACCCAGGGCCAACCGCACCAGCATATGGTCTCACAAGGGGTCTGAGGATCTCATGTCGGTACCTAATGGCAGTCAGGCTACCTCTGGCGAGCACATGTAGAGCTGTACGGCCCTCCAAAGAAATGCCACCCCACACCATTACTGATCCATTGCCAAACCGGTCATGCTGATGGATGTTGCAGGCAGCAGATCGCTCTCCACGGCATCTCCAGACTCTGTCACGTCTGTCACATCTGTCACATGTGCTCAGTGTGAACCTGCTTTCATCTTTGAAGAGCACAGGGTGCCAGTGGCGAATTTGCCAATCATGGTGTTCTGTGGCAAGTGCCAAGTGTCCTGCATGGGGTCGGGCTGTGAGCACAACCCCATCTGTGGACGTCGGGCACTCAGACCATCCTCATGGATTCGGTTTCTAACCGTTTGTGCAGACATATGCACATTTGTGGCCTGCTGGCGGTCATTTTGCAGGGCTCTGGCAGTGCTTCTCCAGTTCCTCCTTGCGCAAAGGCTGAGGTAGCAGTCCTACTGCTGGGTTGCTGCCCTCCTACGGCCCCCTCCACATCTCCTGGTGTACTGGCCTGTCTACTGGTAGTGCCTCCAGCATCTGGACACTACGCTGGCAGACACAGCAAACCTTCTTGCCACAGCTCACATTGATGTGCCATCCTGGATGAGCTGCACTTCCTGAGCCACTTGTGTGGGTTTTAGAGTCCGTCTCCTGCTACCACGAGTGTGAAAACGCAACCAACATTCAAAAATGACCAAAACATTAGCCAGAAAGCATTGGTACGGAGATGTGGTCTGTGGTCCCCACCTGCATAACCACTCCTTTATTGAGGGTGTCTTGATAATTGCCAATAATTTCCATCTGTTGTCTATTCCATTTGCACAACAGCATGTGAAGTTGATTGTCAATCAGTGTTGCTTCCTAAGTGGACAGTTTGATTTCACAGGAGTTTGATTTACTTGGAGTTATATTCTGTTGTTTAAGTGTTCCCTTTATTTTTTGAGCAGTGTATATAGACTATATATATATATACAGTGGGGCAAAAAAGTATTTAGTCAGTCAGCAATAGTGCAAGTTCCACCACTTAAAAAGATGAGAGGCGTCTGTAATTTACATCATAGGTAGACCTCAACTATCGGAGACAAACTGAGAAAAAAAAATCCAGAAAATCACATTGTCTGTTTTTTTAACATTTTATTTGCATATTATGGTGGAAAATAAGTATTTGGTCAGAAACAAAATTTCATCTCAATACTTTGTAATATATCCTTTGTTGGCAATGACAGAGGTCAAACGTTTTCTGTAAGTCTTCACAAGGTTGCCACACACTGTTGTTGGTATGTTGGCCCATTCCTCCATGCAGATCTCCTCTAGAGCAGTGATGTTTTTGGCTTTTCGCTTGGCAACACGGACTTTCAACTCCCTCCAAAGGTTTTCTATAGGGTTGAGATCTGGAGACTGGCTAGGCCACTCCAGGACCTTGAAATGCTTCTTACGAAGCCACTCCTTCGTTGCCCTGGCGGTGTGCTTTGGATCATTGTCATGTTGAAAGACCCAGCCACGTTTCATCTTCAATGCCCTTGCTGATGGAAGGAGGTTTGCACTCAAAATCTCACGATACATGGCCCCATTCATTCTTTCATGTACCCGGATCAGTCGTCCTGGCCCCTTTGCAGAGAAACAGCCCCAAAGCATGATGTTTCCACCACCATGCTTTACAGTAGGTATGGTGTTTGATGGATGCAACTCAGTATTCTTTTTCCTCCAAACACAACAAGTTGTGTTTCTACCAAACAGTTCCAGTTTGGTTTCATCAGACTATAGGACATTCTCCCAAAACTCCTCTGGATCATCCAAATGCTCTCTAGCAAACTTCAGACGGGCCCGGACATGTACTGGCTTAAGCAGTGGGACACGTCTGGCACTGCAGGATCTGAGTCCATGGTGGTGTAGTGTGTTACTTATGGTAGGCCTTGTTACATTGGTCCCAGCTCTCTGCAGTTCATTCACTAGGTCCCCCCGCGTGGTTCTGGGATTTTTGCTCACCGTTCTTGTGATCATTCTGACCCCACGGGGTGGGATTTTGCGTGGAGCCCCAGATCGAGGGAGATTATCAGTGGTCTTGTATGTCTTCCATTTTCTAATTATTGCTCCCACTGTTGATTTCTTCACTCCAAGCTGGTTGGCTATTGCAGATTCAGTCTTCCCAGCCTGGTGCAGGGCTACAATTTTGTTTCTGGTGTCCTTTGACAGCTCTTTGGTCTTCACCATAGTGGAGTTTGGAGTCAGACTGTTTGAGGGTGTGCACAGGTGTCTTTTTATACTGATAACAAGTTTAAACAGGTGCCATTACTACAGGTAATGAGTGGAGGAAAGAGGAGACTCTTAAAGAAGAAGTTACAGGTCTGTGAGAGCTAGAAATCTTGATTGTTTGTTTCTGACCAAATACTTATTTTCCACCATAATATGCAAATAAAATGTTAAAAAAAAACAGACAATGTGATTTTCTGGATTTTTTTTTCTGAGTTTGTCTCCCATAGTTGAGGTCTACCTATGATGTAAATTACAGACGCCTCTCATCTTTTTAAGTGGTGGAACTTGCACTATTGCTGACTGACTAAATACTTTTTTGCCCCACTGTATATATATATGTTTTCATGAATTTTTGTGCCCATTAATCCATTATATGTCCATTTTGCAAGCTGGCGAGAAAATCTCGCCATACGGATGTCATACGGATGCCATACGGATGACACATGGATACTTTTTTGAGAAAAAAATCGCATTCTCGCACTGCACACGGATCACTGTTCATGAAACATTTGTGCGATTCTCGTTTTTTTATACATTGTGTGTGACGCCGGCCTTACATTCATTCACCATGAAATTGTTTAGGGGATGTTTAGCATGGCAGTAATCCCGGCGAGCTGCAGGAGACCCCACGGGACAGCAGCCTGAATACACAGTCCATCCATCAAGCATAATAACATGTCTCTATTTATGCGGCTGAAATGTTCCCCCGCGCCGCACATCCCGCAGAGCGACGGCAGCTGTGATGAGGATCTCTCTATCTAGAGCTGAAATAAACAATGTATATGAACTGTCACAAGAGTAGAACAAAATTGTCATACCGAAGAAAACCTCTCTGAGATTGTCGCAATCAGAAACGTCTGGAAAATGTCTACTGGGGGGCAGAATGATCTGACAAATGTCATCACTGCAGAACCAGGGCTCTTTATTATTCCTTTGTTTTCCAGTCTATAGAAGACAATCGTGAATCGATTATACCGTATTGCCAATATTTTGTCTTTCAAATGAACGTCCAGAGACTCTGGCTTCTGATCTGGCCACCATGCTTTAAACTGCATCTGTAGCAGAGTCACACCCCAATAAACATTTCACCTAAGGGCGCAGTCAGACGTCCGTATAAGGCTAGTTTCACATTTGCGTTAGAATCCGCAGCGTTTAATCCGCATCCGCAAGTGCAGGAAAAAACGCATATAAACACGTACAAACGCAGCGTTTTTTAGACGCATGCAGAAACGCATGTGGTTAAAAAAAGGCAGCATTTGCACGCTTTTCTATACGTTTTTTCCTGCGTTTGCGGTTTTGGTGCGCATGGTGACCTATTTCACAGGAGAAAAATCTAGATAACCAGACACCGCCAATGTGACTACAGAGGGCGTGTATTATGGGATATCTTTATATAGACCCTTGAACAGTTGAAATCTTCAGATTTTGCTCCTGTACCCTGTGTCATGATGGATCTTCGCATGGAGAGCTTTTATTTCAACCTGGATTTAAGCATCAAGCTGTTTCTTGCCTGTGCGTTTGCTTGGGAGCAAGACAGAAATCGCGAAAGATGGAGAAGGACACGGCTTAGGCGTTTTTGGAGACACCCCATTATTGACCTACGTGAAAGACGTGGAGCCTATCGCACGCTGTATGGCGAGCTAAATGCCAACCCGAAGAAATTCCATGAATATACAAGGATGTCGCAAGACTCTTTCCGGGATTTGCTTGCTTGTGTCCAAGGAACCATACGGAGACAGGACACCCAGCTCCGTAGAGCGATTCCACCAGAGGAACATCTGCTGGTTACATTAAGGTACGTAACAAATCTAAACCAATGGCAGTGCTAATTTTGGGTGTTCTGACATGTATTTTTTTGGTATTTTCCTTTATGTTTTTAGCATAACAACACCATAAATAGAATTGATTGTAATTTTTTTTTTCCAGATTTCTGGCAAGCGGAGAAAGTTTATCATCCCTCCACTTCCAATACCGGCTTGGAATATCCACCTTGTCCGGAATAGTTGCGGACACCTGCCAGGCTTTGTGGAATGTACTCTGGGATGAGTTTATGCCCCTACCCACCTTGGACATGTGGATTGGAATTGCAGAAAAATTCTGGAGTGTGTGTGATTTCCCCAACTGTTTGGGAGCGGTGGATGGAAAGCACATTATATAAACCAGCCAGAACAGGATCGGAGTACTTCAATTATAAAAAATATTTTTCTGTTGTGCTCATGGCAATAGCCGATGCAGACTGTCGCTTCATCGCCGTGGACACTGGAGCTTTTGGCCGTGGCAACGATTCCCAGACTTTTAAGAACTCTGATATGGGCCGCCGTGTGTATTGCAAAAATTTTAATTTTCCACGGCCTCTCCCCAACACTCAAGGTCCACCAATGCCATTTGTTATGGTTGGTGATGAGGCCTTTCAGATGTGTGAAAACCTACTGAAGCCATATTCCAGTCGGGACTTGAACCGCACTAAAAGGATTTTTAACTAGACTGACCAGGGCCCGAAGAACAGTTGAGTGTACCTTTGGGATTCTAGTCTCAAAATGGCGCATTCTTGCATCAGCCATTAATCTAAAAATGGAGACAGTCGACGAGGTGGTCAAAGCCTGTGTGGTTCTGCACAATTACATAATGGCTAAGGAGCGTCCCAACATTGAACTGGATGAGCCAGTTGCACACCCACTGCCCGATTACCAGCATCACCCGCTGCGGTCAACTGCTGAAGTTGGGCACATGCGGGACCAATTTGCTGCCTTTTTTGATTCAGATATTGGACGTGTGTCATGGCAGGACAATGTTGTGTAAATATCCTGTTGGGATTTTATCTGTACCAGTTATTTTCTTAAATGTTACTAATATTTCTTGTTAATAAACTTTAGTTTTTGGTATCTTGACCGTGTCTCCTATGTATTTCCTCTACAAACCAAGGCTGTCTTCACACTTGCAGTATTTGGTTTGTATTTAATATCAGGATTTGTAATCCAAAACCAGGAATGGATGATAAAAGTTGAGGTGCTAGATATGTTAATATTATACTTTTCCTCTAATTGTTCCACTCCTTGTTTTGGCTTACAAATACTGACCACATACTGCTAGTGTGACGGCAGCCATGTTGTTTTAGTGGTAAGGTTGTTGACGTCATTGCGTCCTGATTCTGTTCTGCAGTATCCATTGGACACAGACTGAAGAGACAATGGCTGTAATACAAAACCGATCTATACTCATCAAGTCAGGTGTCAGAAATAATGAATTCATGATGCACATATAACAGCCTCATGAATTCGCTATTTCTGACACATGTCCAGGTGAGCATAGATATGCTTTGTATGACCGCCATCGTCCCTTCACTTTGTCTGAAATAGATTACGTACACAGAAGATAAAATGGAGGTTATACAAGGCAGTTCTTTGTTATGATTAGGTAATTCAGAACCACAATGGACCTTGAAGTTCAGAGCACACAAAGTGACCTGACAATAACCAAAAGACATAGGACGAGCTCTGAGACGTGGGAACTCTGCTGACCGCAATCCCTAATCCTATCCAACCACACTAGAGGCAGCCGTGGATTGCGCCTAACGCTCTCTATGCAACTCGGCACAGCCTGAGAAACTAGCTAGGCCTAAGATAGAAAAATAAGCCTACCTTGCCTCAGAGAAATACCCCAAAGGAAAAGGCAGCCCCCCACATATAATGACTGTGAGTAGAGATGAAAATACAAACGCAGAGATGAAATAGATTTAGCAAAGTGAGGCCCAACTTACTGAACAGACCGAAGATAGGAAAGAACTTTGCGGTCAACAAAACCCTACAAACAACCACGCAGATGGGCAAAAAGACCCTCCGCACCGACTAACGGTACGGAGGTGCTCCCTCTGCGTCCCAGAGCTTCCAGCAAGCCAGAAAAACCAATTAAGCAAGCTGGACAGAAAAAATAGCAAACAAAAATAACACAAGCAAAACTTAGCTTATGCAGAGCAGACAGGCCACAGGAACGATCCAGGAGGAAGCAAGACCAATACTAGAACATTGACTGGAGGCCAGGAGCAAAGCACTAGGTGGAGTTAAATAGAGCAGCACCTAACGACTTCACCACATCACCTGAGGAAGGAAACTCAGAAGCCGCAGTACCACTTGTGACCACAGGAGGGAGCTCTGCCACAGAATTCACAACAGTTCTCTACTCGCCAGGTCAGGTGTCCTAACTAATGAGTTTTTGGACACCTGACCTGTTGAGTATAGTTCTGCATTGTATTGCCGCCATTTTCTTTTCAGTCTGCAACACTAGTCATAAACTAAGCAGAAGGAAGAGATTATGGAAATAATACAAGTATTAATTTTGTGGCCCACCTCATATCTCTATACTAAAGACACACAAAGCTGCAGTCTTTACTTGCTAACTACTAGAGCTATGATGTGGCCAAAAAATAAAGTGTTCGGCGCACGGTGTGTGTTGCCGGTGGCGAAATACACAATTAAACCACACATAATTGGGGGCAAAAAACATGATTTATTTTGTTATATACACACACTTTTTATTTAACTGCGCCTGCTTGGGGTAGAGTGATGGAAACGGGGGGTGTGAAGCTGTGTGGCCTGGCTAAGTGTGGACGACACAGGGGTGGCAGGAGAAGGGGCAATGAAACTTGTGGGGTCTGGTAGTTCAGAGACAGGGCTTGACACATGAGAGGCCTGAGACGCACTGGAAGGGTGAGACAAACCTGACATTACAGACACACTGAGAGGTGAGGGGGGAGAGAGGAATACAGATAGTACGCTGTTTTTTATTTTTTCTCCCTTTCTGGGATCGCCGGGCTCTGGGAAGCCTCGGTGGGCTCATAAGTCGTGGCATGGTCGTGGTTGGTGACCTGTCAGGGTCCAGCTGCACTGTGCTGGTAGAGCGTGCAGCCATGGCAGAGTCCATAGTGCTCGTAGAGTGGAAGGCCATACCAGAGTCCATAGTACTCGTAGAGTGGAAGGCCATGCCAGAGTCCATAGTGCTTGTAGAGCGGAAGGTCATGCCTGGGTCCTGCTGCATCATGGTGGAGCGGAAGGCCATGCCAGGGTCCTGCTGCATCGTGGTGGTGGAGCTGAAGGCCATGCCAGGGTCCTGCTTCTGCATCGTGGTGTCAGTGGAGGAGGTCCAAGCAGGAGCAGCGGTTGTCATGGTGGTGGCGGAGGGCTGTCCTACATCACTCGGCATGGTGGTAGTGCTGTACTGGTGTCTGGCAGTGCTAGGAATAGAGGTGGCAATGCAGTGGTATGCAGCAGAGGTCGGCATTGAGGTTAATCATAACAGTGAAGGCACAGGTGGATATGCCGCCACTGTCTGCTGAAAATACCGACTCTGCTGCATAGCCTGCATGTAAGCAGCATTGCAGGCCTGCATGACACTAAGCTGGAGATCAGGAGTAAGGTGTTCCAGGATGCCCTGTTCAATTTGGTTAAAAAAAAAGGGATGTGCTGGCCTCTGGAGGTCGGCTTTTACTTGGTCAAGGCTTTTGTTGACCTCCTGGATACGTGTATTCATGTGACTAATGGCAATATCCATTCGGTCACCCAAAGCCTTGAGTCCATCGTGAAAAACCGAGCTCAAGTGCAAAAACTTGGGCATGAGGGACCTATCCGATGCCCTCTGCCGGTGCCGGGAGGAGCCCCCCAAAAAAGGGGCAGAGGCAGAGGACTGGGAAAGGGGAAGACCTGATGGACCAGCTTGCTGCAGGATGGCTGGGACGGGTCCGTGGCTGTCTGATGAAGGACCGCTCCAGAACCTGTGCCAACAGTGCTGCTCCATGTGCTGTGAAAAAAGGAAACAAAAAATTAATACCAAAAATGTACCAAACGCCAACTCCTGTTGAATAGAAACATACAGATTATGGCAATACAACCCAACCTAATGCACAGGAGAAATACCGTATTTTCTGGGGTATAAGACGACTGGGCGTATAAGATGACCCCCAACTTTTCCATATAAAATATGGAACTTGGGATATGCCCGCCGTATAAGACGGGGGTCATCTTATACGCCCAGTCATCTTATACGGCGTGTGGTTCCCAGGGTCTGGAGGAGAGGAGATTCTCCTTCAGGCCCTGGGATCCATATTCATGTAAAAAATAAAGAATAAATATTAAAAAAACATGGATATACTCACCCTCGGACGGCCCCTGGCTCACAGCGCTGCTAGCGTCTCCCTCCGTTCCTAAGAATGATGTGAGTGAAGGACCTTCGATGACGTCGCGGTCACCTGACCGCTCATGTGACCGCGACGTCTTCGAAGGTCCTTCACTCACCGCATTCTTAGGAACGGAGGGAGACGCTAGCAGCGCTGTGAGCCAGGGGACGTCCGAGGGTGAGTATATCCATGTTTATTATTTTTATTCTTTATTTTTTACATGAATATGGATCCCAGGGCCTGAAGGAAAGTCTCCTCTCCTCCAGACCCTGGGAACCACACGCCGACATCCAGGATCGCTCCCTGCACACGCCGTACCCGGCGTATAAGATGACCCCCGACTTTTGGGACAATTTTTAGGGGTCAAAAAGTCGTCTTATAAACCGGAAAATACGGTACTTACTTTCTCTGGGCAAGGATCGGTCTTAAAAATGCCAGAATGCGATGGTATTTGTACCTTTGGATCCTTGCTCCAGAACCACTGGGAACACGGCTCTCTTGATGCAGGTACTTGCTGAAGCGATCCTTCATCGAACGCCAACGTGTTTTGACTTTGAGCACTGTTGAAAAACAAAAAAGAATGGTTAGACAATAGACTTTTGGCCGGGATCACACAACTGTGTGTGATGAGGGAAACTCTTGAGAGTTTCTCTCATCACACACAGTTGTGTGAGCACGGCCAAGGTCTCTGCTGCTTCACACTGTAGTGCAATACTTACCAAATGCATTTCGGACCCGAGTAGGGGCGTTGTCCCAGCCATCCCACATCGCTTTGGCCACCTCATTCCATAGGCGCCGGATCGTCACGTTGTCCGAGTGCTGTGGAACCCGGGTGTCCCGCAATGGGACTCGCTCCTGGACCAGGGAGATGAGGAGGTCATTTTCTATGAGGTATTCATCCCGTTCTGGAACCTAAAAATTAAATAAAGACATTAATGTTGGATACATTAACATAAGGAAAAGAAAGAAAACAGAGGCTGAGAAATGGCATGAATAAGGAAAGTCAAGATACAAAAGGAGTCCAGAAGAAAATTGTAAAGAAACAGTAAAGTACAGAAAGGGAGATTCAAGAATACTAAAGTGAGGATACAGTAAACAGTCAGCCTTGTATACTTACACGCTGCCGACTTGACAATCGACTGTGACCCCGCTGCTCCTGCCCAGCCTCTGCCGCAGTAGAAGTGCTCTGAAAAAAAAAGAAAAAAAAAATTGTCATATGTGTAGATGTGACAGTGAATACTTACCAATCTGAGGAGGTGAGTACTCACTTCACTGACATGTTCTACTTCAGAAGGCCCAGGACGTTGCTCCTCATCAGAAGAAGACATTCTGATGCATGCATGCAGAAAGAAATTAGGACATGTAGAGACAGAAAATAGAAAATAAAGGCATTGGCTAGGATAGACTCACATTGTTCTGAGTGTAGATTCAGGGTATGTGCACACGTCCGGATTTTTAGCGTTTTTTTTTGCGGAATTTTGCTATAAAAACGCTATAATTCCACATCAAAAACGCTAAAAATATGCATCCTATCATTTCGAATGCATTCCGGATTTTTTGTTCAGATGGATGCGTTTTTTTCCGCAAAAAAAACGCATTCCGCAAAAAAAATGGACATGCTCATTCTTTTTGCGGATTTCTAAGCCAAACTGACTTTCAGGAAAAAAAAAAATAAAAAATCCGCAGAAAATCCGCAAAAAATCCGCGAAAAAAACGCGAAAAATCCGCACGGAAAAAAACGCGATTTTCTGCCAGAATTCTCCGGATTTTGTCAGGAAAAAAACCTGACGTGTGCACATAGCCTCATTCCTGTGCCTGCTCTTCTGCGTCTGGAAAGCTTCTCTGTCTGCTGTGTAGTGACCTGCAACTATCCACTCTCTCCCTTTATCACCTTGTAGGTGGGGGGTGGCTAATCAGTGTCTAGACATGTTTTTCTCTGGTGCAACGCATGGGTTCACAAACGCAAGCAAATGCATGTGCTTGCGGCCGCATGCGTTCACATAGACAGCAATGCGTTTTTTGGCGCATTTCTACCGCAAACAAACGCATTCGTTTCTAGGCGGCAAATTGACGCCTCTAAAATTACTACAATGTAGCGTTTACCGCACCAAACGCAATCAAACGCAGACACTTGCGTTCCTAATGTTAAATATAGGAAAACACAACGCATGCAGATTATTGCGGATGAAACGCTGCGGACACAACCACAAATGTAGGCCCCTTAAAAAATAGTGAGGAAAGAATGGTTGTAGATGACGAGGAAAAAGCTAACATATTAAACACCTTCTTCTCCACGGTATTCACGGTGGAAAATGAAATGCTAGGTGAAATCCCAAGAAACAATGAAAACCCTATATTAAGGGTCACCAATCTAACCCAAGAAGAGGTGCGAAACCGGCTAAATAAGATTAAAATAGATAAATCTCCGGGTCCGGATGGCATACACCCACGAGTACTAAGAGAACTAAGTAATGTAATAGATAAACCATTATTTCTTATTTTTAGTGACTCTATAGCGACAGGGTCTGTTCCGCAGGATTGGCGCATAGCAAATGTGGTGCCAATATTCAAAAAGGGCTCTAAAAGTGACCCTGGAAATTATAGGCCAGTAAGTCTCACCTCTATTGTTGGTAAAATATTTGAAGGGTTTCTGAGGGATGTTATTCTGGATTATCTCAATGAGAATAACTGTTTAACTCCATATCAGCATGGGTTTATGAGAAATCGCTCCTGTCAAACCAATCTAATCAGTTTTTATGAAGAGGTAAGCTATAGGCTGGACCACGGTGAGTCATTGGACGTGGTATATCTCGATTTTTCCAAAGCGTTTGATACCGTGCCGCACAAGAGGTTGGTACACAAAATGAGAATGCTTGGTCTGGGGGAAAATGTGTGTAAATGGGTTAGTAACTGGCTTAGTGATAGAAAGCAGAGGGTGGTTATAAATGGTATAGTCTCTAACTGGGTCGCTGTGACCAGTGGGGTACCGCAGGGGTCAGTATTGGGACCTGTTCTCTTCAACATATTCATTAATGATCTGGTAGAAGGTTTACACAGTAAAATATCGATATTTGCAGATGATACAAAACTATGTAAAGCAGTTAATACAAGAGAAGATAGTATTCTGCTACAGATGGATCTGGATAAGTTGGAAACTTGGGCTGAAAGGTGGCAGATGAGGTTTAACAATGATAAATGTAAGGTTATACACATGGGAAGAAGGAATCAATATCACCATTACACACTGAATGGGAAACCACTGGGTAAATCTGACAGGGAGAAGGACTTGGGGATCCTAGTTAATGATAAACTTACCTGGAGCAGCCAGTGCCAGGCAGCAGCTGCCAAGGCAAACAGGATCATGGGGTGCATTAAAAGAGGTCTGGATACACATGATGAGAGCATTATACTGCCTCTGTACAAATCCCTAGTTAGACCGCACATGGAGTACTGTGTCCAGTTTTGGGCACCGGTGCTCAGGAAGGATATAATGGAACTAGAGAGAGTACAAAGGAGGGCAACAAAATTAATAAAGGGGATGGGAGAACTACAATACCCAGATAGATTAGCGAAATTAGGATTATTTAGTCTAGAAAAAAGACGACTGAGGGGCGATCTAATAACCATGTATAAGTATATAAGGGGACAATACAAATATCTCGCTGAGGATCTGTTTATACCAAGGAAGGTGACGGGCACAAGGGGGCATTCTTTGCGTCTGGAGGAGAGAAGGTTTTTCCACCAACATAGAAGAGGATTCTTTACTGTTAGGGCAGTGAGAATCTGGAATTGCTTGCCTGAGGAGGTGGTGATGGCGAACTCAGTCGAGGGGTTCAAGAGAGGCCTGGATGTCTTCCTGGAGCAGAACAATATTGTAACATACAATTATTAGGTTCTGTAGAAGGACGTAGATCTGGGTATTTATTATAATGGAATATAGGCTGAACTGGATGGACAAATGTCTTTTTTCGGCCTTACTAACTATGTTACTATGTTATGTTACTATGTTACTAATGTGAAACCGGCCTAACAAGGACGACGAGGGTGACAGCATGTACTTCTAGGCAGGTGTCATTCTTGGGTCAGGAGAGCCGCCGGCCAGCCCGTCCACTGAGATGCGATCATTGCCCGTGTTATACGGCCATCTGACTTCGCCCTTAGGTGAATTGTTTATTGGGGTGTGGCTCTGCTGCCAACCCCAACACCATAGACTACAATAGGCAGTTGTAATCTGATTCTTCAATGAGTTGTGAGCATTACTGTTTGTTTGTTTTTTAGTATGAATGATGAATTGCAGAGTCATGGGGCGGGAGAAGTGGCTTATAAGTGGAGAAAAAAAAAATATTTTTCTTTGCATTACAGAATTATTATCAAGCCTTAATGTGACATTTCAGCTGTTGTGAATAACACTATTTCTGACCTTTATATGACTTGTATCCTGCAGTTTTCACCAGTTTACTCCTTTACAGGCTTCATCTCTCATTTTCAGTTTTCTCTCAGCTAGTGGGTGGAAACTAGCTGCAATCCGGTCTTCTACACAGTGTCTATGTAGTACCGTACATGTTCAGAAGTAGGAGCAGCACGGAGGACATTATTCAACAGTACTGAGTAACAGTAATAGGGACATAATCACGGTGACTGCAGATGAACCCATGTGGGAGCACCAGTCTCACCTGGTTGCAGGTCCTTGAATACACATTCATCTGAATTGTATTTGAGTGCAGAAACCCGTGAGAAAACAGCCAATCAGTTGTGTGTGCGGGGGTATACAGAGCTCAGCATTCAGAGAACTGCTGGATCTGCAGCAGAGAAAATTGCGGTTTTATCAAAACTGCAACAAGCAGCCCATCAAGTGATGCATTGATGCAATCAGCATCTATCATGCTGCTCTCAGATAAGGTGGCAGAGGCCTAGTGACAGATTTCCTTTCAGATAAGTATTTTTTGGGTCCAGCTGTATAATGAAATGTCTCCTAAGTCCAAGGGTCTTCACAGCCTGACTGAGCTGCAGCCTATACTGAGCAGTGTGAGATCTCAGCAGAGAGGAGGGACACTGAGGATCTGTCAATGAGGCTAGGTGGAAGTTAAAGTTTGGTGAAGGCCTATGCAGCCATTCTGACAGATTTTCACAGTAAGTACACCAGTCTCATCAGGTCTGGGAGATCTTATTAATATTTTTCCACCATTTATATTGTAAAATCTAAGCAGAGACCCATTTTAAAGGTGTCATCCAGGATTATGAAAGCAAGACCTCATTCTTAAACAAAAAAAACAAAAAAAAAACCCAGCGCTACACATCTCTACAGGTGGGCTGAGTAAGTTGCAATACCATACACAAGATGCAGAGATTTGTGGCGCAGTTCTTGGAAGAAGGGAGGGGTTTTTTTCAACCCTGGACAATCCCTTTAAGCAGGATCTATCCTCTTCCCGCTTTTCCAGAGTCCTAGGACCATTTATCATCCAGAAATGGGATAACAGTCCCGCAGTTCTTCCAGGAATAGATATGGCGGCGCAGAATTTAGTTCTAGCTGCTTTTAAAAAAACAACGCCGGGATTAATATTTTCTAGGGATTCTTTTCTTTAACTTCTCAGTTGCTCAATATCTCTATAATTACCCTCATTTGTTTGTCCCGCAATAAAGCCGTTAATATGATCTTTTATGGATGAATCAATAGTGACACTTCATATTTACATTTTATCCTTCTCGTTATAAGGGGACTAATTAGGAAAAAAAAAAAGGTCGCAGGAGGCGAGAAGAGAATGGGTGGCATTCACAGATGGCCACAGCGCCGCCGAGTGTTCAGTCTGGGTAGTAACACCGCAGGCAGCAAGGCTGCGACTTATGAGAGCGCGTGGCTCCATGGAGATCGATTTGGGAAGAGAGGATTCTGCTTTTAGATTAATGTGCCATTGTCATCGTCTTTTGGTTTGCACAACACATTACTGGCAATTTTATCATGGCAGAGATAACGCGAGCAGCGTTCCCCTGGGGGGCCGGCTCATTACATGGATGCCCCTCTGCCTCAAATTGATCTCCCGCTGCATAGCAAATGGCTGACCCACTAAGTGACGGCTTTTGCAATTTAACTAATAAAAAAAATGAGCAAAAGTAACATAAAACAACAAAAAGCGACAACGGCGCAGAATTAACCCTTGCTGGACCGCTCCATTCAACCACTAAAATAACCGACATTGTTGCAATGCGATTCTTCTCGTGTAACCCTTAAAAAGTGGGCAAGGTATCAATTCTCATAATGAAAAATATGGCAGTCGTGCAACCCTTTTGTAATAATTATAGGGGATAACTCAGGAGACTTTGTGTGGAACAAAACAACTACAGGACACAGTCTTATAAGTGGTAACGTCTATATTATCACACGCTGATTCAAACAGGTGCAGAGAGAAACTCAAGTCCATAACACTTGGAGTAAATATAAAGGCAGCTTAGCAGTCTATAGGGAACTTCAGAGGAAAATGCAATCACGCAGAAAGTCTATGAAGCACAATTATTCTTGAGGATACTTGACACGAATAAGTCCTTGTTTAGTCCAAACACAGATAGATATGCTTATAAGGCAGTTCAAATAATATCTTAGCTCAACCAGGGAGGCCTGGGTAATAGTCTCAGGTTTTTGCAGAGCAGAAACAGCTTACATGTCCAGCAAATGCAGATGGAAGTAAGTGCAGCGGCCCAGAGACCTGGTCGTTGCAGTAATGTCGCTCTGCCACTAAGGGGAGTGATGGTATGTCTGATGGCACTAAAGGAATTCATCTGACCAGGTATCACAAGCACACATTACACTTCACACTCCGGCCACTAGGGGAAGCAAAAGGTTTTATTTATTAGGCCACTCCTCTCACTGGTAAAACTAGGGGTTGGATAGGAAGTTAGGGAGAAGCTGACTGGGTTTTGCCCAGGCAACATCCCGTGGCAGGGGGTGTTGCAGGGAGAAGACACAGGGGGGTCCCTGTCAGGCGTGGGAACCTGGCAGAGACTTAGCGACAAGGACAGATCGTTACAGAGCCGCGCCTGCACACCTTGCGGCGGCATCTAAAGAAAGGACATGAAGCGAAGGATATTGTGGACAGTGAGAAACGAGATCAAGCACAAAGAAGAGCCAGTAGGAGTCGTGCCCCGAGAACGGCAACATCCTACTGAGGCACGTAGCCGGTGACCGGAACACCGAGGAAGTAACTGACTCTATGCCTTACTTCAAACTCCGCAGGACAGTTAATTATAGGTTGGCTGTCTACCTTACATCACCTAAGCAGACATAGGGGGCAACCGTGGAGAGGGGCGTCTCTAGGGTCCCAGAATAGCTCCGAGTCTTCCCGTCAAACGACAAACTTGGGGGACGGAGAATAGAAAGAACTAGAACAGAAGTTGTGAGGACTATCCCGAATGCTCAGCAAGGAAGAACTACAACACACAGGCGCTAGTGGTAGGCAACGATTTCCACCTGCAAAGGGAACTCTGGATGTGCCTTCGGACCGGCCGGTCTCAGAAAGCCCTGTTAACAGTGCTCTGGATTGCGGATCCCGAAGTAAAAGGTAAAGAGACTGCAACCCTGTGTCCTCGTTATTGACTGCACCTCACATCATCACCATCTACATTACTGGGAAGCCCTGGGAACATACTTCACCTGTGGGAAGTTATACCATCTAGCTGCCATCACATCACCCCAGCGGACCCCACAGCAGCATCGGTCACCCTGACCGAATACCACAGGTGGCGCCACGAAGCCTTAGCTGACTTTTATCATCTCTTTTATTGGACGCCCCTTAGCAGGGTCACGGACCGGGTCCAGCCACCGTGACATCCCCAGAACTGAGCCTGAGAGGAACGGTACCGAGTAACCCGCGGCCCTGCGTCTGGGGGCGCTCCAACTATACAAGCAGCAGATGAAGGAGGATTACTGGAAACTGGTGTATGCAGCAGGAACTCAGAGCAGAGTAGCAGGATAACCACACAGATTCACAGGAGCAGGTATATAGCCAGGGAGCCACCAGGGTCAGGAGCTGGATGGCAATGCAGAATACTCTAGCACAGACGGAAGGCTGGGGTGGAGTTTTATAGCAGGAAGACACAGTGCACATGAGACCAAAGACGCCATCTTGGAAAAGGGCAGTAATGCACAAAAGGTAATAAAAAATGTCCTGACACCTTTCTTTTTCAGGTAGCAATATATATATATATATATATATATATATATATACTCTCAAAAATTATAAATGGCCCTTTAAAAAGTTCTGTAACTAAAAAAAAGTTCCAAAAAACTTTGTGTTTCAATTCTCCCAACATTTTCAAGATCTTGGATTGCTGTCACTCAGTCATTTTGACAATCGCTAAAGGTTTTATTTTTTTGTATAGAGCAATCTAGACAATCCTCTATGAACAGCAAAAATCTCTCTCCTGTCCTGCTAGTTCGCTCACTGCCAAGGGCGAAACGTGTGTCGGGGTCCTAATCTATGTGTTGTTCTCTTTTCCATGGTATGTGTTTTGCTTGATATATTCAGTATATACAATTACTTATTTATAAAATTATTTATTTCATATATTATACATTCTTCTGCTATATCTTATATATGGAGACTACTTTTATAGAGAATACAACACTATTATTTTACACCCTTTCTGATACATTTGTTGTGAACTTTCTTATGTGTATTGTTCCCCCCCTCTCCCCACAATTTTAATATACACTGCTCCAAAAAATGAAGGGAACACTTAAACAACAGAATATAACTCCAAATAAATCAAACTTCTGTGAAATCAAACTGTCCACTTAGGAAGTAACATTGATTGACAATCAATTTCACATGCTGTTGTGCAAATGGAATAGACAACAGATGGAAATTATTGGCAATTATTAAGACACCCTCAATAAAGGAGTGGTTCTGCAGGTGGGGACCACAGACCACATCTCAGTACCAATGCTTTCTGGCTGATGTTTTGGTCACTTTTGAATGTTGGTTGTGCTTTCACACTCGTGGTAGCATGAGACGGACTCTACAACCGACACAAGTGGCTCAGGAAGTGCAGCTCATCCAGGATGGCACATCAATGCGAGCTGTGGCAAGAAGGTTTGCTGTGTCTGTCAGCGTAGTGTCCAGAGGCTGGAGGTGCTACCAGGAGACAGGCAAGTACACCAGGAGACATGGAGGGGGTTGTAGGAGGGCAAAAACCCAGCAGCAGGACCGCTACCTCAGCCTTTGTGCAAGGAGGAACACTGCCAGAGCCCTGCGAAATAACCTCCAGCAGGCCACAAATGTGCATGTGTCTGCGCAAACGGTTAGAATCCGCCTCCATGAGGATGGTCTGAGTGCCCGACGTTCACAAGTGGGTGTTGTGCTCACAGCCCAATGTCATGCAGGATGCTTGGCATTTGCCATAGAACACCAGGATTGGCAAAATTGCCATTGGCGCCCTGTGCTCTTCACAGATTAAAGCAGGTTCACACTGAGCACATGTGACAGACGTGACAGAGTCTGGAGACGCCGTGGAGAGCGATCTGCTGCCTGCAACATCCTTCAGCATGACCGGTTTGGCAGTGGTTCAGTAATAGTGTGGGGTGGCATTTATTTGGAGGGCCGCTCAGTCCTCCATGTTCTCACCAGAGGTAGCCTGACTGCCATTAGGTACCGAGATGAGATCCTCAGACCCCTTGTGAGACCATATGCTGGTGCAGTTGGCCCTGGGTTCCTCCTAATGCAAGACAATGCCAGACCTCATGTGGCTGAAGTGTGTCAGCAGTTCCTGCAAGATGAAGGCATTGAAGCTATGGACTGGTCCGCCCGTTCCCCAGACCTGAATCCGATTGAACACATCTGGGACATCATGTCTCGCACCATCCACCAACGTCACGTTGCACCACAGACTGTCCAGGAGTTGGCGGATGCTTTAGTCCAGGTCTGGTAGGAGATCCCTCAGGAGACCATCCGCCACCTCATCAGGAGCATGCCCAGGTGTTGTAGGGAGGTCATACAGACACGTGGAGGCCACACACACTACTGAGCATCATTTCCTTGTCTTGAGGCATTTCCACTGAAGTTGGATCAGCCTGTAACTTCATTTTCCACTTTGATTTTGAGCATCATTCCAACTCCAGACCTCCGTGGGATATTAGTTGTGATTTATGTTGATAATTTTTAGGTTTTATTGTTCTCAACACATTCCACTATGTAATGAATAAAGATTTACAACTGGAATATTTAATTCAGTGATATCTAGGATGTGGGATTTTAGTGTTCCCTTTATTTTTTTGAGCAGTGTATGCATACCTTTATGTACTAAATAAAATTATATGTTTTTATGATG
Source organism: Ranitomeya imitator (assembly GCF_032444005.1). Lineage (NCBI taxonomy): Eukaryota > Metazoa > Chordata > Amphibia > Anura > Dendrobatidae > Ranitomeya > Ranitomeya imitator. The sequence goes on from NC_091290.1 coordinate 26,396,056, forward strand.
TATTTATTTCTTTTTGTGATTATTCACTTTCTCCCTCTATGTTTAGCATAATTTGCTACAATGCATCTGTGCAAATATAATGTCTGAGCAAGCTGTAAAGTCCCCTGTGGATTTCCAATACTGGATACAACTGTAACAAACTCTCAGTTGTGAGGCCTATTAGCTGTAGGGATATGAGCATCTTGTAAAGAAGCTTTCCATTCACAGACGGCAAGCAAACCAGTCAACATTTGTATCCCCAATTATTGGACACAGTTAAAGGGGTTGTCCAGTCTTGCGGTGAAATTCAGCAGTCTCTCTATGTGACTGTAGACTTTTGAATCTTCACAGCATGCGCACCACATGTAGTCAGGATTCTCCGACGCTGGCGACAAATGTTCGATTTGCATACATGCAGTCACATACTGACTAGACATGTGATGCCTCATTCAATTCACTTGTGTTGAGCGAAGCCATGCACGACTAGTTGGAATGTGGCAGAGAGTATGCAAATCATGCACTTGCGGTCACATGACCTCCTGGCGCCGACACCAGAGAATCCTGACAGTGGGCAGTACGCGCAATGTGAAGCATCACACAGAGTGACTGCAGACTTGTAGCTCAAGACCTGATAACCCCTTTAAAGGGATTGTCCAGACTTGTGATAAAAATCTGCATTCAATCTATGTGACTGCAGACTTTTGAAGCTTCACAGTGCGCGCACTGCACACTGTCAGGATTTTCCAGTGCCAGCAACGAGAGCAGGGGGTGACTGCAAATGTGCAGTACGAATAAATGCAAGTCACGTACCAACTAGAAGTGCTCGGCCTCACTCAATTCAAATGTATTGAGCAAGCCGCAAACGTCTAGTCGGAATGTGTCGCATACTTCAGGTCATGTGACCTCCCACTCTCGCCGGAGAATCCTGACAGCATGCGGTTCACGCGCTGTGAGAATTCAAAAATCTGCAATTACATAGTGACTGTAAACTTTCATCACAAGCCTGGACAACCCCTTTAAGTTCCGTCCCTGATCAGCCCAGAATGCTCAATTTTAGGCATATTTGCACAATCCTCACCCATTGCGGGTCTCGTTTTCCTGTCCCAGCCCAATGGACAGTCGAGAGCTAAGTCTTAAAGCGTTTGTTCACTTTAAATGCTATTTTACAACAAAAATATTTGCAGATTGCCACTGGAAACCATCAGCAAGCTTGTAGCCTGACTGCTTCCTAAGGGTATGTGCACACGCTGCGGATCTTGCTGCGGATCCAGAACCTGGGACTTTGATGACGTCTTGTCCTAGCCACCTCTTGTCCTAGCCACCTGACCGCTGGAGTCAAACAGAGGACCCTGGAAATCAGACAGCTGACCATCAGGACGTCATCACTTCCTATCCTGCAGGGCTTTTTATATAAAAATGGTGCAAACGTTCTACAAGACAGGACATGAGGGTCAGAGCCCAAGTCACTTGTCGGTGCCCAACTTTGCCAACAGCTACACCTAGTGGCCATTTAATGAAGTGACACGAACAAGCTATATTTACAAAAAAAAATCACATTTTTGCGACAAGCATAAAATAATAGAATAATATTAAACGCATACGCTGCTACCAAGATCGCTGGTCCTACAGGAATGGATACTGTGACTGTCATTTTTATTTAAGAAAGCAGTGGGAAGCCACAGAATGGCAATTTCACTAACTATAATGTAACATAAGTGGTCAAAAGTATCACTAATGCCCCCTAACCCAAAGGATCTGACTTTGTAGCAGATGTCAGGTCCAAACTTCTATTGTTGTGGGATCGTGGCATACAGAGTGGGATCCCAGGACCCTCAGTGTGGTCCCCTTTGCTTCAGGATGCGGTAGCGATGGCCGAAGCTCGAGATCTTATGTGCTATCAGGATATCTCGCACTTTCACAGTGAGGGGGAGGCAGCAGGGGGTTGTAGGATCCCACTCTACGTGCAAAATAGGATATTTGGACTTTTGTTAGAAAGTCGTGTCCTTTAGGGGGGCATTAGAGACGCGTCTGACCACTTTTGAAAAATTCTGCTTGCTAAAATCTTCAGTCCTTATCTGCCCACTGATTTCTTAAACAGAATCTTTCAGCAGGTTTTTCCTATGTAACAGAGGCTGACACCCTGATTCCAGCAATGTGTCACTTACTAGGCTGTGTGCTGCTGTTTCAATAAAATCTGTGTTTAATTAGCAGGAAGTCATCACTACAGGACTAGTTTTCTTGTGCCTCTTAGTCCTCCTGTTCTGTGTAATTCCACCACTGATTAGCAGCCTTCTGCCTATGCACAATGTACACAACAAGCTGCCTATCAATGGTGCGGGTGGCGTTTTACAGGGTTCAGCATTTAGAGCTCTGCTACATCTGCAGCAGAAAAAAAGAGAGATCATATCAAAATGACAGCGTGCAGCCCAGCAAGTGACACATCGCTGGAATCAGGGTCTCTGCCCCTACATCATGTGACTGTCAGATTACATAGCAAAACAAATAAAAGTGCAGCGCCAGACAAGTGATATGGCCTCTAATCTTTAAAATGTATTTACATCAAGTGTAAAAAAAACACAATCAATGACGAGCAAGCTGAGGGTCATTTGTGCAAAAACAGGGAAAGTAAAACTAATGTCCGCAGGGCCAGGTCACGCTCCTATTTCCTGCCTGGTGTACGGAGATCACACATCGGGGAAGAGGGGAGCCTCAATTGACAAGACAGATACGGAGATAATCCCCGATCTATCCGGTATTATACTGGGCTGTGAAGGATTAAGCCGCAGTGTTACCGTCTCCAGCGCTGGAAGTGCCTCTCCTGATCTATAAACAGATACGGCCGCGCTGAGAACATCTTATCCTATTAATATGGCCGACATCTGAGGCTTCATCCTTCAATAAAACATTTTACTTCTTGTACATCCAAATTAATCCCGAAGTCAGAATTCCCCATTATGGGTTGCAGCAGTGGCCTGCAATCAGCTGCTGACTACAACTCCCAGGATGCACTCTCAACCTTTGCAGCTCCATCTGTTGTGAAACTACAACTCCCAGCAAGCTCGAAAAGCCTCTGATTCCCCTTGCTGCTGTGAAACTACGACTCCCAGTAAACCACAACAGCCTGTGTCGTCTCAGCAGTGGTGAAACAACAACTGGTTAACAACTAGGTTCCCATTGCGTTAATGGGAACTCGCTAACGGACAGCGTTGCACGGCGAAATTAACGCCGTGCAACGCGTCCGTTAGCGCGCCCATTCACGGCAATGGGAACGCGCAGCACTAGCGCGTGCCATGTTCGGCATGCGCTAGCAACGCGCCGGTGTTTCCTGGCGTGCCGCGGACGCTGCTTGCAGCGTCCGAGGCGCGCCCGCGGTCCGTTCCCCGCTCTCGCAGATCGGGGATCTGCGAGAGCGGGGACGTTACCGCGGCCCCGATAAAAACATTGCGTTAGCGCAACCCGCTAGCGCTAAACGGATTGCACTAACGCAATGTGACCCTAGTCTCCACTTTCTATGAGAACTACAACTCCCAACATGCCCCAAATGTCTACTACAACCCAATATGCTTTGAAATTACAACTTCCAACAATTTTTGAGTCTCCATTTGCTGGGAAACAACAACTCCCAACGTTCTCTGACAACTTGTAGCTCTCCATCTGCTGTGAAATGACAACTCCCAGCACGTCCTAATGGCGTAGGACACGGACCCTTTAATTGTCGAGCCATGTTGGAAAAATATTTAGAATTGAGAGTCCTCAGTGGTTGATATCTTTTAATGGCCAACTACTGGCTAACACGGTACCAAGATATATTTATTTCCTGTATCAAGCCATGTTGCACATTTTCGTGTAATAGGTGTTATACTGGCTAATAAATATATTAGTAAAATCACACTGTAAAAAAAAATAATAAAAAAAAGTTCTAAGTCTGAGATAAGACAAAGTTTTCAAAACCCACCCATGTGAATGCGCCTCTACTGAACGTTACAGTCCATTCTTTGGCCATAGTCATGTTTTCCCTGTGATACGAGGACATCTTGTGGCCAAACTTTGGAACTGCGACCCACAAATTAAAACTTTACTGAAATGAATATTCTGTACAGCCTAGATGCTTCCTTTAGAGTTTTTTTTTGGCAGCTTTTTTAAAGGGACTAAGAAGGGTGGGTTGAAAGCCTTGTAGGAAAAAATAATAATTTTTTATGCGATTTTACAATACTTTGATATCACTATTTTTTTGTTTACAAATTTAATTTTTTTTCACTCTAAGAAAAATCATCCTACCTAATGAAAAAATACACAAAAAACTACATCTATGCTTCCAATACATCTTATGCTTCCAATACATCTTATGCTTCCATGTTGCCTTACAGAGAACATATTGCCACTTCAAATAAAAAAAAAATCTTAAAAAAAAAAAATCCCTGGAAACCCAAGTGTGAGATCACCTCACTAGGACAAAAAAGATAACTTTTCACCGATTGAAATCTGTTGCTCTAAAAATAAAGTTCATTAAATATCCTTGAAAATGATGAGCTACATTATCTACAGGGGACGGAACAATTCTAAATAACAAATAAAATCTATGCAATGTGATAGCCCCCCTGTGATGACCACAATGAAGGGGTCCTATTTCCAGAATGAAATTTAGGAATCAAATGTTAAATGGTGAAGAAAAAAAAAAAAACATTTTGCCATTGGTTTTGTGTAGCTAAAATTACCTGTAACTTGATTCTCCTGATCAAAACGATCACGACAATACCAATATTTTTATAGTTTTTTTTTCCTTTATATTTTCTGGTTTAAGAAAAAAAAATCATAAATCCATCTCCTCTTTCAGTAATGGCAAAATCTTCACTGAATACAGATTTTACCTCCGAATTGAGAATTTTCATAATGACTGATCAATTCTGGCAGACAAAGAAGCAAATCTCTGATAAGATCTATTTGAAAGTTTCTTATTTTCATGAGTGCTATTGATTTAGGAAAAAAATACAATAAAATGACTATTACGCTTTAAGGTCCATATTTTTTATTTTTACGTTGACTTTTTGAAAACTTTTTATTCCTTTTTTTTGTGGCAGGAAAGCTGACGAGGAGCTGTCATTCTGGCATCTTGATTTCTTTATTTCTTTATGCCATTTACTTGATGGGTTTAATCAGTTTTAATTTTTGAAAGATTGGACATTTTATAGATTCAGCAATGCCGAGTATTCTATTTTTTATTATTTTTTATTTCAGGGCTAGGAAAAAGGGGTGATAGAAAATGTTAAAACTACTGGGATTTTATAAATTCTCATTTTTTTAAATAAATGTTTTTTTCAAGTTACTCTTTGCATTTTTTAGGCTCTTAAGGTGACTTGTACAATGTGTGGCAATACTTAACTATTGCAGTAGATTATCAAATTATCAATCTACTTTATCAGAGTACAGAAATAGCAGAGACAGAGGCAGCGGCTGTGTGACTTTGTCCTGGGTCAAGATGTTGTTTTTAGGGCTATCGGTTTTGTGCACATACAACTATATTATAGCTTTCTATTTTTAAAAGATGAGATCACTAAAACATCACATTCCTGTGTTTTCAATGATGAGTAAATTGATATTTGTATGGTTTGGATCTATAGATGTTGTGATATCACATATTTGACTGATTGTTTAGGTTCACATCTTCTTTTCTGCTGAGAAAACTCTTAAGGTACCGTCACACTGAGCAACTTTCCAACGAGAACGACAGCGATCCGTGACGTTGCAGCGTCCTGGATAGCGATCTCGTTGTGTTTGACACGCAGCAGTGATCTGGATCCCGCTGTGACATCGCTGGTCGGAGCTAGAAGGCCAGAACTTTATTTGGTCGTCAGGTCGGCGTGATTCGTCGTGTTTGACAGCAAAAGCAACGATGCCAGCAATGTTTCTTTATGGAGCGAACAACCAGCGAGAACGAGAAGTGAGTCGCCGTTACGTCACTGGATCGCTCCTGCATCGTTCTGAAGCTGCTGTGTTTGACGTCTCTACAGCGACCTAAACAGCGACTCTCCAGCGATCGGCTCGTTGTCTATATCGCTGCAGCGTCGCTTAATGTGATGGTACCTTAAAGCAGTAATCTCATTATCATCACAGGCAGGACAACAATGACAGACAACGCTATTCACAATAGATGATGTCACAGCTCACCTCCTCCTCTTCCTACACAGTGACTGATAACACCTCTACATACAGTAGATAACACAGGATCCATCATTCACAATAGGTGATGTCACAGCTCGCCTCCTCCTCCTGTACAGTGACTGATAACACAGGATCCACCATTCACAATAGGTGATGTCACAGTTCACCTCCTCCTCTTCCTACACAGTGACTGATAACACCTCTATATACAGTAGATAACACAGGATCCACCATTCACAATAGGTGATGTCACAGTTCACCTCCTCCTGTACAGTGACTGATAACACCTCTATATACAGTAGATAACACAGGATCCACCATTCCCAATAGGTGATGTCACAGCTCACCTCCTCCTGTACAATGACTGATACCACCTCTATATACAGTAGATAACACAGAATACACCATCCACAATAGGTGATGTCACAGCTCACCACCCCCTCCTGTACAGTGACTGATAACACCTCTATATACAGTAGATAACACAGGATCCACCATTCACAATAGGTGATATCACAGCTCACCTCCTCCCCCTCCTGTACAATGACTGATAACACCTCTATATACAGTAGATAACACAGGATCCACCATTCCCAATAGGTGATGTCACAGCTCACCTCCTCCTGTACAATGACTGTTAACACCTCTATATACAGTAGATAACACAGAATACACCATTCACAATAGGTGATGTCACAGCTCACCGCCCCCTCCTGTACAATGACTGATAACACCTCTATATACAGTAGATAACACAGGATCCTCCATTCACAATAGATATCACAGCTCACCTCCTCCTCCTGTACAATGACTGATAACACCTCTATATACAGTAGATAACACAGAATACACCATTCACAATAGGTGATGTCACAGCTCACCTCTTCCCCCTCCTGTACAATGACTGATAACACCTCTATACACAGTAGATAACACAGGATCCACCATTCACAATAGGTGATGTCACAGCTCACCTCCTCATCCTTCTGTACACTGACTGATAACACCTCTATATATAGTGGATAACACAGGATCCACCATTCACAATAGGTGATATCACAGCTCACCTCTTCCTTCTCCTGTACAATGACTGATAACATCTCTATATACAGTAGATAACAGAAGATCCACCATTCACAATAGGTGATGTCACAGCTCACCTCCTCCTCCTGTACAATATAAAGAACTCTAGGTGCGGTACACATAAAAGAACACGTGGGGAGGCAATACCATCACCAACAATGTGCACCAATGGAATATTATGGTGGACAAATCGGAATTTAGACCAAAACCACAAAGAAAAAAATGAAAAGAAGTCCAATAACAAGGTATATATTACAAAATTTATTAAAATATGGTAGGGTGGAAACAGATACCAGGAATAGGCACTGTACCAGGGACATACAAAATAAGAACAATAATGGCAAACATAGATAATGAATTAATATAACTCAGGTGAAAGTTCAACATGTGTATATCTATCTACAGTATGTAAAAATACCATAGAATCAGTGAAATAAATAATAGAAACCATAATGCACATAATAAACTAAGCAAGAATACCAAAAGGTGTATGGCTAGATTAAGTGCATGTGCATATTTACTGGGGTGGCGAGAAATTTACCCCCTGACGAAGGCAGATGCCGAAACGCGCGTCGGGGCAAGGCCTCCTCCTGTACAGTGACTGATAACAGCTTTATATACGTACAGTAGATAACACAGGATCCACCATTCACAATAGGTGATGTCACAGCTCACCTCCTCCTTCTGTACAATGACTGATAACACCTCTATATACAGTAGATAACACAGGATCCACCATTCACAATAGGTGATGTCACAGCTCACCTCCTCCTCCTGTACAATGACTGATAACACATCTATATACAGTAGATAACACAGGATCCACCATTCACAATAGTTGATGTCACAGCTCACCTCCTATGGGAGGTGGAGCCGCATATTTATGACTGTAATCGGCGGCCCCAGGTGACCGCATGCAGGAGAAGCTGCGGCGAGGACAGGACACTGCGAGGGAGCCGGGTGAGTATTTTATTAACAGCGGGCGGACGCACAGGGGGCGAGAGGGGGGTGGGGACAGAGATCTTGATTTTAAACACGAGAAAAAAAAAAAAAAAAAAAAAAAGGATTATTCATATCTTCTCTCCAGCGAACGCTGCTGGAAAGAAGATATGAATCGCGGCTTCAGCACTAGATGCAGGGGACAGCGCTTATCTCTAGCGCTGTCTCCTGCACGCTCCGTGTGGTACCCAGTCGGCACACGGGCAGAATACGTGTGCCACACTGATGTGCCACATAAACGCACGGGCACACGGACACAGATAATTCCGGTACCGATTTTTCCGGTACCGGAATTATCTGGATTTGTGAGACTGGCCTTACAGATATAAATCATTCAGCTGCGGCAAGAAAAACTAAAACTCCAAGCACTAAAAAATACTCGGAGGACCCCCGAGTATGCTCGAGAAATCTCGAGTAACGAGTATATTCGCTCATCACTAATCATTAGTGATTTTGCAGCACGAAAATCAAGGAAAGTGCCTGGATTGTAAAATATGAATTATTTTACCTGAATTAATCTGCGTAAATGATTTCTGTAAATAAACTTGCGTTCGTTTCATTTTGTGTTTTTGCATTACATATTGCAACACCTTGAAAAATGGGCCTCCCTCCAAAATGGGCCCCGGGCCACCCACCTCTTAAATCCGGCCCTGAGCCAACCCATGTAGCAAAGATGTTGGCAACACAGGTGCAAAATACTAAATAGACAGCCACTTATAGCCTACCAGTCCATGGAGGGGCGACTGCTTAGTATACATTTGCACAATAGAGGCCTGTATAGGGCGCTGTTCACATGTAGGTAATGTATAGTGTCTGGTTCTCAGTCTATTAGTCACACCCAGGCTGCACCCTAAAAAATAAAGTGCACAAAATACATATAAATATGTGAGGTATTGGTCGATATTTTGGCCAAGATATGCAAGCTCGCTACCCAACGTCAAGGGTCCTCACGCTTGCGAGTCCTATCACTAACTTAGTAGCAAAGTGCACTAAGTGTATTTTGTGCACTTTATTTTTCAGGGTGCAGCCAAGCCCAGCACATTGGTTCTTGTCAGGGCTGCCATCAGGGCATTACTGCCCTTACTGCAAAGGGTGACATGGGGGTTAAGAGGACTGCACATGATGATGTGGGGGGTTAAAGGGAGACTGCACATGATTATGTGGGGGTTAAAGGGGGACTGCACATGATGTGGGAAGGGGGGTTAAAGTGGAACTGCATATGATGTGGGGAGGGGTTAAAGGGGGACTGCACATGATGTGGGGAGGCGGGTTAAAGGGGGGCTGCACATGATGATGTGGGGTGGTTAAAGGGGAACTGCACAAGATGTGGGGAGGGGTTAAAGGGGAACTGCACATGATGTGGGGAGGGGTTAAAGGGGGACTGCACATGATGTGGGAAGGGGGGTTAAAGTGGAACTGCATATGATGTGGGGAGGGGTTAAAGGGGGACTGCGCATGATGTGGGGACGGGGGTTAAAGGGGGACTGCACATGATGATGTGGGGTGGCTAAAAGGGAACTGCACATAATGTGGGGAGGGGTTAAAGGGGGACTGCACATGAAGTGGGGGGTTAAAAAGAACTGCAAAGGATCACATTGGGGTAAAGTGGACTGCACATGATGATGTGGGGAGTTAAAGGGGGACTGCACATGATGATGTGGGGAGGGGGTTAAAGGTGGACTGCACATGATGATGTGGGGGGGTTAAAGGGGGACTGTACATGATGATGTGGGGGGGTTAAAGGGGGACTGCACATGATGTGGGGAGAAGGTCAAAGGGGGACTGCGCATGAAGTGGGGGGTTAAAAGGAACTGCAAAGGATGACATGGGGGTAAAGAGGATTGCACATGATGAAGTGGGGGTAAAGCGAACTGCACATGATGAAGTGAGAGAAGGGGGACGGCTGCACATGATGAATTGGGGGGAGGGGGACTGCACATGATGAATTTCGGGAGGGGCCGAGAGACTGCAAATGATGAATTGAGAGTGAGGGAAAAGGGACAGCAATTGAATTGAAGGTGGGGGGTGGGAAGAGCAAATGATGATCGGGAGAGAGTAATAATTAATTTTAAGGGTGAGGGAGTAAATGATGTATTAAATGTAGGGAGTGGGGCTGTCGATAATGAATAGGGGGTGGGAGACAGAAGACAGGACAATGAATTGGGGTGGAAGGGGCACATAAATATAATGAATCGGCGGAGCAGGAGGTACATAGTGGGGGCGTTGAATATGCAGTGACTGGTAATTAATTGGGGAAAAGAGTACAGGTGCTAATTAATTTATATATTTATTAGGTGGAGAAAGTGGCTATGTATAGCTAGAAGGGGCTCAGTGGTGTATTATAATTTATATTTGGAATGGTGGGTTGCATAAAACCAATTATGTATTAATGGTGGGTGCATATCTATATTCAGATGTGTAGTGCAGAAGGAAGGGAAAAAGAGGGGAATGTGCTCTGGAAGCCGTGCTCTAGGTAACTGTGTTATTTTATGCAGAGATGAGTCCTGGCTGGATGAAGTGATGACGGTCTGCGCTGAATGAAACAGAAAAGCAAAGATGAAGGACTTCAGCTAGAGACGTCACTGGTGAGTCAGTGTGCTACCTGTACACTGACACTATACACTGTATACTGTGTAGAGAGCTCCTGTGTATGATGTCACCAGCGATCACTATGTTATCTGTACACTGACACTGTATACAGAGGTCCTGTGTATAATGTTACTGGTGATCACTGTATTACCTGTACACCAACACTGTATACTATGTACAGACTTTCTGTGTATAATGTCACTGGTGATCACTGCATTACCTTTAAACTGATAGTAAATACAGAGTTCCTGTGTATAATACTACTTAGTATTGTATTTTATTTTTTTTTTATTAATGATCATTATTGTTATATTCAGTCTCTATGTGGTGGTAATATGTGGTCTGGTCATGGTGTGGTGATATTTGTTCCTTGTATGTGGTATGATTTGGTCACTTTGTGGTGGTAATATGTGGTCTGGTCATGGTGTGATGGCTTTTGTCCCTTGTATATGGTATTATGTGTTACTATGTGGTGGTAATATGTGATCTGTTCATGGTGTGACGGTATTTGTCAATTGTTTATGGTATTATAGGTCACTATGTGGTGGTAATATGTGGTCTGGTCATGGCGTGACGATATTTGTCAATTGTATATGGTATTATAGGTCACTATGCGGTGGTAATATGTGATCTGGTTATGGTGTGACGATATTTGTCCCTTGTATGTGGTATTATAGGTCACTTTGTGGTGGTAATATGTGGTCTGGTCATGGTGTGACGATATTTGTCCCTTGTATGTGGTATTATAGGTCACTATGTGGTGGTAATATGTGGTCTGGTCATGGTGTGACAGTATTTGTCCCTTGTATGTTTTATTAATGGTCATTTAAAAAAAATGTATGTGACTCATTCCCTTAAAGAAAAATACATAAAAATATATTTATATTTAATAGGTTAGAGTAGAGTAGAGGCCAGCCAAAAGAGTCTACAGTGTCGTGGTGGTGGCTTAAAAATTATTTTGGCCAGAACGAAAGCTGCTGGCTATGTATGTGATCTGGTATTTGATGGGAACTGTTAATAACTGATTGATGAGGACGTGGTGGAGAAGTTCAGTTTTTCCAAGAGTGAGCGGTGGGACTGTGGAAGGTTCGAAGAGTGGAGGCAGAGCTGGGGTGGAGCCTTGGCAGAGTCTCAAGGGGGCCTGAAAATTTTGCCATTATGGGGCCCCGAAATTCCTAGTGGCAGCACTGGGTCTTGTATATAGGGGTGTTCACATGGGATGCATTGAGAGAGTGCTGGCCAGCCCGCCTAATCGAATAGTATTGGTATGACTAACAGGCTGCGAATCAGACACTATGCATTACCTACATGTGAACAGCGCCCTATACAGGCCTCTATTGTGCAAATGTATACAGTCGCCACCTCCATGAACTGGTAGGTTGTGAGTGGCTGTCTATTTGGTGTTTTGCACCTGTGTTTTGCAACATCTTTGCTATACGGGTTGGCTGCATCCAGTTGTGCATTTGTTCAGAGACCTGGGCAGGTAAGCGGTGCTGCCCCTTTTTCAGCTGTATTTTTGAATTTCTGGAGGATTTTTAGTCCTCTTGTGTTGCTTTGCTACTAAGTTTAATTATCTAGATGTCTATTTTCAGTAGGTGAAGAAACATAGACTACTGTCATGTGAGTTTAAAAGTTTACCCTTGATATTTTTGAATGGCTGCTGTTTGCCTCTTATATCAGCTCCTACAGGGCATCACTCATCCCTTGCTTTGTTGAATGTGTGATATGGAGAGTGCCATGTCCGATCTATGGAGAGCATGGTGGAATGCAAGGGTTACCATGAACGCATAACATCCAGTTCGTAGATCCCATCGTGAGACGCACAAAGTCACCATCAAGTGTTAATCTGAGAGTACCACTTCTGACGCGCCTAGGAATTACCACCGATTTTAGGGGCTACCAAGGGGATATTCTAGAAATTCTAGTAAATAGGGCAATAGGTATATGTAGGTTAGTGGAGGATGAAACAGTGTACTAAGGACGCCTTATTGAGATGCTACTATTTGAGCTAACCCTGCCTACCCGTGGAAGTTGGCACCAGTAATTTGCGAACGTGCGGGGATAAGGTATTATCCGATCATGCTCGGGTGCTAACCCAGTGATTTCGTCGTGCTTGAATAATATGTTAGGGTCCCCGCGGCTGCATGTCTCCTGGCTGTTAGACAGCTGTAACACATGCAGGCAGTCCCTGTGTGTGTTGCAGGTGTCTAACAGCCACAAGAAATCCCACCGCAGGGTCTCGAACATAGTATTCGAGCACACGGAAACCACTCTGTTGGTACCCGAGCATGATCGGATAATACCTTATCCCTGCACGTTCGCCCATCACTAGCTGGCACACTAAAATCCTACGCCAGTAGCGCCCCCACCTGTCATCGACTTTCCCTAACTAATTGACCCTATTAATTCCTGTTCGGATAAAACTACTGAAAGTCAGTTGTTCGTTCAGACCACAAGGGGACACTGTCTTAAGATGATAGATCCATCGTGTTTCGCCTTGCAGGGTGGATCTATCCCAATCTTTCCCCCTAGGTGTTTTTTCTATACTATCAATACCCATAAATTTAAGTACTGAAATTTCCCCAGAGTGGTTGAGATTTCTATGGGGGTATCTTTCTTTTTCTTGATGTCTCAGAGGTGTTCGCCGACCCTTCTCCTAAACTCTCTTTTGGGTTTTCCTACATATTCGTGCCCGCATATATATGTGGCTTTGTGTATCGCTCACTCGCTCCAACAATTGGTGAAGGATCTGATCCTATAAAGATCTTCCTTATGATATATACAGTTAGGGCCAGAAATATTTGGACAGTGACACAAGTTTTGTTATTTTAGCTGTTTACAAAAACATGTTCAGAAATACAATTATATATATAATATGGGCTGAAAGTGCACACTCCCAGCTGCAATATGATAGTTTCCACATCCAAATCGGAGAAAGGGTTTAGGAATCATAGCTCTGTAATGCATAGCGTCCTCTTTTTCAAGGGACCAAAAGTAATTGGACAATGGACTCTAAGGGCTGCAATTAACTCTGAAGGCGTCTCCCTCGTTAACCTGTAATCAATGAAGTAGTTAAAAGGTCAGGGGTGGATTCCAGGTGTGTGGTTTTGCATTTGGAAGCTGTTGCTGTGAGCAGACAACATGCGGTCAAAGGAACTCTCAATTGAGGTGAAGCAGAACATCCTGAGGCTGAAAAAAAAGAAAAAATCCATCAGAGAGATAGCAGACATGCTTGGAGTAGCAAAATCAACAGTTGGGTACATTCTGAGAAAAAAGGAATTGACTGGTGAGCTTGGGAACTCAAAAAGGCCTGGGCGTCCACGGATGACAACAGTGGTGGATGATCGCCGCATACTTAATTTGGTGAAGAAGAACCCGTTCACAACATCAACTGAAGTCCAGAACACTCTCAGTGAAGTAGGTGTATCTGTCTCTAAGTCAACAGTAAAGAGAAGACTCCATGACAGTAAATACAAAGGGTTCACATCTAGATGCAAACCATTCATCAATACCAAAAATAGACAGGCCAGAGTTAAATTTGCAGAAAAACACCTCAAGAAGCCAGCTCAGTTCTGGAAAAGTATTCTATGGACAAATGAGACAAAGATCAACCTGTACCAGAATGATGGGAAGAAAAAAGTTTGGAGAAGAAAGGGAACGGCACATGATCCAAGGCACACCACATCCTCTGTAAAACATGGTGGAGGCAACGTGATGGCATGGGCATGCATGGCTTTCAATGGCACTGGGTCACTTGTGTTTATTGATGACATAAGAGCAGACAAGAGTAGCCGGATGAATTCTGAAGTGTATACTGGGATATACTTTCAGCCCAGATTCAGCCAAATGCTGCAAAGTTGATTGGACGGCGCTTCATAGTACAGATGGACAATGACCCCAAGCATACAGCCAAAGCTACCCAGGAGTTCATGAGTGCCAAAAAGTGGCACATTCTGCAATGGCCAAGTCAATCTCCAGATCTAAACCCAATTGAGCATGCATTTCACTTGCTCAAATCCAGACTTAAGACGGAAAGACCCACAAACAAGACCTGAAGGCTACGGCTGTAAAGGCCTGGCAAAGCATTAAGAAGGAGGAACCCCAGCGTTTGGTGATGTCCATGGGTTCCAGACTTAAGGCAGTGATTGCCTCCAAAGGATTTGCAACAAAATATTGAAAATAAAAATATTTTGTTTGGGTTATGTTTATTTGTCCAATTACTTTTGACCTCCTAAAATGTGGAGTGTTTGTAAAGAAATGTGTACAATTCCTACATTTTCTATCAGATATTTTTGTTCAACCCTTCAAATTAAACGTTACAATCTGCACTTGAATTCTGTTGTAGAGGTTTCATTTCAAATCCAATGTGGTGGCATGCAGAGCCCAACTCGCGAAAATTGTGTCACTGTCCAAATATTTCTGGCCCTAACTGTATAATCTTGGGGTCCGTGGTTAGTAAGTCCCCTATATCATTAGCCAATTGAAGGAATGCCCAGTGTTTTTGCAGGCTAGTCCTGACCTGTTGGGCACCGATGCAGTGACGTGGCAATAATCTGCAGAACTAATCGTATGCTACATAGTTACAAGTGAAATTTATATATGAGATATCCAAGATGATCGTCTATAAAATGATGGTGGTCTCATGTTGGAAGCAGAAGTGGATGGTGAGATATGGAGCCTGAAAGTCAGACGGTCAAAACATTGTTACTCTTTTGCTCATCACTGTATACGGAGATGAAATTACACATGGACTCAACTCATTAATTCTGTAATTGTAGAGGTAATTGGTGACTTATGATTTTATTTAGGGGCATCAGACTACAGGGGGCTGAATACAAATGCACCTCACAATTTTCACATTTATATTTTTAAAACATTTAGAAAACCAATGTATCATTTCCTTTACACTTCACAAATACTTGTGACTTTGTGTTGGTAGGTCGCATAAGATACATTTAGGTCTGTGGGTGCAGTGTGAAAAAATGTTGACAAGTTCATGGGGGTATGAATATTTTTTCAAAGCACTATAAATGCACCAGTCTGGAATGTAAATCGGACTGGAACACATCACACGGGATGGCATTGGTCCAAATCTGTATGAGACCAGTTTTTCACATGGACAGCAGGGAGGGAAACCATACCTCCCAACCGTCCCGGATCCAGCGGGACTGTCCTGATTTTGACAGTCAGCCCCGCGATCCCGGGCGGGACATTAATTGTCCCGCACTGGTTGGAAGGTGTGTATATCACCCGGTCAGCTGAGAGCTCCCTGAGTCCCTGCACCCGGCCGGCACAGCAGCACACCACATAATGGCTGCTCTGTGCGCACAGGACCTGTGATGAGGTCACAGGATGGGAGGAGTCGGGGGGGGTCACACAATCGGGAGGAGTCAGGGGGTCACATGATCGGGAGGACTTCCGTGTACAGGACTCTGCTGGTTGCCATGGCGCCGGAGGAGGGTAAGTGTATGTGTGAGGTCAGGAGGTGTTTACACAGTGTGGATACAGGAACACATGGGCTACTTGCACAGTGAACAAGTCTGTATGATCATGTTCACACACCACCAAGAAACCTGAAGACACAAAAGAGAATAGTAAAACCAAAAACACTCAGTTTGAAAAAATGTTGCAGTAATCCGCAAGTGCTAGTAAAAGATGTAAAAAACAGGGTATTTGGTTGATACGTTTTTTGCAAAAAATGTATACTATGCTGCTCTACCAATCTTCACGGTATACCCTTATCAGAGCAGTCCTAACTAATGTATGCAATCCCTATCTGATGTATTTAAAAACCTGATCATCTGTATATAACCTGTGTGAACAGGGTTCAGAGAGGAAAAATCCATGTGTGCATACAGGGTAGAACAGCTTTTGTGCAGATAGCCCAAGAGGAGTGGTGGAACTCCCCAGTCTTGTAGACACAAGAGAACAATTATGGAAACAGGAACACATGGGCTACTTGCACAGTGAACAAGTCTGTATGATCATGTTCACACACCACCAAGAAACCTGAAGACACAAAAGAGAATAGTAAAACCAAAAACACTCAGTTTGAAAAAATGTTGCAGTAATCCGCAAGTGCTAGTAAAAGATGTAAAAAACAGGGTATTTGGTTGATACGTTTTTTGCAAAAAATGTATACTAAGCTGCTCTACCAATCTTCACGGTATACCCTTATCAGAGCAGTCCTAACTAATGTATGCAATCCCTATCTGATGTATTTAAAAACCTGATCATCTGTATATAACCTGTGTGAACAGGGTTCAGAGAGGAAAAATCCATGTGTGCATACAGGGTAGAACAGCTTTTGTGCAGATAGCCCAAGAGGAGTGGTGGAACTCCCCAGTCTTGTAGACACAAGAGAACAATTATGGAGTATGCAGCATCATGTGCAGCCAATATACAGTATCCATACTGTATATTGGCTGCATCATGTGTGATCATTATACAGTATGGAGCATCATGTGCAGTCATTATACAGTATGGAGCATCATGTGCGGTCATTATACAGTATTGATCATCATGTGTGGCCATTATACAGTATTGAGCATCATGTGTGGCCATTATACAGTATGGAGCATCATGTGCAGTCATTATACAGTATGGAGCATCATGTGCGGCCATTATACAGTATGGAGCATCATGTGCGATCATTATACAGTATGGAGCATCATGTGCAGTCATTATACAGTATGGAGCATCATGTGCGGTCATTATACAGTATGGATCATCATGTGTGGCCATTATACAGTATTGAGCATCATGTGTGGCCATTATACAGTATGGAGCATCATGTGCAGTCATTATACAGTATGGAGCACTGTGTGGCCATTACACAGTATGGAGCATCATATGTGGTCATTATACAGTATTGAGCATCATGTGTGGCCATTATACAGTATTGAGCATCATGTGTGGCCATTATACAGTATGGAGCATCATGTGCAGTCATTATACAGTATGGAGCACTGTGTGGCCATTACACAGTATGGAGCATCATATGTGGTCATTATACAGTATGGAGCATCATGTGCGGCCATTATACAGTATGGAGCATCATGTGCGGCCATTATACAGTATGGAGCATCATGTGCAGTCATTATACAGTATGGAGCACTGTGTGGCCATTATACAGTATGGAGCATCATATGTGGTCATTATACAGTATGGAGCATCATGTGCGGCCATTATACAGTATTGAGCATCACGTGTGGCCATTATACAGTATGGAGCATCATGTGCAGTCATTATACAGTATGGAGCATCATGTGTGGCCATTATACAGTATAGAGCATGAGGCAGACTAATTAGCATGACTTATCTCCCCTTATGCCTTTCGCATTGTTACTATTCAATCACACTGCATCTATCCTTGTTCTATACGCCCATGGCGCATCCGCAGTGGTGCGCGTGCGCGGCTGGGGTCCGGGGATCGCGTCGGGGACGTCATTGTGACCTTGGCAACGCCGGGAACTCACCCTGTGCGTCCGGTCACGTGATGTCTCCGGCGTTGGTTTCCGGGTCCTCCGGCGGCGCATGCGCCGCTTACACTGCGGCTGCAGCCATTGGCGTTACACATTTATCGGTACACTATAAAAAACCCCTAGTTTAGTTTAACGTCACCCCCTGACGAAGGAACAAGCGTCCGAAACGCGCGTCGGGGTGCCCTGGAGTGCTACTGGTGGTCCCTGCAATTATATACACTACTCATACAAGTAAGTGTCCTCCTGTATGGTCCTCTTATCGGCCTTTTTTTTCACTGCACTTGATCTTATATTATCCTAATTGTGCACAATTTTACTATGCACTACTTATATTGCACATAAGCATTTTATAATTTCCCACACCTACTTCCCTTTTATTCCCCCCTTTTTTTCATTTTTATCAGCACAGCTGATTTGATCACATAGGGCCATTAGGAGTATTATATGGACACATAAATTATATTATTGGGCCACCTGATAGCCACAGGCACTGCTATATTTAGCTATATTCATATATATTTTAACACAATTTTAAATACATACATATATCTAATATATAATTGCCTAGAATACTACTTCCTGCAATTTGTGCCAACTTCCGTGGCTTTGTCCGGAGCTAATGTCCGGAGCTAATGTCCGGAGCTAATGTCCGGAGATAATGTCCGGAGATAATGTCCGGAGATAAGTGACGTCAACAGTGTCCAGTGTCTGATTGGTTGCTGCCTGCTGCGAGCGACCAATCAGAAACGTGCCGTACTGTGACACACTCCGCCCGCCATTTTGGTGTGATTTTTGAATTTTTACCTCACAGCAAGTTTCTACTGCGTGGAGGCGGGCCCAGTGACGTTGCTCTTCAAGCTCCTGCCGAATTTCGTCAAAAAAATGATATTATTTACCAAAACTATATATATTTAGTTGTGAAGTGGTTCAGTGACATTTTCACACCAATTTTGAACTTTTGTTTGGTGTTTTCTCCATATACTGCCTATTATTTTTGTTCTTTCTTACTATTATTTATTAATTGTATTATTCTTACATTTGAATAAATAAAGTATATATGGATTCTAGACTCCCGATTCTTTAGAATCGGGCTGCCATCTAGTATATATATATTTTTATTTTTAAATTTAATGGTATTTTTGTATGGTCTGTTATTAATAATAAATAAAACATTATATGATTGCATTCTCTGTGGTGATTGCTCTTTGGGATTTATTCTATGGGGTGAGCATGACTCTTTTTAAGTAATGTAGTGTTTCACTACACCATTGGCACACTGGGTGTTCTCAGGGTATACATCTATACGGACTATTTATTATTTTATTTTTGTACTCTATACATGTACCCTCTTATTTACCCTGTTAACGTTAGTGTGCTCTGCTAACTATTATATATCTACTGTGTTTTGCACAGGCCACCTTCTTGCTCTACGCATGGAATTTAAGTCCAGGGAACAGTCCTGGCAGGGACAAGTAAATATGGTATTTGGGACTAACGGTGCAAGTGTCAATACTGCCGTGGGTCCACAATTTAATGATTTCTTTTATACCATCAAAAATCTGACATACAAGAGAACATGCTCATGGTGGAACCGGGCTTTTTTAGAGAACTATGTGCAAAGACAACTTATCCCTGAGGGCCTACGGATCCAAATCACACCATCATTTCCGGTTGAGGATAATGATTTTATTAATAAATGGGAAACAATATGCAATGAAACATCTATAAAATTGATGGGTCTATTGATACAATACAATATGAAAACCCTAACTGACATTGATAGACGGTTGGAAGAGACCCTTATTAAAGCAAAAACTAACTTGACAATTGATCAGTATGAATCAATTAATCCCCAATTGGATAAATTAGTGGATCAGTGGGTAAAAGATATACAGGCGAGACAAACTGGCAAGTTACTTAGAGATCAGAGAGACATTGCAAACGGCAGAATGTATAAATGGCGGAAACCGCAAAATAAAGAAGAGATACGAGAGCGTACAATGTCTACCACATCTGATGCGGCTAATGGTGATATTTCGTGTGCCTCCTCCTCCGTCTCTACATCAGCTTCAATAAATTCTACCCCTAAACGGAAGCATGAACCTCGTTATATGCCGGCTAAGAAGAATTTCAGATATTCGCCTGACAACTATAGAGGCAGTAATAAGGTAATTCATTTGAGTTCTCATTGTTTCTCCCAAACTGAGATTGCTGTGTTGAACAAAGGCTTGATGTTTTGTCCCACAGCAAAATTTGATAAGTTCACTGCAGTCAAAGACTTGCATTTATTTGCGAGAAAACTTATTTTTAAACGGCATTTTCATGATGAGGATCTAATGAGACTATTTCCAACAGAGACGGAGCAGGAGGCACTGAATATCTTAGAGGAACTGGCACGAGAGCATATTGAGATTGAGGAAGGTAAGATCCCAAAATCAATACAACCCTGCTCACGTAGATTTCCACCTTTATCTTCTTGCCCAACATTGGAGATATTTGTACAGACGGTAAGCAGGGAATTTGATAAAATTCCTTGCTACCCTAACACGGATAATCTCAGCTATGAGGAAAAGCAGAGTTTGGTAAAATTAAAAACAATGAGTGATATTTTAATTAAACCCGCGGATAAGGGGGGGGGAGTATAGTAATCTGGCCTAAAATACTCTACGAGGCGGAAGCATTTAAACAGTTGAAGGTCGAGGTGTGCTACAAGAAACTGACATTTAATCCTCTTGAAAAATTTAGCAAGGAATTGATGGTGATTCTAGAAGAAGCCAACGGTAAGGGAATAATCACCAAGGAATTATTTCTGGCCTTACAGGTTACGGAACCAATTATCCCCACACTATACTTACTGCCCAAAATACAGTGGGGCAAAAAAGTATTTAGTCAGTCAGCAATAGTGCAAGTTCCACCACTTAAAAAGATAAGAGGCGTCTGTAATTTACATCATAGGTAGACCTCAACTATGGGAGAAAAACTGAGAAATAAAAATCCAGAAAATCACATTGTCTGTTTTTTTAACAATTTTTTTGCATATTATGGTGGAAAATAAGTATTTGGTCAGAAACAAACAATCAAGATTTCTGGCTCTCACAGACCTGTAACTTCTTCTTTAAGAGTCTCCTCTTTCCTCCACTCATTACCTGTAGTAATGGCACCTGTTTAAACTTGTTATCAGTATAAAAAGACACCTGTGCACACCCTCAAACAGTCGGACTCCAAACTCCACTATGGTGAAGACCAAAGAGCTGTCAAAGGACACCAGAAACAAAATTGTAGCCCTGCACCAGGCTGGGAAGACTGAATCTGCAATAGCCAACCAGCTTGGAGTGAAGAAATCAACAGTGGGAGCAATAATTAGAAAATGGAAGACATACAAGACCACTGATAATCTCCCTCGATCTGGGGCTCCACGCAAAATCCCACCCCGTGGGGTCAGAATGATCACAAGAACGGTGAGCAAAAATCCCAGAACCACGCGGGGGGACCTAGTGAATTAACTGCAGAGAGCTGGGACCAATGTAACAAGGCCTACCATAAGTAACACACTACGCCACCATGGACTCAGATCCTGCAGTGCCAGACGTGTCCCACTGCTTAAGCCAGTACATGTTCGGGCCCGTCTGAAGTTTGCTAGAGAGCATTTGGATGATCCAGAGGAGTTTTGGGAGAATGTCCTATGGTCTGATGAAACCAAACTGGAACTGTTTGGTAGAAACACAACTTGTTGCGTTTGGAGGAAAAAGAATACTGAGTTGCATCCATCAAACACCATACCTACTGTAAAGCATGGTGGTGGAAACATCATGCTTTGGGGCTGTTTCTCTGCAAAGGGGCCAGGACGACTGATCCGGGTACATGAAAGAATGAATGGGGCCATGTATCGTGAGATTTTGAGTGCAAACCTCCTTCCATCAGCAAGGGCATTGAAGATGAAACGTGGCTGGGTCTTTCAACATGACAATGATCCAAAGCACACCACCAGGGCAACGAAGGAGTGGCTTCGTAAGAAGCATTTCAAGGTCCTGGAGTGGCCTAGCCAGTCTCCAGATCTCAACCCTATAGAAAACCTTTGGAGGGAGTTGAAAGTCCGTGTTGCCAAGCGAAAAGCCAAAAACATCACTGCGCTAGAGGAGATCTGCATGGAGGAATGGGCCAACATACCAACAACAGTGTGTGGCAATCTTGTGAAGACTTACAGAAAACGTTTGACCTCTGTCATTGCCAACAAAGGATATATTACAAAGTATTGAGATGAAATTTTGTTTCTGACCAAATACTTATTTTCCACTATAATATGCAAATAAAATGTTAAAAAAACAGACAATGTGATTTTCTGGATTTTTTTTTCTCAGTTTGTCTCCCATAGTTGAGGTCTACCTATGATGTAAATTACAGGCGCCTCTCATCTTTTTAAGTGGTGGAACTTGCACTATTGCTGACTGACTAAATACTTTTTTGCCCCACTGTACATAAGAATAGCATTACACCACCGGGTAGACCAATAATATCGGGGTGTGGTAATTTCATGGAAAATATCAATAAATTTATTGATTTTAAACTGAAACCACTGGTTGAAGAATTGCCCTCGTTTGTGAAGGACACCAACGATTTCTTAAAGAAAATTGATGGACTCCACGTTGACAATGACACATTACTTGTGTCTTGCGATGTGGAGTCGCTATACACAAATATCCGCCATGGTGACGGTTTAAGAGCTACACGGCATTTTTTAAATTCATCTATGATATCCAGTGATATGAGTAATTTTATTTTGGAACTTCTTCAATTTTCTTTGTCACACAATTTTTTTATTTTCAAGGGGTCCTTCTACCTGCAGCTCCAGGGCACCGCAATGGGTGCATCTTTTGCGCCGGCGTATGCCAATCTTTTCCTGGGGCTGTGGGAGAGGGACCTCCTTGCGTCTGACCTTATGGCATCAATGGAGTGCATCCCACTGTGGGTGCTGTTGTGAATTCTGTGGCCAAGCTCCCTCCTGTGGTCGTGAGTGGTACTTCGGCTGGTTCTGTCTATGAGCTTCCTTTGGTGGATGAGAGTGGTACTGCGGCTTCTGAGTTTCCTTCCTCGGGTGATGAGGTTAAGTCGTTAGGTGCTGCTCTATTTAACTCCACCTAGTGCTTTGATCCTGGCCTCTGCTCAATGTTCTAGTATTGGTCTTGCTTTCTCCTGGATCGTTCCTGTGGCCTGTCTTCCTGCATAAGCTAAGTTTTGCTTGTGTTATTTTTGTTTGCTATTTTTTTCTGTCCAGCTTGCTATATTGGTTTTTCTTGCTTGCTGGAAGCTCTGGGACGCAGAGGGAGCACCTCCGTACCGTTAGTCGGTGCGGAGGGTCTTTTTGCCCCCTCTGCGTGGTTGTTTGTAGGGTTTTGTGTTGACCGCAAAGCAATCTTTCCTATCTTCGGTCTGTTCAGTAAGTTGGGCCTCACTTTGCTAAATCTATTTCATCTGTGCGTTTGTATTTTCATCTCAACTCACAGTCATTATATGTGGGGGGCTGCCTTTTCCTTTGGGGTATTTCTCTGAGGCAAGCTAGGCTTATTTTTCTTTCTTAGGGCTAGCTAGTTTCTCAGGCTGTGCTCGAGGCGCATAGGTCTGGTCAGGAGCGCTCCACGGCTACCTCCCATAGCTGCAACCCATAATGAGGTCCTGGTTATGGGGGACTTTAACTACCCGGATATTAACTGGGAAACAGAAACCTGTGAAACCCATAAAGGCAACAGGTTTCTGCTAATAACCAAGAAAAATTATCTTTCACAATTGGTGCAGAATCCAACCAGAGGAGCAGCACTTTTAGACCTAATACTATCTAATAGACCTGACAGAATAACAAATCTGCAGGTGGTCGGGCATCTAGGAAATAGCGACCACAATATTGTACAGTTTCACCTGTCTTTCACTAGGGGGACTTGTCAGGGAGTCACAAAAACACTGAACTTTAGGAAGGCAAAGTTTGACCAGCTTAGAGATGCCCTTAATCTGGTAGACTGGGACAATATCCTCAGAACTAATAATACAGATAATAAATGGGAAATGTTTAAGAACATCCTAAATAGGCAGTGTAAGCGGTTTATACCTTGTGGGAATAAAAGGACTAGAAATAGGAAAAACCCAATGTGGCTAAACAAAGAAGTAAGACAGGCAATTAACAGTAAAAAGAAAGCATTTGCACTACTAAAGCAGGATGGCACCATTGAAGCTCTAAAAAACTATAGGGAGAAACATACTTTATCTAAAAAACTAATTAAAGCTGCCAAAAAGGAAACAGAGAAGCACATTGCTAAGGAGAGTAAAACTAATCCCAAACTGTTCTTCAACTATATCAATAGTAAAAGAATAAAAACTGAAAATGTAGGCCCCTTAAAAAATAGTGAGGAAAGAATGGTTGTAGATGACGAGGAAAAAGCTAACATATTAAACACCTTCTTCTCCACGGTATTCACGGTGGAAAATGAAATGCTAGGTGAAATCCCAAGAAACAATGAAAACCCTATATTAAGGGTCACCAAACTAACCCAAGAAGAGGTGCGAAACCGGCTAAATAAGATTAAAATAGATAAATCTCCGGGTCCGGATGGCATACACCCACGAGTACTAAGAGAACTAAGTAATGTAATAGATAAACCATTATTTCTTATTTTTAGGGACTCTATAGCGACAGGGTCTGTTCCGCAGGATTGGCGCATAGCAAATGTGGTGCCAATATTCAAAAAGGGCTCTAAAAGTGAACCTGGAAATTATAGGCCAGTAAGTCTAACCTCTATTGTTGGTAAAATATTTGAAGGGTTTCTGAGGGATGTTATTCTGGATTATCTCAATGAGAATAACTGTGTAACTCCATATCAGCATGGGTTTATGAGAAATCGCTCCTGTCAAACCAATCTAATCAGTTTTTATGAAGAGGTAAGCTATAGGCTGGACCACGGTGAGTCATTGGACGTGGTATATCTCGATTTTTCCAAAGCGTTTGATACCGTGCCGCACAAGAGGTTGGTACACAAAATGAGAATGCTTGGTCTGGGGGAAATTGTGTGTAAATGGGTTAGTAACTGGCTTAGTGATAGAAAGCAGAGGGTGGTTATAAATGGTATAGTCTCTAACTGGGTCGCTGTGACCAGTGGGGTACCGCAGGGGTCAGTATTGGGACCTGTTCTCTTCAACATATTCATTAATGATCTGGTAGAAGGTTTACACAGTAAAATATCGATATTTGCAGATGATACAAAACTATGTAAAGCAGTTAATACAAGAGAAGATAGTATTCTGCTACAGATGGATCTGGATAAGTTGGAAACTTGGGCTGAAAGGTGGCAGATGAGGTTTAACAATGATAAATGTAAGGTTATACACATGGGAAGAAGGAATCAATGTCACCATTACACACTGAATGGGAAACCACTGGGTAAATCTGACAGGGAGAAGGACTTGGGGATCCTAGTTAATGATAAACTTACCTGGAGCAGCCAGTGCCAGGCAGCAGCTGCCAAGGCAAACAGGATCATGGGGTGCATTAAAAGAGGTCTGGATACACATGATGAGAGCATTATACTGCCTCTGTACAAATCCCTAGTTAGACCGCACATGGAGTACTGTGTCCAGTTTTGGGCACCGGTGCTCAGGAAGGATATAATGGAACTAGAGAGAGTACAAAGGAGGGCAACAAAATTAATAAAGGGGATGGGAGAACTACAATACCCAGATAGATTAGCGAAATTAGGATTATTTAGTCTAGAAAAAAGACGACTGAGGGGCGATCTAATAACCATGTATAAGTATATAAGGGGACAATACAAATATCTCGCTGAGGATCTGTTTATACCAAGGAAGGTGACGGGCACAAGGGGGCATTCTTTGCGTCTGGAGGAGAGAAGGTTTTTCCACCAACATAGAAGAGGATTCTTTACTGTTAGGGCAGTGAGAATCTGGAATTGCTTGCCTGAGGAGATGGTGATGGCGAACTCAGTCGAGGGGTTCAAGAGAGGCCTGATGTCTTCCTGGAGCAGAACAATATTGTATCATACAATTATTAGGTTCTGTAGAAGGACGTAGATCTGGGGATTTATTATGATGGAATATAGGCTGAACTGGATGGACAAATGTCTTTTTTTCGGCCTTACTAACTATGTTACTATGTTACCTCTAGTGTGGTTGGATAGGATTAGGGATTGCGGTCAGCAGAGTTCCCACGTCTCAGAGCTCGTCCTATGTTTTTGATAATTGTCAGGTCACTTTGTGTGCTCTGAACTTCAAGGTCCATTGTGGTTCTGAATTACCTGTTCATAACAGGGTGCGCTTCATTGATGACATCTTTTTTATTTGGCAAGGATCTAAAATGTTGCTTGATGATTTTATGGGTCAGCTTAACCAGAATTCAAGCAACATACATTTAACTTTTAAGTGCGACCCTAATTATATTGAGTTCCTGGATGTATGTGTCAAACGAGGAGAGGACAATTTTTTGATCACTGACCTATACCGTAAACCTACATCCGTAAATTCATTTCTCCATGCTACGTCATCACACCCGAGTGCTATGATAAGAGCCATACCGACTGGACAATTTCTACGCTTGAGAAGAATATGTACTAACGAAGATGATTTTATGAAACAATCTGCCGACCTCAAAGCCAGATTTATAGAACAGGGTTATAGCCACAGATCAATTAAAAAGGCGTTTAATAGAGCAAAACATACTACTAGACATCAGACCCTATACTCCACTGTATTAAAACCATCTATTCAGCCAGTTAGATTTATTACCCAATTCCATGGCCAATCTGAATTGATGCGCCAGCTCCTTACAAAATCTTGGCCTATTCTCCAGAGCGATCCAATACTAGCACAATACATTGGTGAGCGTCCTTACATAACATTCAGGAGATCACGAAATTTGAGAGATACCCTGGTTAAAAGCCATTATGTTGGAGAGCCAAAACCCTCTCTTTCCTTTTTAACTAAAACCAAACCAACACCAGGATGTAGACCGTGCGGGAATTGTGTAGCCTGCCCGAATATTAAAAGGACCAATACATTTATGAATGCTAAAGGTACAGCTACATATCTAATTAAACATACTATCACAAGTACAACGAAAGCAGTGATTTATTTTGCCCAATGTCCCTGCTCCCTTATATATATTGGGATGACGACACGCCAACTTAAAGTTCGCGTTCGCGAACATATCTTGGGAATACAGGCTGCCAAGGATATTGCTGATGCTAATTTATTGAAGACAATACCTAAACACTTTAAACTGTACCATAATTGTGATGCATCCCTTTTGCATGTATTTGGGATTGATAAAATTGTAACCAATGAAAGGGGTGGCAAGATTAGTAAACCATTGTCACAACTTGAAACCAAATGGATCTGGGTACTAGGCACTGTGTCCCCTAACGGTTTAAATTAAAACTTGAGTTTTGCCCCATTTTTATGAAAATCCATGTTCTGTTCTCTTGTAATTGTTTCTTTTTTAGTGAATTTTTTATATATGTATATATATATATAATAATATATAATTATATATATATAATAATTCTTATATATTTTACTTTTTAGTGGTTTTTATGTGTATTGTGATTTTGATATTAATTCTAATATTTTTTGTATACTGTAGGCGTGCTTTATTTATGCTACATGCCTGACACTTACCATTGATTGATGCGATCTGATGACCTAGATGTTGATAGCGGTAGCCTCATCCTATGGATACCTGGAATTTGATGGATGAACATAATCTACCACCCTTTTCTTCTACACATGGGTGTTCGAGATGTGGTTATTGATCACTTGTAATTTGTTGATTGGGGAGTGGACTCTTACCCCATGTGGGACTCATATGATTTATTTGGAGACTGCCACGGACCGTCTGGAACGCTCTTTTCTCTGTAAAACAGAATAAGCAATTGTTACTATATTGGGTGAATTATAACCTTTTTCAATATTATATGTGTAATTGTATATGTAAGTATTGTTTGTATTATATTAATTCTTACTACACATTGTCACTCATACATTGTCCCCTGGCACTGACAGAATTTATCCGCAAATATATATTTTTACTTTCCCCTTACGGTATGTGCCAAATAATTCAGTATAATTAACCCCTATTTTACTTCTTTAATGTTTATGGCATATATTTCACTTCACTGTGACAAAATATATATATATTGTCACATTTATATTGTCCCCTGGCACACAATTATTTATCCACTCACATAATTCTTTTACTTTCTCCCTTTTGTTTTTGCCTAACAGCTCAATATCATAACCCCCATTTTACCCCTTCAAAGGTTATGGCATGCATATCACTTCACTGTGACAATATATATATATATTGTCACATTTATACTGTCCCCTGACACTGACAGGATTCATCCACACACATATTTTATATTCTTTTCCCCTCTGGTTTGGTTTGGCCAAATAGTTCAGTATAATAAATTCCCATTTTATCTCTGTAAAGTTTACGGCTTGAATATTACTTCGGCACATACTATCATTTACTTTTGGTCTCAGGCACAGTTGGAGATAGTTTAAGCATACACCTTCTTTCCCCTTTTCCCTTCATTGTTCTGGTATGAGGCAGACTAATTAGCATGACTTATCTCCCCTTATGCCTTTCGCATTGTTACTATTCAATCACACTGCATCTATCCTTGTTCTATACGCCCATGGCGCATCCGCAGTGGTGCGCGTGCGCGGTTGGGGTTCGGGGATCGCGTCGGGGACGTCAATTGTGACCTTGGCAACGCCGGGAACTCACCCTGTGCGTCCGGTCACGTGACGTCTCCGGCGTTGGTTTCCGGGTCCTCCGGCGGCGCATGCGCCGCTTACACTGCGGCTGCAGCCATTGGCGTTACACATTTATCGGTACACTATAAAAAAAACCTAGTTTAGTTTAACGTCACCCCCTGACAAAGGAACAAGCGTCCGAAACGCGCGTCGGGGTGCCCTGGAGTGCTACTGGTGGTCCCTGCAATTATATACACTACTCATACAAGTAAATGTCCTCCTGTATGGTCCTCTTATCGGCCTTTTTTTTCACTGCACTTGATCTTATATTATCCTAATTGTGCACAATTTTACTATGCACTACTTATATTGCACATAAGCATTTTATAATTTCCCACACCTACTTCCCTTTTATTCCCCCCTTTTCTTCATTTTTATCAGCACAGCTGATTTGATCACATAGGGCCATTAGGAATATTATATGGACACATAAATTATATTATTGGGCCACCTGATAGCCACAGGCACTGCTATATTTAGCTATATTCATATATATTTTAACACAATTTTAAATACATATATATATATATATATACTAGCTATTGAACCCGTTCTACGCCCGGGTGGCGAGCATTTATATTGGTATATGGTCTCCATCATGTGCTGCTGCCATCCTGCGCCCGTTTTGTCATGTGCTGCTCCTATCCTGCGCCCCCGTTCTGTCATGCGCTGCTGCCATCCTGCGCCCGTTCTGTCATGTGCTGCTCCCATCCTGCTGCCATCCTGCGCCCGTTATGTCATGCGCTGCTGCCATCCTGCGCCCGTTCTGTCATGTGCTGCTGCCATCCTGCGCCCGTTCTGTCATGTGCTGCTCCCATCCTGCGCCCCCGTTCTGTCATGCGCTGCTGCCATCCTGCGCCCGTTCTGTCATGTGCTGCTCCCATCTTGCTGCCATCCTGCGCCCATTATGTCATGCGCTGCTGCCATTCTGCGCCCGTTGTCATGTGCTGCTCCCATCCTGCGCCCGTTCTGTCATGTGCTGCTGCCATCCTGCGCCCGTTCTGTCATGTGCTGCTGCCATCCTGCGCCCATTCTGTCATGCGCTGCTGCCATCCTGCGCCCGTTCTGTCATGTGCTGCTGCCATCCTGCGCCACTATTGTATTATATGCCCCCGTATGCTGCTGCCATATAAAAAAAAAAATACCATACTCACCTATCGTCCGGCTCCACTGCAGGTGTGTGTTCAAGAAAATGGCGCCGGAAAGCGCGGACTGCGCAGGCGCCGATTCCGGCAGCAGGAATCGGCGCCTGCGCAGTCCGCGCTCTCCGGCGCCATTTTCTTGAAGACACACCTGCAGTGGAGCCGGAGTGTGTCTTCAAGAAAATGGCGCCGGAAAGCGCGGACTGCGCAGGCGCCGATTCCGGCAGCAGGAATCGGCGCCTGCGCAGTCCGCGCTTTCCGGCGCCATTTTCTTGAACACACACTCCGGCTCCTCTGCCTGTGACTGGACTCTGTCACAGCAGAGGAGCCGGAGACGGAGCCGCACGCAGCGTTGGAACGGAGGACAGGTGACTATACTTACCCTCCCTCCTGGCGCGTCCACGGTCCCTGACTCTCCGGTGGAGATCGCGGTATGCGTTCAGTGCTTACGCATACCGCGATCTCCTGGGAGCGTCACTCTGTGGGGGCCAGACTGCGCCGGCGCTTGCGCCTGCGCAGTCTATAAAGGCTTCGGACAGAGTGACGCTCCCAGCGTTATATTATAGATATATATATATATATATATATATATATATATTTTTTTTTTTTTAAATTTAATGGTATTTTTGTATGGCCTGTTATTATAAAACATTATAGGATTGCATTCTCTGTGGTGATTGCTCTTTGGGATTTATTCTATGGGGTGAGCATGACTCTTTTTAAGTAATGTAGTGTTTCACTACACCATTGGCACACTGGGTGTTCTCAGGGTATACATCTATACGGACTATTTATTATTTTATTTTTGTACTCTATACATGTACCCTCTTATTTACCCTGTTAACGTTAGTGTGCTCTGCTAACTAGTATAGAGCATCATGTGTGGTCATTATACAGTGTTGGGTACTGTGTGGCCATTATACAGTATGGAGCATCATGTGTGGCCATTATACAGTATGGAGCATCATGTGTGGTCATTATACAGTATGGAGCATCATGTGCAGTCATTATACAGTGTTGAGTACTGTGTGGCCATTATACAGTATGGAGCATCATGTGTGGTCATTATACCGTATGGAGCATCATGTGTGGTCATTATACAGTATGGAGCATCATATGCGGTCATTATACAGTATTGAGCATCATGTGTGGCCATTATACAGTATGGAGCATCATATGCGGTCATTATACAGTATTGAGCATCATGTGCGGTCATTATACAGTATTGAGCATCATGTGCAGTCATTATACAGTATGGAGCATCATGTGCAGTCATTATACAGTATGGAGCATCATGTGTGGCCATTATACTGTATTGAGCATCATGTGGGGTTGTTATACAGTATGGAGCACTGTGTGGCCATTATACAGTATTGAGCATCATGTGTGGCCATTATACAGTATTGAGCATCATGTGTGGCCATTATACAGTATTGAGCATCATGTGGGGCCATTATACAGTATTGAGCATCATGTGGGGCCATTATACAGTATTGAGCATCATGTGGGGTTGTTATACAGTATGGAGCACTGTGTGGCCATATTTTTTTGTTTATAATTATTCTTTATGAACAGTGTGATCAGCAGTGCTAAATGGGTGTGGTTGGGACGTGGATATGGGTGTGACTAGTGAATGGGTGTGGTCAGAGGCATGGCCTAAACTTTGTCCCTCTTTCCCAGCTTCAAAAGTTGGGAGGTATGGGGAAACACATCTGTGTGAACATACCCTTAGGAGTAAGCAATTTGAGAATGAGCATTGAGTGAAGCGAATAAATTATAGCAAGCGAAGGTTGTGAAAACCATGAGAAATTCTAAGAAAAATGATATTGAAAAATTAATTATACAAAGAATAATCTTACTTTCTGATACTAGATCACCTCTATATTGCAGCACACCGCCTCGTATAAATCCCCAAAATAGTAACCAGGGGTTGCGAGCAGGGATTTATCTGGGTGTATTTCTGTTTCATTGTGACTTTCGTTGCCGAGGAGAAGACAGATATTATCACGTTATAAATATCCTCCCTGATCATGATATTCCAGTCTCAGCAGAATAAATAGCATTCTATCCAGATGTGTCATACACATGTCGAACGATGGCAGATTCCTGCACCTGATGGGGCCTGAAGATAATAAACCTGATGCAAGAGGCATCATAAATACTGTGCCTTATGGTGGGATAGATAGATAGATAGATAGATAGATAGATAGATAGATAGATAGATAGATAGATAGATAGATAGATAGATAGATAGATAAATTATCTATTATCTATCTTCTATCTATTATAATAGATAGAAAAAAAAAAAGCCAACCAGCACTCCTAATGTGAACACGTGCAAGCTGCAAGCCGTATCATATAGATAAAAAAGAACACAGCAGCACATGTACATGAACCTAGGCCATGTGAAAACACAGATAAATATTCTATATGAATTATACTTCTCAAAAATATTTTATCACAAAAAATTTTTCAAAAATTTTTTTTTCATAAAACTTAGTTATAGATGAAATGAAGATTCTTAGCGCATAAATTGGCCAATTCATGTGTGCCCATCAACCACGGCAAGGTGATCTCCCTCTGATGGGTCCTACTCTACCATACATGCCACTCTTGGGCCACCAGCCTACAACTCTGGACAAAACATGTCACTCTGGGCTAAACCTACAATTTATGGGCAGGTAGAGTTGATTACCGCCACCTGCAAGGTCAATGGGAGGAGTGCAAGATAAGTCTGGATGCAGCCACATCCATATATTAAATAGAGAAAAAAAGCCAACCAGCACTGCTAATGTGAACACATGCAAGCTGCATCATATAGATAAAAAAGAACACAGCAGCACATGTACATGAATCTAGGCCATGTGTGTCTGTGTTCTCACATGGCCTAGATTCATGTACATGTGCTGCTGCGTTCTTTTTTATCTATTATAATAGATAGATAATAGATAGATAATAGATAATTATCTATCTTTTATCTATTATCTATTATCTATCATATCTCTCTATTATCTATCTATCCCACCATAAGGTACATAGTAACATAGTAACATAGTAACATAGTTAGTAAGGCCGAAAAAAGACATTTGTCCATCCAGTTCAGCCTATATTCCATCATAATAAATCCCCAGATCTACGTCCTTCTACAGAACCTAATAATTGTATGATACAATATTGTTCTGCTCCAGGAAGACATCCAGGCCTCTCTTGAACCCCTCGACTGAGTTCGCCATCACCACCTCCTCAGGCAAGCAATTCCAGATTCTCACTGCCCTAACAGTAAAGAATCCTCTTCTATGTTGGTGGAAAAACCTTCTCTCCTCCAGACGCAAAGAATGCCCCCTTGTGCCCGTCACCTTCCTTGGTATAAACAGATCCTCAGCGAGATATTTGTATTGTCCCCTTATATACTTATACATGGTTATTAGATCGCCCCTCAGTCGTCTTTTTTCTAGACTAAATAATCCTAATTTCGCTAATCTATCTGGGTATTGTAGTTCTCCCATCCCCTTTATTAATTTTGTTGCCCTCCTATGTACTCTCTCTAGTTCCATTATATCCTTCCCGAGCACCGGTGCCCAAAACTGGACACAGTACTCCATGTGCGGTCTAACTAGGGATTTGTACAGAGGCAGTATAATGCTCTCATCATGTGTATCCAGACCTCTTTTAATGCACCCCATGATCCTGTTTGCCTTGGCAGCTGCTGCCTGGCACTGGCTGCTCCAGGTAAGTTGATCATTAACTAGGATCCCCAAGTCCTTCTCCCTGTCAGATTTACCCAGTGGTTTCCCATTCAGTGTGTAATGGTGACATTGATTCCTTCTTCCCATGTGTATAACCTTACATTTATCATTGTTAAACCTCATCTGCCACCTTTCAGCCCAAGTTTCCAACTTATCCAGATCCATCTGTAGCAGAATACTATCTTCTCTTGTATTAACTGCTTTACATAGTTTTGTATCATCTGCAAATATCGATATTTTACTGTGTAAACCTTCTACCAGATCATTAATGAATATGTTGAAAAGAACAGGTCCCAATACTGACCCCTGCGGTACCCCACTGGTCACAGCGACCCAGTTAGAGACTGTGATGAGGGAACAGCCGCCATCTTGGAACAGGCATACTTACAGATTGGCGTGACTCCATTTTGTCTCCTGGCCTCAGGTCGGCAGCTAGGAGCGCTCCTGGCCCCCACCTTTTCTATGAATAAAGTTCCTATTAGTATGCTAACGGGCTGAGCTCAGTGTAAACTGTAGACGGTATTTTAAAAGCTCGCTGAGGAAACCACGCCAGCAGGGGGGCTTGGAAATGCTTGGGGGCTTAATTAAAACACGCATGCCAAGTGGCCACTGGATACACATCTATTATGGCAGCCCAGCCAAACCGTCTCCAACATGGAATTGTGAATTATGGACGCATCGTCCAAGGTACAGGCTCATAAAAAATATTCTCCTTACCCTAAGGAAATTGTGCATCCAACAGTGTGACTCCCGTGACGGTGGAAGGTCTGAAACCCGAGATATAGGGATCAGCCTCCCACAGGGACCGAATGGGTCCAGGTTTGATCCCAGTACGACCGGCAGAACAAACCACAGGCGCTGGTACTGCCCGTGTGCTGATCCGATCATCGTGAGGGAAGTTATCCCATTTATTAGAAATTGGAATAAATCTTGCAGGGAGACAGAGGGGGTGGAGATTGCTAAGCCCACCCAGCTGCAGGCAGGGGGCTCAGCCAGGTATAAGAAGAAGCTGAGGTCACTGGGAGGGTCTCACTCCACAGAAGAACATGATGATGATATCTTAAGGAACAGGGTATGCCAGCCAGAGGGGGGAGCAAGCACATGCTTTCTGGGGGCTGCCCGGCAACTAAGTTTTTGGACCTGCGGAATGCTATGCCCCCCGGCTTCCACAAGCGACCTTCAACCTGGTAAATTGACCTCCAGCTTTATACCTTTAAGCCTTGTATTATTGTTGTTATATTGTACTCTGACTAATTCTTGATATATTTTTTGACTGTATATTTCTTGTAATTATCTAGTGCGCCCTTAAAGGGACTCTGTCACCTGAATTTGGCGGGACTGGTTTTGGGTCATATGGGCGGGGTTTTCGGGTGTTTGATTCACCCTTTCATTACCCGCTGGCTGCATGCTGGCTGCAATATTGGATTGAAGATCATTCTCTGTCCTCCATAGTACACGCCTGCGCAAGGCAAGATTGCCTTGTGCAGGCGTGTACTACCGAGGACAGAGAATGAACTTCAATCCAATATTGCAGCCAGCATGCAGCCAGCTGGTAAGGAAAGGGTGAATCAAACACACAAAAACTCTGCCCATATGACCCAAAACCAGTCCCGCCAAATTCAGGTGACAGGTTCCCTTTAAGGCAATTAAATCATAAATTAATTTTGGGCTGATCCTTTTACTCTGATTGCGAATCTTAGAATACCCAGGGTGGGTAACAGGGCAGTCTCCCCGGCGGCCATTTGCTCTAGGTGCAGTTCCTTTACTGACCTGAGAGACAAAGGGGGCGCCGGAGAGCTGGACCTGTGTAGTGACGTCACGGATTGGTGACGTGGGAGGAAGGGGTAATCCTTCACAGTGGTGGCAGCGTACGTGGGATCAGAGTAATAGTGTGCGTGGGACCCCTACTCCCAGACACTAAAGACTACCAGTGGTAACTTTCGCTGCTGGGGTCTTAAGGTCAGCCCAGCACTAGACGGTCAGAGTGTAGATATAATAAGTTGTGTGCAAGGTCGAGGTTACAGCTGTGTCAGTAACCAGAGGTTCCAAAGATGGCGGAGGGCACCAGGAGTGCAGTGAGGGCGCAGGCCAGTGCTATGGCCTATGAGGAGGTGGTGGTGGACGGTACTGTTCCAGGCGAGGGGGAGCTCAGCCCAGACTCCCCAAGGAGCCAGCCACCCGTGCTTAGTCCGGCAAGGGACTACCCACCACCTACCCGCCCCAGCCTGTCCACATCAGCGGCCCTTGTTGCAGCGGCAGTGGCACGTCTCGAGGCGGGTAATGAAGACGCCTATATGAGACTCATGGCAGCTGCAGAGAAAGTAGCGGAGGCCGAGCGTGCAGAACGCCGTGAAGCAGAGGAGCGGGCAGAACGCCGTGAAGCAGAGGAGCGGGCAGAACGCCGTGAAGCAGAGGAGCGGGCAGAGAGGGCTGCTTAGCGGGCAGCGTAGCGCCAGCACCGACTGGAGATGGCTCAACGCGGGCTCCCGCTGGGCGCCCCAGCACCACCAGAGTCCAGGGCTTCCAAAGTCCGGGCCGAGGACTTCCCTCTGCTTGAGAAGGATGGAGACCTGGATTCCTTCTTGCTGGCCTTTGAAAGGACCTGCCTTCAACACCATCTGGCCCCGGATCAGTGGGCAAGATACCTGACCCCCCATTTGAGGGGTAAGTCCCTGGAGGTTTTGGGGGACTTACCTGCCGGGGCGGAGCAGGACTACAGCAGCGTCAAGCGGGCCCTGATCCAACACTACAACCTCACCCCAGAGTCTTACCGCAAGAAGTTCCGGAGCCTGCAGCGGGGCCCAAAGGACACCTGGACCGACCACATGCGGGCGTTGCTGAGAGCTGCAGAGCACTGGACTTCGGGTCTAGCGCTCACCACCCGCCAGGAGGTCCAGGAACTGTTCGTCATGGAGCAGTTCTTGTGGAACTGCCCAGAGGACCTCCAGCAGTTCCTCCGTGACCGGAAACCGAAGGGGGCTTCTGCTACAGCCGCCCTGGCAGATGAGTATGCCAATAACAGGGCACCTGAGCTGAAGAAGCCTGCCAGCAGCACCTGGAGAGGGGGTAAGCCCAATCCTGCCCCTGTTTCCCCAGCCCCCAGAGTGCAAGGGGTGTACCCCCCTGCTGCCCTCTCCAGGCCAGACGGAGAACCCAGACGTTGTCATCACTGCAACCAGCTGGGACACTTCAAGGCTGCATGTCCCCAGCGTCTTAAGCCCCCATCCCTGTCCCCGAAACCGTCCACTGTTTTATGTGTGGGAGGGGGTGGTGGGAGGTCCCTGGACAATTACCAACCCGTCACTATCGGCCGCTCAGCGGTCATGGGACTGCGGGACACAGGCGCTGAACGAACCCTGGTACGTCCTGAGGTGGTGTCCCCTCAAGACTTGGTGCCAGGGAGAACCCTGT
This sequence comes from Ranitomeya imitator, assembly GCF_032444005.1. Classification (NCBI taxonomy): domain Eukaryota; kingdom Metazoa; phylum Chordata; class Amphibia; order Anura; family Dendrobatidae; genus Ranitomeya; species Ranitomeya imitator. The sequence goes on from NC_091290.1 coordinate 26,433,463, forward strand.
CCGTCTCCGGAGTTGGAGGCGTGGAACCGGCGCTGCCTGTCGCAAAGGTGTTTTTGGACTGGGGTGCCGGGAGGGGAATGCGGGAGGTGGGAGTAACGTCGAATATTCCTGCTAATGTATTACTTGGGACCGATTTGGGGCGGCTAGTGTCTCAGTATGTGGCCACTGAACCCCCAAGTTCGGCTCCCCAAGAATGTCATGTCTCTACTGTGAATGTTGATGTGTTGAATGTGCCTCCAACAGTGGGGGAGGGAGTGAAACCTGAGGGTACTCCATACACTGACACCACACACACAGGGCTCACAGTGAGGACAGGTGAGGAGACTGTAGGGGAGAGCTCAGAGGTGGAGGGAGGGGCTGCTACGGGCAGTGTAGGGCCCCTAGGTGAATCCAGCCTGCTGAGTCTAGGGCCCCTGCAGGAAGAGGAACAGGCCATGGGGGGAGGAGGCGTCCCGGGAGAGGAGCCACCAGGTAAGACCCCAGGGCGGGAGTTCCCCACACCCGGGATGTCAGGAGGGCCGGGAAGTCTGCCTGACCTGGCGACTTGGTCAGGAGCCGGGGGGAAGCAGGCGCTACCTATGGACACAGTGGTCGTGGCTGCTGTCACCAGGAATGGGAGCGCCGGAGCCCAAGGAGCCTTGCAGAGGTCCGACGGCTTCCCCCTCTCTGACCAAGTGGCTGCCGAGTCAGACAGCGGCCAGGAGACAGATCCCGGGGAGCTGACGGTGGATGTGGCGGTGTTGTCCATTCTCGCCACATCGAGTCAGGGATGTCAGGAAGCGCTGGAAGCCGACGCTAGCCTGAAAGCTCTTAAGGAGCAGGCGGCACAGCCTCCCGGGGAGTCAGACCGCGAGCAGGTGGTCTGGGACCAGGGACGGCTGTACCAGGTAACGGTCCAGCAGGGTTCACCAGAGGCGTGGCCCAGGGACCGACAGTTAGAGGCAGCCTCTGAGAGAGAGAGAGAAGGAGGAGGGGGCAGAGGCAGCCTCAGAGAGAGAGGGGAGGGGGCAGAGACAGCCTCAGAGAGAGAGGGAGGAGGGGGCAGAGACAGCCTCAGAGAGAGAAAGGATGAGGCAGACACAGCCTCAGAGAGAGACAGGGGAGGAGACAGCCTCAGAGAGAGAAAGGAGGAGGCAGGGACAGCCTCAGAGAGAGAAGGAGGAGGGGGCAGAGACAGCCTCAGAGAGAGAAAGGATGAGGCAGAGACAGCCTCAGAGAGAGACAGAGGAGGAGGCGGAGACAGCCTCAGGAAGAGAGGGGAGGAGGCAGAGCCAGCCTCAGAGAGAGACAGGGGAGGAGACAGCCTCAGAGAGAGAAAGGAGGAGGCAGGGACAGCCTCAGAGAGAGAAGGAGGAGGGGGCAGAGACAGCCTCAGAGAGAGAGAGGAGGGGGCAGAGACAGCCTCAGAGAAAGAAGGAGGAGGGGGCAGAGACAGCCTCAGAGAGAGAGAGGAGGGGGCGGAGACAGCCTCGGAGAGAGACAGAGGGGGAGGCAGGGACAGCCTCAGAGAGAGAGGGAGGAGGGGGCAGAGACAGCCTCAGAGAGAGAGGGAGGAGGGGGCAGAGACAGCCTCAGAGAGAGAAAGGATGAGGCAGACACAGCCTCAGAGAGAGACAGGGGAGGAGACAGCCTCAGAGAGAGAAAGGAGGAGGCAGGGACAGCCTCGGAGAGAGAAGGAGGAGGGGGCAGAGACAGCCTCAGAGAGAGAAAGGATGAGGCAGAGACAGCCTCAGAGAGAGACAGAGGAGGAGGCGGAGACAGCCTCAGGAAGAGAGGGGAGGAGGCAGAGCCAGCCTCAGAGAGAGACAGGGGAGGAGACAGCCTCAGAGAGAGAAAGGAGGAGGCAGGGACAGCCTCAGAGAGAGAAGGAGGAGGGGGCAGAGACAGCCTCAGAGAGAGAGAGGAGGGGCAGAGACAGCCTCAGAGAAAGAAGGAGGAGGGGGCAGAGACAGCCTCAGAGAGAGAGAGGAGGGGGCGGAGACAGCCTCGGAGAGAGACAGAGGGGGAGGCAGGGACAGCCTCAGAGAGAGAGAGGAGGAGGCCGAGACAGCCTCAGAGAGAGACAGCGGAGGAGGCGGAGGCAGCCTCAGAGAGAGAGAGAGGAGGGGGCAGAGACAGCCTCAGAGAAAGAAGGAGGAGGGGGCAGAGACAGCCTCATAGAGAGAAAGGAGGAGGCAGGGACAGCCTCAGAGAGAGAAGGAGGAGGGGGCAGAGACAGCCTCAGAGAGAGAGAGGAGGAGGCCGAGACAGCCTCAGAGAGAGACAGCGGAGGAGGCGGAGGCAGCCTCAGAGAGAGAGAGGAGGGGGCAGAGACAGCCTCAGAGAAAGAAGGAGGAGGGGGCAGAGACAGCCTCAGAGAGAGAAAGGAGGAGGCAGGGACAGCCTCAGAGAGAGAAGGAGGAGGGGGCAGAGACAGCCTCAGAGAGAGAGAGGAGGGGGCAGAGACAGCCTCAGAGAAAGAAGGAGGAGGGGGCAGAGACAGCCTCAGAGAGAGAGAGGAGGGGGCGGAGACAGCCTCGGAGAGAGACAGAGGGGGAGGCAGGGACAGCCTCAGAGAGAGAGAGGAGGCCGAGACAGCCTCAGAGAGAGACAGGGAAGGAGGCAGAGACAGCCTCAGAAAGAGGGGAGAGGCAGAGACAGCCTCAGAGAGAGAGAGAGGAGGGACAGAGTCAGCCTCAGAGAGGAGGAGGCAGGGACAGGCTCAGGGAGAGAGAGGCCGAGACCCTAGTAATGCTGATGGGTTGCCCCGGCACGGAGAAGGTGTGGAAGGGCGCATGGGGGAACACAGGAATGTGATGCCCCCTAGCGCCCTCTAAAGCAGGGAGGTGTGATGAGGGAACAGCCGCCATCTTGGAACAGGCATACTTACAGATTGGCGTGACTCCATTTTGTCTTCTGGCCTCAGGTCGGCAGCTAGGAGCGCTCCTGGCCCCCACCTTTTCTATGAATAAAGTTCCTATTAGTATGCTAACGGGCTGAGCTCACTGTAAACTGTAGACGGTATTTTAAAAGCTCGCTGAGGAAACCACGCCAGCAGGGGGGCTTGGAAATGCTTGGGGGCTTAATTAAAACACGCATGCCAAGTGGCCACTGGATACACATCAATTATGGCAGCCCAGCCAAACCGTCTCCAACATGGAATTGTGAATTATGGACGCATCGTCCGAGGTACAGGCTCATAAAAAATATTCTCCTTACCCTAAAGAAATTGTGCATCCAACAGTGTGACTACCGTGACCAGGGCCGTATTTGCCACTAGGCACTTGAGGGCACGTGCCTAGGGCGGCGGGATGCGGGGGGGCGCCCTTGAGCTAGGTTTTTTCCTTTTTTTTTTTTTTTTATTTTATAAAACTCCGGGGTCAAGTTTCCGCCCCCCCTCCTCCCTCCCCCCTTCCCGCCCCCCCCCCTCCTCCCTCCTTCCCGCCCCCCTCCCTCCCTCCCTGAAGACGTAATACTCACCTTCCTCCAGCGGTGGCTGCAACTGCGTCTCAGCGCCGTCCTGTCTTCAGCGGTCACATGGTACCGATCATTAAGGGTGATGAATATGCGCATATTCATCACCCTTAATTAGCGCTACCATGTGACCGCTGAAGACAGGAAGGAAGACGCTGAGATGCCAGGAAGTTCTGTGCTGCGCGCCGGTGAGAGGTAAGTATGACAGGGAAAAAAGTGGGGTGCCGTGCACACAGGGGAGGAGGATGGGGAGCCATGCATACAGGGGAGAAGGATGGGGAGCCGTGCATACAGGGGAGAAGGATGGGGAGTCGTGCATACAGGGGAGAATGATGGGGAGCCGTGCACACAGGGGAGAAGGATGGGGAGCCGTGCATACAGGGGAGAAGGATGGGGAGCCGTGCATACAGGGGAGGATGGGGAGTCGTGCATACAGGGGAGAAGGATGGGGAGCCGTGCACACAGGGGAGAAGGATGGGGAGCCATGTACACAGGGGAGAAGGATGGGGAGCCGTGCACACAGGGGAGAAGGTTGGGGAGCCGTGCACACAGGGGAGAAGGATGGGGAGCCGTGCACACAGGGGAGAAGGATGGGGAGCCATGTACACAGGGGAGAAGGATGGGGAGCCGTGCACACAGGGGAGAAGGATGGGGAGCCGTGCACACAGGGGAGAAGGATGGGGAGCCGTGCATACAGGGGAGAAGGATGGGGAGCCGTGCATACAGGGGAGAAGGATGGGGAGCCGTGCATACAGGGGAGAAGGATGGGGAGCCATGAACGCAGGGGAGAAGGATGGGGAGCCATGAACGCAGAGTGGGAGGATGGGGGAGCCATGAACGCAGAGTGGGAGGATGGGGGAGCCATGAACGCAGAGTGGGAGGATGGGGGAGCCATGAACGCAGGGGAGAAGGATGGGGGAGCCATGAACGCAGGGGAGAAGGATGGGGAGCCATGAACGCAGAGTGGGAGGATGGGGGAGCCATGCTTGCAGGGGAGAAGGATGGGGGAGCCATGAACGCAGGGTGGGAGGATGGGGGAGGCATGAACGCAGTGTGGGAGGATGGAGTATAAATATGGAGTATAAATACTGGGCCCTATAAGGGGGACACAGTGTGAGAGGACAGTGTGAAGAGGGGACTGGTATAGAAAGGAGAGGACAGTGTGAAGAGCATGTACCATAAGAGGGACAGTGTGGGGGTCATACTTTGTGCAGACAATATAGTGAGGGGCAATTTTTTATTTGGGAGCATTATAATGACACTTGTATCTTTAAGGGCGTCATGTGGAGACTTTCTGCAAAAGAGCGGCGAAGATGGAAGTCTGCAGAGACGGCTGTGGATGAGAAAACTCATCATGGGATCTGGACAAGATGAAGAAAAGGAGAACGGCTCCAGAGGCGACGTCATCTATCAGGTACCTGGATGTAAATGTTATTTGTGATGCTAACTCTCATGTTTTTATATATGTTAGGAGATTTAAAGGGACACTGTCACCTGAATTTGGAGGGAACAATTTTCAGCCATAGGGGTGGGGTTTTCGGGTGTTTGATTCACCCTTTCCATACCCGCTGGCTGCATGCTGGCTGCAATATTGGATTGAAGCTCATTCTCTGTCCTCCGTAGTACATACTGTACCTGCACAATCTGCAATCTTGCCTTGCGCAGGCGTGTACTATGGAGGACAGAGAATGAGCTTCAATCCAATATTGCAGCCAGCATGCAGCCAGCGGGTAAGGAAAGGGTGAATCAAACACCCGAAAGCCCCGCCCCTATGGCTGAAAATTGTTCCCTCCAAATTCAGGTGACAGAGTCCCTTTTAAAGGGGATGTCCAGGCTTGTGATGAGTCTGCAGTCATTCTTTGTGACTGCAGACTTCTGAATTCTCACAGTGCACACTGCACGCTGTCAGGATTCTCTCATGCTGGGGATTTACATTAATGCGATCACGTGCTGACTAGACATGCGTGACCTCCGTCAATGAAAATGAACTGAGCGAGGCCGGGCACATCTAGTCAGAATGTGGTCAGAAGTCTACAAATCACATACTTGTGCTGACATGACCGTCCACCGGCAAGGGAGAATCCTAAAAGTGCAGTGCATGCGTTGTGAGAATTCAGAAGCTGCGATGTCAGGATTCAGCTCTGCAAGTTCCAGTAGTCGTCACATGGACACGTCACTCATATGCGATTTTTCAGACTTAGGGTGTGTGTCCACGTTCAGGATTGCATCAGGATTTGGTCAGTATTTTACATCAGTATTTGTAGCCAAAACCAGGAGTGGGTGATAAATACAGAAGTGGAGCATATGGTTCTATTATAGTTTTCCTCTAATTGTTCCACTCCTGGTTTTGGCTACAAATACTGATGAAAAATCCTGACCAAATCCTGATGCAATCCTGAACGTGGACACATACTCTTATGGTCCTGCGACATCGAGCTTCTCTTCTGCTTCTCTTAGTTTTTCACTGAACATTGAGAGCATTAGGGAGAGGAGCTCGTGGGTACATGACTGAGTGTGCAAATCACATATGTCCTTGGCGGAGGGGGGGCACCAAAATGAATTCTTTCCCCGGGTGCCAGAAACCCTAGATACACCTCTGCTGGTATGCTACTGCGAGCGGTGATTACCGGGTGCGGTGGAGGGAGGTCTGTGCACAGGCAGTGAGGCAGGGACTGAGGGTGTGCACAGAGAGGATGGAGACCCGGAGACTGCCCGTCCCAGTCTACGCCGTAGCCTAGAGCCCTCATTATCATAGGAATATGGCAGTTAATAAATTGCTTTTCTGAAGCTTTATAGTGTAGTTTTAGGTCAGGGAGGGTTGGATAGGGATGAGCTAGCAAGGTGCAGGGACAGGTAATGATGGCTACTTGCGAACATGTGCGGCAATTGCGGTTTTGCACTTACGATGATACATAAAACACTGCTAGTAGTGTTTTTTCTCATTGCTGCAAGTACCGCATTTGCCGGATGGCGGCAAAACCGCAAGAGCCGCACATGTCTGTAAGTCCCATAGGGAATGAATGAGGCCGAACGCAGTGTTGCCCTAAGTGATCCATTACGCGGCAGATGCGGAAAAACTGTCGGATCTGCTGCAAAAGGCGACTTTCACATCAGCGATTTTTGCCAAAGTCACTGCCGATAGTGTCATACTCACCAAAGGGGGAGGCAGCACTAAAAGTGCCTAGGGCAGCAGAAACTCTAAATACGGCCCTGACCGTGACGGTGGAACGTCTGAAACCCGAGATATAGGGATCAGCCTCCCACAGGGACCGAATGGGTCCAGGTTTGATCCCAGTACGACCGGCAGAACAAACCACAGGCGCTGGTACTGCCCGTGTGCTGATCCGATCATCGTGAGGGAAGTTATCCCATTTATTAGAAATTGGAATAAATCTTGCAGGGAGACAGAGGGGGTGGAGATTGCTAAGCCCACCCAGCTGCAGGCAGGGGGGCTCAGCCAGGTATAAGAAGAAGCTGAGGTCACTGGGAGGGTCTCACTCCACAGAAGAACATGATGATGATATCTTAAGGAACAGGGTATGCCAGCCAGAGGGGGGAGCAAGCACATGCTTTCTGGGGGCTGCCCGGCAACTAAGTTTTTGGACCTGCGGAATGCTATGTCCCCCGGCTTCCACAAGCGACCTTCAACCTGGTAAATTGACCTCCAGCTTTATACCTTTAAGCCTTGTATTATTGTTGTTATATTGTACTCTGACTAATTCTTGATATATTTTTTGACTGTATATTTCTTGTAATTATCTAGTGCGCCCTTAAGGCAATTAAATCATAAATTAATTTTGGGCTGATCCTTTTACTCTGATTGCGAATCTTAGAATACCCAGGGTGGGTAACAGGGCAGTCTCCCCGGCGGCCATTTGCTCTAGGTGCAGTTCCTTTACTGACCTGAGAGACAAAGGGGGCGCCGGAGAGCTGGACCTGTGTAGTGACGTCACGGATTGGTGACGTGGGAGGAAGGGGTAATCCTTCACAGAGACTATACCATTTATAACCACCCTCTGCTTTCTATCACTAAGCCAGTTACTAACCCATTTACACACATTTTGCCCCAGACCAAGCATTCTCATTTTGTGTACCAACCTCTTGTGCGGCACGGTATCAAACGCTTTGGAAAAATCGAGATAGACCACGTCCAATGACTCACCGTGGTCCAGCCTATAGCTTACCTCTTCATAAAAACTGATTAGATTGGTTTGACAGGAGCGATTTCTCATAAACCCATGCTGATATGGAGTTAAACAGTTATTCTCATTGAGATAATCCAGAATAACATCCCTCAGAAACCCTTCAAATATTTTACCAACAATAGAGGTTAGACTTACTGGCCTATAATTTCCAGGTTCACTTTTAGAGCCCTTTTTGAATATTGGCACCAAATTTGCTATGCGCCAGTCCTGCGGAACAGACCTCGTCGCTATAGAATCCCTAAAAATAAGAAATAATGGTTTATCTATTACATTACTTAGTTCTCTTAGTACTCGTGGGTGTATGCCATCCGGACCCGGAGATTTATCTATTTTGATCTTATTTAGCCGGTTTCGCACCTCTTCTTGGGTTAGATTGGTGACCCTTAATATAGGGTTTTCATTGTCTCTTGGGATTTCACCTAGCATTTCATTTTCCACCGTGAATACCGTGGAGAAGAAGGTGTTTAATATGTTAGTTTTTTCCTCGTCATCTACAACCATTCTTTCCTCACTATTTTTTAAGGGGCCTACATTTTCAGTTTTTATTCTTTTACTATTGATATAGTTGAAGAACAGTTTGGGATTAGTTTTACTCTCCTTAGCAATGTGCTTCTCTGTTTCCTTTTTGGCAGCTTTAATTAGTTTTTTAGATAAAGTATTTTTCTCCCTATAGTTTTTTAGAGCTTCAATGGTGCCATCCTGCTTTAGTAGTGCAAATGCTTTCTTTTTACTGTTAATTGCCTGTCTTACTTCTTTCTTTAGCCACATTGGGTTTTTCCTATTTCTAGTCCTTTTATTCCCACAAGGTATAAACCGCTTACACTGCCTATTTAGGATGTTCTTAAACATTTCCCATTTATTATCTGTATTCTTATTTCTGAGGATATTGTCCCAGTCTACCAGATTAAGGGCATCTCTAAGCTGGTCAAACTTTGCCTTCCTAAAGTTCAGTGTTTTTGTGACTCCCTGACAAGTCCCCCTAGTGAAAGACAGGTGAAACTGTACAATATTGTGGTCGCTATTTCCTAGATGCCCGACCACCTGCAGATTTGTTATTCTGTCAGGTCTATTAGATAGTATTAGGTCTAAAAGTGCTGCTCCTCTGGTTGGATTCTGCACCAATTGTGAAAGATAATTTTTCTTGGTTATTAGCAGAAACCTGTTGCCTTTATGGGTTTCACAGGTTTCTGTTTCCCAGTTAATATCCGGATAGTTGAAGTCCCCCATAACCAGGACCTCATTATGGGTTGCAGCTTCATCTATCTGCTTTAGAAGTAGACTTTCCATGGTTTCTGTTATATTTGGGGGTTTGTAACAGACCCCAATGAGAATTTTGTTACCATTTTTCCCTCCATGAATTTCGACCCATATGGACTCGACATCCTCATTTCCTTCGCTAATATCCTCCCTTAAAGTGGACTTTAGACAAGACTTTACATAGAGACAAACCCCTCCTCCTCTCCGATTTTTACGATCCTTTCTAAACAGACTGTAACCCTGTAAGTTAACTGCCCAGTCATAGCTTTCATCTAACCATGTCTCGGTTATTCCCACTATGTCAAAGTTACCTGTAGATATTTCTGCTTCTAGTTCTTCCATCTTGTTTGTCAGGCTTCTGGCGTTTGCGAGCATGCAGTTTAGAGGATTTTGTTTTGTTCCAATCTCCTCGCTGTGGATTGTTTTAGAAATGTTCTTACCTTCCTTCTGAGTATGTTTTCCTGGGTCTTCTTTGTTCAAGTCTAATGTTTTTCTTCCCGTCCCCTCTTCTAGTTTAACGCCCTCCTGATGAGTGTAGCGAGTCTTCTGGCGAATGTGTGTTTCCCAGGTTTGTTGAGGTGTAGTCCGTCTCTGGCGAGGAGTCCATCGTACAAATAATTCACACCGTGGTCCAGGAATCCGAATCCTTGTTGTCTGCACCATCGTCTTAGCCAGTTGTTTGCATCAAGGATCCTGTTCCATCTCCTGGTGCCATGCCCGTCTACTGGAAGGATAGAAGAAAAAACTACCTGTGCATCCAGTTCCTTTACTTTCTTCCCCAACTCTTCAAAGTCTTTGCAGATTGTCGGTAGGTCCTTCCTTGCCGTGTCATTGGTGCCAACATGTATCAGAAGAAATGGGTGGACGTCCTTGGAGCTGAAGAGCTTTGGTATCCTATCGGTCACATCCTTGATCATCGCACCTGGAAGGCAGCATACTTCTCTTGCAGTTATGTCCGGTCTGCAGATGACTGCTTCTGTGCCTCTCAGTAGTGAGTCTCCCACCACCACCACTCTTCGTTGCTTCTTGGCTGTACTTTTTGCTGTCACTTGTTGCTGTGTGCCCTTTTCTTTTTTGCTTGCTGGTATTGCTTCATCCTTAGGTGTGCCATCTTCATCCTCTACAAAGATTTGATATCGGTTCTTCAGTTGTGTGGTTGGTGATTTCTCCATGGTCTTCTTGCTTCTTTTGGTCACATGCTTCCACTCATCTGCTTTTGGAGGTTCTCTGACACTTTTTTCACCTTCTGTGACCAGTAGAGATGCTTCTGTTCTGTCTAGAAAGTCTTCATTCTCTTTGAGTTTCAAAGTTGCTATTCTTTCTTCCAGACCCTGCACCTTTTCTTCTAAAAGGGCCACTAGTCTACACTTCTGACAGGTGAAATTTGATTCTTCTTCTGGTCGATCTGTGAACATGTAGCACATGCTGCAGCTCACCATGTAGGTTGTCACATCTGCCATGTTGCTCCTAGATCCTGCTGACTTGCTGTGTGTTTTCCTTCTTGTGTAATCTACTCAGCCAAGCTCTCTTGCAATAATGTCCTACAGGCAAAAATTTGCGGTTTGGTGATGCTTTCCAAGCAGCTGGTCCCGGCTGTACCCAACGATCTTCTAGCTTAGGGAGACTCTTCGCTTTTCCCAGAAGGCACCTAGAATATGCAAATTAGCCTCCTCAAGCTTGAATCCCTCCTCAAGCAAATTAGCCTCCTCAAGCCTTCTCCTGGGACAATGTCAAATTGTCCACCACATGAGTCCAAATCTGCTGCAACCTATCCACCACAGTATCTACACCAGGACAGTCCGAAGACTCAACCTGCCCTGAAGAGAAACGAGGATGGAAACCAGAATTGCAGAAAAACGGCGAAACTAAAGTAGCCGAGCTGGCCCGATTATTAAGGGCAAACTCAGCCAACGGCAAAAAAGACACCCAATCATCCTGATCAGCAGAAACAAAGCATATCAGATATGTTTCCAACGTCTGATTAGTTTGTTCGGTTTGGCCATTTGTCTGAGGATGGAAAGCCGAGGAAAAAGACAAATCAATGCCCATCCTAGCACAAAAGGATCGCCAAAACCTCGAAACAAACTGGGAACCTCTGCCCGAAACGATGTTCTCCGGGATGCCATGTAAACGAACCACATGCTGGAAAAACAATGGCACCAAATCAGAGGAGGAAGGCAATTTAGACAAGGGTACCAAATGGACCATCTTAGAAAAGCGATCACAAACCACCCAAATGACTGACATCTTTTGAGAGACGGGGAGATCCGAAATAAAATCCATAGAAATATGCGTCCAGGGCCTCTTCGGGACCGGCAAGGGCAAAAGCAACCCACTAGCACGAGAACAGCAGGGCTTAGCCCGAGCACAAGTCCCACAGGACTGCACAAAAGAACGCACATCCCGTGACAAAGACGGCCACCAAAAGGATATAGCCACCAAATCTCTGGTACCAAAGATTCCAGGATGACCAGCCAACACCGAACAATGAAGCTCAGAGATAACTCTACTAGTCCATTTATCAGGGACAAACAGTTTCTCTGCTGGGCAACGGTCAGGTCTATCAGCCTGAAATTTTTGCAGCACCCGCCGCAAATCAGGGGAGATGGCAGACAAAATTATCCCCTTTTTGAGAATACCACCCGGAGAGTCAGGCACAAAACTCCTTGACAGGGCATCAGCCTTCACATTCTTAGAGCCCGGAAGGTACGAAACCACAAAATCAAAACGGGAGAAAAACAACGCCCATCGAGCCTGTCTCGGATTCAACCGTTTGGCAGACTCAAGATAAGTCAAATTTTTGTGATCTGTCAAGACCACCACGCGATGCTTGGCTCCTTCAAGCCAATGACGCCACTCCTCGAATGCCCACTTCATGGCCAACAATTCTCGATTACCAACATCATAATTGCGCTCAGCAGGCGAAAACTTTCTAGAAAAGAAAGCACATGGCTTCATTCCTGAGCCATCAGAACTTTTTTGCGACAAAACAGCCCCTGCCCCAATCTCAGAGGCATCAACCTCAACCTGAAACGGGAGCGAAACATCTGGCTGGCACAACACAGGGGCAGAAGAAAAACGACGCTTCAATTCCTGAAAAGCATCCATGGCCGCAGAAGGCCAATTGACCACATCAGCACTCTTCTTGGTCAAATCAGTCAACGGTTTAGCAACACTAGAAAAATTAGCGATGAAGCGACGATAAAAATTAGCAAAGCCCAGGAACTTTTGCAGGCTCTTCACAGATGTCGGCTGAGTCCAATCATGAATGGCCTGGACTTTAACAGGGTCCATCTCGACAGTAGAAGGGGAAAAAATGAACCCCAAAAATGAAACCTTCTGAACTCCAAAGAGACACTTTGACCCCTTCACAAACAAGGAATTAGCACGAAGGACCTGGAACACCATTCTGACCTGCTTCACATGAGACTCCCAATCATCCGAAAAGACCAAAATATCATCCAAATACACAATCAGGAATTTATCCAGGTACTCTCGGAAGATGTCATGCATAAAAGACTGAAATACTGATGGAGCATTGGAAAGCCCGAATGGCATCACCAGGTACTCAAAATGGCCCTCGGGCGTACTAAATGCTGTTTTCCATTCATCGCCCCGTTTAATACGCACAAGATTATACGCCCCTCGAAGATCTATCTTGGTGAACCAACTAGCCCCTTTAATACGAGCAAACAAATCAGACAGCAATGGCAAAGGATACTGAAATTTGACTGTAATTTTATTAAGAAGGCGGTAATCAATACAAGGTCTCAAAGAACCATCCTTCTTGGCCACAAAAAAGAACCCTGCTCCCAACGGTGATGACGATGGGCGAATATGGCCTTTCTCCAAGGATTCCTTTATATAACTCCGCATAGCGGCGTGTTCTGGCACAGATAAATTGAACAATCGGCCCTTAGGAAACTTACTACCAGGAATCAAATTAATTGCACAATCGCAATCCCTATGAGGAGGTAGGGCACTGGCTTTGGGCTCATCAAATACATCCCGATAATCCGATAAAAACTCCGGAACTTCAGAAGGAGTAGAAGACGAAATTGACAAAAATGGAACATCACCATGTACCCCCTGGCAACCCCAGCTGGACACAGACATAGATTTCCAGTCCAATACTGGATTATGGACCTGTAGCCATGGTAACCCTAAAATGACCACATCATGCAGATTATGTAACACCAAAAAACGGATATCCTCCTGATGTGCAGGAGCCATGCACATGGTCAATTGGGTCCAGTACTGAGGCTTATTCTTGGCCAAAGGCGTAGCATCAATTCCTCTCAATGGAATAGGATGCTGCAAGGGCTCCAAGAAAAAACCACAGCGCCTAGCATACTCCAAGTCCATCAAATTCAGGGCAGCGCCTGAATCCACAAATGCCATAACAGAATAGGACGACAAAGAGCAAATTAGAGTAACGGAGAAAAGAAATTTAGACTGTACCGTACCAATGGTGGCAGACTTAGCGAACCGCTTAGTGCGCTTAGGACAATCGGAGATAGCATGAGTGGAGTCACCACAGTAAAAACACAACCCATTCTGACGTCTGTGTTCCTGCCGTTCAGCTCTGGTCAAAGTCCTATCACACTGCATAGGCTCAGGCCCATGCTCAGATAGTACCGCCAAATGGTGCACAGTTTTACGCTCACGCAAGCGCCGATCGATCTGAATAGCCAAAGACATAGACTCATTCAGACCAGCAGGCATGGGAAATCCCACCATGACATCTTTAAGGGCTTCAGAGAGACCCTTTCTGAAGATTGCTGCCAGGGCACATTCATTCCAGTGAGTGAGCACAGACCACTTTCTAAACTTCTGACAATATATCTCTGCTTCATCCTGACCCTGACATAGAGCCAGCAAGATTTTCTCTGCCTGATCCACTGAATTGGATTCGTCATAAAGCAATCCGAGCGCCAGGAAAAACGCATCTACATCACGCAATGCCGGGTCTCCTGGCGCAAGGGAAAATGCCCAGTCTTGAGGGTCGCCACGTAATAAGGAAATAATGATCCTTACCTGTTGAACAGGATCACCTGAGGAGCGAGGTTTCAAAGCTAGAAACAATTTACAATTATTTTTGAAATTCAAGAACTTAGATCTATCACCAAAAAATAAATCAGGATTTGGAATCCTAGGCTCTGACATCGGATTCTGAACCACAAAATCTTGAATGTTTTGTACCCTTGTAGTGAGATTATCCATCCAAGAGGACAGACCTTGAATGTCCATGTTTACACCTGTGTCCTGAACCACCCAGAGGTAAAGGGGAAAAGCGAGACAAAACACACTGCAAAGAAAAAAAAATGGTCTCAGAACTTCTCTTATCCCGCTATTGAGATGCATCAATACTTTTGGCCAGCTGTACTGTTATGATCCGGTGGTTTGGACAAATAATGGACCTGATTGTTACTGATAATAAGGACGAGCTCTGGGACGTGGGAACTCTGCTGACCGCAATCCCTAAACCTATCAAAACACACTAGAAATAGCCGTGGATTGCGCCTAACGCTCCCTATGCAACTCGGCACAGCCTAAAAAACTAGCTAGCCCTGAAGATAGAAAAAATAAAGCCTACCTTGCCTCAGAGAAATTCCCCAAAGGAAAAGGCAGCCCCCCACATATAATGACTGTGAGTAAGACGAAAATACAAACACAGAGATAGTAACATAGTAACATAGTTAGTAAGGCCGAAAAAAGACATTTGTCCATCCAGTTCAGCCTATATTCCATCATAATAAATACCCAGATCTACGTCCTTCTACAGAACCTAATAATTGTATGATACAATATTGTTCTGCTCCAGGAAGACATCCAGGCCTCTCTTGAACCCCTCGACTGAGTTCGCCATCACCACCTCCTCAGGCAAGCAATTCCAGATTCTCACTGCCCTAACAGTAAAGAATCCTCTTCTATGTTGGTGGAAAAACCTTCTCTCCTCCAGACGCAAAGAATGCCCCCTTGTGCCCGTCACCTTCCTTGGTATAAACAGATCCTCAGCGAGATATTTGTATTGTCCCCTTATATACTTATACATGGTTATTAGATCGCCCCTCAGTCGTCTTTTTTCTAGACTAAATAATCCTAATTTCGCTAATCTATCTGGGTATTGTAGTTCTCCCATCCCCTTTATTAATTTTGTTGCCCTCCTTTGTACTCTCTCTAGTTCCATTATATCCTTCCTGAGCACCGGTGCCCAAAACTGGACACAGTACTCCATGTGCGGTCTAACTAGGGATTTGTACAGGGAGATGAAATAGATTTAGCAAAGTGAGGCCCGACTTACTGAACAGACCGAGGATAGAAAAGGTTACTTTGCGGTCAGCACAAAAACCTACAAAAAACCACGCAGAGAGTGCAGGGAAAAATACCTTCCGCACCGACTCACGGTGCGGGAGGCGCCCCTCTGCGTCCCAGAGCTTCCAGCAAGCAAGGCAATATTGACAAAAGCAAGCTGGACAGAAAAAAACAGCAAACAAGCAAAATAGCAAAGAGGAACTTAGCTTCTGCTGGAGCAACAGGAACTCAGAAAGATCCAGGAGCGAACTAGAGCCATAGTACAACATTGACAGCTGGCATGGGGCAAAGATCTAAGTGGAATTAAATAGAGCAGCCCACTAACGAATTAGCCTCGTCACCTGTGGAAGGAAACTCAGAAACACCCACAGGCACCAGAGAAAGTCCATGGACAGAACCAGCCGAAGTACCATTCATGACCACAGGAGGGAGCCTGACAACAGAATTCACAACAACTCACCTGCTCCCGGCGCGGTCCCTTGCAGCGTCTCACTGTCAGATGGTCTCCGGGAGCCGGCGGCATCTTCCTGTGTTCAGCGGTCACGTTGCGCTCATTACAGTAATGAATATGCGTCCATATTCATTACTTTAATGAGCGGTACCACGTGACCGCTGAACACAGGAAGAGCTGCCCGGAGACCATCGGACATGCAGGGACCGCGCCAGGAGCAGGTGAGTATGTCACCGCGCCGCTCCCCTGCCGACCCCCCCGCCCCCCGCTGACAATGACTCGAGTTTAAGCCGAGAGGGTCACTTTCAGCCCAAAAAAGTGGGCTGAAATCTCAGCTTATACTCGAGTATATACGGTAATTAGCTAATAGATAAATAGATAGATGATAGATAAATGTGTAATAGAAATATATGAGCTTCATGAACATATCACATAAATGAAGAGAGGAGACAGCCACATCTGTGTAAGAATAAGCTGCTCCATCCTCACCTCTCGGGCCAACATCTACCTCTGTGCAGCATATGTTGCTCCTTCAGAGTTTCCATACTTTAATCCAGACAGCTTTGAGACCCTACAGAGCAAATCTGCCCATTTCGAGACTTTGGCATTCTCATCTACGGAGACCTCAATGCAAGAATGAGAAGAGGCTACCTAACCATTAAAGGAAATTTCTATATATTTGGGGCAGCTACCAACCGTGACAACCCAGGGCACACCAAGAAAAACAACTACGATAGCACAGTCAATAAAAGTGGCAGAAAACTGTTGAACCTATGCCAAAACCTCGGATTTCATATCCTTAGTGGATGCACCAAGGGAGACTCATTGGGTTGACGCACCCAAAACCCCTACGTGGCCAGCAACGTGATAGACTATGCTATCACAGATATGAACCCTACAAGCACTGGCGCCTTTATAGTCACCTCACAAACACATCTGTCAGACCAGAACCAACTGCTCCTATATATCAAATCCAAAAACAAATCACCCACACAAACTCTGCAGCAAACGGGCCACTTAAGCTCGCCTCCATCTTTCAAATGGTCCAAGAGGTTGGCCCCAAAATATGCAGATGCCATCAACAGATCAGAGATCAAGGAAAAGCTCCGACACTTCCATAATAACGTGTATGAACTTATCTCAGAAGGAATGCACCTAGTGGTAAGGGAGCTTAACGACATATTCTATGCCATGGCAGAAATGTCGACCTGAAAAGATGCAGCAAAGAGAGGCTGAGTAAACAAAATCACAACAATTTGTTTGACAAGAAATGTAAAACAATAAGGAAGGTCCCAAGAATGGCCTCAAATATAAGTCACAGAGACCCAAACAACCCCACTCTGAGAGAAGCAATATAATAAAAATACAAAACCATCCTCAAAAATAAAAAAGCAAAACCACATTTGCACCAAACTCCTCCAGCTCCAGGATTGCTCTTGAAGACAACAGCTTTTGGGAACTATGGAACCACCTTGGATCCAACCGAAAAAGAGACAACCTCCACATCCAGAACAGCAACACCTGACTCCAGTACTTCAAGGACCTTTACAAAGGCATCCCAAGTGAAGATCTGAACCCGGCACAAAAAGAGCTTGTGAATAAACTG
Source organism: Ranitomeya imitator (assembly GCF_032444005.1). Lineage (NCBI taxonomy): Eukaryota > Metazoa > Chordata > Amphibia > Anura > Dendrobatidae > Ranitomeya > Ranitomeya imitator. The sequence goes on from NC_091290.1 coordinate 26,450,750, forward strand.
AAGGATATGGGGGAAAAATATGAAAATATGGGGGACACGCCGATTACATTGTCAGAAATAACAGAAAGGATCACACTGATAAAAGGTTTAAAAAAAAAGCTAGCGGCCCAGATAGGATCCTTCCAGAAATGCTAAAATACAGCCCTCCAGACATCCAGGCTGTGATGGCAAAATTATTCAATATTGTACTACAGGCTGGCTACTCTCCCAAAAACTAGAACCAAGGACTGATAACCCCGATACATAAAAACAGGGACCCAGCAAACTACTGGGGGGATATGTGTCAGCAGCAATCTGGGGAAACTCTTCAACTGTGGATCCTCGCCTTCCTCAAGCAACACAACATCCTTAGCAAAAGCGAAGAGGGTTTCATGCCAAACCTCTGCATCACCGACCACATCTACCCCCTACACAGCCTCATCAAGAGCCACATCCACAATACAAAACATGGGAGGATCAATGCCTGCTTTGTGGACTTCGACTTAAGGTACCTTCACACTGAACAACTTAACAACAAGAACGATAGCGATCCGTGACGTTGCAGCATCCTGGATAGCGATATCGTTGTGTTTGACACGCAGCAGCGATCAGGATCCTGCTGTGACATCGTTGGTCAGAGCTAGAAGGCCAGAACTTTATTTCGTCGCTGGATCACCCGCTGACATCGCTGAAACGGTGTGTGTGACCCCGATTCAGCAATGTCTTCACTGGAAACCAGGGTAAACATCGGGTTACTAAGCGCAGGGCCGCGCTTAGTAACCCGATATTTACCCTGGTTACCATTGTAAATGTAAAAAAAAAAAAAAAACACTACATACTTACATTCTGGTGTCTGTCGCGTCCCCCGGCGTTCTGCTTCCCTGCACTGTGTCAGCGCCGGCTGGCCGTAAAGCAGAGCACAGCGGTGACGTCACCGCTCTGCTTTAGGGCCGGCGCTTACACAGTGCAGGGAAGCAGAACGCCGGGGGATGCGACAGACACCGGAATGTAAGTATGTAGTGTTTTTAGTAACCCGATGTTTACCCTGGTTACCCGGGAACTTCGGCATCGTTGGTCGCTGGAGAGCTGTCTGTGTGACAGCTCTCCAGCGACGAAACAGTGATGCTGCAGCGATCGGCATCGTTGCCTATATCGCTGCAGCATCGCTTAATGTGACGGTACCTTTAGGGTATGTGCACACGTCAGGATTTTTTCCTGACAAAATCCTGAGAATTCTGCCAGAAATCCGCGTGCTTTTTTCGCGCGGAATTTGCGCGTTTTTTGCGTTTTTTTTTTTAATTTTCCGGAATGACCTTTTTGATAGGAAATCCGCAAAAAAAAAACGGAAAAAGATAGAGCATGTCCGAATTTTTTGCTGTATGCGTTTTTTTTGTGGAAAAAAACGCTAACATCTGCACAAAAAATGCGGAATGCATTCTAAAAGATAAAGAAATACGGCAGCACTCACCAATCTTCTGTGCAGGTTACTTTATTAGTGCATAGACTTCACGGCACGGGGGTGTATACCAAGGTAATGTGAGGGCTGAACGACGGCCGTTTCGCACCTCGAGGTGCGAAACGGCCGTTGTTCAGCCCTCACATTACCTTGGTATACACCCCCGTGCCGTGAAGTCTATGCACTAATAAAGTAACCTGCACAGAAGATTGGTGAGTGCTGCCGTATTTCTTCATATCTATATGCACGTTCTCATGTTTCTGCGGCCATAGCACCCGACATCAAGAGCAGACCAGCAGAGGTTCATTCTCCGGACCGTTCATTGTGAGTTTGGCTTTAGTGGTGCGGATCCCTCTCTCTTTTTTTTTCTTTTATTTGCCACTCTAAAAGATAGGATGCATAATGTTAGCGTTTTTTTACCGGATTTATAGCGTTTTTATAGTGAAATTCCGCAAAAAAAACTCTAAAAATCCTGACGTGTGCACATACCCTTAGTGTGGCACCCAGGTCTATTCCTAAAACTGCTGGGGAGCGGAATAGGAGGCAAAACAAATGATGACTCAGCAAAACTAAGGTTTTTTTTCCCAGTATTTAGCCAATGTAGTAAAAAACATGTTGTATTTTCCCAGTCTAGAAGCAGAACTGTTATCCGTAAAGCATATGCCAGCTAAAAGACTCACTGTAAAATTAGAAGGTGACAAGTGTGCAATTCTAGATTGAAAGTGGCTGATCGCTTAATGCCATAGAAGATAAGCATTTACATCTTTTCAACTCAGTAAAGGGACAGGTGAAACCCTGCGCACATGGACACAATGTCTGCATCCACACATGGCATAGACATTCAGGTTACAGATATCTAAAAGGCATTACAGAACTGCAAAAAATGGAACCTGACAAAAGATATAAAAGGTAACAGGATGATATCACTGGAAAGAAGTACAGGAGAAAAAGCTGGCCCAAGTCAGCAAAAGTCAAAGGCTGATATAACCGAGCCCAGATACAGAACCAATATATTCAATAAAAGAAAACAAAGGTAAACCAGCTGTACGTCTCTCGTGGACAACGAGCACAATCAACGTATATGAACCCACTTTTCGGGAAGACAACTTTCGGCTCTCAGAAGGATGGAACCAAATACATGGATATAGGTACATGAGCAAGAGAAGACTACCGGGAAAAATAAAGGTGTCGAATTATTGAAAGATCTGTTGAAAGAGGAATAGTAAGAAGTCATGGAAAGACAGATTAAACTTCTGAAGGATCATAAAAACAGCTGAGGCAAAGTCAATGCCTGGTAGATAAAGAGAAAGGGAGTAAGATGCATGAAGAAGAAACATCACAAGACAGAAAGTGTTATGTCTTGTTCAGGCTACCGAAGAAAAAGAGGACAGAATCCACATCATGATCATTGAAGGGAACAACAAGGAAGATCTAATACAGAGTATGCCACAATTGTAGTATTTGGTCTAGAAGGTCCCTTGGACTCCAGATTGATACATTGTAACAAACTGCTGTAATTTGTTCTGAAAAGGATTGTAACAAACTCTCAGAAGTAAGAAGTATCCGGTCTAATTACCTCTGAGATGTTTAGTAAATGTAAATCTCGCTCATGCTTTTTGTTCGCTAGATGTGACGACTGGTCAGCGTTACCCCTTATCGTCTCTCGTGTCCTTGCAGATGTTCTTGTGAATTCTCTGGGGCAGAGTTTGCTCAATAGATGAGAATGGGCATTACGTTACCATCGCTGATAGCATTTATCAGAAATTCCCTCCATAAAATGTGACAATGAGATGCGTCAGTAAGTGCTGTACTTTAATATAACCCAATTCCAAAACAAGAACGCAAAAAAAGTGCCCCACAGCATAAACACGGAGGACTGTGGAAACCAGGAAAACCTAGACAGAAAAAGTCCTCCAAAGAGTCATGTAAAAAATATATAATTTATTGAACCATATCTAAAACATGTTTGGGATGATATCATACAGAACAGAATGGACAAAACAAGCAAAACATTGGACAGCGAGATTAATCAGGTCCGACAATACTAAATACATAGAGAGCAACAGTAGGGTCTCTACATGGATAAATAAGAGCACAGTGCTTAAAGGGAACCTGTCACCCCCAAAATCGAAGATGAGCTAAGCCCACCGGCATCAGGGGCTTATCTACAGTATTCTGTAATGCTGTAGATAAGCCCCCGATGTATCCTGAAAGATGAGAAAAAGAGGTTAGATTATACTCACCCAGGGGCAGTCCCGCTGTGGTCCGATCCAATGGGCGTCGCGGTCCGAGGCCTCCCATCTTCATAGGATGACGTCCTCTTCTTGTCTTCATGCCGCAGCTCTAGCGCAGGCGTACTTTGTCTTCCCTGTTGAGGGCAGAGCAAAGTACTGCAGTGCGCAGGCGCCGGGAAAGGTCAGAGAGGGCCGGCGCCTGCGCACTGCAGTACTTTGCTCTGCCATCAACAGGGCAGACAAAGACCGGCTGCCCCGAAGCCACAGCGTGAAGACAAGAAGAGGACGTCATCCTATGAAGATTGGAGGCCCCGGGCCGGACCGCGACGACATCAGACCGGACCGCCCACCCAGGTGAGTATAATATAACCTATTTTTCTCATCTTTCAGCATACAACGGGGGCTTTCCAGAATTCTGTAAATAAGCCCCTGATGCTGGTGGGCTTAGCTCATCTTCGATTTTGGGGGTGACAGGTTCCCTTTAATATATATCAAGTGCAAAGATACACAAAGATAAGGACCAAGCACATCTAGGACTAGTTGTTTAAGTAAAGTAATACAATGCTTAGTGAGCAAAATTACTTGGGAGTTTTATAGAGGAGAATCATTTCTCTGCACACCATAGCCAAACATAAAGACATAATAAAAAGAATACATAGTAAGTGCTGGCTCAAAAGTGCATATAATTACCCAAGTCCAGGCTGCTACAACGTACCCCCTGAAGCGCATTTCGAGAACCTCCTCCTCAGAAGGGGTGCATCATCTCGCTGCCCAATGTTTTGCTTGTTTTGTCCATTCTGTTCTGTATGGTGTCATCCCATTTTAAACATGTTTTAGATATGGTTCAATAAATTATACATTTTTTACATGACTCTCTGGAGGACTTTTTCTGTCTAGGTTTTCCAATTCCAAAACAAGGTTGGGCCGCTGTGTAAAATGTAAAGAAAACAAGAAGGCGATGATCTAGAAATCTCTTATAGCCATTATTTTATTCACAGCAGAAGACAGGACACTGATCAGAAAGTGAATGTTGGACATTTTTCCATTTTTTTTGTTTAAATGAACTCATTTAGAAATTGTCGGCAGTGAACCATCTAAAAAAAAAAAAGTTGTGTCCGGGCCGAGTCCCCTTTTCTTCTTACAACAGTAAATGTTTGAGAAGTGGATGGAGTCTTTGCAACGCATGCGCCCAGACAGGTTGGCGCAAGCGAGGATTGTGGCCCCACAGGTAGCTGCCAGGGTGGCGTCTGGCAATGGCAGCTGACCCCCAAAGGGGCAGGACACTGTAATGACAGATGCAGGCAAGTACTGTAGATATACTGTCTGGCTCAGCTGATACATACACTTCCGGTATTCTGCCCACAGTATCCACCATACACAGCAGATACACCGCAGTCCTATGTAGGATATACTTATATTTCTCATTCCCCCGCAGCTCTCAATGTAGCCTCGCACTCTGGGGACTGCCGCCATTTTTCTAAATACGACTGATCTTCATACAAATAAGTATCATATTATCATACAGGTCGGCTATAGTTGCCACCCATTTGAACTGTCCCCATTACCTCGTGACTAGTGGACCATACACGTTGAAACATAATGTATGTTACCATGCTAATCCATTGTGTTCCTTTAGGGATTGTTCCGTGTGGAATATCTTTGAATGAACTAATGTCTTTGGGATTTTATGTAACTAATTAATTTGTGATTTTAAGCTTTGTATATCTGAATTGTCTCTCGTGGAATTTTTTCTCTTGCAGCGAAGTAATGAATAAGGCCTGGTTAGGTCGAAACGTCTACGGTTCAATATAGAAAAACAAGAAAAAAAAAAACATCACCAAAAGAAAACAAAGGGTGCAAAAAATCCTTTCAGGTATGTACCAAACCTCATGCTATAGTCCAAAAAAACCGAAGGCAGCACTCCAATAGAAAAAATAAATGTGATTTATTGGCCCATGTGCAACATTTCTGTCCAAGATGTGGGCCTTTCTCGAGCCGTTTCAATACAGTCGCTTTTGTAACGTAATCTGATTTTTCCTGCGATTTGCCCATTTTTGTTGATTTTTTTCACTGACTTTAATAAATGTTTTTGCATCAGCAAAATTAGAGTGTGCGGTGAATTCTAATTACATGGACTAAGGGTCAACCGGCCCGTTACATCGGCACCTTGCTATTGGACAGAGTGCAGGCCAATACTCTCTTCTCAGCTGATACATAGACAGGCAAGTACTGGCGGACACGGGTGATGGACAGGCGGACCGATGCAGGCGGGCATGGCTGACACTCTGGCAGGCAGGTGGGCACGGTTCAGACTGGAGGGACAGGTACATTTTCAGGAAGGACTGGGACACAGGCAGGTATGACTGGAATACAGGGACGAACAGGACCCAGTGCAGACTGGACAGACAAGGAGCCACAGGTGCGGCACAGATGCAGAGCCACAGGTGCGGTATAGATGCAGAGCCGCAGGTGCAGTACAGATGCAGTCCCGCAGGTGCAGAACAAATGTAGAGCTGCAGGTGCAGTACAGATGCAGAGCCGCCTATGCGGTATAGATGCAGAGCCGCCGGTGTGGTACTGATGCAGAGCCGCAGATGCGGCACAGATGCAGTCCCGCAGGTGCAGAACAGATGCAGAGCCGCAGGTGCAGATCAGGACTGACGGGACCAGTTTTACACAGGTACTTACAAAGAAGTAGCAAGTGTAGACAAAGATCACTAACGTCGTGCAGAGACAGCAGAATAGAGTTGGGTGCTGGTTCACATACTGCAGGTTTTTTAGACAAGTGTCAGTACAGATACTGCAGCTCTTTAGGAGGTAGAATCAGGTTCAGACACTGCAAGTTTAAGGAATAGGGACAGCGGCAGACACAGCAGAAAAGGGAAAGGTCCAGACTCGGAAACAAACAGGTACAGGAATAGGTAGTAATTCAGACAAGGACAGACAAGTACAGGTTCAGGATTCAGGACTGGGTACTCAGTTCCCAGGGTGATGGAAACAAGTGAGGTCAGGTACAGACCTGGGTATACAGCCCCAGGGTGGCAGAAACAAGACAGGACCTGTCAGCTCAGTAGTTGACCACAGACTGGAGTGCAGTCCACAGACACTCTGCCCCCATAGTTAACCATCAAAATGCCACAGTCCCTATTGACAGCAGCATTTAAGGGGTTAAAGTACCACAGACTGTGCCAACACTGATTGTGGCTGATGCAGCAAGTTGTCTGCTTTAGTGTACAGCTGCTGGATTGTCACCTGTATCAAGATGCTATTCTCTTACATCACAGGTCAGTAAAAAGACGTATCGGTGGTCACTAAGGGGTTAATATTTGCAAATGCACACAGGAACAAAAACCTTAATTTTCAGAGACATGTCCTGTGGTCTGATGAAACTAAAAATGAACTTTTTGGGGCATAATGACCATCGTTACGTTTGGAGGAAAAAGGGAGAAGCTTGGAAGCCTAAGAACACCATCCCCACTGTGAAACATGGTGGTGGCATCATCATGTGGGGTTGTTTTGCTGCAGGAGGGACTGGTGCACTTCACAAAATGGATGGCATCATGAGAAAAGAAGATTATGTGGCAATACTGAAGCAACATCTCAAAACATCAGCCAGGAAGTTAAAGCTTGGGCGGAAATGGGTCTTCCAAATGGACAATGACCCGAAGCACACTGCCAAAATGGTAACAAAGTGGCTTAAGGATAACAAAGTCAATGTTTTGGAGCGGCCATGACAAAGCCCTGATCTCAATCCTATTGAAACGTTATGGGCAAAGCTAAAAAGGCCGGCGGTGTGGGCAAGGCGACCTACAAACCTGGACCAGTTACACCAGTTTTGTCAGGAAGAATGACCCCAAATTCTGACCAACTATTGTGAGAAGTTTGTGGAAGGAGATCCCAAACGTGTGACCCAAGTCATTCAGTGTAAGGGCAATGGTACCAAATACTAATGAAATGTATGTAAACTTTTGATTTTGCAGTAAGTAATAAAAATGCCCTAAACATTCTCTCTCTCTCTCTCTCTCTCTCTCATTATTCTGGCACTCGGCAAATATTAATAATTATGGTAAACCTAATTGACCTAAAACGGGAAAGGTTTATTCTGATTTCATGTCCGATATTGAGAAAAACGTGAATATGTGACTTTTTATACAATGTATGTAATCTTCTGGTTTCAACTGTATGTGGTGCGGCTGAACCTAATCCATACATGACAAAAAAAACAAATGTAAGAAAAAAACGATCAGAAAAAAAAATTACAGCTCGCACTGCAAAAAAAAAACAAGCTCTCACACATCTATAAGTAATATAAAGAGTTACAAGTCTCACAAAATGGCACCATAAAACAAATGTTTTTAATTATTTTTTTAAAAGCAGTAAAATATTTTTTATTTAAAACTCTTTAAATTTGTCATTTTTAATTTAAAAAAATGGAGACGTTTAAGAAGAATGAATTACAAGCCTCTACTAAATTCCCTCTACCGTCGCTTCCAGTACTGGTTCTTTAGGGGTGTAAGGAAATTCTGAGACCATGTGAAAAAATTGGGCAGCGGGCGGTCATGTGACTGCAAGTAAATAATTGGCAAACTTCTGAACACATTCCAACTAGACATGTCTGGCCTCGCTCAATAATACTGCAATAAGTGAGTCTGTGCAAGTCTAGTCGGCACGTGACAGCATGTATGCAAATCGTAGACTTGCGGTCATGCACTCGTCGCTCATGTGTTATGATCCAGTGACCTTGGAGCCGCATGGAACTTTCTCTGGAGTAGGTGGTAACTATACTGACCGCAAATCCTGAACTTAACACCGCAACTAGAAGTAGCCGTGGGTGTGCCTAACAAATCCTAGACACCTCGACACAGCCGGAGGACTAAATACCCCTATAGATGGAAATAGGAATTCTACCTTGCCTCAGAGCAGAACCCCAAAGGATAGGCAGCCCCCCACAAATATTGACTGTGAGTAGTAGAGGAAAAGACACACGCAGGCAGGAAACAGGATTTAGCAAAAGAGGCTACTCTAGCTAACATAGGAAAGGATAGGACAGAATACTAAGCGGTCAGTATTAAAATCCTTCCAAAAATATCCACAGCAGAAAATACAAAAATTCCACCATCTGACTAAAGATGTGGAGCGTATATCTGCAACTCCAGAGAATCCAACAAGACTTGAGAAAACACTGACACAGTCTAAGCTGGACAAGAGAAAACAAATGAATAGCACAGAATTATTAAGCACACAGCATGTGTGCCACAGAAACAAAAACCAGACACTTATCTTTGCTGAATTGGCAGCAAGGCAGGAGGAACCATTCAAAGATCCAAAACCTCCCACAACCATGGACAACTGGCAAGGACTAATGAATCCTGCACACCTAAATACCCCAGTCAGAACTGCAATCAGCAGAAACACCTGACCAGGACTGCAACTCAGGGACAACTGCATTACCACCTACAACCACTGGAGGGAACCCAAAAGCAGAATTCACAATACTCATGGCACGCAGTTCAAGCAATGGGAAGATTCACAAGTCTGCAGTTACAGAGTGACTGCAGACTTGTAGCCTACGTCCGAACAACCCCTTTCTGTGAACAGCTATGTTTTACTACGGGATATGGATTGGGTACAAATTCCTAGCTTGTTGAAAGGTCTGTCAAACTGCTCTTTACCAGTCCATTATCGGTGGCAAATAGATGGATGGCTCAGACCATCCAATCTGATTCTTAGAGAAACATTGTGGTACAAGAATGTGGAAGCCACATATCGCAGCAGAAGCACTGTCGGCACCAGAGGTTGACGATTGTCCTTTGTCTCCACTAGGTATCTGAATGAGGAGGACATGGAGGACTATATGGGCCGTTACTGATCTCATCCACTGCAGAATGAGGTTCCCTGACACCATGAGTTTCAGTCAGTATTCAGCCCATTAGTCCACCACTGCTGCTGTAAAATCTAATTTCCAGAGAGGCCTTTGTATTTCCTCAATGACATTTCTGTTTTCCCTGATCCCTGGTGAGGAGCCTTCTTCTTCTAAGAGATATCACTGCGGGTGCTAAGGAACCAATTTCTTAGGAGAACCTTCCCACTGAGGAGTTGGATGAGAACGGTCAGGTTTTGGACTGGGATGAGGCAGATGATTAGATAAAGAGGATGATGTCAGAAGAGAAAAGTGGTGGCTTCAGGGATCAAGGACGTGTGCCCAAACTTTAATGAATGCTTAATGACTAAGTGAAACACATGAAAAGCATGTATTTTGTGCATTTTCATGCAGAAAAAAAAAGTTGCAATAAAGTCTCATGTGAACTGTGTCAACCAGAAACATAAAAATAACACGGTGTAACTTAACACTGATCAGAAAGTTGCTTGAATAATGCATGCAATAACTGTTCTTAGATATGCAAATTGCCTCCCTCTTCAGAGAAAAAGAGGACTTGAACTCTATAGCGCCAACAGTTGGAAGTAGCGATCCTACAAGTCACAATCAACCCTTTAACGAGTCTTGTAATATGATTTAGGATAAAAGCTAAATCAGTTCTTGGATACACATTTCTGTGAAGGGCTGTGGCGTTACTTCTCAGACCAGCCCTTTAACGAGTGCCCTCCTAGGCACTTTATAACAACCACGCTTGTCCGTGCCCAGCAAGGTACCAACGTCAGCCTGCACTAATTTAATGAAAGGTGAAAAGTGTCCTTCAGGTAGAAGGCAGTCTGTTCTCCTGTAGACGGGACATCCTTGAACTGAGGAATAAGAATAAATATGGAATATTCTGACAAAAATGGGCTACGGACAGTAACTATGGGTGAGTCTGCTCCAGCAGTTTGCTTGATGGTCACCTCTGATGCTTTTTCTTGCTCAAGCCGCTAAGCCACTTACTCCACCTCTGGCCCTTCTGAGTGAGTAGACGCGAGTCCTCCTTCCTGGCAGGGCTGTGGAATCGGTAAGCCAAACCTCCAACATTTCCATGACACCGACTCCACCAAAATGGCCTCTGACTCCATAGCCCTGCTTCCTGGGCAAGCACACGGCACAAGCAGGCCTTCAATAGGAGCAGAAATCGGCTTTCGCACCAGTCACTGAAGGCTACAAAGGTGGCAGCTGTGACCTGGCTCTTCTCCATCAGGATAAACTCCACTTGGTCTCTGCGCTAAGTGTTCCAGCATGAGCTTCATCTGATTGATCTTCTAAGATCTAACCATCACTATTCACTTGGATGAGTCCATAACTTTGGTTCCTACAGTTCTGGTTTGTTCTGGACATCCATCTTACCCTCAGAACCACCATGTCAGCCAGGACTCACACCCAGGTCAGATCGTTAATCCAATACAACTGCAGGCCAATTCTCAGCTTCAAATCTTGCTGACTACGCCAAACCAAAATATGTTTGTGGCCCTTTCAACACCAGACAGAGCTACCAGGTGCAGATAGAAACAAACACGGAAGGGTTCACTTAAACTGGTCGACTCGAAGTGAGACAACCAAGCGCGATGGTTACAGTATCTCATATGCGGGTGCGAGAGTAAGAGTTAAACATTGGCACAAATTCTGGCGGTTCCGCTTCCATACTCAGCTTAGCAGTTCCACAATAACAGGAACAGTCTCTTAGCTTGGTGTCTACACTAGCTTAGTAGACAGTGGGACACAGCTTGGAGGGTATTGTGGTATGGAGCTTGTCAGTTACGCCCCAAAAGGTCCACAGGTGCTGTATCGCAGGATCAGTACTTAATGTTCACGTATAAATTCAGGGTATATAAAAAAAAACTTTGAGATCCTCACACATCCAGCAGATTCCAGAATGCAGTCTTCCTTACAACGTCATTACCATCTCAGGCCTTGGCGATGGGCACCATCTTTTCTCACTCTAGGACGCAGCGCAAATTTACATTATGGTCCGCAGTTCCTACTGCCATCTTGGAAAACGCTATCTCAGCAAAGCTGAGCAAGAAATCATCCTGTACGGCATGCACGCCTAGAATGGAGCCTGCGTGCCGCCATGCTCAGGTGACCTATGGCCTCAACCAGTCTGCACACATTTTCCGACACAGCCTCGGCATCACGTACATTTACATGCATTTATTGAATCAAAAGAATATGCAGCATGTAAACCATACACAGGGGGCTACCGGGCCTTTCTTTCACAGGCTGTGGTAGTTGTTACACTCCTCAACATTGAAACTGCAACAGCAAGAAGGAAAACTCATGGAATTATGGAAATCACAGGACGTATGGACGTGGCGAATATGGAAATCAGAGGAGACGTCATTGGTGCAACCTGTGCAGCCATACTGGGGTCCAAAAGGTAACGGGGTCACTACCCAGGGCTGTGGAGTCGGTAAGCCAAACTTCCGACTCCTCAATTTCCATGATGTCGACTCCGACTCCACCAAAATGGGATCCGACTCAGACTCCAACACCACAGCCCTGTCACTGCCACCTCAAAAGCAGGTGGAATTGTACATTATGAGAAGCTAATGGGCTGCAACAAACCCATATACTGTCCCCCATTAATCTAATATCTCCTCATATCTGATCTACCCCCCAGTGTGTATCTGATAACTCCCCCCGTATATCCGATAACCCTTTCATGTATCTGATAATCCTGTGTATCCAATAAACCTAGGTGAAGCCAAGAAACATCCCCATGTATCCGATAACCTTTCCGGGTTTCCGGTAATTCCCCCTTGTATCCAATCCTCTCATCTGATAGCCCTCCAATGTATCCAATAGACCCTCATGCATGTTTTGCTTCCGCAGCCATAACGTCATGCCGTATACCACAGTGCCGCCGTATACCCAACACACCACATACCCATCAGGCTGTATACCCACCGGGCTGTATACTCATTGCACTGCCGTATATCCCCTGGGCCGTATACCCAATATTCTGCCGCATACCCACCGTGCCGTGCTAGCGTATACCCACTGGGCCGTATACCCACTATGCTGCCTTATACCCACCGTGCTGGCGGTCCGGGTAATACCAGTGCGCGATTCGCTTGGATATGTGGGAGAGGACCTTACTGCAGCACTCGGGTCAGTTCGTCTCCATTTTCCCTTTCTAGCTATTAGGATTGAATGCTAGTATGAACACCGCCCTAATAAGCTGCAGCGTCTCCTCTGATTTTCTCATAAAAAATTGGAAATGGTGCAGCGAACGTCCGCCATTATCACAGGCAGGCGGAGCAGAGCCCCGGGGATGGAGGGTGAGCTGAGCCCCGGGGATGGAGGGTGAGATGAGCCCCGGGGATGGAGGGTGAGATGAGCCCCGGGGATGGAGGGTGAGATGAGCCCCGGGGATGGAGGGTGAGATGAGCCCCGGGGATGGAGGGTGAGCCCCGGGGATAGCGGGGGGAGGTGAGCCCCGGGGATGGAGGGGGAGGTGAGCCCCGGGGATGGCGGGTGAGGTGAGCCCCGGGGATGGAGGGTGAGCCCCGGGGATGGCGGGGGGAGGTGAGCCCCGGGGATGGAGGGGGAGGTGAGCCCCGGGGATGGAGGGGGAGGTGAGCCCCGGGGATGGCGGGGGGAGGTGAGCCCCGGGGATGGCGGGTGAGGTGAGCCCCGGGGATGGCGGGGGAGGTGAGCCCCGGGGATGGAGGGTGAGCCCCGGGGATGGCGGGGGGAGGTGAGCCCCGGGGATGGAGGGGGAGGTGAGCCCCGGGAATGGAGGGGGAGGTGAGCCCCGGGGATGGCGGGTGAGGTGAGCCCCGGGGATGGCGGGTGAGGTGAGCCCCGGGGATGGCGGGTGAGGTGAGCCCCGGGGATGGAGGGTGAGCCCCGGGGATGGCGGGGGGAGGTGAGCCCCGGGGATGGAGGGGGAGGTGAGCCCCGGGGATGGAGGGGGAGGTGAGCCCCGGGGATGGAGGGAGAGGTGAGCCCCGGGGATGGAGGGAGAGGTGAGCCCCGGGGATGGAGGGGGAGGTGAGCCCCGGGGATGGAGGGTGAGCCCCGGGGATAGCGGGGGGAGGTGAGCCCCGGGGATGGAGGGGGAGGTGAGCCCCGGGGATGGCGGGTGAGGTGAGCCCCGGGGGATAGAGGGTGAGGGTCGCATCACTCAATTACACAATCAGGGTGACTACACACAAGCAAACAAAGGAGCCGGAAATGGGAGGCTCCCTCACCCCACAGCCCGGGTGCTGGCCAGTAAACACTCTCCTGTGACCAGGGCCGTCCATTAACACTTTCCATCTGGAAAGAAGACCCCAAAACCCGGCGGCGCCCCCTCACAGCCCCCGCAGTGTGTGTACGCAGTCTACGCACACTACCCATCTTCGTGAATAGCGCTGCTGCACTGCGGCTGTGCTGCGCCTCAACCCACCCGACTAGCAGGGACACGCCCACTGCTCTCAGATTGGCCTTCCATCCCCCACCGGCCACGTCCATCATCAGTCCTTGCATTGTGACTGGCTGGACCGTTACTATTTTCCCCACCCTGCAGACTGAGAGCAGGTTAGGCTGAGCTCGTTGATAAAGTTTGTCCAGTGTGCTTCCCCGGGATTCGCTGAGTGATAGCGGAGGTGTCGGCATCGCGGCAGCTGCTCCGTACACGGGACCCGGCCGCTCCCCTATCCCCCCCCGTTCCCTCAGACCCGTTTTTTTTCTCTCTGGGATACGCTCCACACTGCGTCAGGAAACTGCCGGGACTCTAGGAGAGGTGAGAAGCGACGGCTCTCCGCCTAAGATGGCGGACACTGAGAAAATGGCGGCGGCTGGATGGGGATGGCGGGGCCCGGGCTGTGGATGGGGGGGGTCCGTCTATCGGTATCTCCTTACATCACTGCGGTAATGGCTGAGGGGAAGGACAGATGACAGGCACAGGGCAGCGGGGGCCACAGCATCGCCCGGCTATGGCCCGGCATGGGCCCTTTGTTTCCAGATGTGCCCCCCCTATATATCCGGCATCATATGGTGTAATGGTGCCCCCCATATATTACCTGGACCCCCCTATGTAAGGTGTCATGTGGTATAATCCAGGGTGTAATGATGCCCCCCCATATTTATTACCTGGACACCCCCTATGTAAGGTGTCATGTGGTATAATCCAGGGTGTAATGATGCCCCCCCCATATATTACCTGGACACCCCTATGTAAGGTGTCATGTGGTATAATCCAGGGTGTAATGATGCCCCCCCCCATATATTACCTGGACACCCCCTATGTAAGGTGTCATGTGGTATAATCCAGGGTGTAATGATGCCCCCCCCATATATTACCTGGACACCCCCTATGTAAGGTGTCATGTGGTATAATCCAGGGTGTAATGATGCCCCCCCCCATATATTACCTGGACACCCCCTATGTAAGGTGTCATGTGGTATAATCCAGGGTGTAATGGTGCCCCCCATATATTACCTGGACCCCCCTATGTAAGGTGTCATGTGGTATAATCCAGGGTGTAATGATGCCCCCCCCATATATTACCTGGACCCCCCTATGTAAGGTGTCATGTGGTATAATCCAGGGTGTAATGGTGCCCCCCATATATTACCTGGACCCCCCTATGTAAGGTGTCATGTGGTATAATCCAGGGTGTAATGATGCCCCCCCCCATATATTACCTGGACCCCCCTATGTAAGGTGTCATGTGGTATAATCCAGGATGTAATGATGCCCCCCCCCCATATATTACCTGGACCCCCCTATGTAAGGTGTCATGTGGTATAATCCAGGGTGTAATGATGCCCCCATATATTTATTACCTGGACACCCCCTATATAGGGCTTCATGTGGTATAATCCAGGGTGTAATGATGCCCCCCCATATATTACCTGGACACCCCCTATGTAAGGTGTCATGTGGTATAATCCAGGGTGTAATGATGCCCCCCCCCTTATATTACCTGGACACCCCCTATGTAAGGTGTCATGTGGTATAATCCAGGATGTAATGATGCCCCCCCCCATATATTACCTTGACACCCCCCATGTAAGGCATCATGTGGTATAATCCAGGGTGTAATGATGCCCCCCCCCATATATTACCTGGACCCCCCTATGTAAGGTGTCATGTGGTATAATCCAGGGTGTAATGATGCCCCCCCATATATTACCTGGACACCCCCTATGTAAGGTGTCATGTGGTATAATCCAGGGTGTAATGATGCCCCCCCATATATTACCTGGACACCCCCTATGTAAGGTGTCATGTGGTATAATCCAGGATGTAATGATGGGCCCCCCCCCCCCCCATATATTACCTTGACACCCCCCATGTAAGGCATCATGTGGTATAATCCAGGGTGTAATGATGCCCCCCCCCATATATTACCTGGACACCCCCTATGTAAGGTGTCATGTGGTATAATCCAGGGTGTAATGGTGCCCCCCATATATTACCTGGACCCCCCTATGTAAGGTGTCATGTGGTATAATCCAGGGTGTAATGATGCCCCCCCCATATATTACCTGGACACCCCCTATGTAAGGTGTCATGTGGTATAATCCAGGGTGTAATGGTGCCCCCCATATATTACCTGGACCCCCCTATGTAAGGTGTCATGTGGTATAATCCAGGGTGAAATGATGCCCCCATATATTACCTGGACACCCCCTATATAAGGTGTCATGTGCTGTAATCCAGGGTGTAATGATGCCCCCACCATATATTACCTGGACACCCCCTATATAAGGTGTTGTTATAAACCAGGGTGTAATGATGCCCCCCATATATTACATGGACACCCCCTATATAAGGTGGTGCTATAAACCAGGGTGTAATGATGCCCCCCATATATTACCTGGACACCCCCTATGTAAGGTGTTGTTATAATCCAGGGTGTAATGATGCCCCCCCCCCCCCCATATTTACCTGGACACACCCTATATAAGGCGTTACGTGGTATAATCCAGGGTGTAATGATGCCCCCCCCATATTTACCTGGACACACCCTATATAAGGCGTTACGTGGTATAATCCAGGGTGTAATGATGCCCCATATATTACCTGGACCCCCTCATATAAGGCGTTGAGGTATAAATCCAGGGTGTAACAGTGCCCCCCCCCCCCATATATTACCTGGACCCCTATATAAAGTGGTATAATCCAGGGTGTATTGATGTCCCCCCATATATTATGTGGACACCCACCACCCCTATATAAGGCGTCATGTGGTATAATCCAGTGTGTAATGATGCCCCCTCAATATATTACCTGGAGACCCCTATATAGGGCGTCACGTGGTATAATCCAGGGTGTAATGATGTCCCCATCTATTACCTGGACACCCCCTATATAAGGCATCATGTGGTATAATCCAGGGTGTAATGATGCCCCCGTGTATTACCTGGACACCCCCTTTATAAGGCGTCATGTGCTGTAATCATGGGCCCCCACATATATAAGATGTCATCTATATATATAATTGTCTAAGGGTTTTTCCGTCTGTCTGTCCTGGAAATCCCTGCTCTCTGATTTGTCGAGGCCGCCAGGCCTCGACCAATCAGAGACCGGCACAGCATCAACTTAGAAATCCCGCGTCTGGCGGCCTCGACCAATCAGCAACGGGCACAGCGACGATGATGTCATAAAGGACGTAGACATCTCACGTTTCTGATTCAGCGACGTAGATGTCATAATGGTTGCCATGGCGACGATGATGTCATAAAGGTTGCCTCGACCAATCAGCGACGGGCACAGTGTGCCGCGAATTCTGGAATCATCATTGTCCATATACTACGGGGACATGCATATTCTAGAATACCCGATGCATTAGAATCGGGCCACAATCTAGTGTGTTATAATCCAGGGTGTAATGATGCCCCCCACATATATATTACCTGGACATACCCTATATAAGGCCTCACGTGGTATAATCCAGGGTGAAATGATGCCCCCCCCCCCCCATATATTACATGGACATCCCCTATATAAGGTGTTGTTATAAACCAGGGTGTAATGATGCCCCCCCATATATTACCTGGACACCCTTTATATAAGGTGTTGTGTTATAATCCGGGGTGTAATGATGCCCCCCCCCCCCCATATATTACTTGGACACACCCTATATAAGGCGTCACGTGGTATAATCCAGGGTGAAATGATGCCCCCCCATATATTACCTGGACACCCTTTATATAAGGTGTTATAATCCAGGGTGTAATGATGCCCCCCCCCCCCCCCCCCCCATATATTACTTGGACACACTCTATATAAGGCGTCACGTGGTATAATCCAGGGTGAAATGATGCCCCCATATATTACCTGGACACCACATATTACCTGGATTCCCTCCTATAAGGCGTTGAGGTATAAATCCAGGGTGTAACGGTGCCCCCCCCCCCATATATTACCTGGACCCCTATATAAAGTGGTATAATCCAGGGTGTATTGATGTCCCCCCATATATTATGTGGACACCCACCACCCCTATATAAGGCGTCATGTGGTATAATCCAGTGTGTAATGATGCCCCCTCAATATATTTAATACGAAATAGCGGACTTAAATCAAATTAGCCGCATGAAGAGATCCATCAAGATAAAAACAGAAAACCTTTATTATTCATATTAAAAACATACAACAAGACTAAATCCAATATACAAAACAAAGTGTCCAGTGGGAGGAGGGTGTCCGGCACTACTAATATGGCAAAATAGAAAGAAAGGCATATACGAGCAGTCATATACTGTAATAAATTTCACTAAATGCCATATAGCGAATAAACTGCAGTAAGTACAGGTAAATGGCTGAACATAGACAGGCATATAACAGGACGGAGAAATCTATGTATACAAGGGGGGGCAATAATGCCACCCAAAGCCTCAGCAATAACCTTGTTCCCGTGCTAGTATGCCCGGTCAGCTAAACCAATTGTGCTTCCATTACTAATATCAACCATGTGGCAGATGGAAAGAGTTATAATACATAGTATATTACCTAATCGTGCCAAGAGACCCAGCTCCCACGAGCGCCCCGACGCGCGTTTCGCCCAAGCTTCTTCCGGGGGCGTGACTAGTGTGAAGATAAAACCATCATTTATAGGACCCACTACCAATGGTGAAACGGAGCGTAATGTGGAGGCGTGACTACCACAATGGTAAGAGCGTCCCCCTTGCCTGGCGGCGCATGCGGCAACAGGCTGCTCCGGAAGTATAACTAAGCATTTCCAGGGCAGCGCTCACTGGAACGCAAGCTGGATCGCAAGCGTCTCCAGGACAGAGCGCTCCCAGAAAGCTTGGGCGAAACGCGCGTCGGGGCGCTCGTGGGAGCTGGGTCTCTTGGCACGATTAGGTAATATACTATGTATTATAACTCTTTCCATCTGCCACATGGTTGATATTAGTAATAGAAGCACAATTGGTTTAGCTGACCGGGCATACTAGCACGGGAACAAGGTTATTGCTGAGGCTTTGGGTGGCATTATTGCCCCCCCTTGTATACATAGATTTCTCCGTCCTGTTATATGCCTGTCTATGTTCAGCCATTTACCTGTACTTACTGCAGTTTATTCGCTATATGGCATTTAGTGAAATTTATTACAGTATATGACTGCTCGTATATGCTTTTCTTTCTATTTTGCCATATTAGTAGTGCCGGACACCCTCCTCCCACTGGACACTTTGTTTTGTATATTGGATTTAGTCTTGTTGTATGTTTTTAATATGAATAATAAAGGTTTTCTGTTTTTATCTTGATGGATCTCTTCATGCGGCTAATTTGATTTAAGTCCGCTATTTGGTATTAACTGTTAGTGGAAGTGCCATCCATAGCTCATACATGGACACTTTGTATATAATATACCCCTCAATATATTACCTGGAGACTCCTATATAAGGCGTGACGTGGTATAATCCAGGGTGTAATGATCCTTCCCCACCCCCATATATTAGGCTACGTTCACATTGGCGTTCCGCCAATGTGCGTCGCTGTTGCGCCGGCGACGCGCCCCTATGTTTAACATAGGGGACGCGTGCGTCGTTTTGGTGGCGTTTTTCGCCACGTGCGTCGTTTCCGACGCTAGCGTCGGACGCAAGAAAACGCTACATTGTAGCATTTTCTGTGCGTCCGATTTTCGTCAAAAACGACGCACGCGTCGCAAAACGCACGCGTTTTTGCGCGTGTTTTTACGTGCGTTGCGTCGCCGACGCAGGGCGGCGCAACGCTAGTGTGAACCTAGCCTAACCTGGAATCCCCTACATAAGGGGTCATGTGGTATAATAGCCCCCCCTGTAGGTGAGGCATCATATGGTATAGTAAGGCCCACACACAATATATTGCTTGACACACACACACACACACACACACACACACACACACACACACACACACACACACACACACACACACACACACACACACACACACACACACAGCATCATGAATAATTCAGTGTAAATGGTGAACCCCCCACCCCCCCTTCCCATATGTTACCTGGACTCCCTAATATAAGGCATCTTGTGGTATATTACACTCCCGCTATATGTATATATTTTTTCCGTGTCCCACCCCATATTATATATAATAATCATGGCTGATTACACATGGACCCCCAATACAATATCATGTAGTATAGTAGTGCCCCCATATATTATATTTAATCATCCCAATAACTGATCACACCTGGAGATGAGCCGCCCCTCTGTGTATATGTGGTATAACAGGGCCCCCACTGCCCCCATCCTGTCCCTATAACTGATCACACCTGGAGATGACC
This sequence comes from Ranitomeya imitator, assembly GCF_032444005.1. Lineage (NCBI taxonomy): Eukaryota > Metazoa > Chordata > Amphibia > Anura > Dendrobatidae > Ranitomeya > Ranitomeya imitator. The sequence goes on from NC_091290.1 coordinate 26,471,069, forward strand.
CGCCCCTCTGTGTATATGTGGTATAACAGGGCCCCCACTGCCACCATCCTGTCCCTATAACTGATCACACCTGGAGATGACCCGCCCCTCTGTGTATATGTGGTATAACAGGGCCCCCACTGCCACCATCCTGTCCCTATAACTGATCACACCTGGGGATGAGCCGCCCCTCTGTGTATATGTGGTATAACAGGGCCCCCACTGCCACCATCCTGTCCCTATAACTGATCACACCTGGAGATGACCCGCCCCTCTGTGTATATGTGGTATAACAGGGCCCCCACTGCCGCCATCCTGTCCCTATAACTGATCACACCTGGGGATGACCCGCCCCTCTGTGTATATGTGGTATAACAGGGCCCCCACTGCCACCATCCTGTCCCTATAACTGATCACACCTGGGGATGACCCGCCCCTCTGTGTATATGTGGTATAACAGGCCCCCACTGCCCCCATCCTGTCCCTATAACTGATCACACCTGGGGATGACCCACCCCTCTGTGTATATGTGGTATAACAGGGCCCCCCACTGCCGCCATCCTGTCCCTATAACTGATCACACCTGGGGATGACCCGCCCCTCTGTGTATATGTGGTATAACAGGCCCCCCACTGCCGCCATCCTGTCCCTATAACTGATCACACCTGGGGATGACCCGCCCCTCTGTGTATATGTGGTATAACAGGCCCCCCACTGCCGCCATCCTGTCCCTATAACTGATCACACGTGGGGATGACCCGCCCCTCTGTGTATATGTGGTATAACAGGGCCCCCCACTGCCACCATCCTGTCCCTATAACTGATCACACCTGGGGATGACCCGCCCCTCTGTGTATATGTGGTATAACAGGCCCCCACTGCCACCATCCTGTCCCTATAACTGATCACACCTGGGGATTACCCGCCCCTCTGTATATGTGGTATAACAGGGCCCCACTGCCACCATCCTGTCCCTATAACTGATCACACCTGGGGATGACCCGCCCCTCTGTGTATATGTGGTATAACAGGGCCCCCACTGCCACCATCCTGTCCCTATAACTGATCCCACCTGGGGATGACCCGCCCCTCTGTGTATATGTGGTATAACAGGGCCCCCCGCTGCCGCCATCCTGTCCCTATAACTGATCACACCTGGGGATGACCCGCCCCTCTGTGTATATGTGGTATAACAGGGCCCCCGCTGCCGCCATCCTGTCCCTATAACTGATCACAGCTGGAGATGAGCCGCCCCTCTGTGTATATGTGGTATAACAGGCCCCCACTGCCACCATCCTGTCCCTATAACTGATCACACCTGGGGATGAGCCGCCCCTCTGTGTATATGTGGTATAACAGGGCCCCCACTGCCACCATCCTGTCCCTATAACTGATCACACCTGGGGATGAGCCGCCCCTCTGTGTATATGTGGTATAACAGGCCCCCACTGCCACCATCCTGTCCCTATAACTGATCACACCTGGGGATGACCCACCCCTCTGTGTATATGTGGTATAACAGGGCCCCCACTGCCACCATCCTGTCCCTATAACTGATCACACCTGGGGATGACCCGCCCCTCTGTGTATATGTGGTATAACAGGGCCCCCACTGCCACCATCCTGTCCTTATAGCTGGAGTCCCACGCCTATTCTGCATCATACGGTTATACCACCCTGTGCCCCAGCCCTTCCCGTCTCATATTGGATGTGGGCCCCATGTCCTCCCCTGGGGACCCTCTTTATATTGAATGTTATTAACCGTTACACACACCATCCATTATATCCGTATTAGTTGTTATATCCCCCACCCATTATGCGTATACTGATATCTGATGGTGATATCCCCCCCCCCCCCCCAGTCCATTTATATCCAGACTGATTACCGATAATGTTCATACCCCCACTACTACAGCCGTCCTCTGTATTCTTCATGATCACTAGTCATGTATCGTCTCCCTCCCCCCATCCATTATATTCATTACATTATAATTATATTCACAATTATCACTAGTCATGTATCACCCCCCCAATTCATTATATTGACCACTATCAGAAGTTACTGTTGAAGCCAGAAGTTTCCATCCACTACATAAAAAGACACATCTGCATGTTTTTCTCAGTATCTGACATGAAATCAGAATAAACCTTTCCCGTTTTAGGTCAATTAGGATTACCATAATTAATATTTGCCAAGTGCCAGAATGAGTGAGAGTGTTTAAGGCATTTTTATTACTTACTGCAAAGTCAGAAGGTTACATACACTAAGGTTACTATGCCTTTAAACAATTCTGGACCACCCATATGATAATGTCATGTGTTGAAGCTTCTGATAGTTTTTTTTTTTTTTTTTTTTTGCAACACCTGAGATACACACACCTGTGGATGTATTTTAATGCACACCTGAAACACTGCTTCTTTGTGTAGCATCATGGGAAAGTCTAAAGAAATCAGCCAAGATATCAGGAAGAGGATTGTGGACTTGCACAAGTCTGGCTCATCCTTGGGTACAATCTCAAGATCCCTGAAGGTGCCTCGTTCATCCGTACAAACAATTATACGCAAGTACAAACAAGATGGGAATGTCCAGCCATCATCCCGCTCAGGAAGGAGACGAGTAGTGTGTCCCAGAGATGAACGTGCTTTGGTCCAACATGTGTATATCAACCCAAGGACAAAAGCAAAAGACCTTGTGAAGATGATGGCGGAAGCTGGTAAGATCGTGTCAATATCCACAGTGAAAAGAGTACTGTATCAACATGGGCTGAAAAGCCACTCCACCAGGAAGAAGCCATTACTCCAAAGGAAACCAGATTTACCCCTTAGCGACCATGCCATTTTTTTTTTTTAATCTGACCAGTGTCCCTTTATGTAGTAATAACTTCAACATATCCCAGTGACTTCGAGAATGTTTTATTTTTTTCGTGACACATTATACTTTATGATGGTAAATTTAGGTTGATATATTTTGCATTCATTTTATAAAAAATATCAAATTTGACAAGTTAAAAAAAAATTGAAAATTTTCAAACCTTGAATGATTATCCCTTTAATCCAGATAGTCAAACCACACAAAATCATTAATAAATAATATTTCCCTCATGTCTGCTTTACATCCGCTCCATTTGTGAAATGTTGTTTTTATTTTGTTAGCGTTTTAGAAGGTTTTAAAAATGTAGCCGCAATTGGTTTTTTTTTTTTTTTTTGTTTTTTTTCAAGGAAATTTCTAAAACCATTTTTTTGGGGGGGACCTATCCAGGTTTGAAGTGATTTTGGGGTCCTATATATTGTAAATCCCCCAAAAGTGATATGGTCTTAAAAACTGAACCCCACAACGTATTCAAAATTGCTTTTGGATGGTTCTTTAACCCTTCAGGTGCTTTTCATGAATTAATGCAAAGTGGCATGACGGGAATTTTTCCACATACATTTTGATAACTTTTGAACAGGCCGCTATAGCCGGCAAACTACATGTTACTTGGCCATGAATTGCCATGGCAAACCTCAGGACCACACAATCAAGATCTTAGGGTGCCGATGAGTTTAAAGAGGAAGCCCCCACACTTTTAACTATCAAGATGCCATAGTCCCTACTGACCGCAGCATTTAAGGGGTTAAGAGACACTGGTGGTCGCTACGGGGTTAATGTTTTTAAATGCACACAGGAACAAAGACCTAAATTTTGGGAGACGTCCTGTGGTCTGATGAAACTAAAATTGAACTTTTTGGGCATAATGACCATTGTGATATTGGAGGAAAAAGGGAGAAGCTTGGAAGCCTAAGAACACCATCCCAACTGTGAAACATGGTGGTGGCAGCATCATGTTGTGGGGTTGTTTTGGTGCAGGAGGGACTAGTGCATTTCAGAAAATGGATGGTATCCGGAGAAAAGATTATGTGGCAATACTGAAGCAACATCTCAAGACATCAGCCAGGATGTTAAAGCTTGGGCAGAAATGGGTCTTCCAAATGGACAATGACCCGAAGCACACTGCCAAAATGGTTAGTGTCTTAATGATAAAAAAAAAAAAGGATAATGTTTTGGAGCGGCCATCACAAAGCCCTGATCTCAATCCTATTGAAACTTTATGGGCAAAGCTGAAAAGGCCGGTGTGAGCATGGCGACCTACAAACATGGACCAGTTACACCAGTTTTGTCAGGAGTAATGGGCCCAAATTCCGACCACCTATTGTGAGAATCTTGTGGGAGGAGATCCCAAACGTGTGACCCAAGTCATTCAGTTTAAGGGCAGTGGTACCAAATATTAATGAAATGTATGTAAACTCTTAATTTTGCAGTAAGTAATAAAAATGCCCTAAACATTCTCGCTTTCATTATTCTGGCACTTGGCAAATATTAATAATTATGGTAATCCTAATTGACCTAAAATGGGAAAGGTTTATTCTGATTTCATCTTGGATATTGAGGAAAAACATGCAGATGTGTCTTTATATAGTGGATGAAAACTTCTGTATCTATCTAATAATCTCCCCCCCTCCTCCTCCTTGACCATTATATTCCCCACTAGCTATGGCCTTGCCCCATGTAAGTCTCACATGTTACATTTTTTTTTCCCACTTGTTTCCTTCTTGCTGCCATCTCCTGGCTGAGTATCCAGAGCTCCCGACCCCGTTAATCCCAGTTCTGATGTGATATTGGTCGTCACGTTACTGACTTGCACTGGTCACGCTAATCCATGGAGGCTGTACTGGGGGGGGGGGGGGGGTTATTTTTTTGCTTCCTCCTTGGGCTTGTGACTAGTGATATACATGTGCTCACATTTGTATATAGAGTATCGCAGGCCCCGGTATAATGTGCGAGGCTTGCCGATCACACAGGTCATGGGGGAGACATTGCTGCTTTGTGGATATATTAGGCAACGCAGGTGGGAAGTATACCCAAAAAGCATAAGTCTGCAAGGTGCCTGGACGCGGGCCAAGATGTGATGTCTAGACGACGGGGTCTCCAAAATGGCGCATGCTACAGATGGTGGTCCCAGGAAGACGAGCTGGTGGCTGTGATAAAGGCCGGGATACGTGGAGCCGTGCAGCTCACTCTGTCCGGTGCAGACCATCGTTCACCCCCAAGAGGCAGAGAGAAGGGTCTTGGAAGGGAAGAGATGACACCACAGTGCTCTATGGGGTGGAGGAGGCCAGACCCTCTGGAGCAGAGGTGGGGGGTCCTGGCATCATGGAGGTGACTTGATCTTCACAGGACCCCACAAGGTTATCAGGATCTGCTGCCCGCGTGACTGACTGTGACCACCTCCCCGATGAGGGTAACGGAGTCCTATAGGATATTGGGATCGCATCAAGCAGGGGTATATAGGGGGCTCCAACCCTGACGTCCTCCTACACGATGACTTGCATAAATGTGCTGTGAGCTGGCAGCCACGTACGCCGCCTAGCTCCCATGTAGTACCACTGCCAGGTATGAGATGGGGGTGATGAGGAGGCGCCTGCCCTGGTTCACATCTGCAGGTCTGGTTTTTTGAGGCTTTTTATTTTTTCTTTTTTTGTCTCCCTCCTGGAGAACAAAGGAGGCGTCTGCCCCAAGGTCCCTGCTGCACCACCTCCCTCCCTCCTCAGCCATTGTACGCCCCTGGATCCAACCCCCTCCTCCTGCTTAGGAGCCTGCGCTCCTTTGTTGTTAATCCTGCCTTTTTTACTTTATGAATTTGCAGCATAAAACAAAAGCTTCATTGCTTCACATCCCCCCCTTCATCCCACCGCTGCCACTTTCCTCTCCCTCCTGCATTGGACGCAATTATACAACCAGGGCCGTCACATTAATTACCCTGCCATGGGCAGGGAAACAAGTATTGATCTGCGGCCTTTGTCTGCACTGCTGGATGTCATCATGAATCTGCCGAAAAAACATCTCTACATATAGCCAGTGGCTAAAGACAGTCTATTTCTCCCAGGTATCGGCCATTTTAGAAGGACGGAAGCTGGATGTATGTGGCAGAGTATTGATTTGTACACCGCGTGTGTCTCATCCGATCAATGAATGCTGCAGTTGTGGCTTGTCCCAACCTGCATGGCTGATAACAGAGAGAAATAGATGCTGCCAGTTTCAACAAATGTTAAATCATTGGTTTTCTGTTTCTAGTGCAATATTGAAACATGTTCCAAGAAGAACCTTTCAGTCAGGACCACCTCCATCTAGGGGCCGATCAGAATCTGCTGCTTTGGGGGGAGTCCTGAGCTTAAGGAATTGCCTGTGATATGCATATGATCTGATGGGGCGTGTAGTAAGTCTTTGGCGACATGATCGGTCATTTGTTCATTTCCCCTTTGTTTTGTCTTTCAGCGTGTGTCCCCCTCCCCGCCCTGCCCATTGAGTATTTATTCTTTTTTTGAACATTCTTTGTTATCAAGCCGCCAAAGTGGAGAGTGCGATCGCAGAAGGGGGTGCTTCTCGTTTCAGGTAGGTCACTGACTGCACCAACTAATGCCCCAGTGTGGAGGTGGGGGTTATAAAGGTGTGTGGAGTGCCCCAGTGTGGCGGTGGGGAAGGAGGTATAAAAGCCTGCGGTGGTGGAGTGCCCCACTGTGGTGGTGGGGAAGAAAGTATAAAACTCTGCGGTGGTGGAGTGCCCCAGTGTGGCGGTGGGGAAGGAGGTATAAAAGCCTGCGGTGGTGGAGTGCCCCACTGTGGTGGTGGGGAAGAAAGTATAAAACTCTGCGGTGGTGGAGTGCCCCAGTGTGGCAGTGGGGAAGGAGGTATAAAAGTCTGCGGTGGTGGAGTGCCCCAGTGTGGCGGTGAGGAAGGAGGTATAAAAGTCTGCGGGGGAGTGACCCAGTGTGGCGGTGGGGAAGGAGGTATAAAAGTCTGCGGTGGTGGAGTGCCCCAGTGTGGCGGTGAGGAAGGAGGTATAAAAGTCTGCGGGGGAGTGACCCAGTGTGGTGGTGAGGAAGGAGGTATAAAACTCTGCGGTGGTGGAGTGCCCCAGTGTGGCGGTGAGGAAGGAGGTATAAAAGTCTGCGGTGGAGTGCCCCAGTGTGGTGGTGAGGAAGGAGGTATAAAAGTCTGTGGTGGAGTGCCCCAGTGTGGTGGTGAGGAAGGAGGTATAAAAGTCTGTGGTGGAGTGCCCCAGTGTGGTGGTGAGGAAGGAGGTATAAAACTCTGCGCTGGTGGAGTGCCCCAGTGTGGTGGTGAGGAAGGAGGTATAAAAGTCTGCGGGGGAGTGACCCAGTGTGGTGGTGAGGAAGGAGGTATAAAAGTCTGCGGGGGAGTGACCCAGTGTGGTGGTGAGGAAGGAGGTATAAAAGTCTGCGCTGGTGGAGTGCCCCAGTGTGGCGGTGAGGAAGGAGGTATAAAAGTCTGTGGTGGAGTGCCCCAGTGTGGTGGTGAGGAAGGAGGTATAAAAGTCTGCGCTGGTGGAGTGCCCCAGTGTGGCGGTGAGGAAGGAGGTATAAAAGTCTGCGGTGGAGTGCCCCAGTGTGGTGGTGAGGAAGGAGGTATAAAAGTCTGTGGTGGAGTGCCCCAGTGTGGTGGTGAGGAAGGAGGTATAAAACTCTGCGCTGGTGGAGTGCCCCAGTGTGGTGGTGAGGAAGGAGGTATAAAACTCTGCGCTGGTGGAGTGCCCCAGTGTGGTGGTGAGGAAGGAGGTATAAAAGTCTGCGGGGGAGTGACCCAGTGTGGTGGTGAGGAAGGAGGTATAAAAGTCTGCGGGGGAGTGACCCAGTGTGGTGGTGAGGAAGGAGGTATAAAAGTCTGCGCTGGTGGAGTGCCCCAGTGTGGCGGTGAGGAAGGAGGTATAAAAGTCTGTGGTGGAGTGCCCCAGTGTGGTGGTGAGGAAGGAGGTATAAAAGTCTGCGCTGGTGGAGTGCCCCAGTGTGGCGGTGAGGAAGGAGGTATAAAAGTCTGCGGTGGAGTGCCCCAGTGTGGTGGTGAGGAAGGAGGTATAAAAGTCTGTGGTGGAGTGCCCCAGTGTGGTGGTGAGGAAGGAGGTATAAAACTCTGCGCTGGTGGAGTGCCCCAGTGTGGTGGTGAGGAAGGAGGTATAAAAGTCTGCGCTGGTGGAGTGCCCCAGTGTGGCGGTGAGGAAGGAGGTATAAAAGTCTGCGCTGGTAGAGTGCCCTACTGTGGCGGTGAGGAAGGAGGTATAAAACTCTGCGGTGGTGGAGTGCCCTACTGTGGCGGTGGGGAAGGAGGTATAAAAGTCTGCGGTGCTGGAGTGCCCCAGTGTGGTGGTGGGGAAGGAGGTATAAAAGTCTGCGGTGGTGGAGTGCCCTACTGTGGTGGGGTATAAGTCTGCGGTGGAGTGACTCCTGCTGGGTCTTGTGGTGTAACTCTCGCTCTTTCTCATTGCAGTGCTTCGTCGGGTGGAGGAGGTAGGGGTGCCTCTCAGCACTATCCCAAAACTGTCGGCAACAGGTAGGTGTCTGTCCAGCAATTAAGGATGAGGATTGTTGGCAACACATCTCGGTGAACCTGTCGTGCTGTACATCCGGTGACCTTATAAAGCATAGTGACGCACTGACTCCGAACCTACTGATGATTGACGTCTTGCTGGCAGGGTCACTGTCAGAGGTGACTGTCAATAACTGGGATGCCTGTGAAGAAATTAGTAGATTACACAAATTCTCTGTAGCTGGGGATCTGCTCTATTGTTTCCCGCATGTACATCGCGACATGTCGACAGGAGGGATTGCACATGTTGGGTTTGTAGAAACTTTAGGTGCAGATTTTTCAAGTCAGTCAGAAGTGGATCCGGCAGGACAGAGCCCGTCGCCCTTGTGCTTCCACTTCTGCCTTGGCTTTAAGAAACTGCACTTAAGGGTGAATTCGCACGTTGCAGATTCTGTTGCTGAATTTTTGGTGGGAATATCGCCTGTATATTTATGTATTAAATGTGAAATTGGTTAATGTCTGAGCAGATAGTCCGTAGTACGGGTGCACGTCACATTCTGTATTATGACCGCAACTTTCAAACCCCTCCGGGTGATCCCATGGGAATCTAAATTTGGTTAACCCCTTAAGTGTTGTCTAGTGCCGCTTCGGGGGGGGTGGGGGGGGGTGGTGGTGATGTGAGCTGCACTAAAGTCGCGGCTGCTCTTTTATAAAAGCACTAAACTTGTGTACTGCCAACCTGTTTCGCAGCAACTTGCAGATATTGTGCGCCATCTAAATTCCCCCATCAAGCATGAATCTGCATACAAGTATATAGGGGGGACATGGCCCCCATCGAATCCTAATTATATATATATATATATATTTGGACACCTTCTCATTTAAAGATTTTTCTGTATTTTCATGACTGAAAATTGTACATTCACACTGAAGGCATCAAAACTATGAATTAACACGTGTGGAATTATATACTTAACAAAAAAGTGTGAAACTGAAATTATGTCTTATATTCTAGGTTCTTCAAAGTAGCCACCTTTTGCTTTGAGTGTGTTGCACACTCTCGGCATTCTCTTGATGAGCTTCAAGAGGTAGTCACCGGGAATGGTCTTCCAACAATCTTGAAGGAGTTCCCAGAGATGCTTAGCACTTGTTGGCCCTTTTGCCTTCACTCTGCGGTCCAGCTCACCCCAAACCATCTCGATTGGGTTCAGGTCTGGTGACTGTGGAGACCAGGTCATCTGGCGCAGCACCCCATCACTCTCCTTCTTGGTCAAATAGCCCTTACACAGCCTGGAGGTGTGTTTGGGGTCATTGTCCTGTTGAAAAATAAATGATGGTCCAACTAAACGCAAACCGGATGGAATAGCATGCCGCTGCAAGATGCTGTGGTAGCCATGCTGGTTCAGTATGCCTTCAATTTTGAATAAATCCCCAACAGTGTCACCAGCAAAGCACCCCCACACCATCACACCTCCTCCACCATGCTTCACGGTGGGAACCAGGCATGTAGAGTCCATCCGTTCACCTTTTCTGCGTCGCACAAAGACACGGTGGTTGGAACCAAATATCTCAAATTTGGACTCATCAGACCAAATCACAGATTTCCACTAGTCTAATGTCCATTCCTTGTGTTCTTTAGCCCAAACAAGTCTCTTTTGCTTGTTGCCTGTCCTTAGCAGTGGTTTCCTAGCAGCTATTTTACCATGACGGCCTGCTGCACAGTCTCCTCTTAACAGTTGTTGTAGAGATGTGTCTGCTGCTAGAACTCTGTGTGGCATTGACCTGGTCTCTAATCTGAGCTGCTGTTAACCTGTGATTTCTGAGGCTGGTGACTCGTATAAACTTATCCTCAGAAGCAGAGGTGACTCTTGGTCTTCCTTTCCTGGGGCGGTCCTCATGTGAGCAAGTTTCTTTGTAGCGCTTGATGGTTTGTGCAACTTTACTTGGGGACACTTTCAAAGTTTTCCCAATTTTTCGGACTGACTGACCTTCTTTTCTTAAAGTAATGATGGCCACTCGTTTTTCTTTACTTAGCTGCTTTTTTCTTGCCATAATACAAATTCTAACAGTCTATTCAGTAGGACTATCAGCTGTGTATCCACCAGACTTCTGCACAACACAACTGATGGTCCCAACCAAATTTATAAGGCAAGAAATCCCACTTATTAATCCTGACCGGGCACAACTGTGAAGTGGAAACAATTCCCGGTGACTACCTCTTGAAGCTGATCAAGAGAATGCCAAGAGTGTGCAAAGCGGTCATCAAAGCAAAAGGTGGCTACTTTGAAGAACCTAGAATATAAGACATATTTTCAGTTGTTTCACACTGTTTTGTTGTTTATATAATTCCACATGTGTTAATTCATAGTTTTGATGCCTTCAGTGTGAATTTACAATTTTCATATTCATGAAAATACAGAAAAATCTTTAAATAAAAAGGTGTCCAAACTTTTGGTCTGTACTGTACGTACATACATTTCTATGCACCATAACACCTGCCCAGCCAAGAACTCCAGACAGACACTGGAGGAGCTCGGCTGCGCTGTTTGTGTGCGCGCTCATCGCTGACTCCCACCTGCAGTACAGGACCAAGTGGCACCTGCAGACAGTGTGCTGCTCATTGCTGGCTCCCAACGATCGCTACGGCCGGGCGCTGCAGTGGTGCTGAGATGCCGATTTGAGTACAGGCAGTAGTACTCGCTATACAAATTAAAGGGGTGCACCCCAAAGCCCCCCCACACTTTTTCTTTAAAGGGAGTCTGTCTGCAGAGAATGACTCTTCAAACCAAGCACAGGTGCTTGATGTGGCCAGTTGGAGAGAAAACAGGTGGGAAGGGTGCTGAAGTATTTGGCCACACCAAGGGTGCACTGAACGCCTATGCTTGGTTTGAACAGTCACTCTGTGCTGGCAGTCCCTATAGTAGCTGTCATATTGCTCCCATAATGCAGACGCTGAGTGCACCCTTGCTGCAGCAGTTCTTGCATCCCACCAGGGTTTTGTAAGTTAGGATTTGATGTATTCATGGTGTTATGTTATTATGGTTGTTTCCATGTGATTAATGGCCACCTCGTAGTTTCCTGTGTCCTCACGACCTTTTAAGAGATAATGGGGGGGAGGCGGCTTGGGGTCCTGCTTTATCGTCTTTATAATCCAGATTGGCTGTGTACCTTGTCCCTCACTTTGGCTCTTTGTCCCACGTTTGATCGTTGGCAGGTGGACAGCTGTGAACTGCAGTGTATTGCCAGGATTTTGATTGGGTGACATTACCTGCCCAGAGAAGATCGTCTGAGAGGCCCAAACGTTCCCCCACGTCCCCCAGACTCTAACTCGCTGGTGTATTTCTTTAATACATCCGCGCGTCGTGCAGTTGCATGCAGCGCGCGTTAGTTGGAGCGGACTCCGCGGGTTGTGCGCCTGTAACGCACAGTGACTCAGCCTCGCGGAAACGCTGGTGTGTATACTTCTATACGGTGAAGGAAGACCCCCCCTCTACCTCCTCAGTGCTGTCATCTCTGCTACTTAAGTTAATGGGCTGCATTCGGAGACCCCTGTAACGATGAATGAGCATGCATCTATACCCAGAGGGCGTCAGTTTACCTCTGCCTGTTATTGACTGTATACTTTGTAATGTGCCCGTCTTTAGGATTGTGCTCTGTAACCTACACACAATGTAAGGTCGGCGCCATTATACTGATTACAGTGATACCTGGTGATGAAATCTGTCTTGTGGTGGTTGTTGTTGTTTTAATCTTTATTTTCAATTTTGCGTTAAATATATGCTCGTGCCCCTGAGCGAGCGCACACAGGCCGCCCCGGAGCTCGAGCATATTAACTCAAAACTGAAAATAAAGATTACACAACAACCACAAGACAGATTTCATCACCCAGGTATCATTTTAATCAGTATAATGGCGCCGACCTGACACGGTTTGTGGGTTACTTGTGCACAATCCTGCTGACAGGGGCACTTTACGATTTGCAGAAAATTAAAATCTAATATTTTCTAATATACTGTATTAAGCCCGTGTGCCTACATTTTCTCACAGTAGAGGGCTTGTTGCAATGTTATCCAATTTACTGACTGTAATAAGCTTCCACAGACCTTGGAGGAAATGCTGCGTATTTATTGCTGCTCCGTGGTCTTGCTCCACAAGCGGGTTTTCGCACTAGTCTCCCATGATAGCCTGTGTTTTTTTTTTTTGTTTTGTTTTGTTTTATTTTATTTTTTTTTTACGGTTTGCATTACAGCCCGACCCAAGCTAACAACGTTGTGCATGTCTGAGGCTTATCCGCTTGCCTTGCAGAGCATTGCTCCAGGCTAGGGGGTGCTCCAGCTGTTCAGGAGTATCCACTCCTAATACCCCCTCTCTGGATACGCTGGGAATCGTAGTTTCACAAGTTAGTCCCAAAGCACACGCTTGGCTTATAAGACCCCCTCGGACCAATGCATTGAAACAACCCCTCCGCTGTGACAATAGTAAGCAAGGATGGGGCTTTCAATGTCCGAATTTATACAGATACAAATTGCTTACAGCAAGCAGTGATCTTGAATCCTGCTTCCTATTTGAATTGAGACGTTCAGCACCCCGTCCCATTCGTCTCCTATAATGTCCGTTTAGTGCGAGGACAGTGACAATCGGCCGCTCGCTCAGGGAGCACAGGCGACCTCATTAGAGGATCCGTGCATTACTGCCGTTCATTTGTGCAAGGTGGAATGGAGACATTGCAATAATGGGACTGAATTTTGGAACTTTTTTTTTTTTTTTTTTTTTTTCCTCTCTCTCCTGCAGCGAGTACCTGGGGAAAACCCCAGGGCCTGGCGTTCAAAGATGGATTCCTTCACGAAGCACTAGACGAGATGTTAACTCCACAAGTAACTCCGCCAACAACACTGCGCACACCTCCGCAAGTGAAAAAGAACGGCACGATGCAATCTTTAGGAAAGTAAGAGGGTAAGTGAGCGAGACCCCAATATAGGGCGGGGGTGAAAACTCCGGTGCTAGAAGTGAGTTATTTAAGGTCTAATATGCACAAGTTCTTCTGTGGAGCGCTCCTCGCTGAACATCGAGACCCTCTTCCCTGACACAGTGGAGCCCATTATATAACCCCTCACACAGGAAAGCTGCTTTCCTACTAGCGGCCGATGGAATCGTCTGGTCATGTGCTGCTCCCTCAGTAATCATTGTGTGGAAAGCTGCATTAAAAAAAGTCTGACCCCCTTTAAGATGGCCAGACATATGACGAAAATAGGCCAACGATTGGGCCAGTTTCCATGAATGTTATTACAGGCGATCGATGGGGGTCCGAGCTGATGGGACCCACTGATGTCCATGAATATAAGCCGAATATTGTTAGTGGTATTGGGATTTTCTAGATGTGAATGAGTTAATAGACGAACAATGCTGATACTGGGACCCCCGCTGCCATTCTATTAACTTTTTTTTTTTCTCCTCCAGCATCTTAAACAAGCTTGCTCCTGAGAAGTTTGACAAGCTATGCCTTGAGCTCCTCAATGTGGGTGTAGATTCCAAACTCATCCTCAAAGGAGTCATACTGCTTGTAAGTAAGACCTAAGGGGGCAGATACTTTGTGTCGCACACAGTGTTCACACGCATCGGTCAATGCTCCTGCTGCCAGAAGATGTGTGGAATAGCGTTTCTTTAAAGGCTTTCAGATCTTGTGCTCTGTTATCACCTTCAATCTTACTGAACTGATATCAAAACTGATCATAATCCCCAATTTATTTATTTTTATTTGCACCCCGATTTGGTTTGGGTTTCCCAAATAATAATAATCTTCTTTATTTTTATATAGCGCTAACCTATTCCGCAGCGCTTTACAGTTTGCACACATTATCATCACTGTCCCCATTGGGGCTCACAATCTAAATTCCCTATCAGTATGTCTTTGGAATGTGGGAGGAAACCCACGCAAACACGGGGAGAACATACAAACTCCTTGCAGATGTTGTCTAAGGTGGGATTAGAACCCAGGACTCCAGCACTGCAAGGCTACAGTGCTAACCACTGAGCCACCGTGCTGCCCATGCATTTCAGGAATAACCTTTATCCCCCATCTTCAGTTTAAAGCAAAACAAAAATTGATTTCCTCGCCCTCCCTGGGTTCAGCGCAGAGTTTCTGCCTCTGTTTTATGGTCTAAATTGCTGAAGTCAGTGACAGTGCTGGATTTGGGGTCAGTGAGTAAAGCCGTGAGCACATTTTGCTTTTAACAGAAAAAACTGCAGCTGTGGATGCTAAGGCCTTTTTAATGCCATCAGACATCATGATGTGCTGTGCACCATCTGATATGTATAGGGTTGGGATTGGGGGTATTCATACCTCCCCAGATATTTAGGTGCCGGATTCCTCTGCTCTCCCCTCTGTTTAGCATTCATGTGTATGGGGTAGTTGGGGTATGACTTCTGTCCGCAGGGACACTTATACGACTATTGTATTTAAAGGTACCTTCACACATAACGATATCGTTGCTTTTTGTGACGTAGCAATGATATCGTTAAGGAAATCGTTCTGTGTGACAGCGACCAACGATCAGGCCCCTGCTGGGAGATCGTTGGTCGCTGAGGAAAGTCCAGAACTTTATTTCGTCGCTGGACTCCCTGCAGACATCGCTGGATCGGCGTGTGTGACACCGATCCAGCGATGTCTTCACTGGTAACCAGGGTAAACATCGGGTTACTAAGCGCAGGGCCGCGCTTAGTAACCCGATGTTTACCCTGGTTACCCGGGGACCTCGGGATCGTTGGTCGCTGGAGAGCGGTCTGTGTGACAGCTCTCCAGCGACCAAACAGCGACGCTGCAGCGATCGACATCGTTGTCTGTATCGCTACAGCGTCGCTGAGTGTGAAGGTACCTTTAGTCTGATGCTTAGAAATCAGCCTTGTATAAACTAATTTTCTCGTGTTAATGAGCCACTGGACACTTGGAATAATGAATCTTATTTATGGTGTTGTGGAATAAGATGTAAAAAAAAAGAAAAAAAGTGCACAGATTAATCCTGCTCTTTACTAATGCATGATCTTTGTCTTCTCAGATTGTAGACAAAGCCCTCGAAGAGCCAAAGTACAGCTCACTCTACGCTCAGCTATGTCTGCGATTAGCAGAAGATGCACCAAACTTTGACGGCCCACCAACCGAGGGTCAACCAGGGCAGAAGCAAAGCACAGTGAGTGTGGTCTCCTATCAATCCATAGCCTCGCTTATCGGTTTCATTGTTGTTTTCATGTGTTTTTTTTTTTTTTTTTTTATACTTTCTATCAACTACAAACCACACGGTGCTTGTTTTTAATTTTTCCTCAGACGTTTAGACGCCTCCTAATTTCAAAACTTCAAGATGAGTTTGAGAACAGATCGAAAAATGTTGATTGTAAGTGTGCAGCGTGTCCATGGCTCTTTGGAGGAAAGTTCTCTTCATGTGTCTGTAACGTGGTGTCCGTCTTTTGTTTGTGTTTTCTGCAGTATATGACAAAAGAGACAGCCCCCTCCTCCCTGAGGAAGAGGAACAAAGAGCTATTGCCAAAATCAAGATGCTGGGAAACATCAAGTTTATTGGGGAGCTTGGCAAGCTTGACCTTATTCATGAATCTATCCTTCATAAGTGCATCAAAACAGTAAGTATGGGGACACTGCAAAATCTTCAGCTCATGTACCTTACACTAAAATAGGGCTAATGATTAAATCCATAGGCTGGTGACCTAACAGGTCCAAGACGTTATGTCTGGACTGCTTTGGGGCCTTTAACAGACCTGACGCCTTGGGGAAAATGCTATTAATCTTCTTGTCAGTAGTGTTACAATGCTGCCTGGCCGCCTTTTAGAAAGTGCAGCTACCGCGAGATCTTCTTTCTTTCTGGAACCTGTCGGCTTTCAGTCATGCACAGATCGACCACAGGCACCGCTTGCTATGCTCTAAGCTTGGCCTGTCACTTGGATAGCCAGCTCTTCGCAAATGCACTGTTGAGCAAGCGTTCAAACTCCAAGGGTCCAGTATAGTGAGCGATGACTGTAGCTGCTCTGTGCCCGACCACATGACTGAAAGCCAGCGGCTCCCAGGAGGAAAGAAATGAGTTTGTTTTTCTCCCAGTAGCCGCTCTTTCTGTAAGGTGGCCAGGCAGCATTGGCATGCAGATTAACACTATATCTGTAGGTAAATGGCATTTTCCAAGTTTCCTAAGGCTCAATGAGGACTCGCCCACATTGGGCAGTACCTAATATGAGCCTTTAATATATCAGCATGGAGAGTGTGTGTGTATTTGTCGCATGCATTCACTATAACTGCACTTCAAAGCCCCCTATAGGTTGCTTTGTACCCTATAGTCTATGATTTCAGACTAGTGTGTGTGAACCTTTTTTAGTCTATTCACGTTGTACGATTTACATTCATTAGCTTTTGGAAAAGAAGAAGAGAGTCCAACTTAAGGACATGGGAGAGGATTTGGAGTGTCTCTGTCAGATAATGAGGACTGTGGGGCCTAGATTAGACCATGAAAAAGCCAAGGTATGTATATGATCATTTATATATGGTCACCATCGCTGTAAACCTTCAAGAATACTGTGACCACTTGGTTTTTGTTTTTTCTTCCCTCTAGTCCTTAATGGATCAGTACTTTGCCCGGATGTGCGCCTTGAAGTCTTGTAAGGATTTGCCAGCAAGGATTCGTTTCCTGCTGCAAGTAAGTGTGTTTTTCATGAATTTGTGTTCAGCATCATAGCCAATTTCCTAGAAGATTTGCACTTCTTGATTCATATTTTAGGGCTCCTGCCTATAAAATATTTTTGTCTTTTGTAGGATACTGTGGAGTTGCGAGAAAACGGTTGGGTTCCTCGCAAAGCTTTCATTGACAATGGACCAAAGACTATCACACAAATCCGCCAAGATGCAGTGAAAGTAAGTGATTCGAGCAGAACCTTTTTGGTTCCGTGATCGGTCACAAGTACAAGGATATCTTATTTTAACCCTGTGAGATCTGTCACATCAATGCTGTTCTTTCCCATAGGATCTAGGAGTCTTTATTCCTGCTCCTATGTCGCAAGGAATGCGTACTGACTTCTTTTTGGAAGGACCATTCATGCCACCAAGAATGAAGCTTGACCGGGACCCTCTTGGAGGACTTGCTGACATGTTTAGGCAAATGCCAGGTGGGGGTGTTCTGCTTTGGGAATTCCTAACTATTCTTACCTGATTTTTGTACTGACGACAGCATGTTTCTTCAGGCAGCGGAATAGGCACTGGTCCTGGAGTTATACAGGACAGGTTCTCTCCAACCTTAGGACGTCATCGCTCAAATCAGCTGTTCAATGGGCATGGTGGGCACATCATACCTCCTGTACAGTCCCAGTTTGGTGAAATTGGAGGAAAAACGTTCATGAAAAGCCAGGTAAGGTTTTGATGCCAATTCTAACTAGGCTTCTATGGTGCCTTGTAAGAGTATCCAGTCTGATGCAGAACACAAAGGGGCCAACAAACTTGGCAACTTAATAGTTTTGGGCTACTATTTCATGTTTCGACTACTGGAAAAAGCACCAGGTTTGCCGTAATAGTCAGTATCTCCTGTGGTTTTTTTTTTTGTTTTTTTTTTAATGGCAGTCCTAAAGCGTTAAGGTACCATCACACATAACGATATCGTTGCTTTTTGTGACGTAGGAAATCGTGGTGTGACAGCGACCAACGATCAGGCCCCTGCTGGGAGATCGTTGGTCGCTGAGGAAAGTCCAGAACTTTATTTCGTTGCTAAACTTCCCGCTGACATCGCTGGATCGGCGTGTGTGACACCGAACCAGCGATGTCTTCACTGGTAACCAGGGTCAACATCGGGCTACTAAGCGCAGGGCCGCGCTTAGTAACCCGATGTTTACCCTGGTTACCAGCGTAAACGTTAAAAAAACAAACACTACATACTTGCCTTCAGCTGTCTGTCCTCCGGCGCTGTGCTTCTCTGCACTCCTCCTGTGTCAGCGCCAGCCAGCTAGAAAGCAGAGCGGTGACGTCACCGCTCTGCTTTCTGGCTGACCGGCGCTGACAGTGCAGAGAAGCAGAGCGCCGGAGGACAGACAGCTGAAGGTAAGTATGTGGTGGTTGTTTTTTTAATGTTTACTCTGGTAACCAGGGTAAACATCGGGTTACTAAGCGCGGCCCTGCGCTTAGTAACCCGTTGTTTACCCTGGTTACCGGGGACCTCGGGATCGTTGGTCGCTGGAGAGCTGTCTGTGTGACAGCTCTCCAGCGACCAAACAGCGATGCTGCAGCGATCGACATCGTTGTCGGTATCGCTGCAGCGTCGCTTAGTGTGACTGTACCTTAAAAGTTGCATGGTCAAGATTGTATCTTCCTACTTAATTGTGCATATTAATATAATATATAAAAATTTTAATAAATATATTTTTTTTGTTTTGCTTTTAAAGGGACAAGGTCCTTTGTATCAGAGTCAGGGGCTCTTATCGCAGCAAGGACAGTCCAAAGATATGCCTCCTCGGTTCATTAAAAAAGGACAGCTTAATGCAGATGAGGTACGTATCCCCGACAATGGGGGAGATGATTATGCCCGATGATTAAGAAAAGACGCGTTATTACGAGGACAGAAACTGGCATCTCCTCTTTTACCCCCCCTCATCTTTTTCTTACTTTCTAACTTCCTGCCCCTTCACCCTAATCTTCACAGCTATCTCCTTTTTCTGGAGTATCCAGTGTCCTTTGAGCAAGATTATGAGATATGAGGGCATTCTTACCATTCAGTAATTGAAATGTGTGGGTTTTGTTTAAAGGGTAATTTTATCATTTCTGACCATCCCCCTCCAAAAAAAAAAAAAATTGCTTTCCAGATCAGCTTGAGACCGGCTCAGTCTTTCCTAATGAATAAAAACCAAGTGCCAAAGCTTCCGCCTCAGATAAGCATTATGCCCCCTCGCACGCAAACGCCACCTATGGGACAGACTCCTCAGCTTGGCCTGAAAACCAATCCACCACCCATCCAAGAGAAGCCTGCCAAGAGCGTGAAGAAGCCTCCACCATCGAAAGAAGAGCTGCTTAAACTGACTGTAAGTGACTGGAGTCGGGCTGTTGGTGTGTAGAGCATTTCTAGCAAAAAGTTGGTCAAGTTGAAGCCAAAAACTGAAACTATTGGGTGCTGGCGACCCCACCGATGGCTAGAAAGCAAGCAGTGTGGCACATGGTGATTGACACTCCCTCCAATAGTAGGTTGGGAGATGTCCGGGTCTCAGAATAGTTAATTATGCAAATTCTCTTAAGAAAGGAAGAGAGCTAGAACTCTAGTGCCACCTATTGGAAGGTAGCAATCCTACAACATTGACTTTTAGGACTGCTACCTTCCAATAGGTGGCACTAAAGTTCTAGTTCTCTTCCTCTCTGAAGAGACAATTTGCATAATTAGCATATTACCCAGAGGAGCATTGCGGCTTTAAGTCTCCTCATCTCGGCATGCTTAGCATGTCGATCTCCGGAAGGAGAAACTATACTTCTTGGATTTCAGGATAGTTAGGCATAGTTCACACATTGCGTGTTTGCATTACATGCAGATTTCACACCGCACATATCACCAATGTGTCGATGAGATTAGTTAAAATTTACTCAGCTGCAGAAATTCTGCACCGAATGCTCCGTGTGAACATGGTCTTAAGGACACTCTAGAGATTAAGGAATTGTTGTATTCCTCTTACCAAGATCCTTTAATTTCGCCAACCTAAGAGGTCGCTTAAGGTCTTTACTCTCCACTTGAAGGAAATGTCAGCAGGCTTTTTTTGACTATTCTAAGAGCAGTATGATGTAGTGGCAGAGAGCCTGATTCCAGCGATGTCACTTAGTTTTTTGGGTGTAAGTAGTTGTGATGGCATCAGTATTCTCTGCTGCAGAGCTCGAATGCTGAGGCCTGTATAACCCCACCCACACCACTGATTGGCTGCTTTCTGCCTATGCAGTGTACACAGGAAGCTGCCAATCGTGTTGAATGTGTGGCTGGACCAGGAGGTTTGAGACAGCTAGTCCTTTAGTGATGATCTTCTGATAAAAACTCAGCCTAGTAAGTGACACATCGCTGGAATTGGGGTTTCTCCCTCTTCATTGGGGGAGACACAGGAAACCATGGGTGTATTCTGCTGCTACTAGGAGGTTGACACTATGCAAAGCTGGAATCGGGATTTCTGTCCCTACATCATGCTGCTCTGATGAAAGGAAATCTGTAAAAAAAAAATTTGAAGCGTTAAAATGTAATTTCAAGAGGGGTAATGCCCAGGTGCAGTAGGTCCCTTGGACCTCAAGAACCCCTTGCAGATGAGGTTACCAGTCCGATTGCCGTGCCCATGTTGTCACCATCTTTTTGCCATCCTTCGGAGTCTGACCTTTAATAGTCTGCATTTTATTTTATGCTGTCAGGAAGCATTTGTGACGGAGTACTTGAACAATGGGAATGCTGACGATGCCATAAACAGCGTGAAAGAAATGAGAGCGCCCAAACACTTCATCCCAGAAATGATCAGTAGGATCATCCTTCAATCACTAGATCGGTCCGATGAAGACAAGGATCGCGCGAGCTCTCTGATCGGGATCCTGCGGCAAGAAGGTGTGGCCACCAGTGACAACTTCATGCAGGTAAAGCGGGGCGTCCTGTTCAGGTCTGCCGAGACGCTGTGCTCCTGTCACTGACCACATCGTTTTTTTTTTTTTTTTTTTTACAGGCTTTTCTAAATGTGCTGGACCAATGCCCAAAACTGGAGGTGGACATACCCCTGGTGAAATCTTACCTGGCACAATTTGCAGCTCGGGCCATAATTGCTGACCTGGTGAGCATTTCTGAACTGGCTCAGCCCTTGGAGAATGGCACCCATTTTCCTTTGTTCCTACTCTGCCTTCAGCAACTGGCCAAGCTTAAAGATCGAGATTGGCTGACGGAGCTGTTCCAGCAGAGCAAAGTGAATATGCAGAAGATGTTACCGGGTGAGTGTGCTTGGCTGTGAAACTGCGGTACGGACCTACCACGGTTACGATTGCAAAATCTGTACGTGGCATGCCCTGAAAACTGCACGGTCTAAACAGAACCTTACCGGATATGCCATCATTGTCGAAAACTTGGGGGTCCTTCACTGATCCTGGGAACAAAGGAGTTGCAACTTCGGCTTATGTTC
Source organism: Ranitomeya imitator (assembly GCF_032444005.1). Classification (NCBI taxonomy): domain Eukaryota; kingdom Metazoa; phylum Chordata; class Amphibia; order Anura; family Dendrobatidae; genus Ranitomeya; species Ranitomeya imitator. The sequence goes on from NC_091290.1 coordinate 26,492,559, forward strand.
ACTTTCCTCCGTACATTGCATGGGTCACCTGGCTGTGCCACAAGCTGTGTCATGTGAAGACACTTGCAGGGGTTTTCCAATTATTGTTCCTTTCACAGTGTATATCACAGCTGTGTCAGGGTGCCATCATTTTATAAAATGGTCACCCCCTTTTTAGTACTAATACATGATATGCCACAATGGTAGATGACTGATCCTTGTTTCTCCTTACCCCTAGAAATCGACCAGAACAAGGACCGCATGCTGGAGATCCTTGAAGGAAAGGGCTTGAGCTTCTTATTTCCTTTGATGAAACTGGAGAAAGAGTTGTTAAAACAAATCAAGATGGATCCGTCACCACAAACCATCTACAAGTGGATTAAGGATAACATTTCTCCTAAACTTCATGTAGATAAAGGATTTGTGAATATTTTGATGACCAGGTGAGTATCCTGAAAGAAAAGCGCGTGTTCACACGTAGCCGGGACCAAACATACGCCGATAAGTCTTTGTGAGTTGATCCCTTTTGACTTATTTTCCCTCTTTGCTTCCCTTCAGCTTTTTACAGTACATTTCTAATGATGTTTGCCCAATCGATGATGATGATCAGACGGCAGCGCCATCAAAGGAGCTGCTGGAGCAGGAGAAGCAGCTGCTGCTGTCTTTTAAACCGGTGATGCAGAAGTTCCTCCATGACCATGTGGAATTGCAAGTCAGTGCCCTCTATGCCCTTCAGGTGCACTGCTACGGTAAAAACTTCCCCAAAGGTACGGTCACCCCTCTCCTCGTCATACCTGCACTGTGGCTGCTGTCGTGCATCTCCTGCCTCCCTAACATGTGTTGTCTTGTGGTTTCAGGCATGTTACTGCGCTTCTTTGTCCATTTCTACGATATGGAGATTCTAGAAGAGGAAGCCTTTTTGGCATGGAAGGAAGACATCACACAGGAGTTTCCTGGGAAAGGAAAAGCTTTATTCCAGGTAAGATGGTAGCAGAACTTTTTGGTGGGGGAAATAAGTTGTAACTTTCGACAAACCCTGAACTTTTCACACAATCACATTTGCAGGTTGTGGACGTGAATGTCTCCTCACACTGATCTGCATAGATAACTGGTGTGGGCACATGAGTTTATTGTGGTTCATGAACTGGGCTGTTTTGTTTTTTTGTTTTTTCCACTTGGACCTGCACTAGCACATGGGCGAACACTGATCCATGTAAGGTCCATTGCAGACATGGACTGAAAATAAACTCATGAGTCCTTAGTCTACGGACTTCGGTTGTGTGTAGAGACCTATTAGCAATGCTCCATGGGGGGGAAACGTGCAAATTGGCACTGCTCTATAACTTTGGAAGGTAACCTTGGGGTATGTACATGTTCACTAATTGCAGCAGAAAATCTGCAAATTGTTGTGTTGGCAGGAAAAACCAGCATAACATTTCTCCTTCACTTTTCCCATTCATTAGTATGGGTGAAATCTGCAGCAAAAAAACACAGAACGAATTGACATGTAAGAAAAAAAATAAGCAACCTGTGCATGAGTGTTGAGGAACCTCATTCACGTTGCTGGTACTAGGAAATTCTTCAGGGTTTTGTGACCTCTTCACAAAAAAATAAAATTGCAATAAAACCAATTCGTATGCACAGACCCTTAATGGTATTAGTCTCTTAATTTGGCCCATGGCGGTCATGACAGTCTACAGGCACCCTGTGTTTTTGTTGGTATAATAAAGATTATATTATTTTGGTGAGGCATGAAGGGGTAAACTGCTACATCCAGTTGTAGAACACACCTGGGATTGTTGAGGATTTCCCCTGTAATGATGACATTGACCCCAGTTACAGGGTGCAAACATGATCATGGGGGCTGCAACGTAAATTGGCTTAGCGCCTCCTAGTTTGTATATACAATGCTTGTGCACTTGCAGCTGCAAGTTCATCTAGTAACTTTTATGCAAAATTACATGCAGCTGGATATTTTTTTGTTTTTGACACATTTTTAGAGATCGATCTCCTTACAACTTCCTTTACAGTGGTCGTCGATTGTAACTAATAGTGGAATGGCAGGTTCAAGTTTTGTGAAACTGCATAATATCTCCCACCAGTTATCCACATGTCAGGCCCGAGTCCTACTTGATTGATATATATCTTGTATATAATATATATATTTTTTCCTTTGCAGGTGAACCAGTGGCTGACATGGCTGGAGACGGCAGAAGAAGAAGAATCCGAGGAAGAGGCCGACTAAAGAACCAGCCAAAGCCTTAAACGTTGTGCAGACATACTGTTGCTATGATGTAAACTGCGTTTCTTTTGACCTAACCACTGCGAAAACACCATTCCGCTGTAACGTTTTGTTTTTATTAATTTTTTTTTTTCTTTTTTCGTTGCAATATCTAATGGAACGAGGCATGTCAACTAAGGATCCTTCTGCCTAAAAAACAAAACAGGTTTTTAAAGTGTAACGTCTTAATCAGTCAGCCATGCAATATTTTTTAGAGTATCTGTAATGTTTAGATCCGTGTATGATAAGCAGCATGCAATAATTACACCCCAAGTTCTCAACAGACGCTGGTCAATGGGAAGGACTCTGCTGCCAAAATTGAGAAGGAAAAAAAAAAAATAAAAAAGCAAAACCTGATTAGCAACACTGAATACTGTAGATGCACTTTGCTCAGTGATTACTTGAGTTGTTGCAATATTTGGTTGTTACAGTGAATCTATAACTGTAAATCGATGGTTGTTGCCGTATAGTATATATTGCCTGTATTTCTACCTCTAGTAATGGGCTTTTTTTTTTTTTTTTTTCTTTGTGCTAGATTTTAATATCTTCGAGCCTGGGCAAGTGCACAAATCTTTAAAAAATGTATAAAAAAAAAATCAAAAATAGAAAAAAATATCTAAGGAGAAAAAAAAAAAAAAGGAAAAAAAAAAATATATATATACACCTGGTTTACTTGCACAAATTCTGCTCCATTTTGAAAGATCGATCACTGCCCTGGAAAGCGATGCTTACAATGCTGAGGGGAGGAAAAAAAAAATGAATTGGTCCTCGTAGTACTGAAACTGAGTAATTTATCAAAACCTGTTCATGCCCTGATTTTATATACTTGTATCTATGAAATAAACATTGTGATACTTGACGTGTGTGACGGTATCTGCCTGAGAGCTGCCTCCTGCGGGGTTAAAAATTAAAATAAAGCTCTACACTTGGTAGTTGGAAAAACATGCTGCGGTCACATCCTGAGCTGCATTCATAATTCTGCTTGTTTGCAATATGTCACAGCCTGCGTGTATGCATAACCTGCCCTTGTACCATATCCTATAACTTAGATAACGTATTGCATTTTACTAGCAAAAAAACTGGCTGAACTGAATATCACATCGAGCTGTGACATTGTGAATGCAGCTCTGGAGGAGACATGAGCTTAGGCTGCTTTGTACACTGCAATGTCTCAGCTGAGCGGATAGTTGTTGAATATATTGCATTTTAGAGTCTACATTGCTTTTTTTTTTTTTTTTTTTTTTGTGTTCTCTAGTTGCAACCAGAGCTGTGTTTTTTAAAAAAAAAATCTGATTACTGTTGACAATCTGTCACAGTTGTGTTGATACTTTGCCCCTTCTGCGGAGGTCCTATAATCGAGTGAAATATATTGCATTTCCTTTTTGTTTTTAAGTCCTATCCAGAGCTGTATTCACAGTTCTGCTACTTATCATTATGACCATACCCTTGATGTAATGCTCCTGTATTACAGTAGGTCTGCGTCACTTATAAGTATAGTATGGCCTGACACACTTTGTCTGCCACAGCGGATAGTACACTGACTGAAGTCAGCAGAATTACAAATGCAGCTCTGGAGTACAGTTTTTTTTTTTTTTTTTTTTTTTTTTTTTTAAGCTCCTCTACATACGGGGGTACAGGACGTGACTTGTAACTAAATGAATTATGTAAATGTTACATTGTGGAGGAATGAATGTGTGGTTGTCATCTATACATGTAGTGATCTATGACTGTCTTACACCTGGAGACTGGAGGTGACGGAGTGTTTGCTGCTGATGGATCTACGTGTGCAGTGTTGTCGTGTTTTGTTTTTTGTTTTTAATACTTTAGATCTTATGTAAGAATCTTGTTATTAAAGTGCAATCCATTCATTTCTACTCCTTGTCCGCGCCCGTCTCTTCTTTTTGTACAATGTTTAGGAGGACTCTGCACAGGACTAGGTTTTGGGTCTTTACAGATGTAAATGATAAACTTTAGGCTGTGCCCACGTTGAGTTTTTGTCATGTTTTTCTGCTGCGGAAACGCTTAAAGCTCACAAAATGCATCCCATTAATTTTAATAGAATTCTGCAATTGCTGTTCCCATGCTGCATGTTTTTCTGCAGCGTAATCGCATTGCGTAAAAATATGCAGCATGTTCATTAATATTAAGGCGATTCTGCCACCATAGAGTTGTATAGGAAAACGCTTGGGGAAAAAACGCAACAAAAATGCTTGAAAACCGTGACAAAAATGCGTTTAAAATCCACAAACATTTTTCTTGGCAAAGGAAGTGTGGATTTGAAGCAGAAAAATCTGCTTCTATTCTGCAACGTGGGCACATAGCCTTAATGTCTAATGCATCTACAGTAAAGGAAGACTATAAAATGTTTGTCAAACCTTGGTGTCCAGTCATTATAAATCACTAGTGATGAGCGAACGTTCTTGGAAAAGGCGTTATCCGAGCGTGCTCAAAAAAGAAAGTCTCCAGCTTCAATGTCTCGTGGCTGTTCGACAGCTGTAACACATGCAAGGATTACCTGTTTTAGCTCCTGAGCTGCACTCCATGATCAGTACAAGATAAGTAAGGTACAGTATCGGACTAAGTTTGGAAACGTCTGTTCGTGCATTTGGTTTCTATTGGAATGTGCACCTCTGGATTCAGACTGAAGGCTGGAAAGCCACAAAGGGGTAGAAGTACAGAAACACATGTAGCAAACTCGAATGTGTTAAATCTTACTGGAAGTAGTGTGACGGCAGCCTTAGACTTTCTATCAGTATTTGGTCAGTATTTTACATCAGTATTTGTAAGCCAAAACCAGGAGTGGAACAAATAGAGGAAAACTATAATAGAAACATATGCACCATTTCTGTATTTATCACCCACTCCTGGTTTTGGCTTGCAAATACGGATGTAAAATACTGAACAAATACTGCTAGTGTGACGGCAGCCTAAAAGTCAGTATTGACCCTTTAATACCCTACTGCATTAGATCAAATAAATGCCACTTGAATCTGTTTGCAGAAACGTGTTTCAGTGGTGTTGCCCCGTACTCTGCAAAGCATGAGATCTGACTTGGTTGTATGAGAGGCCTCATGACTGATCTAGGGGGTCCCCCAGTTGGGCACTTAGCCTGGATGTGCTCTCGATCCTTCTCCTGTTGTAAAACAAATGATGGCCATACTAAAGGGGATGATGTTGCTGTAGTCGCCATGCTGGGTTATTGTTCCCTGAATTTTAAACCGTTTCACCTGTAAACCGCCATCACACCCTCACCTCCATGCTTCAGTAGACACCAGACATGCAGAATCAACCTGCTCTGCTTTCTATGTCTCAAAAACATGACTCGTAAAATGAGAAGAAAAAAAAAAGATTTTTGGTACTTGATGTGTGTGTATATGTAGATTTGTACTGACTCATTCTAGTGTTGCTTGGGCCAAACAAGTCTCTTCTTGATTGTGGTTTTAAGTAGTGATTTCTTTGCAGCATATAGGCCATAACCTTGCACCTCGAAGTCTTGGACAGTTGATGCTGAGATATGTCAGCATCATTTGTTAACTGGGATCATAGCAGTGTGTTTTTTTTTTTTTTTTGGTCTGGTAACTAATGAACTTATCCTCTGCAGCAGAGGTAATTCTTGGTTTTCCTTTCCTGTGGTGCTCCACATTAGTGTTTCCTCCTAGCAATTGATGGTTTTTTTAACACCACTTGAGGATTTCTTCAAGTTCTAGCAATTTCTGACACTCATGTTCTTTAAAGTAATGATGGACTAATGTTTTTCATGTAGTGGTTCTTGCCATATTCTGGCATGAAACATTTGTAGAATAGAGCTCAGCACTGTACATCTGATGAGCACATACTCTTTGAATGCTGACAAGTACACAAATTAAAGGTAGTCTGTCAGCACAGAATAACTGTACAAACCAAGCACAGGTGCTCGGTGCACCCTTGGCAAGGTGAAACTGTTCCGTGCCTCTTCACACCTACGTGTTTGCAATCCAGTTCCACCATTCTTTAGCTCAAAGAAAAGGGAGAATGTAACTTAAAATAAGTAATATATGTAAACGGTGACTGTTCCAGGAGAATAGTGAGTGCAGCTCTTGGGTATAATACATTACTGATCCTGAGTTACATCCTGTATGTACACAGTGACTGCACCAGCAGAATAGTGAGTGCAGCTCTGGAGTATAATACAGGATGTAACTCTGGATTACAAATGTATAGTGACTACACCTGCAGAATAGTGAGTGCACCTCTGTGATATAATACTGGTGATGGGGGTGTGTGTCCTGTCTCCCCTCCCCATTGTGTTTTAACCATGTTGGTCATACTCTCCGTTTAACACTGATATGATCCTGTGGCATTTTCGGGGTGCCTATGCTGTGTAATGGCCCGGTATGGTTTTCTGAGTTGAGGCTTTGACTATTCTGAACCTCTGCCATTCTTTTCTTAGGCCGGAGTCACACTTTTGATTAGGATTGGTTTGTTATCCAGTCTGTAAATATAAATCAAACCTATCAGTGATCCCTGAGGGTGAAATGGTGACGATGCTGGAGATCATGCCCTGTACTGGGATCGGTTACTGTTTATTATGGACTGGTCATTAGTGTATTTCAGTGTCTGAAATATGGCTTTAGTTTGAGGCTACTTCACTGAGCAGCCAAATACAAACATCCTTTGTTTTGTTTTATTACTCTACAGCAAAGTGATAAAGCAAGGGCTATTCCTGTTGGGACAAGCTTGGAGTTCTAGTTCCAGAGGTATGATTGCTTCTAGAAGTGGTGTTGGTAGGCGGCTTTGAGCCCACATTCTAGAATTTTGTTACTCCTGTGTCAGTCTTCGTTGTTGGAGTTGTCGCGTCCCTGAGTCATCGCTCACCCACTATGTTTATATATAGCAGAGCTCTGCGCTTTGTTCCAGGATTTGCCTTTGGTTGTGTAACGGTCACAAAGTGTTTCTGGGGGTGAAGCGGACGGTGATTCTCAGACTCCCGAGATCAGTGTGCCATGCTTAATACCTTCATTACTTAAAGGGAACCTGTCACCCCCAAAATCGATGGTGAGGTAAGCTCACCATCATCAGGGGCTTATCTACAGCATTTTGTAATGCTGTAGATAAGCCCCGATGTAACCTGAAAGGTTAGATTATACTCACCCAGGGGCGATCCCGTCAAATGGTGTCTCAGGTCTGTTGCGGCGCCTCCTATCTTCATTCCATGACATCCTCTTCTGGTCTTCACGCTCCGGCGTAATTTGTCTGCCCTGTTGAGGGCAGAGCAAAGTACTGCAGTGTGCAGGGGCCGGGCCTCTCTGACCTTTCCTGCGCACTGCAGTACTTTGCTCTGCCCTCAACAGGGCAGACAAAGTACGTCTGCGCCGGAGCCGCGATGTAAAGACCAGAAGAGGACGTCATGGAATGAAGATGGGAGGCGCTGTTCCAGACCTGAGACACCCGTCGGAGCAGGACCGCCCCTGGGTGAGTATAATCTAACCTTTTTCTCCTTTCAGGTAACATTGGCGGCTTATCTACAGCATGCATTCCAGAATGCTGTAGATGAGCCCCTGATGACGGTGAGCTTACCTCACCATCGATTTTGGGGGTGACAGGTTCCCTTAAGAGTTCATTCCAGCTACAGAGGACCGTCTTGGTCAAGGAATTCTCAATCAACCCCAGCAACCACCTTTTTGGTCTTGGCAATATGGCCAGCACTCTACTGCCTCTTGGTGTCGTTTCTTGCCTCTCCAGTGGGGAGAAATCTTGCTTGCTATACAGTAGAGTTCCGAATATTAGCAGTGTGAAGATCAATTAGTGAGGCAAAATCATTGTGAAGAAACGGGTGAATCAGGTGTCCCTTATTTAAGGGTGAAACCAGGATATGTTGTACATGCATGTCTCCCTGAAAGCCTGAGAAATATGGGTCATTCAAGAAGTTGATTGTAGAGGGTAAAACTTATAAAGAAGTGCATACAATGTTAGGTTGTCCAGCTACAATGATCTCCAATGCTTTAAAATGGAAATCCAAACTAGAGAGACGTGGAAGAAATGGGAGACTATCATTCAAATGGATGGAAGAATAGCCAGAATGGCAAAGGCTCATCTCCAGGATGATCACAGACAGTCACATTACCTGTGAGGACTGTGACAGAAGACACCTGTGTGATACTAATCTCTTAGAAGTCCCCGCAACTTCCTACTGTTGAAAATAAAAAAGACGTACTAAAGTGGATACAATTTTCCAAAGAACACATCAACTGGCTTAAAGAGAAATGGAGAAACATTTTGTGGACTGATGAAAGTGAAATTGTTCTTTTCTCTAGTCACCTTCCATGACGGCATAGAGGTCAACCTTCTCGTTCAAGGACCCCCTTCATCCCGAACCTCAAAAATTGAATCTATCTGCCTGGTTACTAAGGCCCAGGTGCTGAGAGCTGGAGGAATTTCAGACACGGTAATTGCTACCCTACAGAGATCTAGGAAACCAGTTACGAATGCTATATATAATAAGGTATGGAATAAATTTTCATCCTTCCGTCTCCTGAATCTAACTGATCCATTCCAACCAAATATTCCACAGGTGTTGGACTTCTTACAAAAAGGGCTAGCCATTGGCCTTAAACCAGTACTCTGAAAGTTCAGGTTTCCGCCCTAAGCTCTATGTTCAATCAGGATTTAGCCAACCACCGTTGGATTAAGAGATTCATATCTTCAGCCCTCAGATCACATCCCAGAAGGCAGATTGTTGTCCCTCCTTGGGCCTTATAGTCCTCAAAGGGCTTACAAGACCTCCATTTGAACCTCTGTCTTCCTGCACTCTTCAATTTCTGGCATACAATGCTGCCTTTCTTGTCGCCATCACCACGGCAAGGCGTGTAGGAGAATTACAGGCTCTTTCAGTAAGAGAGCCTTATTTAATAATAAGAGATGACTATAGTATTTCATCTTGATCCATCCTGCCTCCCTAAGGTTGTGTCCGATTTTCACCGGTCTCAAGAGATCGTCCTTCCCTCCTGCCAGTATCCAGGCAATCCAGAAGAGGAAGAATTCCATACCCTCGATGTTCGACCTGCCATCCTATTCTACCTAGAACAAGCCAGTCCTTGGAGAATTGACCAGAACCTGTTTGTACATCCATCAGGTCGGAATAAAGGGGAGAAGGTATCAAAAAGCACCATCTCGAGTTGGATCAAAAAAGCCATATCTGAAATGTACCTGTCCCGGGACATGACACCCCCGACTGGGGTCAGGGCCCACTTTACAAGATTCACATCGGTCTCCTGGGCAGAAAGAGCAGGCGCTTCCACCGAGCAGATCTGCAGAGCTGCAACATAGTCTTCACTGTATACCTTCACAAAACACTATTGATTGGACTTATTGTCCAATAGGGAGTCTTTGCGCCAGAAAGTACTCCAGGCCATGGTCCCCCCATTGCTGTATTAGTTGCTATTCCTCCTATACTGTCGTGGAACGTGACTAGAGAAAACAGAATTAGACTTACCGGTAATTCAGTTTCTAGGAAGCTTCCAAGACAGCACTAATTCTCTCCCTATGTTCCTTGGAGTATTCCGGGGAACTTAAAAGGTAACCAGTGCTATGGTGTTCGTTATAAGTCACTCGAGAATTGGAGGTGGGAGGGGCTTTTAACCTCTTGGCTTCCTGTCCCCCATTAGGGTGTGGAGACAATCTCCTACGCTGTCATGGAAGGTTCCTAGAAACCGAATTACCGGTAAGTCTAATTCTATTTTTGTGTCCAAGGGCCGCAGTTTGTCAGACGACCTCCAAACTCTGCATTCAAGCCACAGTACAGTCTGCACACAGTGAAGCATGATGGAGCCAGCATCATGATATGGGCATGTTTCTCTTACTATGGTGCCGGACCTATTTACCACATATCAGGGATCATGGACAAGTTTGCTTATATTAAAATACTTGAAGAGGTCATGTTGCCTTACACTGAAGAGCATATGCCCTTGAAATGGGGGTTTCAACAAGACAACGTCCCTAAACGCACCAGTAAGCAAGCAAAATCTTCGTTCCAGTCCAACAAAATTGAGGTCATGAAGTGGCCAGCCCAATGCTCGGACCTTAATCCGATAGAACACTTGTGGGATGACAAAAAATGCTGTTTCTGAGGCAAAGCCAACAAATGCCACAAAATTGTGGGATGTAGTCAGAGCATCCTGGGCTGGAATAACAGGTGACGGGGCAGAAGTTGGGTGACTCTATGCAACATACTGTAGATGTGAAGCAGGTCTAAAGAACTGTAGCAACTAAATATTAGGTTACTGATTTACAGAAATGCTAAATCCACAAAAAAATACATATTGTGAGTTTGTAGTAATAATCTTTATTTATATAGCGCCAACATATTCCGCAGCGCTTTACAGTTTAACAGTTTCAAACACAACAGTCATAGGTAACAATGTTAACAATACAGTAATAAAGCAAAATAAGACGACCCTGCTCGTGACAGCTTACAAACTACAATGAGGTGGGGAGATACAAAGTACAGGTGTGTATTTACAATGATGGTCCAGCCATCTTCAGGGAGTGGGGGGTAGATGGAGATACTGAATGGGCTACACACACACAAACAAAATGAGTTTGATTAGGGAACGTGATAGGCCGCTCTAAACAAATGAGTTTTGAGCGAGCGCCTAAACTATGCAAGTTGTGGATTGTCCTCATATCTTGGGGTAGAGCATTCCAGAGGATTGGCGCAGCACGCGAGAAGTCTTGGAGTCGGGAGTGGGAGGTACGGATTAGTGGAGAGGTTAGTCGAAAGTCGTTTGCAGAGCGCAGTGGTCGGTTAGGCCAATAGACAGAAATAAGGGAGGAGATGTAAGGGGGTGCCGCACTGTGGAGAGCTTTGTGGGTGAGAACAAGTACTTTGAATTGTATCCTGTAATGAATGGGCAGCCAGTGTAACGACTGGCGAAGAGCGGACACGTCCGAGTAACGATTAGCCAGATGGACAACCCTGGCTGCCGCATTAAGGAAAGACTGGAGAGGGGAAAGTCGCGTGAGGGGGAGACCAATTAATAGAGCATTGCAGTAGTCCAGGCGGGAGTAGATCAGGGCGACAGTGAGGGTTTTTGTTGTTTCCATGGTGAGAAAAGGGCGGATTCTAGAGATGTTGTTTAGGTGTAAACGGCACGAGCGGGCAAGAGATTGTATGTGGGAGGTGAAGGAGAGATCGGAGTCAAACATAACACCCAGACAGCGCGCCTGCTGCCGGGGTGTTATTATGGTGCCACCCACAGAGAGGGAAATGTCAGATTTAGGGAGGTTAGTAGAAGACAAATGCAGACACTGTTCATTTTAGAACGGCCCAATGTTCATTTTTAGGATTCAAAAACAGTGTGCAACGTTCCCAATGTTGGAAATAAAAACTAGAAGAAACATTTTGTGATTATCATGTTTTTGAAAACACTGCTATTATTTTGAACATTACTGTATGTCAGAGACAGGCTTGGCCGAAATAGGTTCCTCGAGAGTAGAAAAGGATCTCTAGGCATTGAAAATGTTTAAAATACATGAGGTATCGGTCGATATTTTGTCCAAAAAACGCAAGCTCGCAACCCACGTGAAAGGTCCTCATCCTTGTGAGTTACTAAAAAAATGGCTCACATAGGACATACGTTCAAGAAAAATCTCAGAAAATTCTGAAGATATCAGGAGTGTTGAGATAAGAGGCCACTCACACTGCTATCCAGACATCTCTGATCTGATTACCTTGGATTCCCAGCCTAGAAAGGGGGACAACAAAAAATAAAAGTATGGCTTGATCTGCCTTTTATGGACACTTCACTAAACTTGCTTAAATCAGTATTTGCAAGTCACCGTATACTGTACCCATAAGCCTAAATCCACAGCATATATTTTCTAATGATCCAGAGTTATATCCTGTATTACACTGACTATTCTGCTGGTGCATTACTGATCCTGAGTTACATCCTGCATTATACTCCAGAGCTGCACTCACTATTCTGCTGGTGCAGTCACTGTGTACATACATTATATTACTGATCCTGAGTTACATCCTGTATTATACTCCAGAGCTGCACTCACTATTCTGCTGGTGCAGTCACTGTGTACATACATTACATTACTGATCCTGAGTTACATCCTGTATTATACCCCAGAGCTGCACTCACTATTCTGCTGGTGCAGTCACTGTGTACATACATTACATTACTGATCCTGAGTTACATCCTGCATTATACTCCAGAGCTGCACTCACTATTCTGCTGGTGGAGTCACTGTGTACATACATTACATTACTGATCCTGTATTATACACTGCTCAAAACAATAAGGGGAACACTAAAATCCCACATCCTAGATATCATTGAATTAAATATTCCAGTTGTAAATCTTTATTCATTACATAGTGGAATGTGTTGAGAACAATAAAACCTAAAAATTATCAATGTACTGTATATCACAACTAATATCCCACGGAGGTCTGGAGTTGGAATTATGCTCAAAATCAAAGTGGAAACACCAAAGTTACTTACTGGTAGCCGGTTTTTCCGGAGCCCATGACAGCACACCCGAGAGGGATCCGCCCAGTCGGGACAGGAAACCTACTGAAATAAAAGGGCGGTACCTCTCCCTCGCTTCAGTTGGTTTTCAGAGCATGAGAGGCCCCATTGGTTAGTACACATGGCAATCTACCACCACATCATAATAATAACAAAAAACACCCAGCTAAAAAGTGCACACCAAAGGGTGAAAAAGAAGGGAGGGAATATACAGGTAACATAGTAACATAGTTAGTAAGGCCGAAAAAAGACATTTGTCCATCCAGTTCAGCCTATATTCCATCATAATAAATCCCCAGATCTACGTCCTTCTACAGAACCTAATTGTATGATACAATATTGTTCTGCTCCAGGAAGACATCCAGGCCTCTCTTGAACCCCTCGACTGAGTTCGCCATCACCACCTCCTCAGGCAAGCAATTCCAGATTCTCACTGCCCTAACAGTAAAGAATCCTCTTCTATGTTGGTGGAAAAACCTTCTCTCCTCCAGACGCAAAGAATGCCCCCTTGTGCCCGTCACCTTCCTTGGTATAAACAGATCCTCAGCGAGATATTTGTATTGTCCCCTTATATACTTATACATGGTTATTAGATCACCCCTCAGTCGTCTTTTTTCTAGACTAAATAATCCTAATTTCGCTAATCTATCTGGGTATTGTAGTTCTCCCATCCCCTTTATTAATTTTGTTGCCCTCCTTTGTACTCTCTCTAGTTCCATTATATCCTTCCTGAGCACCGGTGCCCAAAACTGGACACAGTACTCCATGTGCGGTCTAACTAGGGATTTGTACAGAGGCAGTATAATGCTCTCATCATGTGTATCCAGACCTCTTTTAATGCACCCCATAATCCTGTTTGCCTTGGCAGCTGCTGCCTGGCACTGGCTGCTCCAGGTAAGTTTATCATTAACTAGGATCCCCAAGTCCTTCTCCCTGTCAGATTTACCCAGTGGTTTCCCATTCAGTGTGTAATGGTGACATTGATTCCTTCTTCCCATGTGTATAACCTTACATTTATCATTGTTAAACCTCATCTGCCACCTTTCAGCCCAAGTTTCCATCTTATCCAGATCCATCTGTAGCAGAATACTATCTTGTATTAACTGCTTTACATAGTTTTGTATCATCTGCAAATATCGATATTTTACTGTGTAAACCTTCTACCAGATCATTAATGAATATGTTGAAGAGAACAGGTCCCAATACCGACCCCTGCGGTACCCCACTGGTCACAGCGACCCAGTTAGAGACTATACCATTTATAACCACCCTCTGCTTTCTATCACTAAGCCAGTTACTAACCCATTTACACACATTTTCCCCCAGACCAAGCATTCTCATTTTGTGTACCAACCTCTTGTGCGGCACGGTATCAAACGCTTTGGAAAGGTGCTGTCATGGGCTCCGGAAAAACCGGCTACCAGTACGTAACCTTGTTGTTTTCCCGTCTCCCATGACAGCACACCTGAGAGATTTTTGGAGAAAGAAACACCTTAGGGAGGGACCACCGCTTGTAGCACCCTTCTACCAAAGGTAATGTCAGTTGAAGAGGATAGATCTAGTCGGTAGTGTCTAAAGAAGGTAGACGGTGAGGACCAGGTAGCGGCCTTACAAATTTGATCAATCGATACCTCTGCTTTTTCTGCCCAGGAAGTAGCCACAGCTCTGGTGGAGTGAGCCTTGATGCCTTCAGGGATCGGGACACCACGAGAAGCATAGGATAAGGAAATGGCCTCCCTAATCCACTTAGCAATAGTATCCTTGGATATCCCATATCCCTTCCTGCTACCCTGGAAAGCTACAAACAGGGACTGATCCTTCCTCCACTGACAAGTCAAAAGATATGTACTGCAAAATAGCTCTTCTTACATCCAGTGTATGAAATTTCTCTTCCCCTGGGTTCTTGGGATTATCACAAAAAGAGGGTAACGCAATTTCTTGACTTCTATGGAACTTAAGTACTACTTTCGGTAGATATGCCAGATCTGGTCTGAGTACTACTCTGTCATCAAATATTTGCGTGTAAGGAAGGGAGACAGACAGGGCTTGCAAGTCACTCACCCTACGGGCTGATGTCAACGCTACCAGAAGCACTGTTTTAAGAGTGAGTATTTTTACCGATGATTCCTGCAAAGGTTCAAATGGACCTCTAGTTAGAGCCTCTAACACCAGATTCAAATCCCATGGAGGAACCCTCTGAATTACCACTGGTCTAGACCTACTACAAGATTTAATAAAGCGGGACACCCACCTATCAGAGGCCAGATTACAATTATACAAGGCTCCTAATGCCGACACTTGTACTTTGAGCGTATTAGTTGCCAACCCTAGTTGTAAACCCGCTTGTAAAAACTCTAAATTAGTACCTAAGGAGCCTTGTCCCCCAAAGGTTGCCCTGAAAAATCCAGAAACTTTTTCCATGTTCTACCATATATATTGTCGATGTGACTGGTTTTCTACTTTTCAACAAGGTGGAGACTAACCCTGGTGAAAACCCCTGCCTACTCAGTATTGCCCTCTCAAATTCCAGGCTGCCAGATGGAAGCCCTTCACTTGAGAGTGGCATATTGGACCCTGGGTAAGCAGGTCCGGAATTTCTGGCAGAATCCATGGATCGGTTCTTGACATCTGTCTTAGGAGGGAAAACCAAGGTCTTTTTGGCCAAAATGGAGCAATCAAAATTACTCTCGCCTGCTCCATTCTGATCTTTCTTACCACTGCCGGAATCATCGCTATCGGTGGAAACACATAAGCAAGACTGAATTTCCATTGAATTTGAAGAGCATCCACCGCGAAAGGTTTCTCTCTCGGGTCTAACGAACAGAAACTCTCTACTTTCCTGTTGTTTAGAGTGGCAAATAAATCTATTACAGGTAAGCCCCAAGCCTGCACTATCTGTTGAAACACCTGGGGATTCAATGACCACTCTCCCTGTCTCAGTGTCTTGCGACTTAGGTAGTCCGCTTTCGTATTCTCAACTCCCTTTATGTGGAGAGCAGAGAGGGATAGTAGGTGGCGCTCTGCTAGCTGAAGGAGGATAGACGCTGACTTCATAAGGGAAGGGGATCTCGTCCCCCCTTGGTGGTTGATATATGCAACTACTGCGTGACTGTCTGACATGACTCTGGTATGGTGACCCTGAAGGATGGGAAGGAAATGTTTTATAGCTCTCTCTACAGCCCATAACTCTCTTAAATTTGACGCCTGCTGTGATTCCAGACGGGACCAAGATCCCTGAACTGAGAGAGTTCCTAAATGAGCCCCCCATCCTGTACCGCTTGTGTCTGTGGTGATGACCTGCTCTATCGGAGTTACCCACTGGACCCCCTGCACCAAATAATCTCTTACTGCCCACCATTTTAGGGAATCTGTTACATCCAGTGAAAGGCGTAGCTTCCCCTCTAAATGCCCTTTTAACCACTTTTGTGCTGACAGGACCTCCCACTGTAACTGTCTTAGATGAAACTGCGCCCATCTTACTGCGGGTATACAGGACGTCAGAGAACCCAACAGGGACATTGCCTTTCTCAATGTCATTACGGGGTGTTGAATCGCTGACTCCACAAGATTTTGAATTTTGACCAGCTTGTTTTCTGGTAGGAGACAAAGCTGACGCCTGGAGTCCAGAACTAAGCCCAGAAAGGACTGAACTAGCTCTGGCGTCAACCTTGATTTGGTGAGATTTATTTTCCACCCCAACACCTCTAGTGTTGCCGTGACTTCTTTTATTTGTGCCAGGCAGTGTGCTGCTGAATTCCCTATTATAAGGAAGTCGTCTAGATACGGAACTATAACCACGTTCCGAGCGTGGAGGAAGGACATGACCTCTGACATTAGCTTGGTAAATATTCTTGGCGCTATTGACAGGCCGAATGGGAGGGCAGCGTATTGATAGTGCCTGAGACTTCCTTGGACATAAACTGCTACTCTTAGAAATTTCTGGTAGTCCCGATGGATTGGGACATGGTAGTAGGCATCCTTTAAGTCTATAGCTGCCATGAAGCATTCTGGGAACAAGAGTTTTATCGCTGTATTCACAGACTCCATTTTGAAGGAGCAGTTTACTACCGACTGATTAAGATTTTTTAAATTGACAATGGTTCTTAGTGACCCGTCCGGTTTTCGTATCAAAAAAAGAGGGGAATAAAAACCTTTTCCCTCCTCTTACCCCGGGACTTCTCCAGAACTCGTTTTGATACCAGCTCCAATACCTCTGCTTCCAAGCCTAGCTGCTCTTCCGGGGTTTTTCTTTGGGGTGTTAAAACAAAAGTCTGTCGCGGTGGATACACAAAATCTATTTTTAGGCCATCTTTGACAACCTTCAGAGTCCAATGACTGGGGGAGATGTTTACCCAGGCTGGGAAAAAAGATGAAAGCCTTCCCCCCACCTCTGGCCTGGCGTCATTGGGAGGGCTTTTTTTGCTGATGTCAAGGGACCTTTAAACATATATCCTGAACCTTTTCTGTCTCTGAAGTCCCAATTCCTCCTATCTCCCGGGGGGCGGCCCCTACTAATTTTGCCCCTCCGAAAATAAGGTCTTCTGATGTCCACTGGAAAGCGAGGAAAACCCTTTTTCCTATCCCCTGCTTTCTCCAAAACGTCTTCTAGTTTTTGACCAAAGAGGAAATGGCCGTCACACGGTATAGAACAAAGTCTATTCTTTGAAGGTAAGTCGCCCGGGCACCCCTTCAACCAGAGAGCACGTCTAGCCGCATTGGATAAACTTGCTGCTCTAGCCGCCAGCCTTACGGAGTCTGCCGAAGAATCTGCTATGAAGGCTGCTGCTCCTTTAGCCATAGTTACATTGGTTAAAATCTCTTCCCTTGGAGCTTTAGATTTCAATTGTTCCTCTATCTGCTGTAGCCAGACAATAAGGGAGCGCGCGACACAAGTCCCCGCAATTGCCGGTTTTAAACCCCCTGTGGTCGCTTCCCAGGTGTGTCTTAGGAACCCATCCCCTTTTTTGTCTAAGGGATCCCTTAACACGCCAGAGTCTTCTAAGGGAAGGGATATCTTTTTAGATGATCTAGCTACCACACCATCGATTTTTGGAACCTTATCCCATGTCTCCGAATCTTTCTCCTCAAAGGGATAACGTCTTTTAGAATCCGAGGGTAGATTACCCGATTTCTCTGGCTTCCTCCATTCCTTCTCTATAAGGGCTTTTACTTTGGAGTTAACTGGAAAGGTGCGCTTTCTTTTTTCCTCTAAACCCCCAAACATAATGTCCTTCAGGGATTTGGCCGCTTTTTCATCTTTTAGGCCCATCGAAGCTCTGACGGCTTTTACTAGCTTATCCGTGTTCTCGGTTAGAAAGCACGGACGGCCCCCAACATCGCTATCTGAAGAGGAGCCAGAAGACCTAGAAGAGGAGGAGCAGGGAGATAATGGTTCCTCCTGACATTCCTCGTCAGAATGAGAAAACTCGGAAAAAGAAACCGGCTCTGGGTTTTTACTACCCTTTTTCTTAAGGGTTGCTTTTACAGAGCCTTCTACTTCTGCTCTGATTATTGCCCTAAGACTAGAGGCAAAGTCAGGGGTCTCTTCCTGGATAGTCTTTTGGATGCAATCTACACAAAGACTCTTCCTGGACTGCCAACAGAACTCTACAGAGGGCACATTCCTTATGCTTTGACTTGGAGCTAGCCTTCCTCGGCGCCTGCCAAGTAAACAGAAAATGTAGCCCATTACCACCAGGGTGACATTCACGTAGATCACTCACCACCCGCTGACCATAAAGGGTACCGGATTCTGAGGCGGACTAGGAGTACGGGGAACGTTCCTCCTGGAGGCTGAAGAATCCTGTGACGTCCGGCTAGGACGATTGCCGCTCCTTCCACTCAAGTGGCTATTTTTCTTAGCACGTTGGTGAGCCGGTGCATCATCTGATAAGGGCTCTTGCTGCTGCTGCTGCAATGGCTGCTGCTGCTGCTGCTGTTGCTCCATACGATCCTCCATCTCTGGAAAGCTGTATGGAAGTGAGCGACGTTCTGTGCAACTCCACCCTTAATGAAGGGTAATCCGCCGTGCTCCCCACCTCTTCCAGTATCCGATGTGCCCCTCTCCCCCTCCTGTATACCGCCGGGAAGCTTGTAATGTCTCCGGCGTTCATTCCATGGGTGCCGCCATCTTGGATCCGGTGCGCCGCTCTGACGTCATGCAGGCACGCCCACTCCCAGCGTGCCTTGCGCGCAACGTCATCCGCCAACTCCTGGACAGTCTGTGGTGCAACGTGATGTTGGTGGATTGTGCGAGACATGATGTCCCAGATGTGTTCAATCGGATTCAGGTCTGGGGAACGGGCGGTCTAGTCCATAGCTTCAATGCCTTCATCTTGCAGGAACTGCTGACACACTCCAGCCACATGAGGTCTGGCATTGTCCTGCATTAGGAGGATTCCAGGGCCAACCGCACCAGCATATGGTCTCACAAGGGGTCTGAGGATCTCATCTCAGTACCTAATGGCACTCAGGCTAACTCTGGCGAGCACATGGAGGGCTGTGTGGCCCTCCAAAGAAATGCCCCCACACCATTACTGACCCACTGCCAAACCGGTCATGCTGAAGGATGTTGCAGGCAGCAGATCGCCCTCCACGGTGTCTCCATACTCTGTCACGTCTGTCACATGTGCTCAGTGTAAACCTGCTTTCATCTGTGAAGAGCACAGGGCGCCAGTGGCGAATTTGCCAATCCTGTTGTTCTGTGGCAAATGCCAAGCATCCTGCACGGTGTTGGGCTGTTAGCACAACACCCATCTGTGGACGTCGGGCACTCAGACCATCCTCATGGAGTCGGTTTCTAACCGTTTGTGCAGATACATGCACATTTGTGCCCTGCTGGAGGTAATTTTGTAGAGCTCTAGCAGTGCTCCTCCTTGCACAAAGGCGGAGGTAGCGGTCCTGCTGCTGTGTTGTTGCCCTCCTACGGCCCCCCTCCACGTCTCATGGTGTACTGGCCTGACTCCTGGTAGCGCCTCCAGCCTCTGGACACTACACTGACACAGCAAACCTTCTTGACAAAGCTCGCATTGATGTGCCATCCTGGATGAGCTGCACTACCTTAGCCACTTGTGTGGGTTGTAGAGTGTCTACCACGAGTGTGAAAGCACAACCAACATTCAAAAGTGACTAAAACATCAGCCAAAAAGCATTGGTACTGAGATGTGGTCTGTGGTCCCCACCTGCAGAACCACTCCTTTATTGAGTGTCTTGATAATTGCCAATAATTTCCATCTGTTGTCTATTCCATTTGCACAACAGCATGTGAAATTGATCGTCAATCAGTGTTGCTTCCTAAGTGGACAGTTTGATTTCACGGAACTTTGGTTTACTTGGAGTTATATTCTGCTGTTTAAGTGTTCCCTTTATTTTATTTTTTTTAGCAGTGTACTACAGAGCTGCACTCACTATTCTGCAGCTTCACAACTAAGATCATCCAGCATTTTCAATTGCTTCATTATTTACACGTTATTCGATCTCTCTAAATGTATCACTTTACATTTTACACTAGTCCAGTCAATGAACTACAATCCCCGTCATCCCTTATCAGCTCTCCAGAAACCTGAGAACATATACCTGAAAACAATAGAAAGTGACAAACAATATTCTCACATTATTTATTAAAGAACAACTTTTTACAGTTTTATGGAAATCAGAACATTTTTCCCTTTAAATAAAGTTTCCACAGGGATACATTGTGAACAAAAGAACATTCTAAGAAACATTTCCTCTAAGGGGTAAAAAAAAAAAACCAACAAGAAAAACAACTACATCCCACCCCCCATGGATGTGGACATTTCATTTATATATTTTTGCACTTTTTTTTTTTTTTTAGTGGGAGACTGGCGGGTTGTCAGTCCATAAAACTCAATAGGACTTGGCTCATTTACTGCTTATCCCCTCTAATTCTTCCAATACATCCTAAAGGCCAGTTATTTCCCAGCAAGGAGTCTGCAGAATCTTAAAGGAGTCAGTGGACATTCACCAGCTTCCCATGCAAAAGATTCTTAACCCTTTTACCCCCAAGGGCGGTTTGCACGTTATGGACCGGGACAATTTTTACAATTCTGACCACTGTCCCTTTATGAGGTTATAACTCTGGAACGCTTCAACGGATCCCAGTGATTCTGACACTGTTTTCTCGTGACGTATTGTACTTCAGGATAGTGGTAAAATTTCTTTGATATTACCTGCGTTTATTTGTGAAAAAACAGAAATTTGGCGAAAATTTTGAACTTTAAACTTTAAATTTTTATGCAATTAAATCACAGAGATATGTCACACAAAAAACTTAATAAGTAACATTTCCCACATGTCTACTTTACATCAGCACAATTTTGGAACCAAAATTTTTTTTTGTTAGGGAGTTATAAGGGTTAAAAGTTGACCAGCAATTTCTCATTTTTACACCATTTTTTTTTTTAGGGACCGCATCTCATTTTAAGTCATTTTGAGGGGTCTATATGATCGAAAATACCCAAGTGTGACACCATTCTAAAAGCTGCACCCCTCAAGGTGCTCAAAACCACATTCAAGAAGTTTATTATCCCTTCAGGTGTTTCACAGGAATTTAACTTTTTTTTCACAAAAAATTTACTTCAGTTCCAATTTGTTTTATTTTACCAAGGGTAACAGGAGAAAATGGACCCCAAAAGTTGTTGTACAATTTGTCCTGAGTACGCCGATACCCCATATGTGGGGGTAAACCACTGTTTGGGCGCATGACAGAGCTCGGAAGCGAAGGAGCGCCATTTGACTTTTCAATGCAAAATTGACTGGAATCGAGATGTGACGCCATGTTGCGTTTGGAGAGCCCCTGATGTGCCTAAACATTGAAACCCCCCCCCCCACAAGTGACACCATTTTGGAAAGTAGACCCCCTAAGGAACTTATCTAGAGGTGTGGTGAGCACTTTGACCCACCAAGTGCTTTACAGAAGTTTATAATGTAGAACCGTAAAAATAAAAAATCATATTTTTTCACAAGGTAAGAGAAGACATTGGACCCCAAAAGTTGTTGTACAATTTGTCCTGAGTACGCTGATACCCCATATGTGGGGGGGGAACCACCGTTTGGGTGCATAGGAGGGCTCGGAAGGGAAGGAGCGCCATTTGGAATGCAGACTTAGATGGAATGGTCTGTAGGCGTCACATTGCGTTTGCAGAGCCCCTAATGTACCTTAACAGTAGAAACCCCCCACAAGTGACCCCATATTGGAAACTAGACCCCCCAAGGAACTTATCTAGATGTGCTGTGAGAACTTTGAGCCCCCAAGTGTTTCACTACAGTTTATAACGCAGAGCCGTGAAAATAAAAAAAATTTCCCCCAAAATTTATTTTTTAGCCCCCAGTTTTGTATTTTCCCGAGGGTAAGAGTTGTTGACAATGTGTCCTGAGTACGCTGATACCCCATATGTTGGGGTAAACCCGTTTGGGCACACGGGAGAGCTCGGAAGGGAAGGAGCGCTGTTTTACTTTTTCAACGCAGAATTAGCTGGAATTGAGATCGGACGCCATGTCGTGTTTGGAGAGCCCCTGATGTGCCTAAACAGTGGAAACTCCCCAATTATAACTGAAACCCTAATCCAAACACACCCCTAACCCTAATCCCAACACTAACCCTAACCCAGACACACCCCTAACCCTATTCCCAATTGTAAATGTAATCCAAACCCTAACTTTAGCCCCAACCCTAACCCTAGCGGGAAAATAGAAATAAATACATTTTTAAAAAATTTTTAATTTTTCCCTAACTAAGGGGGTGATGAAGGGGGGTTTGATTTACTTTTATAGTGGGTTTTTTAGCGGATTTTTATGATTGGCAGCCGTCACACACTGAAAGACGCTTTTTATTGCAAAAAATATTTTTTGCGTTACCACATTTTGAGAGCTATAATTTTTCCATATTTTGGTCCACAGAGTCATGTGAGGTCTTGTTTTTTTGCGGGACGAGTTGACGATTTTATTGGTAACATTTTCGGGCACGTGACATTTTTTGATCGCTTTTTATTCCGATTTTTGTGAGGCAGAATGACCAAAAACCAGCTATTCATGAATTTCTTTTGGGGGAGGCGTTTATACCGTTCCACGTTTGGTAAAATTGATAAATCAGTTTTATTCTTGGGGTCAGTACGATTACAGCGACACCTCATTTATATCTTTTTTTATGTTTTGGCGCTTTTATACGATAAAAACTATTATATAGAAAAAATAATTATTTTTGCATCGCTTTATTCTGAGGACTATAACTTTTTTATTTTTTCGCTGATGATGCTGTATGGCGGCTCGTTTTTTGCGGGACAAGATGTTGTCAGCGGTACCATGGTTATTTATATCCGTCTTTTTGATCGCGTGTTATTCCACTTTTTGTTTGGCGGTATGATAATAAAGCGTTGTTTTTTTTGCCTTTTTTTTTTTACCGCGTTCACTGAAGGGGTTAACTAGCGGGACAGTTTTATAGGTGGGGTCGTTACGGACGTGGCGATACTAAATATGTGTACTTTTATTGTTTGTTTTTTTTCTATTTAGATAAAGAAATGTATTTATAGGAACAATATATTTTTTTTTGGGGGGGGGGGGAGGGGGAGAAATTTTTTTAAATTTTTTTTTTACACTATAACATTGCCCCGGGGGGGGGGGGGCATCATGTTATAGTGTAAGATCGCTGATCTGACACTTTGCTGTGCACTGTCATGCACAGCTCCAGAGGCTTCACAGTGCCTGCTCTGAGCAGGCGCTGTGAAGCCACCTCCCTCCCTGCAGGACCCGGATGCCGCGGCCATTTTGGATCCGGGGCCTGCAGCAAGGAAGGAGGTAAGAGACCTTCGGGGGGGCTCCGGGGGTCTCAGGGAAGCATGCAGGGAGCCCCCTCCCTGCGCGATGCTTCCCTGTACCGCCGGCACACCGCGATCGCGGTGTGCCGGGAGCGGTCCGTGACCGCTCCTGGCACATTGTGCCGGATGTCAGCTGCGATAGGCAGCTGACACGCGGCCGATCGCTATGACGTACTATCCCGTCGGTGGTCATACGGGCCCACCCCACCTCGACGGGATATTACGTCAGATGTCAGAAAGGGGTTAAAAGGGCTACTGTAGGCAAAAGCTTGAGGCGTCTACAGTCACCTTGGAAAGTTGGTTTATGGACATCAAGTCACTTTCAAGGGTTCATAGATGGATACAAGCACTTTTGCAGTTTACATTTGATTAAAATTTGCAGCTGTTCTTCAGATATTAATACTTTTCGCGACACAATTGTTGCCTAGGAGACCGACCACCCCAGCTGTAACCACTGCAATAATAATCTTTATTTTTTTTTATATAGCGCTAACATATTCCGCAGCGCTTTACAGTTTGCACACATTATCATCACTGTCCCCGATTGGGCTCACAATCTAGAATTCCTATCAGTATGTCTTTGGAATGTGGGAGGAAACCGGAGTGCCCGGAGGAAACCCACGCAAACACGGAGAGAACATACAAACTCTTTGCAGATGTTGTCCTGGGTGGGATTAGAACCCAGGACCCCAGCGCTGCAAGGCTGTAGAGTGCTAACCACTGCGCCACCATGCTGCCCATACTGCAATGAAGCAGGCTAGGAATAGGAGGTAACATTGCACTCCAGCGATCCTGGCTTTAAAAAAAAAAAAAAAAAAACGCTCACAAGCAGACAGTTTGTAATCACTGCGCATATTTTGCTAACCAGCAATGGTGGTCGGTCTCTAAGGTAACAAGCTGTAAACAAAACAACAACAACAAAAAAAAAAAGTGGTAATATCTCAAGAACAGCTGAAAAACGTAGTAAGCAGTAAATGGCAGCAGTACCATCTTATAAGAACAACCCTTTAAGAGTAAAGCTGCATTATGAATAACAGAAAATACCCATCATGAGTACCATCATATTTTATGCTCCAGTCACATTCAAAGCTGCAATCACAATTCTGTAAACATTACAGCGCCAGGATGTGAATGTACAGCAGCAGAGCACGACGCTCTATAAATGCAGTTATGGATGTGACTAGAGGAAAGGAAAGGCTAAATGTTTGCACTTAATAAGTAAAAAATGTTGTACTGTTGAGTAAGTGGAGTTGAGTTCATCTTTGCTTAAAAAAAAAAAAATGTTCTGCACTTTATTTGCGATAACCCCAAAAAGAAGTTTAACAACTCTATAAATCATCCCTCCAAAAAAACAAAAAAAAAAAAACAAAAAAAAAAAAAAAAACAGAATGATCGAAAACTGACAAAATAACAGTCACAGTTACCAAGTCAGACATAACACTGGGATTTTACAAAACGCCAAAGGTGGCGACGTTTACAGCTGAAACCTCTTTTTCCGGGGTTTAGAAAATTTGTATTTTTTAAATATTTACATTCAATATTGAAAGTTTCACATTTAGTCGCTGTCATCATCAGATCCGCGCTCGGACTTTTCGTTGTTGGATGCTTCTGGTTCGGACTCGTTTCCAGATCCTTGGACAGATCCCTCGTTGCCAGACTCTCTATCCGACTCTGGACTCCGGGAAGCGGCGCGTGACTCGTTATCCGATCCCCCGGATCTGCTGCGTTGGGGGGACTGGACCGATTCGTTGTCAGAGCCAGAATCTGTTCTCGGTCTCTTCCGTGCCCAGGTGTTGTTGTCAGATTCGTCACCTGACTGCTGGGATCTCCGGCCGCTGCCAGCGTCACTTCCAGATTTGTGTCCACCGTCAGAATCGCTGTCGGACATTATGCGTTTCTTGGAGGGTCGGGTGTCGACGTCTGAGTCGCTGTTGCTGTTTTGGACGTTTCTAAAAAAAACACAAGATTTTTTTTTTGATTGTTGAACAAAGCAATGAATGCAGATTTGCGTGTGACCTGAGCAAGGTCTGGCACTGGTTATAGGGTCTCTGCCAACTGCCCCACTCCATAGCTGAACCAGTAAATCAAGCCAGGTCACAGTCACTGATGCTGATCCCCATGACCAGCACTTTTAGGTGGAGAGTCCCTTTAAATCGGATTTAAGTTACGCTTACCCTTCGTCAGCAATTTTAAGCTTGTCCTCGTCTGAAGAGTCATCGCTGGAGGAGATCATGGCTTTGGACTTGATCTTCCCTTTCATGGAGGCCGGCGTCCTTTCCACTTTGGCTGGCTGAGGAAGGGATATAAAAAAAGTTGCGGTCAGAGCTGCCAGGACAGCGAGCAAGCTAAAGAACAAGCGGAGGGGCGCACAGCGTAACCCCAGGGGGCCGACATGTTCAATGCATGCGCTGGGAGCAGACCCAGGGTGCAGATGGTCCTATTTACCTGTTTCTTTGGTGGTCTCTTTTTGGCACGGGGACGTTGATCCTCATCGTCATCCGAGCCGTCACCAGACTTCTGCGGCCTGATGGTAAGAGAGGGGGGCAAGAAAGCTGAGTGACTAGTAATACTGCACCCCTAGGGGCTGTCACACAGATTGTTCACATGTCTGAAAGGCCAATCCGCCTGCTGAGAAGCTTCTCTTCCTCACAAACCAATGCACAGTTCAGCAGATGAGTGGGTCACCAGGTACCCAGCTTTCCCATCCTAGGTCTCATATTTCTCCGCTTAGAATTATGGAGAATTGGATTGGGAATTAATGCACGAGAAAGGTCTGTGGCTGCTAAATGTGAGGAAGACATTGCAAACATCTGCAGGAGAGACAGCAGGCGCCATATTGGTGGTCGCGCACCCAGTTTCTCCAAAGACTCACAACTAAGTAAGGGACAGATATAAAAAAGGATGGCGAGAGACCCCCGATGTTCTCCGTAATGTGCCATACAGAGGGTGGGTCTGGATTGCAGAACTCACCTCTTCCTTCGCTTTTTCTTCTTCTCTCCTTCATTCTCATCTCCTCCCTCCTGCTCGCCTCCGCTGCTGCTTCCGCCGCCCTTCCTCTTCCTCCTCTTTTTTGGAGGCAGGTCCTCATCAGAGTCATCGTTGACAAACTCCTCAAACTCCCCATTCTTTTTGGATCGCTGTAGAGAAAAAACAAACAAAAATGAAGCCAATTATGTCCGATGCTTACAAAATCCTAAAGTTCCTGAACAGCAGAGGCCGACGCTGCTCTGAGCCTTCAGCACATGTACAGCAGAGGCCGACACTGCCCAGAGCCTACAGCACATGTACAGCAGAGGCCGACACTGCCCAGAGCCTACAGCACATGTACAGCAGAGGCCGACACTGCCCAGAGCCTACAGCACATGTGCAGCAGAGGCAGACGCTGTCCAGAGCCTACAGCACATGTACAGCAGAGGCCGACACTGCCCAGAGCCTACAGCACATGTACAGCAGAGGCCGACACTGTCCAGAGCCTACAGCACATGTACAGCAGAGGCCGACACTGCCCAGAGCCTACAGCACATGTGCAGCAGAGGCCGACGCTGTCCAGAGCCTACAGCGCATGTAGAGCAGAGGCCGACACTGCCCAGAGCCTACAGCACATGTACAGCAGAGGCCGACACTGCCCAGAGCCTACAGCGCATGTAGAGCAGAGGCCGACACTGCCCAGAGCCTTCAGCACATGTACAGCAGAGGCCGACACTGCCCAGAGCCTACAGCGCATGTGCAGCAGAGGCCGACGCTGTCCAGAGCCTACAGCACATGTACAGCAGAGGCCGACACTGCCCAGAGCCTACAGCACATGTACAGCAGAGGCCGACACTGTCCAGAGCCTACAGCACATGTAGAGCAGAGGCCGACACTGCCCAGAGCCTACAGCACATGTACAGCAGAGGCCGACACTGCCCAGAGCCTACAGCGCATGTAGAGCAGAGGCCGACACTGCCCAGAGCCTTCAGCACATGTACAGCAGAGGCCGACACTGCCCAGAGCCTACAGCGCATGTGCAGCAGAGGCCGACGCTGTCCAGAGCCTACAGCACATGTACAGCAGAGGCCGACACTGCCCAGAGCCTACAGCACATGTACAGCAGAGGCCGACGCTGTCCAGAGCCTACAGCACATGTACAGCAGAGGCCGACACTGCCCAGAGCCTACAGCGCATGTACAGCAGAGGCCGACACTGTCCAGAGCCTACAGCACATGTGCAGCAGAGGCCGACGCTGTCCAGAGCCTACAGCACATGTACAGCAGAGGCCGACACTGCCCAGAGCCTACAGCGCATGTAGAGCAGAGGCCGACACTGCCCAGAGCCTACAGCACATGTACAGCAGAGGCCGACACTGCCCAGAGCCTACAGCACATGTACAGCAGAGGCCGACACTGCCCAGAGCCTACAGCACATGTACAGCAGAGGCCGACACTGCCCAGAGCCTACAGCACATGTACAGCAGAGGCCGACACTGTCCAGAGCCTACAGCACATGTACAGCAGAGGCCGACACTGCCCAGAGCCTACAGCACATGTACAGCAGAGGCCGACACTGCCCAGAGCCTACAGCACATGTACAGCAGAGGCCGACACTGCCCAGAGCCTACAGCGCATGTACAGCAGAGGCCGACACTGCCCAGAGCCTACAGCACATGTACAGCAGAGGCCGACACTGCCCAGAGCCTACAGCACATGTGCAGCAGAGGCCGACACTGCCCAGAGCCTACAGCACATGTGCAGCAGAGGCCGACGCTGTCCAGAGCCTACAGCGCATGTAGAGCAGAGGCCGACACTGCCCAGAGCCTACAGCACATGTACAGCAGAGGCCGACACTGCCCAGAGCCTACAGCACATGTGCAGCAGAGGCCGACACTGCCCAGAGCCTACAGCACATGTGCAGCAGAGGCCGACGCTGTCCAGAGCCTACAGCGCATGTACAGCAGAGGCCGACACTGCCCAGAGCCTACAGCACATGTGCAGCAGAGGCCGACACTGCCCAGAGCCTACAGCACATGTACAGCAGAGGCCGACACTGCCCAGAGCCTACAGCGCATGTAGAGCAGAGGCCGACACTGCCCAGAGCCTACAGCACATGTAGAGCAGAGGCCGACACTGCCCAGAGCCTACAGCACATGTACAGCAGAGGCCGACACTGCCCAGAGCCTACAGCACATGTACAGCAGAGGCCGACACTGCCCAGAGCCTACAGCACATGTACAGCAGAGGCCGACACTGCCCAGAGCCTACAGCACATGTACAGCAGAGGCCGACACTGCCCAGAGCCTACAGCACATGTACAGCAGAGGCCGACACTGTCCAGAGCCTACAGCACATGTACAGCAGAGGCCGACACTGTCCAGAGCCTACAGCACATGTACAGCAGAGGCCGACACTGCCCAGAGCCTTCAGCACATGTACAGCAGAGGCCGACACTGTCCAGAGCCTACAGCACATGTACAGCAGAGGCCGACACTGCCCAGAGCCTTCAGCACATGTACAGCAGAGGCCGACACTGTCCAGAGCCTACAGCACATGTACAGCAGAGGCCGACACTGCCCAGAGCCTACAGCACATGTACAGCAGAGGCCGACACTGCCCAGAGCCTACAGCACATGTACAGCAGAGGCCGACACTGCCCAGAGCCTACAGCACATGTACAGCAGAGGCCGACACTGCCCAGAGCCTACAGCACATGTACAGCAGAGGCCGACACTGCCCAGAGCCTACAGCACATGTACAGCAGAGGCCGACACTGCCCAGAGCCTACAGCGCATGTAGAGCAGAGGCCGACACTGCCCAGAGCCTACAGCACATGTACAGCAGAGGCCGACACTGCCCAGAGCCTACAGCACATGTACAGCAGAGGCCGACACTGCCCAGAGCCTACAGCACATGTAGAGCAGAGGCCGACACTGCCCAGAGCCTACAGCACATGTACAGCAGAGGCCGACACTGCCCAGAGCCTACAGCACATGTACAGCAGAGGCCGACACTGCCCAGAGCCTACAGCGCATGTAGAGCAGAGGCCGACACTGCCCAGAGCCTACAGCACATGTACAGCAGAGGCCGACACTGCCCAGAGCCTTCAGCACATGTACAGCAGAGGCCGACGCTGCCCAGAGCCTACAGCGCATGTACAGCAGAGGCCGACACTGTCCAGAGCCTACAGCACATGTGCAGCAGAGGCCGACGCTGTCCAGAGCCTACAGCGCATGTAGAGCAGAGGCCGACACTGCCCAGAGCCTACAGCACATGTACAGCAGAGGCCGACACTGCCCAGAGCCTTCAGCACATGTACAGCAGAGGCCGACACTGTCCAGAGCCTACAGCACATGTACAGCAGAGGCCGACACTGCCCAGAGCCTACAGCACATGTACAGCAGAGGCCGACACTGTCCAGAGCCTACAGCGCATGTAGAGCAGAGGCCGACACTGCCCAGAGCCTACAGCACATGTACAGCAGAGGCCGACACTGCCCAGAGCCTACAGCACATGTACAGCAGAGGCCGACACTGCCCAGAGCCTACAGCACATGTACAGCAGAGGCCGACACTGCCCAGAGCCTACAGCACATGTACAGCAGAGGCCGACACTGTCCAGAGCCTACAGCACATGTACAGCAGAGGCCGACACTGCCCAGAGCCTACAGCACATGTACAGCAGAGGCCGACACTGCCCAGAGCCTACAGCACATGTACAGCAGAGGCCGACACTGCCCAGAGCCTACAGCACATGTACAGCAGAGGCCGACACTGCCCAGAGCCTACAGCACATGTGCAGCAGAGGCCGACGCTGTCCAGAGCCTACAGCGCATGTAGAGCAGAGGCCGACACTGCCCAGAGCCTACAGCACATGTGCAGCAGAGGCCGACACTGCCCAGAGCCTACAGCGCATGTAGAGCAGAGGCCGACACTGCCCAGAGCCTACAGCACATGTGCAGCAGAGGCCGACGCTGTCCAGAGCCTACAGCGCATGTAGAGCAGAGGCCGACGCTGTCCAGAGCCTACAGCGCATGTAGAGCAGAGGCCGACACTGTCCAGAGCCTTCAGCACATGTACAGCAGAGGCCGACACTGCCCAGAGCCTTCAGCACATGTACAGCAGAGGCCGACACTGCCCAGAGCCTACAGCACATGTACAGCAGAGGCCGACACTGCCCAGAGCCTACAGCACATGTGCAGCAGAGGCCGACGCTGTCCAGAGCCTACAGCGCATGTAGAGCAGAGGCCGACACTGCCCAGAGCCTACAGCACATGTGCAGCAGAGGCCGACACTGCCCAGAGCCTACAGCGCATGTAGAGCAGAGGCCGTCACTGCCCAGAGCCTACAGCACATGTACAGCAGAGGCCGACACTGCCCAGAGCCTACAGCACATGTACAGCAGAGGCCGACACTGCCCAGAGCCTACAGCACATGTACAGCAGAGGCCGACACTGCCCAGAGCCTACAGCACATGTACAGCAGAGGCCGACACTGCCCAGAGCCTACAGCACATGTACAGCAGAGGCCGACACTGCCCAGAGCCTACAGCACATGTACAGCAGAGGCCAATGCTGCACATAAGTTACATACAAGAGGCCCGGCATCAGGTGCTATCCAGGCACGCATGACGTCACCATACAAGACTCACCCGGCCGCCACCTCGCTTCTTCTCTTTTGGAGTCTCCATCTCTCCAGTGAACTGCAGGATGTTCTTGGTCTTCTCCACATATTGCGCCCTTTGCTCCAAGAGTTTCTTCTGCTCCTCGATCTCTTTGAGACGTTTCTCTTCCTGAAAGTTTATAAAAAAAAAATAAGCTATGGATCAAGGAATGGGCGGTAACTTACCAACACAACAAGCCTACCATTCACCGACACCCGCATCCCTCTGTCTCCCACCAGCTCCCCTCTTAGTGGTTATCCTCTGGGAGGCCAAGGACACCAACCTGTTCCTTCAGCAGCTTCTGCCGCAGAACCTCCTTCTCCTGCTCTTGCTTGGCTCTCAGCTCCTTCTCTTCCTCATCCTGCTTGCGAGCCCGAGCCACGTGATACTGAGCCTGACTCAGAAGATCGGAGCATTGCCTACAATGTGGACAACGTGTTAGAGTGCGGCAACAGTCCACATCCATGAGTTGTGTTCCCCATCCCTGCAGCATATACCTGGCCTCAGACGCTGCGAGCGCCAAATCAAACCTCATCTTGTCACCAACTTTACTCAAGTAATTGAAATATCTGCAGAAGAAACATCAGAAGGTCAGATTTCACAGGCGCCAAATGGCCAATATGGACGTGGCCCTCATACGCAGATCCCACGCTCCTCTCACCGGTGGGCGAGTTCCAGCTCTTTGACAGCGTTCAGTACTTCCTTCAGGTTGCTCTTCTCGTCTTTCAGCACGGATGTCGCCAGCCTCTGCAGCACCAGGGCCACATTAAACATGAGGACGGTGTCATTAGGGGCCACGTGACGAGCCTGAAGGGTCAGAGGAGAACAGAACAGGTCGAGAATCAAGATAAGTAGCTTGCTTCATTTCCTTCTAGATATACTTGCTGTCAGTGTATGGCATATTTTTTCTTTCTATTCAGAGGCAGAGAACCCATCCTGACATCAACCTGCACCTGATAAAGGCCGAATTCAGAAACACAAACTGGGTACAAACCAAGGCTCCTGGGCCAACCATGGGTCTCCTGACCCAGAATCGGCAGCAACGTAGACATATGTGACCCGGAGTCCAGGTCAGGAGACCTGTAAACTACAGTCCGGACTCAGATGTCTGAATTCAACCTTAGTTAGGAACGATCAGGACGGGTCCACTGAGAACACAAAGCAATGACCGTTTTCGGTCAGTGAATAGAAACTGATGAAGGGGAAAGTAAGGAAGGAAATGAAAATCATCACACAGGACATATCGGGCACTCACCTTCAGCAGAATCTGCTTACACTCCTGCAGTTTCCCGCATTTGAACAAGGCTCGGGCCAAGTAGAGCAGGACCTCCGTGTTCTGGTGCTTGTAGAACTTGCGCAGACAGTTTTCATACTACAGAGGGAATAAACAAAAAGTCAACTCCGAGCTCCGGCTCATTCATTGGAAGCGGCCCAGATAACAATGAGGCAGGAAAGAAAACCCGGAGACACTGCCTACCATCTGCACGGCGCTGATGTACTGCTTCTGCTCCACGTAGATATGGGCCAAGTTCAGCCAGACGTCACTGATCTCGGCGGTGGCTTCTCTGACCTGGGCGAATACATCACGGGCTTCTCGCACGTATCCTTTGTGTGCCAACACGGCCCCTTACATAAAAAAAAAAGGAAATATGTGACCTCCTTATCAATGAAGCTTGTGTCCGCCATTGACCTACAGTCTACAGTTTAGATGCAGAATTAAATCGCCAGATCGGCAATTAAAACCACTAATTTACACTGACACTCCACCAGCAGAATAGTGAGTGCAGCTCTGGGGTATAATACAGGATGTAACTCAGGATCAGTAATGTATGTACACAGTGACTGCACCAGCAGAATAGTGAGTGCTGCTCTAGGGTATAATACAGGATATAACTGAGGATCAGTAATGTAATGTATGTACACAGCGACTGCACCAGCAGAATAGTGAGTGCAGCTCTGGGGTATAATACAGGATGTAACTCAGGATCAGTAATGTAATGTATGTACACAGTGACTGCACCAGCAGAATAGTGAGTGCAGCTCTGGAGTATAATACAGGATGTAACTCAGGATCAGTAATGTAATGTATGTACACAGTGACTGCTCCAGCAGAATAGTGAGTGCAGCTCTGGAGTATAATACAGGATGTAACTCAGGATCAGTAATGTAATGTATGTACACAGTGACTGCACCAGCAGAATAGTGAGTGCAGCTCTGGAGTATAATATAGGATGTAACTCGGGATCAGTAATGTAATGTATGTACACAGTGACTGCACCAGCAGAATAGTGAGTGCAGCTCTGGAGTATAATATAGGATGTAACTCGGGATCAGCTATGTATGTACACAGCAACATCTGGGAACAAAGGGATAACATCTGATTAGCTCAGTCTCCTGTATTAGGCACAATAACCTCGGTACATACCTATGCCGTTTGCTGCATACAGATTCTTGGAGTCATTTCTCAGCACCTGTTTGTAGATCGCCAGAGCACGATCCTGGTGACGCTTTTCCTGTGGGGACAGAATAACCCATCATCTTTGCTAATAAAGACAATATGCAGCTTCATATGTGGAGGGAGGGGGGGTGTTTGTACTGCAAATTGATAGGCTGAAAATCCAAGCCATTTGCCCAAAACAATGCTATGGTGGGGCCAAATGACGCACTTACCTTTTCACGATCTCGGGTGGGTTGGTGCAGCGTCTGTAGCCACACATTGCCCAGTGCCAACATAGAATAGGTGTCATTCTGGGTGGATGGTTGCTTCAAAATCCTTTCAAACTTCTTTTGTCCGGGTCCCCATTCCTGTTTGGCCAAGTGCAAGTTTCCAATCAAGGACCAAGCGTCGGGGTGATCCTGAAAGCAGCAATAGAGACCGGTTTACCACAAGGCCCGAGCCTTGACCACAGAGACTTGGCAGGTGGTCACTGGACTCTACCTGGTTAATCTGAAGAGCTTCTTTAAACCAATCTGAAGCCTCGTAGAAGTTTCCTCTATCTCTGGCCATGGCTCCAAGACGCAAGTAACCTGAACAATGAAGAAGACGAGCAAAACTGTAACCTCTCGGTGCCACACCACTTGGCGATAAGTCAAAGAGGCGAGAGGATGGCAGAGGTCAGCTGTATATGATGCAATGGCTGAAAGCAAAGAAAGCTTCAACCAAAACCAATTAACCCATTAAATGCCCGAGTCAACATCTAATCTGAGAAGGGGCTCCTTGTGTGCAGTACCTTTATTACGAGGTGCTGATGTGATACAATGGCACCCTACAGCTCCCTGTTATGTTTCTACTAGTGATGAGCGAGCGTGCTGGGACAAGGTGTTATCGGAGCATGCTCCGGTGCTGAGTGACTTCGCTATGGTCAAAAAATATGTTTTGAGTCCCTGCGGCTGCATGTCTCGCAGATGCGAGAAAAAACAAACAAACAGGTAATCCCTGCATGTGTTGCGGCCGAACAGCCCCGAACGAGCACGCCCATGTCACTCGGTTAGCACCCAAGCACTCGGATAATGCCTTATCCCAGCACGTTTGCTCATCACTAGTTTCTACTCCTATTAGAAAAGAAAAGGTGAGATCACAGCGATCGGGAACTTACAGTCCACATAGTTGGGATGTTCCCGCAGGATGTTCTTGTACAACTTCTCCGATTCGTGAAACTCGCACAGCGCCTCGTACAATCTCGCCAGGTTATAGTTGGTGGTAACGGAAATGGCGCTGTAGTAATGTTCGTCGTGTTCGGCTTCTGCTTTGGCGCGATCCAGGGAAACCAAGAAGTATTTCTGTAAACCCATAAACATAAAATGTAACTCCGTTTTCCACTGGAATGATTTTATGTACACCTGAAAATGTTTGCGTAAATTTTGCGTTAATACCTTTGCTTCTCCAAGGTTGCCCAGACGGTAGTGAAGGGCTCCCACATTATTCAGGATCTCTGGAGGAACATCCGCCTGCACCTTCTCCTGTAGGATTCGGGTGGCTGTGCCGTAGGCAGACAGGGCATTCTGCCAGAGAAGATGGTGTGAGACGTACAGACTATGTACCTCTCCCTCTTCCTAGAAGGGCAGGAATCCTTACCAGGATGTCAGTCTGCTCCAAGATCTGAGCGAGCTCAATCCATGCCTCCACGTCATCCGGGTACTGCTCGGTGACCTTCTTCAGGTGACTCTAGAGAGAAGCAGTGACCGATGAGCTAAGAGGATGTGGATGGTATAGGGGACCCTTATAGAAGCCAGAATGGAGGGGTGCCGTGTACGAGGGTTACACTATCTATCTATTATATATATATATATATATATATATATATATATATATATATATATATATATATATATATATATATATACACCGCTATCAATTTTAGACCACTGCAGGATGAACAATAGCTTGTGCGCCAGCAATATGACATACTGGATACTTTTCTCCCCCGACATCAGAGACCCCCATACACAGACCATCGGCTGACAGTGTAATGTGTATGGTTGCCTGACCACCTGCAGCGTCTCGGTCTAGGACTTGCTGCATACTCACCTTTGCAATGTCCCTCTTCTCCTGGTCCTCGGAGGCGGCGTACAGTGACCCCAGGATCTTCATGGTCTCGTAGTTGTTGGGATAGGCCTTTAGCACCTTTTCGAAGCACTGAGCTGCGTTCTCCTTATCGCCTCGGTAAATATACATCTGTCCCAGTCCGAAAAACGGAAGCACAAACGAGGCAGCGGCAAACTGTGTGGCCTGATAGTAGTACTGAAACGCCTGATCGTAATCCTCCTGAGACAGAGATACCCCGAGTGAGGGACGGCACAAGCCTGATGAACACCCCCCCACAGCCATCACAGCTGCCCCCATACCTGCACGTGGAAGGAGCGGGCCAGCTGGTAGCAGCTCTCTGCCTGCATGGCCTCTACTTCAGTGTTGTGAAACGCGTGGAGAGCCAGGTGCTGAACTTTGCTGTAATCCTGAAGGAGAATTAACCAACGCAAACCATGAAAATACGGCACCACACGAGTCGCGCTCGCAAACACTTCTCAATGTCCGGACACCCCCCTCCCTGCATTGGAGGTACGTGAAGAGTTAGGGATATTTTATATCACTTGTGCCACTGAATAACACGACTGTCAGCCTCCTCCCCAGCTGGTAGAAGGAAAGAAAAGATTTTGTGTCTTTTCACTAAACATTACAAATAATTCTCACCTTCTTGAAGAAAAAATGATTGGCCAAGTGATTGAGCACCATAGGGTTGCTGGGGTCAATGGTGTACGCTTTCGACAGCAGCTGGACGCCATTTTTTATGGAATCGGCCTGTGGAAAATAAACATGATTTTCTTTAAATTAATGTTGATACAGATTAGGAGAGTATATGTTAAAAAAAATAAAATAAATAAATAAAAAAACGTGAATTTAGATCCCACCCAGAAAATGGATTTCGTGCTATCGATTAATTTTAGTGATAGCAGTGGGAGGTGAACGCTCACCAACAGCACAACGTGCTCAGAAGTGAAAAAAATAAAATCAATAATCAGCACCAGGGAATAACGGTATTAATAGACAATTAATAATATGAAAATGCAATTACAGAAAACGCGCATAGACGGCTCTCGGATTCTATGGACATTCATGGAGCGTCGCCAATTATACGCTCCGAAATTGGACTTAATATGAGGCTCTATCTTTATGGCAGCCGTCCCCCGGTGACACATTGGACAACTTTAGTTAAGATTTAGTCTTATTAGTTAATAAGACACTTCGGGTCGCTCACCTCCTTGTTGTTAAGCTCCAGAACTGCCAACCCGACCAGGGCACCCACACATTTGGGGTTCAGGTCCAGCGCCCGTCCAAAGGCCAAGCGAGCTTTATCCATCTTGTTGAGTTTTACAAAACAGTGTCCCATTCCTAACCTCACGCCGGCTGTGGAAACACAAGATTCAGACGCACTTCTAAGAAATATCAAAACTTAGGACACTGTTCCCCCATCTGCAGCGAAGTCTCTTAGTGCCCGTAGTGGGGGAGGGTGTACTGTAAGGTTCAGCTCTGAGTTATCTACCTCTGACATTTTTTCCCCTTAAATGCATGTATATGAGGCAAAAAAATAATTTTTGCAATTGGGTTTCATTGTAAAATATTGCACCATTTGGCTGTTACAGGCTGTTTGTTTTTTTCTGCATTCAACTTTGATGTTGTCTGTGGTCATAAATGAGCTGAGAGGAGCTCAAAAAGTGACAGATACAAACATTCCCATTACGGTGAGACGGAGCTCACTGACAGATCCTCTGCTAACTCATACTGCAGCCAGCAATGGTCAATGCAACACCGAGGCTATAGAAGGCAAGTGGTGCAACATTTTTAATGAAACCCAATTATAAAAAATTCTTTTTAAGCAGAAATGCATGCATTTAAGAAAAATAAGTCCCCTAAAAAGCAGGGCAAGCACTTTAACAGCAAACTAAGCTCAGTGATGCACCATCACTCATTGCTCTCAATGTGGCTCTGACATTGGCCAAACTACAAAAACAAGGTGATACCCTGAACACAAACTATAGGACCCCGGTGGTCTTACCAGGGCAGCCGGGGTTGGTCCGCAGAGCCTTCTTATAGTAGGCCAGGGCTCCTCTGTAGTCCTTCTTGTTAAAGGAGATGCAAGCCTTTCCTGCAAAATTCATTAAAAAAAAAAAAGTGTGGAAAAAAAATACTCACGAGTAAAACGAACATTGCCGCCATCTGTTAACCTTACCGAGCAAAGCGGGAATGTTATTCGGAGACTGGTTGAGAACGAAGTGAAACTGGGCATCCGCCTGGTCCATCTTGTCTCCCTCCAGCAGGCAGAAGCAGGCTCTGCCCAGCAAGTGGTTCTGGAAAATACACACAATGAAGGATCGCGAGCCGAGCTATCCGCCAACACTAAAACAGCGAAGACTATGGTCCATTCCAGCAAATACATCATGGCCCAACTACAAATCCCAGCATGCCCTGAAGCTGCAGGACCCCAGGTTCTGGACACGCTGCACTCACCTGGTCGTACATGATGATCTTGTCGGCCATCGTGTACAGCAGGGTGGCTTGGGTGATGAGCTCCTTCTTGCTGTCTTTATTCTTCTCTTTCCGGGCCTGCTGGACATAGTAGGCTGCCAGTGTATCCAGACAGGTCATCTGATCTTTCTCATGGTCCCGGTAGTCTAGGTTGCCATCTATTCGTGCCGCCTCCAGCAGCTTCACAAAGTCTTCTGTCTTTCCCTGCTTGTAATACTCCAGCTGGAGAGAAGGACGACATGTCAGTGATAAGATGAATATGCGTCGTATCGCAAGAAAAAGGATTCTCTCTGGACAGGACTAATACAGAACGGACAAAATCTCTTCACACATCCCAAAAGGGCCAAGGAGGGGGGGAAAGGTAACATGGATGACTGGTCGGGAACATCCCTGTACTCATACATGAGGTATATATATATTATATAATATAAATCTATCTCTCTCTATATCTCTATATCTATATCTATATCTATCTATCTATCTCTATATATCTATCTATATCTATATATCTATCTACCACTAGGGGGCGCTCCAACAAGGTATGGAAATGGCAGTGGTTTCAGGGATTCACCTTCACGTGTGACGTACAAATGGCACCAGATCTAGATTTCATTTTCCAGTTGTCCGCCACAGCTCACATTATTTTATTTTTTTGCAAATAACTGACACCCGGCACTGTATCGTGCGTCTGAATATTTGTGACCAGTGGGAAGGATTTGTAACAGCTCATGATACAGGCTGATGGGTTGGTGGCCATTGTTTTTTCCCTACGACACCAAACAGGTTTAAAGGGACGTATTCTGGCCACTATAAAGTCACAGTGATCACTACTGATTTTTCAGCTAATAATAATCTTTATTTATATAGCGCCAACATATTCCGCAGCGCTTTACAGCTTAACAGTTTCAAACACAACAGTCATAAGTAACAAGGTTAGAAATACAATAATTAAAGCGAAATAAGACGACCCTGCTCGTGAGAGCTTACAATCTACAATCAGCTGTTGTGGAACTACAACTCCCAGCACATAAGGGCATGCTAATAGTTTTACAGTGTGCACTTTCCTGATGAATAATTGAACAGGCGGTGCCGTAACGGGGGGGGGCCAGGTTATTGCTTCGGCCCACAGTGCTGCCATATAGAAACCGAAAACCCTGGGTGTCACCAGTGCTGGCAGCGTTGGATACTCACCGCCAAGGCGATCCATATGTGCAGCTGGGTGTGCTCCTGCTTCAGGATACTGATCACCTCATCCCCCTCCGGTAACTGATCGAAGTCAAGCTCGATGACCTGCAGGGAGGAAAGAACGTAAAACAGCCATTTACATACAGGTGAGACACAAGGACGGGAGGCTTGTGGGATCGGTCAGAGCGAGGGGAGGACATGCCGCCGCCGTCATCATCATCAGCGCTGCATGTCCATTTCCCAGCGGGTATTGTTCTGCGGCATTTCGATGCTGCCACTGGTTTACACTGCAGATCTTGTGCCCACAAATCCAGATGGAAAATAAATCAACATTCACATGTGAACGAAGCCTATAAATGATCTCCAGCTGCGCCCCCTGAACAGAGCAGATCAGCAATGAAGGGACACAGACCTCACCTGTGCCCCCTCATTTCAGTAACGGGTGGGATTCTTACCAGTCAAAACTTCCTCTGACAAAGGTATTGGGCCCAGGTATTGGAATGAGAAATCAAAGGGGTTGACCAATCCTTTATTAATGGCTGCAGGATGCTGCACAAACCACCTCCCAGGCCTGTACCGTTCCTCTGATCTTAGCGACGTCCCCCCCGCCGGTCTCCAGACATAATATCACGTGACCGGTGCAGCTGATCAGTGACCGCTGATTGTCTGCAGCCTTTACCTTGATGTCAGCGTGGAGGAAACCTTATTCTTCCAGTCGCTATTGATTGGCTGCTGTCCGAGGTAGGATCAGAGGAAAGATACAGTTGTCTTATGCTGCACCCCGGGGTCGTCCACTAGCATTACACAATACGAATCACCCCACTGCTCCTCCATAGTGCTGAAAGCATTCCCTGACCGCCTCGTAGCTTCCTCTTCCAGCGAGGCGTCAGGTGGCCACTGATTGGCTGCAGCGGTGATACTCCACCTGAGCTGGAAGGGATCACTATGAGACTGCTTCTTCCAGCTCA
The DNA here is from genome assembly GCF_032444005.1 of Ranitomeya imitator. Classification (NCBI taxonomy): domain Eukaryota; kingdom Metazoa; phylum Chordata; class Amphibia; order Anura; family Dendrobatidae; genus Ranitomeya; species Ranitomeya imitator. Next base: position 26,532,975 of record NC_091290.1, read on the forward strand.
GACCAAAGTGACTAATGAATGGTCGCCCTCCAGAACAGGAAGCAAGGGGTCCGGTAAGGGTTCTGGGAGGAGAGTGTTTTTTTTCTTTTAAGCACCCCCATGGACCCAATATTTAAATATTTAAAAAGTGGACAACCCCTTTAAGATTACTATAGGAAACGTTGCATGTGACTTCTGTAATGTTCACACACCGCAGATTTGCTGTGGATTTTACCGTCTGGATTTTGCAGCCATCGTATTAGAGGTCGTAACGTGGGGGAGATTATTACTAAATGGCATCTACAGGCTCAAAAAAAAACCTTGCATCAACCGACCGGCGGGGAGGACCTCACCCTATACGGGGGGGGGGGGGTTCAACTTTTCAATCCATCAGGTGAAATTGACGGGAAATCCAGCATCACACATACAGGAGCGGGCAATAGGTGCTGGCTGCAGGATGTGCAGGGTTAATTCCTGGGGTTTGGAGGGGGGGGGGGGGCGCAGCACTCGGGCAGGTGAGAAGTTTAGCCTTGGGGTGAGCCGCTCCCCTCCATACTCCCGTCCTCACCTCGTCAGTGTCCCGGAGAGGGATCTCGATGGAGCCGCGGGACATCGTTGCCGCTTCCTCAGTTCCCACCGTCCAACCTGCGACCTAGATCAACCGAACAGACTGCTGTGACATCAGAGTCACATGACCCGGAAGGGGCGGAGGCTGTTCCCATTTTCCGCACACAACCATTGGGTACGGTGGCCCGGCGGGGTCAATCTAAGGCTGCCCGGAAATACCCGATTGCGTCATTTCCGGCCTTTACTTATGACGTTTGAAGTGTCGCCTGTAAGGGGTGAGTCGCCATTTTATTGGTTATATAGCAATGAATTATTATTTGAGGTATATATTTAGTATTATTATACTGATCAGAATGTGAATGACCTTCACTTGTTTCACTAACAACAGGTAGAGAATCCGGACCCGTGCAGGTAGTTAGTGTTATCCAGTATAATCATTCATTTCCTATGGAGGATTTGTTGCATACCTCCCAACTTTTGAAGCTGGGAAAGAGGGACAAAGTTAGCGGCACGCAACGCGCGCCGCGGCAAATTTTAGGCCACGCCTCTGACCACACCCATTCACTAGTCACACTCATATCCACGTCTCAACCACACCCATTTAGCACTGCTGATCACACTGTTCATAAAGAATAATTATAAACAAAAAAATATGGCCACACAGTGCTCCATACTGTATAATGGCCACACAGTGCTCCATACTGTATAATGGCCACACAGTGCTCCATACTGTATAATGGCCACACAGTGCTCCATACTGTATAACGGCCACACACGATGCTCCATACTGTATAACGGCCACACATGATGCTCCATACTGTATAATGGCCACACATGATGCTGCATACTGTATAATGGCCCCACATGATGCTCCATACTGTATAACGGCCACACATGATGCTCCATACTGTATAATGGCCACACATGATGCTGCATACTGTATAATGGCCCCACATGATGCTCCATACTGTATAATGGCCACACATGATGCTCCATACTGTATAATGGCCACACATGATGCTCAGTACTGTATAATGGCCACACAGTGCTCCATACTGTATAATGGCCGCACATGATGCTCCATACTGTATAATGGCCGCACATGGTGCTCCATACTGTATAATGGCCGCACATGGTGCTCCATACTGTATAATGGCCGCACATGATGCTCCATACTGTATAATGGCCGCACATGATGCTCCATACTGTATAATGGCCGCAGATGGTGCTCCATACTGTATAATGGCCGCACATGATGCTCCATACTGTATAATGGCCGCACATGATGCTCCATACTGTATAATGGCCGCACATGGTGCTCCATACTGTATAATGGCCGCACATGGTGCTCCATACTGTATAATGGCCGCACATGGTGCTCCATACTGTATAATGGCCGCACATGGTGCTCCATACTGTATAATGGCCGCACATGGTGCTCCATACTGTATAATGGCCGCACATGATGCTCCATACTGTATAATGGCCGCACATGATGCTCCATACTGTATAATGGCCACACAGTGCTCCATACTGTATAATGGCCGCACATGGTGCTCCATACTGTATAATGGCCACACATGATGCTCCATACTGTATAATGGCCACACAGTGCTCCATACTGTATAATGGCCGCACATGGTGCTCCATACTGTATAATGGCCACACATGATGCTCCATACTGTATAATGGCCACACAGTGCTCCATACTGTATAATGGCCGCACATGGTGCTCCATACTGTATAATGGCCGCACATGATGCTCCATACTTTATAATGGCCACACAGTGCTCCATACTGTATAATGGCCACACATGATGCTCCATACTGTATAACGGCCACACATGATGCTCAATACTGTATAATGGCCGCACATGATGCTCCATACTGTATAATGGCCACACATGATGCTCCATACTGTATAATGGCCACACATGATGCTCCATACTGTATAATGGCCACACATGATGCTCAGTACTGTATAACGGCCACACAGTGCTCCATACTGTATAATGGCCGCACATGATGCTCCATACTGTATAATGGCCACACATGATGCTCCATACTTTATAATGGCCACACAGTGCTCCATACTGTATAATTGCCACACATGATGCTCCATACTGTATAATGGCCACACATGATGCTCCATACTGTATAATGGCCACACATGATGCTCCATACTGTATAATGGCCACACATGATGCTCAGTACTGTATAACGGCCACACAGTGCTCCATACTGTATAATGGCCGCACATGGTGCTCCATACTGTATAATGGCCGCACATGATGCTCCATACTGTATAATGGCCACACATGATGCTCCATACTTTATAATGGCCACACAGTGCTCCATACTGTATAACGGCCACACATGATGCTCAATACTGTATAATGGCCACACATGATGCTCAATACTGTATAACGGCCACACAGTGCTCCATACTGTATAATGGCCGCACATGATGCTCCATACTGTATAATGGCCACACATGATGCTCCATACTGTATAATGGCCACACAGTGCTCCATACTGTATAATGGCCGCACATGAAGCTCCATACTGTATAATGGCCACACAGTGCTCCATACTGTATAATGACTGCACATGATGCTCCATACTGTATAATGGCCATAAATGATGCTCAATACTGTATAATGGCCGCACATGATGCTCAATACTGTATATTGGCCGCACATGATGCTCAATACTGTATAATGGCCGCACATGATGCTCAATACTGTATAACGACCCCACATGATGCTCAATACTGTATAACGGCCACACATAATGCTCAATACTGTATAACAGCCACACATGATGCTACATACTGTATAACGGCCACACATGATGCTCCATACTGTATAATGGCCACACATGATGCTCCATACTGTATAATAGCCACACATGATGCTCCATACTGTATAATAGCCACACATGATGCTCCATACTGTATAACGGCCACACATGATGCTACATACTGTATAACGGCCACACATGATGCTCCATACTGTATAATGGCCACACATGATGCTCCATACTGTATAATGGCCACACATGATGCTCCATACTGTATAACGGCCACACATGATGCTACATACTGTATAACGGCCACATATGATGCTCCATACTGTATAATGGCCCCACATGATGCTCCATACTGTATAATGGCCCCACATGATGCTCAATACTGTATAATGGCCACACATGATGCTCAATACTGTATAACAGCCGCACATGATGCTCCATACTGTATATTGGCCGCACATGATACTTCGTACCGTATAATGGCCACACATAGCTACTCCTACACACGCGGCTGCGCTCCGTACACTTTGCATACACGGCTCCGCTCCATACACACGGCTCCACTCCATACATCTCAAACACACACGGCTCCGTTCCGTTCACCTCGTACACATTCAGCTCCGCTCCATACACCTCATACACACACGGCTCCGCTCCATACATCTCGTACACACGGCACTACGTACACCTCATACACACACCGCTCCGCTCCATACACATTGCAGAAACTACTCCGCTCCGTATACCTTGCACACACACGGCTCCGCTGCGTACACCTCATACACATACGGCTCCTCTCCATACATCTCGTACACACACGGCACTACTCCGTACACCTCGTACACACACGGCTTCACTCTATACACATTGCACACACTGCTCCGCTCCGTATACCTTGCACACACATGGCTCTGCTCCGCACACCTCGTACACACGTGGCTCTGCTCTGTACACCTCGTACACACGTGGCTCCACTCCATACACCTTTCACACTCTGCTCTGATTTCTTGAAATACCATCCACTATGCTGTAACATCTGGACGCTGCGGGTTGGACTCTGTGCATGTACGCAGCATCAAACCTGCAGCGTTTACTGACCGTGTGCACCTACCCTCACATTTCAGACACAGGTGCTTTAAGCTGCTGAGCCACAAGCTCTAGTGATGTCACCGGGAGACTTTTGTGTTCTTGATCTGTATTTCATGCTCTGACTACAGGCAGATTATCCTGTAGTGCATTTGTCCAGAGACCTGGCAGGTAAGCAGTGCTGCCCATTTTTCAGCTGTATTTTTTAATTTTTGGAGGATTTTTAGTCCTCTTTTGTGGCTTTGCTACTATTTTGTGAGCCACAAGTTCTAGTGATGTCACTAGGAGACTTTTGTGTTCTTGATCTGTATTTCAGGCTCTGACTACAGGCAGATTATACTGAAAGACATACCCTGCTGTGTACAATGGATGTACAGTGCCTTGCGAAAGTATTCGGCTCCCTGGAACTTTTCAACCTTTCCCACATATCATGCTTCAAACATAAAGATACCAAATGTAAATTTTTGGTGAAGAATCAACAACAAGTGGAACACAATTGTGAAGTTGAACGAAATTTATTGGCTATTTTAAATTTTTGTGGGGCGTGCAATATTATTCGGCCCCTTTAACTTAATACTTTGTTGCGCCACCTTTTGCTGAAATTACAGCTGCAAGTCGCTTGGGGTATGTCTCTATCAGTTTTGTACATCGAGAGACTGAAATTCTTGCCCGTTCTTCCTCAGTGAGGTTTGATGGAGATCGTTTGTGAACAGCAGTTTTCAGCTCTTTCCACAGATTCTCCATTGGATTGAGGTCTGGACTGTGACTTGGCCATTCTAACACCTGGATACGTTTATTTGTGAACAGTGGCGTAACTACAAAGTTAGGGGCCCCGGTGCGAACTTCCAAATGGGGCCCCCCCCCCTGCAGCCCTGCCATACAACTCAATGTAACCCCCATAGAATAATGGCCACACATGATGCTCAATACTGTATAACGGCCATACATGATGCTCAATACTGTATAATGACCCCCCTCCTGTATGCATGGCTCATCTCCCTCCTATCCCATATACATAGCTCATATTACCCCTCCTGTATGCATGGCTCATATTACCCCTCCTGTATGCATGGCTCATATTCCCCCCTGCATGGCTCATATTCCCCCCTGTATGGCTCATATTCCCCCCTGCATGGCTCATATTCCCCCCTGCATGGCTCATATTCCCCCCTGCATGGCTCATATCCCCCCCTGCATGGCTCATATTCCCCCCTGCATGGCCCATATTCCCCCCTGTATGGCTCATATTCCCCCCTGCATGGCTCATATTCCCCCCTGCATGGCTCATATTCCCCCCTGCATGGCTCATATTCCCCCCTGCATGGCTCATATCCCCCCCTGCATGGCTCATATTCCCCCCTGCATGGCTCATATCCCCCCCTGCATGGCTCATATTCCCCCCTGCATGGCTCATATTCCCCCCTGCATGGCTCATATTCCCCCCTGCATGGCTCATATTCCCCCCTGCATGGCTCATATTCCCCCCTGCATGGCTCATATTCCCCCCTGCATGGCTCATATCCCCCCCTGCATGGCTCATATTCCCCCCTGTATGCAGGCTTAGCTCTCCGCTCCTGCTCGGCGCGCCGGCTTATGTCCTCCTTCATCCCCCCCCCCCCCCCCCGTTCCCCCGTCCCTCATACTCACCTGTCTTCCCACTGCACGGCCGTGCCGACATCCCTCGCGCTCTGTCCCGACTCCAGACGGCGGCGCCGGCGCAGCACCTTCTTCCTGCTTGAGCGGTCATGATGTGACACCGTGCATATTCATGATCTTAATGAGCGGTGTCACGTGACCGCTCAAGCAGGAACGAGCTGCAGTGCAGACGCCGAGACCATCGCTGGAGCAGGGTGAGTATTCAAGGCAGCGGCGGCGGTGGTGGTGGCGGCGGCGGGGAAGGGGGGGGAGGCCCTGGAGCGGGGGGAGGCACTGCCAGTCCGAGCCTGCCTGCCGGGCCCGGGCCCCTGACCTGCCGGGCCCGATCGCACTGGCGACCGCGGTAGTTACGCCACTGTTTGTGAACCATTCCACTGTAGATTTTGCTTTATGTTTGGGATCATTGTCTTGTTGGAAGACAAATCTCAGTCCCAGTCTCGGGTCTTTTGTAGACTCCAACAGGTTTTCTTCATGAATGGTCCTGTATTTGGCTCCATCCATCTTCCCATCAATTTTAACCATCTTCTCTGTCCCTGCTGATGAAAAGCAGGCCCAAACCATGATGCTGCCACCACCATGTTTGACAGTGGGGATGGTGTGTTCAGGGTGATGAGCTGTGTTGCCTTTACGCTAAACATGTTTGGCATTGTTGTCAAAAAGTTTGATTTTAGTTTCATCTGACCAGAGCACCTTCTCCCACATGTTTGGTGTGTCTCCCAGTCCCAGGTGGCTTGTTGCAGACTTTAAACAACACTTTTTATGGATATCTTTGAGAAATGGCTTTCTTCTTGCCACTCTTCCATAAAGGCCAGATTTGTGCAGTGTACGACTGATTGTTGTCCTATGGACAGACTGTCCCACCTCAGCTGTGGATCTCTAGTGTTCATCCAGAGTGATCATGGGCCTCTTGGCTGCATCTCTGATCAGTCTTCTCCTTGTTTGAGATGAAAGTTTAGAGGGACGGCCGGGTCTTGGTAGATTTGCAGTGGTATGATGCTCCTTCTATTTCAATATGATCGCTTGCACAGTGCTCCTTGGGATGTTTAAAGTTTTGGAAATCATTTTGTATCCAAATCCGACTTTAAACTTCTCCACAACAGTATCACGGACCTGCCTGTTGTGTTCCTTGGTCTTCATGATGCTCTCTGTGCTTCATACAGAACCCTGAGACTATCACAGAGCAGGTGCAATTATACGGAGACTTGATTACACACAGGTGGATTATATTTATCATCATTAGGCATTTAGGACAACATTGGATCATTCAGAGATCCACAATGAACTTCTGGAGTGAGTTTGCTGCACTGAAAGTAAAGGGGCCGAATAATATTGCACGCCCCACTTTTCAGTTTTTGAATTTCCACAAAAATTTAAAATAACCAATAACTTTTGTTCAACTTCACAATTGTGTTGCACTTGTTGTTGATTCTTCATCAAAAATTTACATTTGGTATCTATGTTTGAAGCATGATATGTGGGAAAAGGTTGAAAAGTTCCAGGGGGCCGAATACTTTCGCAAGGCACTGTATGTTTATTATAGAGGGGGAATAAGAGATTTTTTCATCCTATAAAATTACTAAAAAAAAATGAAAAACACTTGATAATGAAAAATATAACAATGTAATTTTTAATGCGCTTTTTTTAGATTAGCATTTATATTCATGCTACAGCGTCAATGTTGTCCAGAATATTTCATCTAAACTAAATCAATTCCTCCCAGGAAGCTGTAGAGGGCGCTGCAGATTTACATCTGCACAGCGATGTCGGCTCTGAAGCTGCTGCTATGGAAGAAGAATTCAAAATATTGATAGGACGTTACACATGGATGGGGCTTCATATGTTCAGTTTGACCAGTATGGACAGCCATATCCTATATAAAAGGTACCTGACAGTGGTAATCATGGAGATTCTCAGAAAACTATGGCCTCATGCCGGTTCTACACGAGTGCTGCATTCTGAGTTTTACAGATATTATTTTCATGCCAACGCTCAGTAATCACCTATAGCTTATTAGGGTCATTGTCGTGTTACGGAGAGATGTGGCTGCCCCCGCGATCATTACCAGTCTGTATTTTCAGAGCCTATATATAGAGTTCATATATAGTATTTCTAATAGAGTCTGCAGCTCTGAGGCCCAATTTTACACAGAATTGTCCGTTCCAAGTACCAGCCTTCTTAGTATAAAGTGAACTTGTCTGAAATTCCAGACTCAGATTTTATTGCCATTTACAATCAGAAATCTTAAACCGCTGCTGTAACAGGAGCGATGGCCTCTTATTGTGACACGTTGCAAGATTTCAAATCTAAAATCCATGAAATATCTGTGTGTATACCATTTTGTATATCGGTGAATGTATGACAAGGAGGTTTACTGTAAGACTGTGTTCACATGTGCAGTAATCATCCTTTAGAGATGGATCCAGTAGCAATACGATTTTTGCTTACTGGATCAGTTTCAAACGGATGATTAATGGACATGTGTGATCAATGCAGGTCTTTGATTGATCATAGCGTCACCAGGTGGGAAAGAGGAGTGCATGGCTGTAGTCCCAAAAGTGGGTATAAAAGACTCCAGCATTGCTCAGACAGAGGAGGAAGAAAGGCAGGAGCAGGGCTGGCTTTAGATACAATGGGGTCCTACGCCAAAGTTTAAAGTGGGGCCCCGAATGCTAACATATTGCTCCATCACACAGAAACATTTCGGTTGTATTTCCATTTGCTGAGTTCAGGCTGTTAAATAAAGGTGATTGACAATATTGAAGTCGTTCGACGCTTGTTTCCCGGCCTCTTTACACCTAAGGAAGAATGATTGGGACAGAATGATCACTAGTAGATCAATCTGTCCCCATACAGTATCATGTTATCAGCAGCACATCTGCAGTTTTCACTGCTGCTGAGAACAATGATTTTTGTTCCGGCATAAACAATCCAATCACTCAATGAATAGGCAGCATTTTGCTTGTTTAGTGTAATACGAACCATAGTCCTTCACATAGTTTAATGCACCAATAGTCCTCTACATAGTATAATACATGCCCCATAGTCCTCCTCCATATAGTACAAAGTGCACCATAGTCCTCCATATTGTATAATATGCACCATAGTCCTCCACATAGTATAATGCACCCCATAGCCCTCCACATAGTATAATGTGCACAATAGTCCTCCATATTGTATAATGCACACCCCATAGTCCTCCATATAGTATAATGTGCCCCATAGTTCTCCATATCATGTAACGTGCCCCATAGTCCTCATTATAGTATAATAAACTCTCCATAGTCCTCCACATAGTATAATGCACCCCATAGCCCTCCACATAGTATAATGTGCACAATAGTCCTCCATATTGTATAATGCACACCCCATAGTCCTCCATATAGTATAATGTGCCCCATAGTTCTCCATATCATATAACGTGCCCCATAGTCCTCCATATAGTATAATACACTGACCATAGTCCTCCATATAGTATAATACACTCCTCAGTCCAACATATGCTATAATGCATCCCCATAGTCATCCATGTAGTACAATGAACTCCCCATATCATAATGTACCCCATCATTCTTCATATAGTATAATGCATTCCACATAGTCCTTGATGCAGTATAATGCAGATCCAATATAGTACATATAGTATAATGCACTCCCCATAGTCTGATAGAGTGTAATGCAGCCCCCCTCAGACTATAATGCAGGCCCCTTCAAAGTATAATGCAGTCACCCCATAGAGCATGAAGCAGCCACCACACAGAGTATAATGCAGCCTCCTTATAGAGTATAGTGCAGCCCCCTCATAGAGTACAATGTCATAGAGTATAATGCAGCCTCCTATTAATGCATAATATAGCCCCTCATAGAGTATAATGCAGCCCCCTCATAAAGTATAATGCAGCCCCTTCAGAATATAATGCAGCCCCCTCATAGAGTATAATGTGGCCACCCCATAGAGTAAAATGCAGCCCCCTCAGAGAGTAAAATTCACTCCCCTCATAGAGTATAACGCAGTCAACTCGGGTGGCAGTGGGCTGCTATTTTTAGGCTGAGGGGTCAATATCTATGACCACTTACCAGCCTGAGAATACGAGCCCCCAGCTGTCTGCTTTAGCTTGGCTGGTTGTCAAACGGGGGACTCCATGCCGTTTTTTTTTTAAAATATTTATTTAAAATAATTAAAAACAACAGCATGGGGACCCCTCTATTCTTGAAAACCAACCTTGCTACAACTGCCATCTGAGGGTTGCAGCCTGCAGCTGTCAGTTTTGCCTGACTGATTATTAAAAATACAGGGATACCCACGCCAGGTTTTTTTTATTATTATTTATTTAGCGCGCAGGCGCTGGCTGATGAATACTCCCATCAGCCGCTGCCTGCTCTCGCGGTTATTAGCGGCAGCAGGGGTAGGCTGGTGGAAATAGTAGTCCCATCAGCCGACTCCAGTGACCGGAAGTAAACATTTTACCTCCGGTCACAGCTGCGGGCTCACGCTGCCATTTGACAGGATGGGAACCTCAGCTCTCTGACCTGCAGTAATGATTTTACCGCCGATCAGAGGCAGTGTTTGCTGCGCTGTCATGCACATGACAGCGTGGTAAACATTGGATGTTCGGGCCCCAAAGTAAACTTTTTTTTAACGGTTCTGCCGAACCCAGGGGTTCGCCCATCAGTAGTCGTTACTAGTACGACTAAATACTATATCTGTATTGCTCTTCTTTTGGCCTTGTGCTTGGTGTCTTGGACTCGTGTGAATGAGCCCCGGGTGTTTTCAACGAGAATTTTTCTCACCAGTCCGTTCATTTATTATTTTAAGGAGATAACATCTGGTGGTTAGTCCGATGTCACATAACTAGAGCGATATGTAATCCATAGCCGTGACCCTTGCCGCTAGCTGGCGGCCTGTAAAAGAGCAAGATTTGAGTTTTCACTTGGACAAGCTTTTCTCCGCCGCTCTGGTGACGTGCTGAGATTTTATTTGTTGCTTTAACTGGCATTTTGTGTGTCCTTTGGGTTTCAAGTCAACGCCATTTTCTAAATATTTGCTTGCTCAAGTCAGTAAGTACAATTACATCCATTCTAGACAATCTCTGTTAGCGGTACGATGTGGCTTGCTTGCGGTTACAGCCTATATAGAGGCAATGGCTTCCAGCTTCTGGATGTGATCAAGAATATTTACAGCCTCTGACAGCAAGCAGTGGTATAGAAAATGGTGTCAAGTTAGGAGGCTCTGTTAGAACGCATTTTTTCTAAGATTGCTCCAAATACTGTGCATAGATAAGTGACTAAAGTAGTGGACAATTCCTTTAAAATCTGCCTTGTCTGCTGCCACCACCAGGGGGAGCTAAGGAGCTTTGTGTACTCATTAAACTCAATCTACAGCAGTCTGCATGGAGCTGCCCATAGTGGCGGCTGCAGCCAAACAGAATTCTGTTGTGTAACTGTTAAAAGGGGTTGTCCCCTTTCAGAAATTGTTAAAATCCTGGCTACAGTTGGTTAAAAAAAAACAAAAAAACAAGCTATACTCGTCTTCCCCTGGTCCATAGATAAGTCTCCGTCACTGCTCCCAGTGTCTGGAACGGATATCACGTTGATAGCACTGCAGCCAATCAGTGAGCTCAGCGGTTCTTTAAGGCTAGACAGAATGCTTGATTCAGAGCCGCTAAGCCCACTGATTGGACGGAGTGATGTCAGCCAATCCCAGACACCAGGAGCCTCGCCGATGGACCTGGGGAAGGTGAGTATAGCTCAGTTGGTTGTTTTTTTAATAAACAGCAGCCCATGCTGAACATTTTCTGAAATGAAACAACCCCTTTTTAATTCAAGAAATAAATCAGCGTAGAATTATATAGAGGAGGGGAATAGTGATGAGTGACTGTGACGGGATAAGGTGTTATCTGAGCATGCTCATGTGCTAACCGAGTGTCTTCTGCGTGCTCGAAAAATTTGTTCAAGTCCCTGCAGCTCCATGTCTCATGGCTGTTAGACAGCCGCGACACATGCAGGGATTACCTAACCAATGGGCAATCCCTGGATATGCTGTGGCTGTCGAAGATCCGCGAGACGTGCAGCCGCGAGAACTTGAACATATTTTTCGAGCACGCCGAAGACACTCAGTTAGCACCAGAGCATGGCGGATAACACCTTAACCCGGCACGTTCTCTGGTAAGAGCAGAACTAATTACCGTATGTATAAAGTTTGCTACATGTAAATTAAAAAAACGAACGTTTCCATCCATGGACAGTGAAAATATCTTAAAAGTAGTGACGAAATTACACAGAAGGGCTATTTAAGAAAACTTTTGCTCCAGTTTTCCAGTGAATATTATGTTGCACATTGATTTTGCATAAAAAAATGCAACTTTTTATAACATTACGACACTCTTGCAACTTATAAAAAGTGAGTGTAATCTGGGTGAGATTAGCTGTGCAAATTCATTTTAAACCAGATTTATGAATTGTGAAAAAGTCACAAGATTCTAAAATAGAAGTTTTACATTTTAAAGATGTGTCAAAATGTATCAAACATTGGGAGGAATGTATCGTTCCCTCTATGTAAAAATAAAAAAAAAACTGTCAAAAGGCCCTTTTGCGCCTGCCCCGATACTTTTTGAAAAAGTAGGCAAGAAGTGGCAAAATGACCCGAATTGTGCGATAATCTGTAAAATTTTGTGCAATTAGTGGCAGCGCAGACGCAAGAAGAGAAAAACTGACTTCAAAAGTTCAAAAGTTTTTTTCTCATGATGAATTCCATCCAAAGTTTATTAGAAAACTTGTAAAACTTATAACTTTTAACCTTTAGGTTGCACAGCCGACTTCCGGCAGAACATCTGCTGCATATTACTGGACCAGCGTTGTGAATCAGATTTTTAGAAATGTCATGTACATGTTCCGAAGAATTTCCACAGCCAAAAACTTATAAACTTTATCCATTGCTGCTGATTTGAAATCTAGATGAAGATCATTTATGCTGTGGAAGTCACAGTAGATTTTACCTTTTGCTATTCAATGAGTAAAGGCTCGTTCAGACGGCTATAATAATCGGACGAGTGCTGTCATTTTGACTGATACTATTCACCCCCATGTTATTCATATGGGGCCGTGCACATGTCCAATTATTTTTCCAGGAACAAAAAATGCAGCATGCACGAGTTTGATCTGATATGCGGATTGCACTCGGCCATGCAGATCGATGAGTGTGTAGAACATATCAGACTGCACTTGGATGACATCCGAGTGCAGTCCAATTTTCGCGCACTTACAGAATGGAGAAGATGGACAAATGTTTGTTTTTTTTCTCTCCATCTTCTCATCTGAGTGAATCAGATTGCACTATGATCAAACTCTGATCAGAGTTTGATCAGCGTGTGATTTGGTTGTTGGCACCAACCTTGAAACACAAATAAAAATGAGAAATTCTGATGAAGAACATCCATCTTCTGCTCTGTATCACACCGATAGCCTCCAGCATTTATGAATTATCGTCATTAAAATCACATTTAAGTGTTTCCATTTTTCAAGTCAGAATTGGAAGTTTTACAACTATGTAACTGCCTGACGCCTGCGGGCCAAGAGGAGACCCGTACCGGCCAAGATAAAGCTTGTCTCTCAGACTGATCAGCGGAGAGGTGAGATTTCTGTAAAAATGGAACCACCGATCCTCGTAATGATAGGAATAGAAACCAGACAATGCCAATGGCCATGGCACTCATTCAGAATCCATGGATTGTATCACTACAGTATATTTTGCAGAGCGGCATGCGCTAGTTCTGGTTAGAGACAGTCAGCAAGGCAGATTCTGTGCCAAGAGAAAGAGAGGAGCAGACGTGGACCAGGGATGGCCTCAGCGGGAAGTCTGCTCCATCAGGGTGACAAGCTTCAGGCTGTATTCAGGAAGGCCCAGAGTTTTGACTGCACCAGTCAAAACCAGGACCTGCGCCCTAGAGACCAGACGTCACCTTGTCAAGAGCCGAGCCCCAGTCTTCGCCGCTCCAGGCCCAGCAGATGGTCAAGCAGCGAAGATTCCCGAGGAGACGACGACACAGCGATTGCAGAGGGACAGTGCGAGTGAGCAGGGCCACCACTGCCAGTTTTAACATACAGTACCAGGGCTGGCCGGGGTCAGGACAACAGGTTGGGTGGGGGCCAGTTGGTGCGTGGGAGGCTCAACGAGCTTTAATAGACTCCAACAGAAAGACTTGAGGCCTAGTGGGAAAACCCGGTGACCCCTGCAAGGGCCAGAGTTAAAGGCAGAGAATCTACGCGGTAACTCCTGTGAATGGGTGTACCAACTTCGTGAAGGGGACATTAGTATTATATAGTGGAGAACTTTCGCTGCTACGTCACTCGTATCGCTATTTGGTTTGTTGTTCATTTGCCCCGTTATTATCACCAACTGTTTGTATTTATACAGAATAATATTGTGAACTGACTGTTCTTGCCTTGCATTATCTGTGTATTACATTGTCAGGTTACAAGGGGTTTATATGGAGGAGAAGGGGGTGGGATTTTACAGTATCCCGCTTGCAGGGCATTTAACAGTGATTCCCGTGACCCATGGTGATTGGAGCTGTCGAGCAGCCGTTGGAGCGTTTGCGTACTGCAGCCAGCGCACATCTCACAGGCTAGCTGGAAGCGCAGGCGCCTGGCATCGTTGGTGGGGGAGCGGGGACAGTTGGAACGTCATCGCTGCTCGAGCGGCGTCTTAACAGGTCGCGGCCTCCGACGAGGCTCTCACCTGATATGGCTCCCCAGACTCAGTGTCGGGCTGGAGGCCACGTAAACGAGCAAGAAGACCCCGACCTGGGAGAAATCCATGCATGTGGCCGAGTCCGGTAGGCCTCATCCCGAGATGGTGGCGGGGCCTGCGCGCACCAGTTCATCTGACTCCGGTGACATTACGGTGGGCCCTCATGGCGATGTATCTGTCGGGCAGCCCGCTTCTGCTTTCCTCGACAACGTCAGGATATCCCAGGCCTCAAGTGTTACGGACAGTGGCTTGATTCCGGGGGACCTCTGGCACAGGTGCGGCACACTGGTTCATCCCCTTATCCTTCCCTTCGGGTTCCATTAGTACGACGTGGATGTCCCAGGCTGCTCATGGATGGACAGTGGGTTGTTTTCGGCTGGTTCACCAGCCCACCTGCAACCTGCTGGTCCATCTTTCTCATCATTCCTGCAGTTGCCTCCAGCGTGGTGCGGCCTTCTTGGGCTTGGAAAACCGGGACCCTTCTACCTACAACCTTTCGTCTCCCTGTTGGTGGATGGTTCATGAGGAAGAAATGGGTTGTCAGAAGGCGCAGAAGGGTTTGTGGATTTAATAGACTGAACTATTCGTCCAGTAGAGAAGATTCATGCTCGCATAAAGGTGAATAGGGCGGTTTCCAGTTTTGTAATTCAGAACGGAAGCTTTGCAGTGCGGCACTTCAACTTGGAAACAGGAGGCAAGGAGTTTTGGGTAGCTGACAAAGTGCATTTAAATGGCGTGGGCTTTGATCCCTGGGTTTTAGCCCATACAGTCTCGAGCATTTGAGGTGTTCAAGGTGCTCTCATTGTGGCTGTTGAGGGGGTCCCAGAGGTTGGTTCTAAATTGGTCCAGGGGATCCATTAAGGTGAGGATTCCTCAATTGCCAAAAGTTTGTCTTTGTCTGGTGTTTTTTTTTTTGTTTTTTTTTGGGGGGGGGGGGAGGGAGGGTAATGGAATGTCCAGTGCTCAGAAGTTTTGATATTGAAAGGAACCATTTGGGTTATGGTGCTCCCAAGCCAGTGGGGTAACGGCTGTGAGTAATCATGATTTATGGATTTGTTTTGGTAATCACCAGATTTTGGTAGCTTCAATCGTCTTACCAATCTTATCACTGAATGTTTTCAAGTTTAATTATTTGCTTATTTAAGTAAAGACTGCTATGGCCAAATTATTAACATGGACAGTAAGGGTACCGTCACACAGTGCAATTTTGATCGCTACGACGGCACGATTCGTGACGTTCGAGCGATATAGTTACGATATCGCAGTGTCTGACACGCTCCTGCGATCAGGGACCCCGCTGAGAATCGTACGTCGTAGCAGATCGTTTGAAACTTTCTTTCGTCGTCTAGTGTCCCGCTGTGGCGGCATGATCGCATGGTGTAACAAAGGTGTGCACAATATTGTATACGATGTGCGCATAGTAACCAACGGCTTCTACATCGCACATACGTCATGAAATTATCGCTCCAGCGTCGTAGATTGCAAAGTGTGACAGCAGTCTACGACGCTGGAGCGATATTGTTACAATGCTGGAGCGTCATGGATCGTACCGTTGTAGCGATGAAAATTGCAGTGTGTGACGGTACCCTAAGTGTCATGTCTTAATTGGGGTTATTGGTAAGGGTGGGGGTTGGAGTGGAGGATGATGAGGGAGAGGTGATCCAGGCACAGGACTGATGGACAATGTCAGAGTCAGCTATGATGACAATTTCATGGTCTTCTCATGTTTATTTACTTTCTATCAAAATCTCATAGAAGACATAAACAAGCAGGATCAGTAATGTAATGTATGTACACAGTGACGCCATCAGCAGAATAGTGAGTGCAGCTCTGGAGTATAATACAGGATGTAACTCAGGATCAGTAATGTAATGTATGTACACAGTGACTGCACCAGCAGAATAGTGAGTGCAGCTCTGGGGTATAATACAGGATGTAACTCAGGATCAGTAATGTAATGTATGTACACAGTGACTGCACCAGCAGAATAGTGAGTGCAGCTCTGGAGTATAATACAGGATGTAACTCAGGATCAGTAATGTAATGTATGTACACAGTGACTGCACCAGCAGAATAGTGAGTGCAGCTCTGGGGTATAATACAGGATGTAACGCAGGATCAGTACAGGATCAGTACAGGATCAGTAATGTATGTTCACAATGACTCCACCAGCAGAAAAGTGAGTGCAGCTCTGGAGTATAATACAGGATGTAACTCAGGATCAGTAATGTAATGTATGTACACAGTGACTGCACCAGCAGAATAGTGAGTGCAGCTCTGCAGTATAATACAGGATGTAACTCAGGATCAGTAATGTAATGTATGTACACAGTGACTGCACCAGCAGAATAGTGAGTGCAGCTCTGGGGTATAATACAGGATGTAACTCAGGATCAGTAATGTAATGTATGTACACAGTGACTGCACCAGCAGAATAGTGAGTGCAGCTCTGCAGTATAATACAGGATGTAACTCAGGATCAGTAACGTAATGCAGCCTTGCAGCGCTGGAGTCCTGGGTTCAAGCCCCACTAAGGACAACATCTGCAAAGAGTTTTGTATGTTCTCTCTGTGTTTGCGTGGGTTTCCTCCGGGTACTCCGGTTTCCTCCCACATTCCAAAGACATACTGATAGAGAATTTAGATTGTGAGCCCCAACGGGGACAGCAGTGAAAATGTGTGCAAACTGTAAAGCACTGCGTAATATGTTAGCGCTATACAAAAATAAAGATTATTATTATTATTATGTACACAGTGACTGCACCAGCAGAATAGTGAGTGCAGCTCTGGGGTATAATACAGGATGTAACTCAGGATCAGTAATGTAATGTATGTACACAGTGACTGCACCAGCAGAATAGTGAGCACAGCTCTGGAGTATAATACAGGATGTAACTCAGGATCAGTAATGAAATGTGTGTACACAGTGACTGCACCAGCAGAATAGTGAGTGCAGCTCTGGAGTATAATACAGGATGTAACTTAGGATCAGTAATGAAATGTGTGTACATAGTGACTGCACCAGCAGAATAGTGAGTGCAGCTCTGGGGTATAATACAGGATGTAACTCAGGATCAGTAATGTAATGTATGTACACCGTGACTGCACCAGCAGAATAGTGAGTGCAGCTCTGGGGTATAGTACAGGATGTAACTCAGGATCAGTAATGTAATGTATGTACACAGTGACTGCACCAGCAGAATAGTGAGTGCAGCTCTGGAGTATAATACAGGATGTAACTCAGGATCAGTAATGTAATGTATGTACACAGTGACTGCACCAGCAGAATAGTGAGCACAGCTCTGGAGTATAATACAGGATGTAACTCAGGATCAGTAATGAAATATGTGTACATAGTGACTGCACCAGCAGAATAGTGAGCGCAGCTCTGGAGTATAATACAGGATGTAACTCAGAATTAGTACCTGGTATCAGTAATGCATGTACACAGTGACTTTGCCGTTTACATAGATCATCTATAAAAATAGTAAAATAGGGTTTGGGGTTACTGACGTGTAGTGAACTTCCCAGGGTTAGACATACTGATTGCCACCATTAAAGACCAAGGCGTGTGTTGTAGATATGTACAGGCTGTAGTTATATATAACGTCATAATTAAACCTTCATATGGATGTGATTGGACATGTAAACTGATCCGTATCTATAGAGGGGGATAAGAGGAGCTTACTGTATCTGTGCCGAAATCTCCAGTGTTTTACTGCATACATACAGACCACCCAGGATCCATGTCAGCACTGCCAGAGGTTTACTACGGACTACGGGCAAGATTTACTAAACTGCGTGCATGCCATCGTAACCTTTCCACTGACACCTTTCCACCTTTTGTTCTGAGGGATCAGATCTTTCATGGAGGACGTGTTGTCTGTAACAACCAGACATCTTGTGGTAGAAATCTTAAAGACTGAAGCTTGTTGCTATAGTAATCCCTCCATATTCTTATCATAGATAGCAAGGCCTACAAGGCCTGAGGGAAGGGAAGCCTGTCACCCGTAGCAACCAGTCACAGTCCATGTTACTGCCGTCTGAGACATGGCGGCAAGCAGTATCACAGGCAGAAGACTTAGATACACTGGATCAGGTGACAGTGTAATATAGTAGGCTTAGATACAGTGGTTTATCAGACAGTATCGCACATACTAGGATTAGCTACTCAAATCACCAAACCACCACAAGACAGGAAATCACCAGAGATTACCACAACATTAGGATCAATAATATGCCTTTATTAAATATATTGGCAATACATATATCAAAGAATAATTTTAAAAAAACATATTACTCTCAACTATATATAAAAAATTAATAACAAAACCGCAGGAATAATAATATATGGTACCCAGGGATCCCCAAATATACAGGTAGCAGCCTCCTAAGGAAAATAATGCCTTTACTCGCTGTGTTTCACAAAAATTTTTTTTATCAGAACAAAAAATATATACCCAAGATTATATATCCTGGGGTTATATATGTTAAAAAATGGTGAAACCAAACACAGCACAAACTATATATATGTGATTTTTAAATTAGTGTCAAAACCATATAAAAATATATCAAATCCTTCGTAGACAACCGTGGTGCTAATTAATACAAAAATATATGAAAAAAATATATATAAAAGTTGTGAAAACATATATATAACAATAAAGTGGTAGCAGCATACTTTATACAAAGTGTCTGAGTGCATAAAGTGTTAATAGCACAGCGAGGTAGATGGAGTATATATGAGCTAACTACATATAAAGTGTCCTGAGTGCGTAAAGTAATGACATCATAGCCAAATATATAAGGGTTATATGTTTGTATATAAGTGTGCCCAGTAGCAGTGAAGGCAACCCGCTGCTTTTTAACCTTTTAGTTGCCTCTCTCCCTAAAGGGATTATCAAGTAAAAAAAGTTTTCAAAAATCTAAAAAAAAACAGTAACAAGATATAAAAGCTATTCACAGGTTAAATCATTCATCATTCAGAAATATAAGAGTAATAAATCGGAAAAAAAAGTAAAAAAAAAAAATAAAAATCCAGAATTGCCATTTTTTGTCTATCAAATATCTAAAAAAAAAAAAGCCGCAAAAGTCATAAAACTGTTGTACGAACTTCAAAATGGTATCAATGAAAACCACAGCTAGCTACGCAAATAAAAAGTCCTCACCCAGCTTCACTGATGGGAAAATCTGAAAAAAAAAATGGCAAGAAAAGATAACATTATTTTACAAAGTTCTAAAATATTAAATTGCTTGTTTTTGCAATTTGAACCACGTATGTTAATGAAAATAACCCTTTAATGCCTTACTTCCACAGCCAAACAGAGAGAGAGATTTTTTGAATTCAGGTCTCCATTGTTTTCAAAGTTGTTTGGGTTCTGGTTCAAGATCGGGTACAGTTCTTGGTAACCGAACTGAACTTTGGAATAAAGTTCGGGTTGGGTACCGGAACTCTAACTGCTACCGGTCTGCATATCGTTATTTGTTACTCCTTTTTTCAGGGAGTTGTGACCAAAAATATAATTCTGTCTTTTTTGATTTTTTGTTCGTTTCATGGCGTCTACCATATGAGTTTATTTAGACTGGACTTCTACAGATGCAAGGGATACAAGACATTTTTATTTTTTTAAATCTGTATTTTTTTTTTTTTTTAATTTGTACCAAGAGTTCATTGATGGGCGTCTTCAGCAGATTCCAAGCTGCCACGGTGACCCATCTGTGCTCCATGATTGAATTGGGGTTGGGGGGTGGCCGCTGTGATTCGGTGCATGTGACAACCATCAACCACTCTATTTAAAAGCCGCTGTCAGACACTGACAGCGACATATAAATGGTTAACAGCAGTGACTGGAGCTCACCTCTGGCTGCTGCTGTTAGACACAGATGCTAGGTAATACAGCTGACATGTACCAGCTACATCACCTGAACCATCTCTAGACATGGTCTTGCTGCCCCAAAGGTGATATTGAGACAATGGTCATCGGGTAAGATTTGGATTTCCTCAGAATTAATTATGTTTAACTTTATTCTGTTTAAAAAAAATGTATATTAATTTTGTCATCTTGGACATCTTGTTCACTAAACTAACTGTGCAAAGTGCAGCAGTCGAGCTCACCGTGTCACCGGCTGCTTCACTCTGTACGTCACACAGTGGCACTTTGGTCGCTAGGACGGCACGATCCGTGACGTTCAAGCGATATCCTTACGATCACGCTGTGTCTGACACGCTACTGCGATCAGGGACCCCGCTGAGAATCGTACGTCGTAGCAGATCGTTTGAAACTTTATTTCGTCGCTGGATCTCCCGCTGACATCACTAAATCGACGTGTGTGACGCCGATTCAGCGATGTCTTCACTGGTAACCAGGGTAAACATCGGGTTACTAAGCGCAGGGCTGCGCTTAGTAACCCGATATTTACCCTGGTTACCAGTGTAAATGTAAAAAAAAAAAAAAAAAACACTACATGCTTACATTCCCGGTGTCTGGTCATGTCCCTCGCCTTCAGCTTCCCGCACTGACTGGTGAGCGCCGGCCGGCCATAAAGTACAGCGGTGACGTCACCGCTCTGCTTTCCAGCTGTCCGGCGCTCACTGTCAGTGCAGAGAAGCACAGCGCCGAGGGACGCGACAGGAATGTAAGTATGTAGTGTTTGGGTTTTTTTACGTTTACGCTGGTAACCAGGGTAAACATCGGGTTACTAAGTGCGGCCCTGCGCTTAGTAACCCGATGTTTACCCTGGTTACCGGGGACTTCGGGATCGTTGGTCGCTGGAGAGCTGTCTGTGTGACAGCTCTCCAGCGACCACACAGCGATGCTGCAGCGATCGACATCGTTGTCGTATCGCTGCAGCGTCGTTTTAGTGTGACGGTACCCTTAGGCTATGCAGTGAAATTGAGTTTAATTCAGAAGAAAGTATCACTCATCACAGCCTTAGGCTACTTTCACACTGGCGTTTTTTTCAATACGTCGCAATGCGTAGTTTAGGGGAAAAAACGCATCCTGCAAAGTTGTTTGCAGGATGCATTTTTGCCCCATAGATTAACATTAGTGACGCATTGCGACGCATTGACACACATTGCAACCGTCGTTCGACGGTTGCGCCGTGTTGTGGCGGACCGCCGGAAGCAAAAAACGTTACATGTAACGTTTTTTGCTGCTGACGTCACTTTTTCCGACCGCGCATGCAATATCACACATAAACTTAAATCATGTGTCTGAGCATACAGTATCACACATGATAGGATTAGATACAGGAGCTGAACAGGCAGTATCATAAATGATTGGCTTGGCAGAGAGTATTACATATGCTAGGTTTAAATATCCTGATCCTGCAGACAGTATCACACATCTTAGATACATCAAATTAGCAGATGGTGTCACACATTATAGGCTTAGATTGTGCACTAATTCAGCAGACAGTATCAGACATAAGCTTAAATCATGTGTCTGAGCATACAGTATCACACATGATAGGATTAGATACAGAAGCTCAACAGTCAGTATAACATATGATTGGCTCGGCAGACAGTATTACATACTTTTATCATAGGTTTAAATACACTGATCCTGCAGACAGTATCACAAATAATCTTAGATAAATCAGATTAGCAGATGGTACAGCACATGATGGGCTTAGATGCACCAGCTCTTCAGACGATATTACATACAGTGATTCAGCAGACAGTGTCACACATGATAGGATTAGATACAGTAGCTGAGCAGACAGTATCTATTGTATAATTGTCTAAGGGTCACTTCCGTCTTTCTGTCTCTGTGTCTGTCTTTCTGTCACAGATATTCATTGGTCACGGCCTCTGTGTGTCATGGAATCCAAGTCGCTGATTGGTCGCGGCAAAACAGCCACGACCAATCAGCGACGGGCACAGTCCGGAAGAAAATGGCCGCTCCTTCCTCCCCGCAATCACTGCCCGGCGCCCGCATACTCCCCTCCAGTCACCGCTCACATAGGGTTAATGCCGGCGGTAACGGACCGCATTATGCTGCGGGTAACTCACTCTGTTACCGCCGCTATTAACCCTGTCTGACCAAGTTTTTACTATTGATGCTGCCTATGCAGCGTCAATAGTAAAAAGATCTAATGTTAAAAATAATTAAAAAAAATAAAAAATCATCATATACTTACCCTCCGGTGCCTTTCCCGCTCTTCGCGACGTTCCGGTGCTAAGGATGGTATGTGACAAGGACCTTCCATGACGTCACGATCATGTGACCGCGAAGTCATCACAGGTCCTGCGCTCCTGCGCGAGAAGGACCTTCCATAACGTCACGGTCATGTGATCGAACTACAACTGGCCCTCGGAAGGTGAGTATATGGTTTTTTTTGTTATTTTTTTAAACCTGTGACATACGTGGATGGGCAATATACTACGTAGCTGGGCAATATACTACGTGACTGGGCAATATACTACGTGGCTCTGTGCTGTATACTACGTCGCTGTGCAATATACTACGTGGCTATGTGCTGTATAATACGTGACTGAGCAATATACTACATAGCTGGGCAATATACTACGTGACTGGGCAATATACTACGTAGCTGGGCAATATACTACGTGACTGGGCAATATACTACATAGCTGGGCAATATACTACGTGACTGGGCAATATACTACGTAGCTGGGCAATATAGTACGTGACTGAGCAATATACTACATAGCTGGGCAATATACTACGTGACTGGGCAATATACTACGTAGCTGGGCAATATACTACGTAGCTGGGCAATATACTACGTAGCTGGGCAATATACTACATGACTGGGCAATATACTACGTGGCTGGGCAGTATACTACGTTGCTGTGCAATATACTACATGGCTCTGTGCTGTATACTACATGGCTGGGCAATATACTACATGGCTGGGCAATATACTACGTGGCTGGGCAATATACTACGTCGCTGGGCAATATACTACGTGACTAGGCAATATACTACATAGCTGGGCAATATACTACGTGGCTGGGCAGTATACTAACTACGTCGCTGTGCAATATACTATGTGGCTGGGCAATATACTACGTGGCTCTGTGCTGTATATTACGTCGCCGGGCAATATACTACGTGGCTGGGCAATATACTACGTGGCTGGGCAATATACTACGTGGCTGGGCAATATACTACGTGACTGGGCAATATACTACGTGACTGGGCAATATACTACGTGGCTGAGTAATATACTACGTGGGCTGTGCTATATACTACGTGGACATGCATATTCTAGAATACCCGATGCGTTAGAATCGGGCCACCATCTAGTTACATATAATAGGTTTAGATACACTGATTCTGCTGACAGTATCACAAATAATCTTAGATAAATCAGATTAGCAGATGGTACAGCACATGATAGGCTTAGATGCACCAGCTCTTCAGAGGATATTACATATGGTGGTCTTAAATACAGTGATTCAGCAGACAGTGTCACACATGATAGGATTAGATACAGTAGCTGAGCAGACAGTATTACATATAATAGGTTTAGATACACTGATTCTGCTGACAGTATCACAGATAGCCTTAGATACAGGGTGTCAGAGGATGGTATCATACATGCCATGATTAATTTCCGCAGTTTAGCAGGCAGTATCACCCACGGAAGGCTTAGTTGCATCCGATTTGCACCGATTAGTGCATGGTGCTGCCAGGATAGGGTTAGATACGGCGGCTCAGCACAGAGTATCACACGTTCATCGCTCTGACAAATGTAAGGGTGTTTCTTGGTAAATAACATTACAGTAATTGAGTCTATGATGGGAATGACTATAAATAACCGCCGGGTCCCCCTGGAGAACTGCGCCATGTTGCTTTGGGTCCTGGCCTTCGATATATACAAGTATCAGGTTTGACATAGAGCAGATTTCCCAGCGAGGTGTCTTCTCCACATATGTGTCTTGGCTGCAGGAGATGAGAAGGGGGAAGATCTTTTAAGAACTGCCACAAGGAGAGACAAGACTTTTTTTTTTTCCCTTTCCTCTTTCTAAAAGTTTATTTATTTTGCTCGGAAAACCCGGACTCTGAGCTTTACATGTAGCAAAAATTCAGAGACGAGTTTCTTCAGCCAAATACAGCATTGACCTTAAATGGTAAAAGCTCCCAGGAGTGATGGAGAGGGCGGCCGGAGGAGGGAGAGGGGAAAAAAAAGGGTATTTTGCTTTTTTGGATGGTAATCTGCATATCCAAGAATAAACTGCATTTTCAGGGACGAGCCAGGACTGCAGCCTTCCATGTAATGAGGACGCGAGTCCATGCAGAGGAGTCGTCCATTGATGCACTAAATGCTGCTCCACGAGTAGAAGGTCCTGGTCCGACATTGGGGGGGAAAGCTCAGTGTAATGGAACATAAAGCAGGTAAGAAAATCATTTTATTTCAGTTTCATACAAAGTACCAGATTTGGCTCGGTTCGAGGAAAAAAAAAAACGGATATGTGCACGGCCCCATTAGTCTGATGGTTTGTCGGACCAAAACTACGGTCATGCGCACGAGGCGCTAGGCAGCATCTATATGGCGGCTTATTGCATGCAAGACGTGATCTAGCGCAGTACCAACTCGCATGCAATACTTTTAAGAAGGGGACGGTCCAAGACGGCGGATGTCCTGTATTTTTCAGTGTCAGGATATTACTGTGGAGGTGATACACATACGACATCCACAGTCTGAGTACGGATCGTGATGTCGGGACCAGCCTTGAGTCTTCTGACCCCGACCACACAACCTTATTTATGCCTATAAGACTGTTGCGTTCGGGTCTGGAGACCAGCGGCCGGTCCGGACATCATGTTCCGTGCCCGGACTGTCAATGTCAGACGCGTGAAACCGGCCCTGCACAGATATTGCCCTAGGATGGCAATTACGACACTTTTCCATTGTGTCATCCCTTTCTCTATTATAATAGACGAAAGGGTCCTTTTCTTGGACCTCCCAAAAGTGACTCTGACTTTTATCCATCACACATTTATTTTAATGATTGTTTCGCTTTCGCTACTCTTGGGAATACTTAATAATTAATGAAAGTGGCCGACAACAGATCATCATCTCTGCAATCAAAGAGTCATAGTCTTTTCTTCATAGTTTGCCAATTACTTGCTCTTCCAGTTGAACCATCTATGGAACCCCAATGATCAACTAGACCTCTTCAAAGTTGTTTTCCAAGACTTTTATGGTATATTAACTATTATCCTCCTGTACAAAGGCTACGTTCACATTTGCGTTGTTGGGCGTTGCGTCGGCGACACAACGCATTCAAAACGCATGCAAAAATGCATTGTTTTGTGACGCATGCATCCATTTTTGGCTTGATTTTGGACGCAAAAAAAATGCAACTTGCAGGGCGCAGAGGACCTGCGCCCTGACGCTTGCGCCAAAAATGACGCATGCGTCACAAAACGCAAGACAACACATGTCCATGCGCCCCCATGTTAAATATAGGGGCGCATGACGCATGCGTCGTTATGCGTCGCCGAACCTGCGCCCGACGCAACAGAAATGTGAACGTAGCCAAAGAACGACCTCTCTATTGGGAACCATGGACGGGAGAAATGGATTCAATCAGTCTTTTATGTGATGTCTTATAAATTCACCATAATATTCTATCGTGGATAATCTTTACGGCATTTTCAACTTTTCGTAGCATCTATCAATATCTGTGTCATGATTATAATTCTCATTATATCCCTGCAGACTGATGCATCC